>NC_091463.1:92913303-93566636 GCF_027789765.1 Dendropsophus ebraccatus
AGGCGGGGGAGAGAGACAGAATTTATCTGGAGAATGAATGTATCGAGTGGCTGAAGAAACATGTGGAGAACGGGAGAGAAGATCTGGAGAGGAGAGGTGAGCGCTCAGTATCCCCCCAGCTACGGTCTCTACCTGTCACGTGACCTGTAGGTATGGGCGGAGCTGTGATTATCACATGACTGTACACAGCAGCACACGCCGCTGCTTATCAGCTCCAGTAGGGGGCGCACTGGGATTACATTTCCTTATTCTCCACCTTCTAGGACAAGTACCGTTATTTCCTGTAATATGTAGTAATTCTGCTCAGTGATTGTTATGGCGGTGACTAGAGATGGAGGGGATCTACAGAAGGAGCGACCACAGCACTTTGTTCCTATCTGCATCCTGCTCATCAGGCTGGAGGTTCTGAACTCTGCTCCGCTCCCTCCTGCTCCTCTCCGGGTGCTGGAAAAGATGGATCCAGTCCTGGGAAACTTCTCCTACTACTAGGTCCATCTTTTCCAGCACCCGGGGAGAAGCAGAACAACCTGCAGCCGGATAGAATCCCCATAGGAACAAAGCGCTTCCCTTCCTTCCCACTGCAGATTCTCTCATCTCTAGAGGGGACTTCAGGGCATTTACCATATGGTATATACATGTTATATCTATTCTGCAGCTCCGTACAATTATAGTGATGGGAAATATACAATAAAAGAGGTTAAATAGCTAGGGATTACTACAGAGATGGCAGAGACCTGGCTCCTTCCTGTCTCTTATGGCTTAGATACTGAGCTTTAGATGCTTTAGATACACATGTAATATTACAGCCCACAGCGCCTCACACTGGAGCCGTGCTGTAACATGGCGCCACCTGGTGGTAGAAAGAAGGAATTGGTATGCTGCAGAAGCCTGTAGCTCGGATTACCTCTCTGTCTCAATTCTGAAACTACCAAAAATCTATTTGTTTTAAGGCGTCTTAGTTCTGTATTTTGTGGTTGTACCTCAGTTCATGATCACAGTCCACCCACCTACTTACCTCCCCCAGCCCCCCTACCAGGTATCCCCCCAAAACACAATCTCACTGCAGACCATTGCACAGAGAGGTTGCAGCACCTACTTATCGTTCAGCACAAGGCGGCATAATGTGGTGTTCACACATGGCGTTTCTGTTGTGTTTATTCCACTGATTGTGCAGTTGCTATAAAACAGCAGCATTTTTGCTGTTCTTCTTCTTCGTAGAAATTTTATACAGAGCACAGGGGTCTCCTGAGTGTTATACAGAGTACAGGGGTCTCCTGGGTGTTATACAGAGCACGGGGGTCTCCTGAGTGTTATACAGAGTACAGGGCTCTCCTGAGTGTTATACAGAGCACAGGGGGTCTCCTGAGTGTTATACAGAGTACAGGGGTCTCCTGAGTGTTATACAGAGCACAGGGGTCTCCTGAGTGTTATACAGAGTACAGGGCTCTCCTGAGTGTTATACAGAGTACAGGGCTCTCCTGAGTGTTATACAGAGTACAGGGCTCTCCTGAGTGTTATACAGAGTACAGGGCTCTCCTGAGTGTTATACAGAGTACGGGGGTCTCCTGAGTGTTATACAGAGTACAGGGGTCTCCTGAGTGTTATACAGAGTACAGGGGTCTCCTGAGTGTTATACAGAGTACGGGGGTCTCCTGAGTGTTATACAGAGTACAGGGCTCTCCTGAGTGTTATACAGAGTACAGGGCTCTCCTGAGTGTTATACAGAGTACAGGGCTCTCCTGAGTGTTATACAGAGTACAGGGGTCTCCTGAGTGTTATACAGAGTACAGGGGTCTCCTGAGTGTTATACAGAGTACAGGGGTCTCCTGAGTGTTATACAGAGTACGGGGGTCTCCTGAGCGTTGTACAGGGGGGTCTCCTGAGTGTTATACAGAGTACGGGGGTCTCTGCAGATGGTACAGACCACCAGAGAGGAGGAGACATCACATCTGGGCTACAGGGAGGACATTTATATTCTCTTCTTTTTCCCTCTCAGTTCGGCCCCAGGTGAAGGTCTCCGGTCAGGAAAGAGATGGGATTCTGACGCTTCACTGCCAGGCGTACGGATTTCATCCCAAACCAGTGGACGTGAAGTGGATGAAGAACGAGGAGGACGACCTTCCCGCATATCAGACCACACGCACCCTCCCCAATCCTGACGGCACCTATCAGATCAGGGTCAGCGCGGAGGTGTTACCCAAAGAGGGCGACAGCTACTCCTGTTATGTGGATCACAGCAGCCTGGGGGAGCCGCTCCTTGTCAGATGGGGTGAGTTGTATCTATACTGGGGGAGCCGCTCCTTGTCAGATGGGGTGAGTGTCATCTATACTGGGGGAGCCGCTTCTTGTCAGATGGGGTGAGTTGTATCCATACTGGGGGAGCCGCTCCTTGTCAGATGGGGTGAGTTGTATCCATACTGGGGGAGCCGCTCCTTGTCAGATGGGGTGAGTTGTATCCATACTGGGGAGCCATTCCTTGTCAGATGGGGTGAGTGTCATCTATACTGGGGGAGCCGCTCCTTGTGAGATGGGGTGAGTTGTATCCATACTGGGGAGCCGCTCCTTGTCAGATGGGGTGAGTTGTATCCATACTGGGGGAGCCGATCCTTGTCAGATGGGGTGAGTTGTATCCATACTGGGGGAGCCGCTCCTTGTGAGATGGGGTGAGTTGTATCCATACTGGGGGAGCCGCTCCTTGTGAGATGGGGTGAGTTGTATCCATACTGGGGGAGCCGCTCCTTGTCAGATGGGGTGAGTTGTATCCATACTGGGGGAGCCGCTCCTTGTCAGATGGGGTGAGTTCTATCTATACTGGGGGAGCCGCTCCTTGTCAGATGGGGTGAGTTGTATCCATACTGGGGGAGCCGCTCCTTGTCAGATGGGGTGAGTTGTATCCATACTGGGGGAGCCGCTCCTTGTCAGATGGGGTGAGTTGTATCCATACTGGGGGAGCCGCTCCTTGTGAGATGGGGTGAGTTGTATCCATACTGGGGGATCCCCTCTTGTCAGATGGGGTGAGTTGTATCCATACTGGGGGAGCCGCTCCTTGTCAGATGGGGTGAGTTGTATCCATACTGGAGGAGCCGCTCCTTGTCAGATGGGGTGAGTTGTATCCACAGGATAGGGGGACAAGTAAGAGATTGCGTGGGGCCGGGAGGTCTGACCTCCATTTACCCCCCCCCCCCCCCCGGCAATCTACATTTTAGCCCCTGGCTGCTTTGTTTTGAATAGAACCGCGGGTACAACTCATGATCCGTGGCTCTATTCATTCTCTATGGGGCTGCTGGGAAGAGCCAAGTCCTGTACTCCGCTCTCTCTGGCAGCTCCATAGAGAATGGATATTCAAAACGCAGCAGCCGGGGCCCGATGTGGATAGGTGACAAGTTCGTTTTAGGCAATGATCACACACAGTATTGTTGCTCAGTATTTTGCAACCAAAACCAGGAGTGAATTGAAAACACACAAAGGCTTTGTCACACACTCTTGAAATTGAGTGGATGGCCGCCATTTAGTAGCAAATAGCGTCCGTTATTTCTAATTAACAGCTGTTTTGTCAAAATAATGGTGGTAATCTGACATAAAATGACATCCACTCAATTTCAAGAGTGTGTGACAAAGCCTTTCTGTGTTTTCAATCCACCCCTGGTTTGGGTTGCAAAATACTGAGCAAAAATATTGAGTGAGAACACAGCCTTAGGCTACAAACACGTGCTGGATCTGCTGCGGATCTATGGCCGGTCATTCTCAATGAGAAGGGTATGTAAGGAGACCGCCCCGTTAACCCCCGCCAGCCGGAGCAAATAGTATGCCTGCTCCACGCTCCAGCTTGCTTCGGTGGTTCCCGGCTGGAAATCCTGCTCAGCCAATTGACAATGACCAGCCATAGATCAGGAGTGTATTGCGCTGTAAATTCACGGATCCGTCCTGTGTGTTTGTAGCCTTATGCTGGAATACCCTTTAAAGGGGTTATCCAGCCTGGGGGCACTTTTTTGGGGGGACCGGGGAGGAGGTGGCTGAAATAAAAGACGTCCACTCACCTCCCCGGTTCCAGCGGCGGGTCACTCATCGTGGCGCTCGGTTCCCGGCCGCTTACGGGTGTCTGATGCCGCCCGAGACGCTACGTCTCAGGGCCGCTCAGCCACTCAGTGAAGGAGGCGGGATGTGTAGGTCCTTTCCTGGCTGTGGAAAGCACACCTAACAAACTCTCCTAAAGCTTCTCTAAGGGTTGGTTTACATGTAACAGATCCACAGCGGATTTCATGATGCATGTTTGCAGTTCCAAGCTGGAGCGTAGACAGGTAATGTATGTACCAGGTTGCAAGGGGTTAAGGGGGCTGCCTGGAAAACCCCTTAAAGGAACCTGACCCAAGACCCCTCACCCCCCTCCAATTCCCTCAGAATCTTAAAGAACTCCCAATACCCCGCACTGCCATACCATAAGAGTGGCTGTGGATAGCAGATAGATATTTTTTGTTTACAGTGTTAAACAGAAGCAGATTGAGCCAGTGTTGGGGAGATACTTGGCAGTTGGCACTGAGGTGCAATGCATGCTGGGAAATATAATTTCCTGGTTAGCGCCATCTTGGATATGGATCAGCTTTTAGAAAAACTTGTAGCTCAGGAACAGCAGCAGCTAGAAAGATGGGATATGGCTCAAAATACTCTGGGGAACTTTTTGAGTAAGACCAGCTAGGTTTGGGAGAATTTCATTTTTTAGCTCTTTAGTGGAATACCCCCTTAACTTTCTCTGGAATCAGTGTGAATGAGTCTTTGTAAAGCTAACACTAGCACAGTGCTGTAAATATCTGGAATAAGCACCAAAAATCCACAAGGAATCCACAATGTCTCAACATACCCTGAGGGGGGGGGGGGTCACACATACCGTATCGCAGCAGATTTGATCTAAACAACTGAACACAGCATCAAATCTGCTGCGGATCCTGTAAGTGTGAACGGACCCTGAAAGGGATTTACAAGAAGAGGAATAATCTTATATACTGCACATGTAAATCCATTACACTATATACATGTCTCATCACTACAGCGGATGTGACTGTGAATCTGATCCATAAAGGTCTCAGTATAATTCACAGATCACATTTATCTATCTTTTTTTTTCTACCAGAACCAACAAAGCCGAGTTCCTGGGTGATCCCTGTGGCCGTAGCTGTGGTGGTCATCGCTCTTCTTGGTGTCGGGATTGGATATTTCCTATATAGAAGTAAGTGTCAGTAATGCAGAGCGTCTTCTCTCCCAGATCAGGATATACAAAATATTCTATGAATTACACAGAATATTGTTCATGAACTACTACAGCAGCAGTGTCCACAGAGTAGTTACTGTTACTACAGCAGCAGTGCCCACAGTAGTTATTACTACAACAACAGCAGTGCCCACAGAGTAGTTATTACTACAGCAGTGCCCAGAGTAGTTATTACTACAGCAGTGCCCATAGACATGTACCAGACACAGGATCCCTATGTACTTTGTCTCCTGTCCTGCTCTCCTTTCTACTACCAGGACTGTACATTAGAGCGATAAATCTGCTGCCTCTTCTTGTGTCGTGCTATACAGAGATCAGTCCTGGAAAGTTCTGTCAGTCAGAAGTGATCTCTTCTATCAGAGCATAGTTAGGCAGAAAGCCACAAATATTTGCCGCTCTATGCCCTGTTCATGTGATGGCCAGACAAGAAAGTGTGGCCTCTTTCTTCGAACGATTTACCATGATTTACGCCTGCAAGCAAGAATATCTATGCCAGCTCAGAGATTGTATAAAATTCTGAGACTAACACACGGTCGCTTCAGATTCACTGGATTTGTTGAGAGGTGTGTGCCTCTCATTACATTCAATGTGGGGGTTATAGGCTATGTTCACACATTGTATGTTTTCAGAAGCGTTTTTGGATGGTCGTCATTTTGAAGCGGAAACTTGAGTGTATTTCAATCATTACTGCCATAATTATCATTATATGGCTGACATTTCACCTCAAAATGACGACCATCCAAAAATATGTCTGAAAACATACATGGTGTGAACATAGCCTAGTAATACTTCAGTCAAAATCTCCTTCATTGTATATACAGTATGGATATTGGTATTGTCTTCTGTCTCTTATATACACTACTCAAAAAAATAAAGGGAACACTCAAATAACATCCTAGATCTGAATGAAATCTTCTCAGTGATACTTTGTTCTGTACAAAGGTGAATGTGCTGACAACAAAATCACACAAACATCATCTATGGAAATCACATTTATTACCCAATGGAGGCCTGGATTTGGAGTCACACACAAAATTAAAGTAGAAAAACACACTACAGGCTGATCACTTCTCAGTACCTATGCTTTCTGGTTGATGTTTTTGGTCACTTTTGAATGTTGGTGGTGCTTTCACACTTATGGTAGCATGAGACGGACTCTACAACCCATACAAGTGGCTCAGGTAGTGCAGCTCATCCAGGATGGCACATCAATGCGAGCTGTGCCAAGAAGGTTTGCTGTTTCTGTAAGCTTAGTGTCCAGAGGCTGGAAGCTCTACCAGGAGACATAATTTGTTCCAGGATGGTGCTTGTAATCCAAATCACTCTTAAAGCAAAGCAAATTTTCCCATAAGAAATAACTGAAATGTAAACAATTTGTTCTACATCCCCAAATAATCATTTTTTAATTCTGAATAACATGTAACAAAAATGAACCAGACAATTAGAAACAGCTAAATATGTCATATTATAAGTTACTGTAAAGTAATGAACTGCAGGGAGCATGACAGAGTGAGCAGGGTAGATGTGGGCACATACATGCAGCACTCTCTGTCTGGGGAGAGAGGGGTTACAGCTATGGAGAGATTACCCCCCACAGTCCTGTCCCCTGATGCAGGCCCCAGCCTGAAGTGGATCTGCTATGATTTGGAGGGTGAGGGAGACTTCCTGGGTCAGAGTACAGTGCTGTAGCCCCCGCTATGCAGACCATGCCCCTCCTACACTCCCCCTCCCACCCAGTACAGGGAGCTCTTACATCAAAGCAATGCTCTTACACCAAGTCACAATTTAGAAAAACTGTGATCTCTTCTTCCAAAACGCTCTCAATCCAAGTTACTCTTAAACTAAGGTACAAATACTGTATATGTGTATGTATATATATATATACTGTATATGTATACATATAATATGTATATATTAGAGATGAGCCAATGTACAGTAGCAATGAACTGAAGTGTTTCGTTAGGATTGTCTGGCGGCTTGTCAGGCTACAGGCTTTGAAGTCTGTGCTGCTCCATGACGCTTCTCCCCGAGTGCCGAAGTTTCCCAGGACTGGATCCAGCTTTTCCTGGCAGCCTGACAAGCTGCAGGCTGATCCTAACAATTCCTACTGTAAATTTGCTCCTCCCTAAAACATATATATACTGTATATCATTTCTGTAAGCTTTTGCATGAAATATCACTGTACAGTGGGAAAAAGGAATTATCGGGTTAATAAAGACCTCTGCAATAAATGTGCTTCTCTTATCCCAACACGACAATGTTCACACTGGATGTTTCCATAAGAATTATCTGACTGATTAGACAATGTCTGTGTGTCATCTCTCCTCCGCTATCCTCCATTACGCTTATGATCTTTATATGGAACCAATGATCAAGGATTCTTTAGGTTCTTGCTCCTAATTCTATATTATCTTATTCTAGAAAAGAAAAGCGACTACAAGTCGACCAGCAGTGAGTATCCCTCATATACAGCTGTGATGAGATGTCACTAGTTATAATGGGGACTAATGCTCTGTGATACTGATGGAGAGAGCAGGGAGGACAGTATGTGACTGTATATGAGGGGAGGATGGGACTGGGATGTATATAGTGGAGAATCTGAGTATAGGATAATGTGACTTTTTTTCATATATTTTTGGTGTCCATAGTGTAAAGGGGTCACAGGGGGCGCTGTAACACAACTGTTCTCCTTCCTGACTCTTACATGGGGGTCTGTGGACCCTTCTATGAAATCCTGAATTTTACACTGTGACATTTTCATTAAAAAGTGGAATTTTTATTTAAACAAATTTCTATTATCACAGCTTCAGACACTTCAGATTCAGCTTCGGATCATCTGACCAATCCAGTAATCCCGCCAGAGCCTAATGGTGAGTGGTAAAGAGAAGAGAAGTTTCCGTCTTTTAACTCCTTCCCAAATCCCTGAATGATGATTGTTAAAAGGCAGTCGACAGCTCAACAGCCAATCAGCAAACTTTGCTGCTGCAGCTTTGGCTAATAATCACAGCCATGTCCAGTATGGGCCTGGCTGTGATTGGACAGACGGGACATGTGACTGCACTGTATAATAGCTGCGGTCATGTGTCCCCAGTGGCGTAGCTACCATAGAGGCAGGGTAGGCAGTTGCTATGGGGCCTTCGCAGGAGGGGGGCCCACGGAAGAAGGTAAGAGCTTGTGTCCTTCTGCTTAAACCCTTATGTGTAAGTGACCCAGTGTTTACTTACATGCTGCAACACAAAAAAGGGTTAACAAGCAGAAGACAGAGATCTCAGCTTTACTGCACTGATAACCTCTGACCTCCGTTCTCCAGCTGGCAATCAAGTAGGAAAGGAAAATGTGCAGAGCTCCGTGTGTGTATGTGTGTGTGTGTATATATATATATATATATATATATATATATATATATGCGCAGTGCTATTTGTTGTGCATAGGGGAGGGGGGCCCCTTAAAAAATGTTGCTATGGGGCCCTGTGAATCCTAGCTACGCCCCTGTGTGTCCCGCCACCATTCTGCTGGTAATTACAGTAGGGAAAGGTTGCTGCTGCAGGTGGGGACAGATAGGCTTGAAAACGTTGACAGACTTCCCTTTTTAGGGTAAAAAATTATGCTAGCGTCTGTATAATGTGGTCACCCAGCTTTCCCAGCATCTTGTCCTCAGTATGATAGGGGTCACCCAGCTTTCCCAGCATCTTGTCCTTAGTATGATAGGGGTCACCTAGCTTTCCCAGCATCTTGTCCTCAGTATGATAGGGGTCACCTAGCTTTCCCAGCATCTTGTCCTCACTATGATAGGGTCATATTGACACTTTAAAGAGAACCATTCACCCCGTGGCCCCCGGCAGAAACTGACATACAGTGACATAAAGGTCAATATACTTACCACATCGCTCCCGGTCCCGTCCCGAAGCCCGTTGTTAACACGGAGAAATCGACGATTCTTCTTCTCGCGCCCATTATGGTAATGAGCGCCGCCGGGTCCGAAATCCAGCCTTCTCCCCGCCTCCGACACTTGATTGACGCCAGGTCCTCTTCCTCCTCGTCTTCTTTCTTCTCGCCGGATCCCGCGCAGGCGCCATGACAGTCGTTTTCGGCGCATGCGCAGTTCACAATTGAAGCCGCTCCGCAGCTTCACTGTTTACTGCGCGTGCGCCGATTGGCTCGAACACGTATCCTGTTTACCGCGCAGGCGCAGAAGAGGTGACGAGACCATCGCAGCGGCGCCTGCGCGGGAATTCGGCAGAAGACTGAAGACGTCAATCAAGTTCCAGGAGGCGTGGATGGGCGGCGACGAGAAGAGGACCTCATGAATAAGTTGGACTCGTCCGTCGTTTCCTATGGACGTTGGACTCATCTCAGCTCATTACCATAATGGGCGGGAGAAGAAGAATTGGCGATTTCTCCGTGTCAACAACGGGATCCGGGACGGGACCTGGAGCGATGTGGTAAGTATATTGACCTTTATGTCACTGTATGTCAGTTTCTGCCGGGGGCCACGGGGTGAATGGTTCCCTTTAATGTTTTGATCTATTGTTATATGTCATGGTTATTGGCATTCGCTGTTCTTCCAGATTCATGTTGAACTGGTAGCTTATCTTATCTTTAAATGTTCAACTTTCCCTTTCCCTGTTTTCTTTTTTCTGTACCCAATTTTCACTTTTTGCATTTTTTAAAATTAAATCAAAATTCTATTTTTTTCGCATTCAAATGCAAATTTTAACAATTTTCTATTTTAACAGCTTTAGACACTTCGGATCATCTGACCAATCTAGTAATCTCATCAGAGCCTAATGGTGAGTGGTAAAGTCTTCTATAAATGCTGCCGCCAGGTAATGAATAAGAAATTTGTTATCAATAGTTAGGAATGACCTGGTGGTATCAAAAACATAATAGGTGAGGTGAGGTGGGAGAAAGAAGAAGTGAAATGTGAAAGAGAAGAGGAAGTTTCCGTCTTTTAACTCCTTCCCAAATCCCTGAATGATGATCCCTGGCTGTGATTGGACAGACGGGACATGTGACTGCACTGTATAATAGCTGCGGTCATGTGTCCCGCCACCATTCTGCTGGTGATTACAGTAGGGAAAGGTTGCTGCTGCAGGCAAGGACAAATAGGCTGGAAAAAGTTAACTAACTCCTCTTTTTAGGCCAAAAAATAGTGCTAGCTTCTGTATAATGTGGTCACCCAGCTTTCCCAGCATCTTGTCAGTGTAATGAAGGTCACCCTGCTTTCCTAGCCTCTTGTATGCAGTATAATAAGGGGTCACTCTGCTTTCCCAGCATCTTGTAGTCAGTGTAATGGAAGTCACCCAGCTTTCCCAGCATCTTGTATGCAGTATGACGAGGGGTCACCCAGCTTTCCCAGCATCCTGTACTCTTTATGCCAGCAAGCAGCTTTAGAGATTATCCATTCTCCCTATACCCAACCTCTGCCACTGCCAGAAAGCATAGTTATGAGAATGATCTTTGAAGCTGTTTGCTGGCAGTCATAATCAGTTAAGTGGGCAGAGATCACCCTCCCTTCCCTTCAGTCAACACACACAATGAAAGGGGAGCAGGGTGGTGACTGGGGCCGAGCGGCAGCTGAGGGTGACTTGGGCAGGGGGCAGCTGGGGGTAATTGGAGCAGGTGGGGGTGACTGGGGCAGCTGAGGGCTGATTTGGGCAGGGAGGCAGCTGGGGGTAATTAAGGCAGGAGGGCAGCTGGGGGGTGATTGGGGCAGCAATTGCCGTGTTCTTACCCCCATTGTGGTTGCATTTCCTGCCTTCTACCCCTTCCTACACCCATTTCACAGCCATTTTTGTGCTCAAAACTTCAGTTCCCTATTGAATTCGATGAATTTCAGATCCAGAACAGAGTTGTTTTGTGTTGTCTGTTTTTTTTTTTGTTTTTTTTTATTCGAGTTCTAATGAACCTTCAGATCCTTGAATTTTTACGGGGTGGTTGTAGTCATCAGTAATTTCGGAGTTTGGTCTTCTTTTTTTTTTTTTTTTGACTGTGCTGGATCAAGAATGTGATCATTTAATATTTCAGACAATTCTTCATGGAGTGATAATAGATATATTTATTTGAATTTTTTATTATTTGGAAAAGTCCCCAGGGGACTTTTATAAGAAATCATTCAATTGCTTACATAGATCAATGCAATGCATATGAGCTGCACTGATCTATGTGATTGGTGCTCTGCTGATACAGTCTGCCATAGGTAAATGACAGATGTCAGCTGCAGACTGGAAAGGGGCTGACTGTAGCCTACAGTATGAAGTATCTCAGTCCCTTCCCCATTACTTCTTCAAATAGACAAGGGTGGCCATGATCTTTAACCCTTTCCCTCCCAGGCCAATTTTCATTTTTGTGCTTTTATTTTTCCCTCGTTTTTAAAAGGCCAAAGCGCTTGCATTTTTTCACCTACAGACCCACATGAGCCCAATTATACTTTGCAATGCCAGTTGTCCCCGACTACTGATAGTAACTGGGAGGCAGAGGTTGCAGAGCGGGGTCACGGAGCTTTTATAGAGACAAATATATCAGTTATTGTTAGTTTCCTCCTTATAAAAGGTTGTTGAGTATTTGTATATCAGTGGATCAGTATCATGGCCTCTAATGTGAGCATTTTGTCTTCTTCTGTTTTCACAGGACCAGATGAGTCTTCTGGAGTATAAAGAATCTCCTCTTTCAATCTGTCATTAAAGGAGAAGTCTGGCAAAAATTTTTATTAAAGTATTGTATTGCCCCCCAAAAGTTATACAAATCACCAATATACACTTATTATGGGAAATGCTTATGAAGTGCTTTTCTCTGCACTTACTACTGCATCAAGGCTTCACTTCCTAGATAACATGGTGATGTCACTTCCTGGATAACATGGTGATGTCACTGCCTGGATAACATGGTGATGTCACGCCCCGACTCCCAGAGCTGTGCGGGCTGTGGCTGCTGGAGAGGATGATGGCAGAGGGATGCTCAGTGTCACTCCAGTGCCCTGTGTCCCTCAGTGTCCCCCTGCCATCATCCTCTCCAGCAGCCACAGCCCACACAGCTCTGGGAGTCGGGGCGTGACATCACCATGTTATCCAGGAAGTGACATCACCATGTTATCCAGGAAGTGACATCTTGATGCAGTAGTAAGTACAGGGAAAAAAGCACTTTATAAGCATTTCCCGTAATAAGTGTATATTGGGGATTTGTATAACATTTGGGGGGGAATACAATACTTTAATCAAAATTTTCGCCGGACTTCTCCTTTAATTCCTGTCACTGTGCGTAATATATAATGGACCTGCCATATACTATAGTGTCATTTTTATTAGTCCTGGAATAATATAGCGGCTCAGACAATTCACCCACAGAAACATCTCACAAAGCAGAAGAAAGATGAAGACCTGAAGCTCTATAGAGGCCGCTATACTACTGAGATTTGTATGGGTCACACTGGTCCAGCTAATACCTGACGTGTCATTGATGTGATAGAACAATAAGGAGAATATTCTTCATGTATTATTCATGTAGATGAAGCAGCTGGCTACCTGGCTCTCAGCTTTTCTGGTCAGAAGACATATCTGTGGGGGAAGTATTCTATGTGGGTGTAGTTATCTTATAAAGAGGCGGACATAAAGGGGTTGTCTGGCCTGGAGAATTATATATTGTATTAGCCATAAAGGAGACTGCTGGACAGAGAAGCCGCAACAAAGGAAATGTGTGACCACCTGCCACTTACCTGACAATAGTTGCCAATTGTCGGTGGTTACAGCAGCTGGATTGGGGGAGAAACGCTTAACCCCAGGGGTATTGTACACCCCGAGAAGCCACAACTAACCCCTTAACATGGTGATACATTTATTATATGGCAGGTTTCCTTTCAATTTGGAATGAGACTCTGATACAGATCTCACATCCTACTGAGTTTCCTTTTTTTTTGCTAATAACATTAAGGTTTTGGGATTATGGCTTCGCTTTTAATATCTTATATAGTTATTCACAATAGGAGAGCTTTATGTTGGGGGCAGGATCAGGTTATATTACATATCGCTATAATTCATGCTTTTCATATTTACAGCCGCTTCGTATTTTCAGTAAGGATTTAAGTTTCATTTCACTGTAGTGTTTTTTTTCCTGTTCAAAATCTGCTGATTTTCTTTCCTATTTGTATTATGTTATAAACAGTATAGGAGACCGCACAGTAATAAGCTGTATACAGTCTGGGGTATAATCCTCCGTTCTTACATATTACACAGGTAAATGTCCAGTGTCCACAGATTAAATAAAGAATTGTTCTCTTATTATTATGTCTTCCCTCATGAAGCTGCGGAGATACAAGATCCAGATCCCCGCTGTCAGCTTCGTGCTGATTCATCATTTCACATTTCCCATACAATAAAACATGGCGGTCTGCGTCATATGATCTCAGCATGAATAGGAGAGGGTGTTGAATGTCTGTACACGGGATATAGTGACTGTATAAATATGAATTTATAATAATTATTGTTTGGGATCAGGAGGTGCCATAGTGTTAGATTTCATAAAGGAGTTAAAGAGGATGTACCACCAGGTACATCCTCTATAACCTGACACAGGGATAGAACGGCGCCATCACGGGGAATCTGGAGCCAGTGTATGGCGCCATTCTATCCACGATTACCGGCCGGTGCTCAAGCACTGGAGGTAGGCCGGCCGGCCCCAGGTGGGAGGGAATCCCCTCCCCTCTGTGACGCGGCTCCATTGATTCTAATGGAGCCACGTCATACACGGAAACTGGGCCCCGGTTAGAAAAATGGACTGCGGCACCGGCCTCGCCATCACGACGACATTCTATCCCTGTGTCAGGTTAAAGAGGCTGTATCTGATGGTACATGCTCTTTAAATCATTTTTGTATAGAAAGACGCCCTCTGGTAAGTTGTACACTGTCATATAGCTGTATTGTGGGATTGCCATGAAGGATGAAGCTCAGGTTGTGCAGGATGGGAGCGATTTGGTGATACAAAGTCATGTAGCCATATAGAAGAATGATGAAAGCTACAAACATAAACAGTATTACAGATGTCATGCATGATCGCCATGTTTTGTAGGTAATCCGATACAAAGAAAGGCTGCAAATAAAGTCATCTATCTAGCTGCCATGTTAGGGTATGGTTTTCCTATGGGAACAGCATTTCTGGCTAATGGAAGCCAGGTGCTATTATATCCCATTCTATACATACACATCAAACATATAAGCAGAGTCAGCAGATACCAAACACATTATGTGTCCAGCCATGGTGCCGGGCTCTTGGCTGAATATAAGCCAGTCAGCATTAAAGGACAACTCCAGCCAAAATGTATTTTTAATATATTATCACAAGAGCAAAGTTAAATTCCTAATCTACACTAGTTATGGGAAATACACATATAGTGCTGTCCCTCAATTTAGAAGATCAGGCAGACGTCAATTTCTCTAAAAAAAAATGTGATGTCACGACCCAGTCTATACCTGAAGGGTCCAGCAGGGGGCACAGTATATTTAGAAATTACATGTATATAATAATATCATTTTTTACATGTAATTTCAACATATACTGCGCCACTTGGAGGACACCCGGGTCATGACGTCACATTTTTTTAAAGAAATGGAAGCCTGCCTGATCTACTAAATTGAGGGAAATAGCAGTATATGTGCATTTCCCAAAAATTATTGTACATTAGGAAGTTGTCTAACTTTGCTTATGTAATAACATATTAAAAATACATTTTGGCCGGAGTTGTTCTTTAATAATTACATAACACAGCTACATAGGTTCCCAGGCAGGAGACTAGAGGTCACATCATAAAGAATTGTATGACCCCCGGACTGTCTGCACCAGGAGATTTATCAGTGTATGAGCAAATAATCCAGGATGAGAATGTAAGAGCTTCTAATGTGTGGAGATACATAGATGTGACAAAATTTCCTGCTGACCGACCTTCCTAGGATTTATCTATAAAGCACATTTACACCGATATCACTATTGTCTTTTTCTGTGACTTTTACTGTGTAATTATAATAAACAGTGTTTTCCACATGAAGTCGGGAGCGACAGAAACCTGGAATTATAGGAAAAGTAAAATTCACCACAGAGGAGGAAATCATGAACAGGTTTGCTTCAGTAGTGTGAGAATATGACAAACTTTGGCACACATCATATTTTTGCTAAAATTTCTTGACAACTCTTTTTGGCACGTTTCAAAAAGAGGCGGGAATAACCAGGGGGAGGAGCCACCGATACTGGCAGGTTTATCCTTATTGAAGATTGGAAATAGCATAAATCTATACCTGCTCATAGCAAATGTAGATTTAATTTTCAGTCTTCAGCCCTGTTTTGTATGCTGGAATGTATGCTTTGTAGAGTGTTCAGCCTTGATAGGACGCTCAGCCTTTATTTTTAATTTAGAAAAGGTTTTTCATTTACAACAGATGGATACAGAATTAAAGCGCCACCTGCGGTCAGTGGTCATTATATAACACATCAGCAAATCAGTTACAATACAGGCCGGTTGATATGGGGATCGTGCCTGTAGTTGTGGTTATATACGAAATAAAACACTGAAATTCCCTACAACAGAGTGAGACATTGAGGTGCTAGAGTCCAGGATACCCGAGGCTCCGCCTCCTTGACATTATTCATGGGCCAAATCATTTTTTTTAATTATAATAAAAACACAGTCATGGGCAACACAGGTCTGTGCGAAATGCTTTTATTATGTATCTAGCGGTATCAACAGGCAGGGAGATTCCCTTTAAGTTTTTGATTTCTGGAAAACAATGTGTGTGTTGGGCCTTATTAGCCATTTTGGTGGCAACATATATCTATATCTGGGGCATGTGGACTGTGTTGGGGTGTGATTTATGCTCAATGTGTAAAGGCCCTATTACACAAAGCGATTATCGCCTGTATTCGGCTGATTATCTGAGACGATAATTGCTTTGTGTAATAGAAGGCAACGATAAGCACAATGTCAGCAGATCGTTGTCTTTCAATGAAAGTGATAGCAACGATCTGCTGCCGGCGCTCTGTATAATAGGAGACTACGGCTATCTCCTGTGGGCTGCCCGGAGCAGTATTACCATAGCTGGGAAAACAAGAATCAGCTGGTGGATGGAGCAAGACTCTAGTATGGCTCAGTGGAGCCAAGTGATGGAAACTACCAGAACGTGTCTCCTCTGACGCTGCCTGCAATGACTGATGTCAGGAGGGTGTGGACGTCTCCTTCAATTGTCTCTACAACAACTGGTACCTGTGACTATAACGTGTCTGCAGCTCATTATACAGCACAGGCTGTGGCTGCACATCCCCATACTGAAGGCGAAGAAATGTGCAGAAAGACAAGGTAACAGGGTGGAGGATATCGGTTTTACTTGCCCCGCTATGAAGAGAAGGAACAATTCTTCTAAAAAGCTTTCTGGATCTACGTCCGCTGTAGCCATAAGCAGCTGGAACTGAACTAGGAAAAATAATAACTTTTAATCTGTTACTAGGTGGACAGGGTGACGGGAGACACAAGGTAACACAGAGGTAACACTTATAATGGTGAGTTTCTGGTGTCAGCCATGCCCTACCCATGGCCCATGTATATCTGGACGGGGGGCAGGGAAAGGACGGAGAGAAGTGGGGGTGTTTAAACAGATTCGGTCTGTGATTGGAGTTGCCTACACCTGCTTTTCATATCCATTATATACTATGTACATTGGGGGGATTTATCAATAGTGTTGGTGTTGGACTTTTCTGAATTTGTGCAAAAATGTTAAAGCACTGCACAAAAACTGACAGGGTTGCACAAGGATTTGTGACTTTTTCCTGGTGAAAACATTGATACATTTCCCCCTTTGTGCATATACAGTGATCCCTCAAGTTACAATATTAACTGGCTCCAGGACGACCATTGTATGTGCCGAATATTTTATCCTGAGACCAGAACTTTATGGTTCTGAAGCCCCAAGATATCAAAAAATGAGATAAAATGAGGATTTGCAGAAAAATAGGCAGATAACTAAGATGGGTAACTCATATTTTCATATATAACAGTCAGAAAGAAGCTACTGGGGACTGTAAATTACTTCCTATGTAGAGGACTGGAGCGTGTGTAGGGTCCTGTACAGATCACACTGGGTCCCAGAAAAATAAAATGGAACCGCCCTCACGTAGTGTTGAAGCTCATTCTGGCAGAGGTAAAAAGCAGTACAGGACATGTAGTATCACACTATTACTGTAGAGAGTAGATACTAGACACACATCAGTACAGGACATGTATCACACTATACTGTAGAGAGTAGATACTAGACACAGCAGTACAGGACATGTAGTATCACACTATACTGTAGAGAGGAGATACCAGACACACACAGCAGTACAGGACATGTAGTATCACACTATACTGTAGAGAGGAGATACTAGATACGCAGCAATACAGGACATGTAGTATCACACTATACTGTAGAGAGGAGATACTAGACACACACAGCAGTACAGGACATGTAGTATCACACTACTGTACAGGAGATACTAGACACACACAGTAGTACAGGACATGTAGTATCACACTATACTGTAGAGAGGAGATACTAGACACACTGCAGTACAAGACATGTAGTATCACACTATACTGTAGAGAGGAGATACTAGATACGCAGCAGTACAGGACATGTAGTATCACACTATACTGTAGAGGAGACACTAGACACACAGCAATAAAGGACATGTAGTATCACACTATACTGTAGAGATACTAGACACAGAGCAGTACAGGACATGTAGTATCACACTATACTGTAGAGATACTAGACACAGAGCAGTACAGGACATGTAGTATCACACTATACTGTAAAGAGGAGATACTAGATACGCAGCAGTACAGGACATGTAGTATCACACTATACTGTAGAGATACTAGACACACAGCAGTACAGGACATGTAGTATCACACTATACTGTAAAGAGGAGATACTAGATACGCAGCAGTACAGGACATGTAGTATCACACTATACTGTAGAGATACTAGACACACAGCAGTACAGGACATGTAGTATCACACTATACTGTAAAGAGGAGATACTAGACACACACAGCAGTACAGGACATGTAGTATCACACTACTGTACAGGAGATACTAGACACAGCAGTACAGGATATGTAGTATCACACTATACTGTAGAGAGTAGATACTAGACACAGCAGTACAGGACATGTAGTATCACACTATACTGTAGAGAGGAGATACCAGACACACACAGCAGTACAGGACATGTAGTATCACACTATACTGTAGAGAGGAGATACTATATACGCAGCAGTACAGGACAAGTAGTATCACACTATACTGTAGAGAGGAGATACTAGACACACACAGCAGTACAGGACATGTAGTATCACACTACTGTACAGGAGATACTAGACACACACAGCAGTACAGGACATGTAGTATCACACTATACTGTAGAGAGGAGATACTAGATACGCAGCAGTACAGGACATGTAGTATCACACTATACTGTAGAGGAGATACTAGACACACAGCAATAAAGGACATGTAGTATCACACTATACTGTAGAGATACTAGACACAGAGCAGTACAGGACATGTAGTATCACACTATACTGTAGAGATACTAGACACAGAGCAGTACAGGACATGTAGTATCACACTATACTGTAAAGAGGAGATACTAGATACGCAGCAGTACAGGACATGTAGTATCACACTATACTGTAGAGATACTAGACACACAGCAGTACAGGACATGTAGTATCACACTATACTGTAAAGAGGAGATACTAGATACGCAGCAGTACGGGACATGTAGTATCACACTATACTGTAGAGATACTAGACACACAGCAGTACAGGACATGTAGTATCACACTACTGTACAGGAGATACTAGACACAGCAGTACAGGATATGTAGTATCACACTATACTGTAGAGAGGAGATACTAGACACTGCAGTACAAGACATGTACTGTAGTATCACACTACTGTAGAGGAGATACTAGACACACACAGCAGTACAGGACATGTAGTATCACACTACTGTAGAGGAGATACTAGACACACACAGCATTACAGGACATGTAGTATCACACTATACTGTAGAGGAGACACTAGACACACACAGCAGTACAGGACATGTAGTATCACACTATACTGTAGAGGAGATACTAGACACACAGCAGTACAGGACATGTAGTATCACACTATACTGTAGAGAGGAGATACTAGACACACACAGCAGTACAGGATATGTAGTATCACATTATACTGTAGAGATACTAGACACACAGCAGTACAGGACATGTAGTATCACACTATACTGTAGAGAGGAGATACTAGACACACACAGCTGTACAGGACATGTAGTATCACACTGTACTGTAGAGAGGAGATACTAGACACACACAGTACAGGACATGTAGTATCACACTGTACTATAGAGAGGAGATACTAGACACACACAGCAGTACAGGGCATGTAGTATCACACTATACTGTAGAGAGGAGATACTAGAGACACAGCAGTACAGGACATGTAGTATCACACTGTACTATAGAGAGGAGATACTAGACACACACAGCAGTACAGGACAGGTAGTATCACACTGTTCTGTAGGGAGGAGATACTAGACAAACAGCAGTACAGGACATGTAGTATCACATTATACTGTAGAGATACTAGACACACAGCAGTACAGGGCATGTAGTATCACACTATACTGTAGAGAGGAGATACTAGACACACACAGCAGTACAGGAAATGTAGTATCACACTATACTGTAGAGAGGAGATACTAGACACACACAGCAGTACAGGATATGTAGTATCACACTGTATTGTAGATAGAAGATTCCAGACACCCAGTGTATGCACTTCACTAATACTGGGGTCTTACCACTAAAATGGCCACTTTTATTGGTCGATCATCTAGCTATTCACATGTGCTGCACATCCTGACTGTGGGATTGTATGTTGGGTCTGGTCCTGAGGCCACTGTAAGTTGAGAGAACACTGTATATGTATATGAGAAAATTGTGGTAGAAAAGTATAGTTGATTACATTTGACAATTCAGTTAAAACAAATGGTATACTGATAACATGTCACCCAAATCTAAAATTACACATTCTGGCCTATGTGCGGCCCAATGGTGCCTGTTGATAGAAGTGTGAACACAGTCTTCTCTCTATGGGCCGCTGCAGTTACGACCAGTTTAGACGCAGCTTCAGTTACAGCTGACGTTTCCTTTATCACCAGAGCCGACCTTCATATATGATGATGTGCGATACATGCCATCAGGTTGTCTCCGTGTTCTTCTCTTCACGTCACTCTGAGGGACCGGCTGTCCATTCTTTGTCCAGTATAGGGAAATAGGTTCAGGGTAAAATCCATTAATAAAGCACTCGAGGAAGAGCTGCTCATTGTTGCTGTCGGCCTTAGAATAGATTACTCTCACCCTTAGAAGCCCATCTGTATTCAGGAGTAAGAAACCATTAATACTCTAATAATCACTCTATCCGGTTGATAATGGCGTCCTATCACACAGCCACCCCACTATCTCTCTATTATTTGTTTTATGCCTTTTCTAATATTTGTTTTTATGTTTATTTTTTGCATTCCACATTTTTCCACATTTTGCATATTTATTTTTACATTTTTTTTTGTTAAATGATTTTTAACAATTCTTTCCTGACTTTTGGACACATATGCTGTAGCACAACTTGTACCACATATTATATTACCTCTTCATATATACTGTGTAACTAAAATCATATAAGCAGCATAAACATTGGTTGGGCATTTCCAGTTGCAGTTGTGAGACACCGTGAAAACCTACCGAAATGAACCAGGTGGTAACATTTGTATACATATGGGAAGACTGCATAATGGGGGATAGGAAAGAAAAATGGGGGAGGAAGAGGGTTATAAGGGGGGAGGAGTTACTGTTGTTTTAAACCGCCTCCCTCCATGTGATAGCCTGTGAGATCACTAACATTTCTGTATATCACTTTATGTACCAAAAATGACTCGTTACCCCAGAAAAGCAGCTCTAAAGTTCTGGCCAGTAGGTGTCCCACTTCTCTGCAATCTGCTGCTCACTGCCTGTTGTTAGGCTAGGTGTGTCATTAGTAACAGGCACAGCAAAATGGAAAACAAGACGTGGAAATGTGGCCTAAAAGGTCCAGAGGAGAATACTACAGGCAGCTCTGCCCTCCCAATATGCAGAGAATGAAAAGATGGACAACACAAAGGAGGTTGTCAGGGCTCAATACCAGCAGTGAGAGTAGTAATATCACTGTTAACCCTTAGGGGACACAGACAGTTTTCATTTTTGCGATTTCGTTTTTCCCTCCTTGTGTATATAAGGCCATAGCACTTGCATTTTTCCACCTAGAGATCGAGATGAGCCCTTATTTTTTGCGCCACTATTTGGACTTTGCAATGGCAGATGTAATTTTTGCCCAAAATATGCCGTGAAACCAGAAAAAAAATTATGTGTGGTGAAATGGAAAAAAAAAACAAAAAAAAAAAACGCAATTTTTTTTATGGGGGGGGGGGGGGGGGGGGGATAGTTTTTACACCATTTGCCCTAGGGTAAAACTTACTTGTTACACATGTTATACTTTTATTTTATTTGATGGCTCTTAAAAAATTAAAACCTTAAAAAAATATATACGTTCCTTAAAATTGCTCTATTACCATGCAATTCTTGCACTTACGCCGTTTACCGTGCGAGATCGGGAATGTGATCAATTAATAGTTCAGGCGATTACACACGCGGTGATACCAAACATGTTTATTTATTTATAAAATGGGCAAAGGGGGGTGATTCTGACTTTTATTAGGGGAGAGGATTTTGTATTAATTTAAAAAAAAACACTTTTTTTTTTCTTTACACACATACTAGAAGCCCCCCTGGGGTTAGGGTTATTCCCTCCTGGGGTTAGGGTTACTCCCTCCTGGGGTTAGGGTTATTCCCTCCTGGGGTTAGGGTTATTCCCCCTGGGGGACTTCTAGTATAAGTAAACTAATCTCTCATTGAGATGTATGCAGTATAGTTATACTGCATAGATCAATGAGATCTGGCCTCTATTGCTTTCGGCTGCTGCAACCGAAAGAAAGAGTGCCGAGCCAGGATCAGCGCCATTACGACGCAGACCCCGGCCGGCTTCAGAAATGTACGCCAGCTCCCTACAGTATATAAGTTACAATTGCTTTTTAGCGTATATTGTAATAAATCTAGCTATTCTTAGGCCACACCCCCTCCTAACAAGCCACACCCACTCCTTTTTAGACTGTGTTTTTGCAAGAAAATTGTGATTTGCAGCCAAACTGCATCTGTAGGGGCTCGGATAGGTTACTGTATAAGATGTTAATGAGGGACGTTACTTACTCGGTTGATTAGGAACATTTGTTTTTGTCACATGGCAGGTGAACAATGCTCCATTTTCCATGCTCAGTCCGACAGGTTTTACATTTACTTGATGATCACCAGGGAGCGGCTCCTCTCCAAAACATTCCTGTATGTGTCCTGATGGGATAGACGGATGATCACAACAAACTGGTAATAGACAAAACCAACAGGTGCGAGTTTGTATAGATATATATGAATGATGATATGGATGATATTACTGCAACAAAGTAATGGCCATAGTGGGGTCGCCAAGTCTGTGACTGCTCTTCATAAATTACAGGGATGAGATGCTACCACCAGACACATGTATAGCCCAACATGAAGCATTAAGAATGGGCCCGCTGGCCCCCAGTGTGACGGTCGTCCCTCCCCTCTGTGACGCAGCTCCATTAAAATCAATGGAGCGGAGTCAAAGAGGGGAGTCTCAGCACAATGGGGGTTGTCGGGCCCGTCCCCAGTGCTTCATGCTGGGACGTTACTCAGGAATAGACTGGCGCCCTGCCAGGAACCGGGCGATGGTTCTAAAAAAGGACCGTAGCACCGGCATCCCTGATCCATTTATCATGTACACATTCACCACCAATAGAAAGGGGGGGGGATGGGGGATGGGGGAGGTTTAAAATCGGACAAAAATTTCCAAACTAGCAATGTTGTTCTAGTAAAAAGCAATACATTCAGGTTTAAAGTGTCACTGTCGTGAATTTTTTTTTTTTTGCAGAAATCAATAGTCCAGGCGATTTTAAGAAACTTTGTAATTGGGTTTATTATCCGAAAAATGCATTTTTATCATGAAAAAGCAGTTTGGAGCTCTCCCCCCTGTCTTCATTGTTCTCCTATGGAGAGAGCTAAAGAAAAGACCAAAACAGGACAACAAAGAGTTAATCTACAAATCCCTCACCCGTTATCTGTTCTGACCATCACCAGTGACCTGTCTGAGCTCGGATTACAGCTGTCACCCAGCTCCGTGCCTGTAATCCTCTGTTATCTGCTTTCTGCTGCCGGCTAACTCCCTCCTTCCTCCTCCCCCCTCCCCTCTCCCTAGAACAGACAGGGGACGTCTCCTGCAACAAGTCACAATTTTCAGATTTTTCAGAGTGGATGAAAAAGAGGAGGGAGGGGGGGACCTGGGAAAAGGCTTTTTACATGCAGATAATGGCAGATTTGGCTAATAAACCCAATTACAAAGTTTCTTAAAATCGCCTGGACTATTGATTTCTGCAAAAAAAAAAAAAAAAAAATACGACAGTGACTCTTTAAATAAAAAGTAGGTTTCCAGTGGTATTTCCTTTAAGGCAATATTACTGTATCTGGCTAATATTAACCCCTTCAGGACCGGGCTAATTTTGTTTTTGCGCTTTCGTTTTTTTCTCTACGTGTTTAAAAGGCCATAGCGCTTGCATTTTTTTACCTACAGACCCACACTGAAAAACCAGGAAAAAATTTAATGTGTGATGAAATTGAAAAAAAAAACACACTTTCTTCATTTGGGGAGGTTTTGTGTTTACGCCATTTGCCCTAGGGTAAAATTGACTTGTTATAAATGTTCCTCAAGTTGTTACGATTACAACAATATGTAACTTGTATAACTTTTATTTTATTTGATGGTTTTTAAAAAATTAAAACCTTTTTTAAAAAATAAATGTCCCTTAAAATTGCTCCATTCCCAGGCTTATAAAAGTTTTTATGCTTTGGTCTATGGGACTGTGTGAGGTGTCATTTTTTTGCACCATGATGTGTTCTTTCTATCGGTAGCTTGATTGCGCATATGCAACTTTTTGATCACTTTTTATTACAATTTTTCTGGAATTGAGGGTGATTCTAACTTTTATTAGGGGAGGGTTTTTTTTTTACCGGGCTCCATATATACCCTGCCCTGTCATTAGTTCCTTGCCTGCGATAGTGCCTAGTTTGCTTTGGGGTTTGCGAGGTCCCTGAGATAGAACCAGAAAACATCCTTCCTCCAGGTATTGTGTTGGCTAGTATGTCTGTTGACTTAAAAGCTGAAATTTTAAGATCTCAAAATAACGTGCCTGCTGAATTACCTCCCAATAAGCTTTTTGTTAGCATAAACGTCAGACTGGCAGTTTTGAAACAGGTCCATGCATCCACTTTGGTTGGTCACCCTGATATTGCCAGAATAGGTTACCTATTGTCTGGCACGTGTCTTGAGAGACTTGTGGCTGGGCAAAATCCCCAAGATCTCTGCAAGAGGGTCTTCTCCAACCGCTCCCTTTGCCTAGTCGTCCATGGTTTGATGTGTCAATGGACTTCTTCACGGATGTCCCCCCTTCACAGTGGAAGACCGTAATTTGGGTCATTGTAGACAGATTTAGTAAGATGTGTCATTTGGTTGCATTAACCCCTTAGCGTCCTATGACGTACCTTGTACGTCATGGTGGCGCAAGGGGAGTTCAGAGAGAGGTCCTATCGGGACCCCGCTCTGAATGGCGCCACTCCCGGCTGCTATCTGCAGCCAGTGAGCGCCTCTATTAGCCGGCGTGGGTCCCGTTGCCACAGGTTGAAGCACTGGAGGCGGGCCGACTCACCCTTAGTGGGAGGAAACCCTAGCCCCTCTATGATAGGGTTCTAATGGAGTCACGTCATGGAGGGGCTGGAGTTTCTTCCCACTAAGGGTGGGTCGGTTCAGTGCTTCAGCCTGGGCCTGGTGGTACAGTCACTTTAAGCATTTAAATGCAGCTGTCAAACCTGACAACTGCATTTAAGTGCTCTGCTCCCGCTGTCCTTGGTGTCTAGTTGGACAGATCGCATCGCGGGGGAGAAGATCCGTTCTTCGCAAAGACACTGATTCCGACTCGGCAATACACTGCTGTGGTCTTCAGCAGGCCACAGCAATGTATCACAGATCTAATGGATCATTGCTGTGTATACACACAGCATTGATCTCTATGAGAGATCAGTGCTGTGTATATAGAAGTCCTCCAGGTGGAATTCTAGTTAAATAAAAAAAAAAAAGTAAAAATGATTTTTTTATTAATAAAAAATCCTCTCCCCTAATAAAAGTCCAAATCACCCCCCTTTTCCCATTTTATTAATAAATAAACATACATATTTGGTAAGGCCGCGTGTGTAATCGCCCAAAATATTAATTTATCACATTCCAGAACTTGCACGGTAAACGGCATAAGCGCTAAAGAAATTCTAAAGTGCAAAATTGCGCATTTTTGGTTGCATCAAATCCAGAAAAAATTTACTAAAAAGTGATCAAAAAGTCACATATGCACAATCAAGGTAACGATAGAAAGTACAGATCATGGTGCATAGACACAGCCCCATAGACCAAAGGATAAAAGCGCTATAAGGCTAGGAATAGAGAAATTTTAAGCACATTTAGTTTTTTTTAAAAAAGGTTTTAATTTGAATATCATTGTAATCGTACTGATGTGAGGAACATAGATAAAATAGAACATAGATAAAATGTCAGTTTTACCATACGGCGAACGTAAATGCGAAACTCCCTGAAATAAAAACAAGTTCCTTTCTTTTCAATTTGACAGCGCAAATTATTTTTTCCCGGTTTCGCAGCATATTTTATGGGAAAATTCCGCCTGTCATTTCAAAGTACAATTGGTGTCGCAAAGAATAAGGGCTCATGTGGGTTTCTAGGTGAAAAAATGCAAGTGCTATGGCCTTTTAAACATAAAGTGGAAAAAGCAAAAGCGCAAAAACAAAAATTGGCTTTGACCTTAAGGGGTTAAAAAAACTTCCCAATGCCAAGTCCCTTGGATAATTGTTTATACGACATGTCCTCCGGCTGCATGGGATACCCACAAATATTGTCTCGGACCGAGGTGTCCAATTTGAGTCCATATTTTGGAGGGAGTTCTGTGGTCTGTTGAATATTTCACTATCCTTTTCTTCAGCATTCCACCCGGAAACCAATGGTCACGCAGAAGGCACTAAGCAATCACTTGAACTGTATCTAAGGTGTTACATCTCTGACAATCAAAACAAACGGTTTGAGTTTTTCCCCATCGCTTAAATGATTAATCCTGTATCTTTTAAATTACAGTTACCTCGCTCATTAGGAGTACATCCGGTGTCTCACAAAAGCCTTCTCCCCCACTCCCCCAGCAGTTGCTTGTCCTCCTCCCCTTCCATTGGTGGGTTAAGGCGAATTGGAATTCAAGTGTGAAAGAATCTTAGATTTCAGAAGAATTCGCAAAACTATTCAGTACCTGGTACACTGGAAGGGTTACGGCCAAGAAGAGCGGACGTGGGTAACTACGAGACCTTCATGCACCTGATTTAATCAGAGAATTTCATCTGTTACACCCTGCTAAACCTGGAGGTCCTCGGGTTCTGTTAGGAATCGGTCCGCAAGCTCGACTACTGGCTTCAACGCAGCACGTGGCCAGGCTGGTGGAGATCCCAGTGGTGACCCTTGCAACCAGCCTGGCCGGTTGTTAGGAGCACGCCGGCAGCATTGTTAGGGAATCAACGGCATCCTTAGGTATTGCCACAGCTGGGGCTTCACCGCCCTCAGCCGAGTGGCATCAGTGAAGTTAATTAGAAACAGTGACTGGCAGCTGATACCGCCAGTCAAATCACAGTATCTGTTGTGGAGTCTCAGCTGCAATCAGCCCTGGGGCTGGGACTCCAGGCTCCATATATAGCCTCCCCTGTCCTTAGTTCCTTGCCTGTGATAGTGCCTAGTTTACTAGTGTATCTTGATCTAGCATCATTTCCTGCATTTGATTTTCGGGTTATCTGACTTCTGGCTCTTGACTGTTCAACTACCCTCTTGGACTCTGTATTGTACTGCGCTGCTCATGTGCTATTGACCCGCACCTCTGACATTGCCTTACTGTGTGTGTTTGTCTTGTTTTGTTCTGTGCTGCGCCTGGCTGAGTACAGGGTTTTGCCGTCCAGTTGTTTGTTGCCATTTAGGGCTTCTGAGGCAAGTAGGCAGGGACAGCAGGGCGGGTGCCAGCTTCAGGGCTCACCTGTTCTTGTGTCAACCTGTCCCTATCTACCAGTATCCTGATAGTGACCCTTTAAGGTTCTCCTATTAGATAAAGCATACCTGCTATGGACGTCCATTGAATGCAAAGCAGTTTTATCACGATGCAGGCAATAATAGTTCTGTCCATGTCCGATGCTGCTATGTGTCTAGTGGTAAACCAAAGCTTATATAGTGGAGTTTTCCTTCTTGTTCGCATGTTTATTTAGCATCATAACCTGTGAGTGTCAACATATGATAGAACCCGGATTATTATATCCTGTAGAGAAACCTGCGGGTATCTCTGTTCTCACCGCTCCGCACTGTGTAAAATTAGCATCATGAAGTTATAAGAATCCTTAAAGGGAACATGAAACCACAGAGTTTACCTATTATTTTAAAGGTTAAACATACTTTTTAGGAACTTTTAGTCCCTTTGGGTGTGTGCACAGTGAGCAATTCTTGTGTATTCATCGGGGAATTTAAGAAAGATTTCTACTTTAAATTCCTCTCCTAGCGCCCTTGTACACTGAGAAAATCATGCGGATAACTTGCAGTGTGCGCTCCTGCTCGACTATCCACCCGTCCCTTAGACTCCATCCTATGGTCGAGCGGATTCCGCCGTCCACAAAAGAAGGGATATGCCACTTTTTTGGGCAGACAACGGAATCCGCCGGACCATAGAATGGATCCTATGGGACTGGCAGAACGTGAAGCGGGGGGTGACAAAGTTGACAAACAGTGCTTAGGCAAAAATCTGTGATGATAAACCAACGGATAGATAGGTGAGTTGATAAAACAAACTGTAACAGGTATCAGGGATGTGGTAAAGTATCTCTGAAGTGTTTAAAGAATATCCTAGTACTCAGTTATCTCATCCAACTGCCTTCTGCCCCACAGTGTTGGGTTTTCGTCCTACTGGGGTAGTACAAGTCCCAGGTCTCTGCTCTAGGGGGAGCTGGCTAGTAGAACCCTTCCTACAAAGCTGTGTGCCTTGTCAGTAGAGAGTGGCTTTCTGGCACTGTGCTCTACTGCATGTCCAATCTTGAGTTTATCCGTCCCTTTTCTCTAAGGTGGTTGACTGTCCTGTTTTAGGTGTTTAGGTGGTTTGCCTAAGGGTCTGATTGGGTAGCTAGCTGGTTGAAAAGCAAATCTGCTCTCTTTTTTCTCTAACACCAGAATAAAAACCTCAAGGAAGTGCAGACTAATAATTTATGCACTAAAATAGGGGAAGAGGTTGTTGTTTTTATGTTTTTTTTACCATATCACAAAAATAACACGTGACCTTTATTCTCTTGGTCAGTTTGATGTTTGTTGTGAGAGATTTTATTTGCACTACTTTGTAATATATGAGACTTTTGCACAGCTGTTTTATAGATTTTTTTCCCCCAGAGATGCCACCTATAGCAATGGGTGTACTATGGCTTAGAGCAATATTGCCCAACCTCTTTCTACTTTGGGGCACCCCTCCTGAATAATGTTCTACAAAATACAAATAATCTTCATTCAGTGACTCAGGTGACGTATTCTTTGGTCTGAGGCGTCACTTTCCTTTTCCTCTCCATCTAGCCTTGACCACTATGATGATTTCTTGCAGCTACAGTTCATCTCTTCGGAACCTGCCGAACAAACATCTCAGGCTCTGCACTTTTCAGTAACTTCCTTCCCTTTTCCCATCCATAAGGTTCCACGCTGTAGTAGTTTTGCTTTATGGTGTCATGTCCAGTAAATTTAATAAACACAATTTCAAATGGTGGTGCACAAGGGTGATGCACATGGAAGAAGCAAGTCCCAATAGTACAGTTCGAAGTAGGTCCCTGCACTCAACAATAGATGCTCAAAAGGTTTATTAGGTAATTCACATATCAAATGTAACAGACACAGGACGCGTTTCGGCGCCAGCCTTTCTCCACTGCAAGGAAGACAAAATTAAGGCATGGCTAATGAGTTTGGGACAGAAATTAAAAAAAATATTGATACTTTAGTTGTAAAAATTTTCAAAGACAATCGGAATAACACATTTCTTCTATGCTCTGCAAATTTCACAGCAGATTGCTTCAACATACAGCAGAACATTGCGACCTGATGCAATCCCCTCGGTTTTCCCACCAATCACAGATGGAGTTTTCTTTTCAGAAAATCTTTAAAAACTTAAAGTGTCACTGTCGTGAATTTTTTTTTTGCAGAAATCAATAGTCCAGGCGATTTTAAGAAACTTTGTAATTGGGTTTATTATCCGAAAAATGCATTTTTATCATGAAAAAGCAGTTTGAAGCTCTCCCCCCTGTCTTCATTGTTCTCCTATGGAGAGAGCTAAAGAAAAGACCAAAACAGGACAACAAAGAGTTAATCTACAAATCCCTCACGGGATATCTCCTGTGACAGTCACCAGTGACCTGTCTGAGCTCAGATTACAGCTGTCACCCAGTTCCGTGCCTGTAATCCTCTGTTATCTGCTTTCTGCTGCCGGCTAACTCCCTCCTTCCTCCTCCCCCCTCCCTAGAACAGACAGGGTACGTCTCCTGCAACAAGTCACAATTTTCAGATTTTTCAGAGTGGATGAAAAAGAGGAAGGAGGGGGGGGACCTGGGAAAAGGCTTTTTACATGCAGATAATGGCAGATTTGGCTAATAAACCCAATTACAAAGTTTCTTAAAATCGCCTGGACTATTGATTTCTGCAAAAAAAAAAATACGACAGTGACTCTTTAAGAGTACCAAGCCGAAAAAGGTCCATTATGGCAGCATCTCCAAGGAGGGTAAATAATGAACTCTAACTGGTAAAAACTCACAGCAATAATTTTACAAAAAAAAAAAAAAAAAAATCACATGCACAATAGGAACATGAACAGAATTCAAACTCAAATTCTGCAATTGCATACAATGGCCAAAACAATCAGCCAACATGTCACCAAATTGCTCTTCTCCCATTAGAAAAAGGCCTCATCTGACCAATCTGGTCTGGGGCATTTTATAGCCAGCAACCGATTCCTACCAGTCCAGATTTGCCAGGATGCTCCCTGTCAGATGAGAAAATTCATTACTTCCACAAAGAACAATCTCAAGATCCAAACTATGATCCAAATACTGGTAATGTGAGTCCGATATTCAGGAATGGGCTTCTCTCTTTCCACACTTTAAGAGCTCATTTTGGTTTGGAAAAGGAAATGGTGTCTGATCAGAAAATGTTAGTTTTTGAAAGCTGTCTGGACAATTTATTTTTAAAGTCAAATGTCGATATGATCCAAATTGTAATTTTCTTTAGTATGATCTTTTAGTAAACACTTTCAGGGGCCTTTTTGTCATGTGTTGGAAAAGTGTTTTCGAGGTCATGAAGTTTTGATTTTTGAAAGTCCGCCTAAAGTGAGAAATTATAAGGCTGGCAATATTCTGACAGCAGCTTCTATTCTGTTTAGTGGTGAAAATTTGCATATTCTTTGATATTCTTGGTTTGGTCTGCATTTCGGAAAAAAGCTATTACAGATACCAGGCAAAGTTTATATTTCCAGCAATAGACATAGCATGGCTATGTGAGAAAGCTAAACTAGCCAATGAACTGAAACACAAAGGTTTCTGTGTATCCGGGGATGGTCAGGGTGATACACCAGGCCATAATGCTAAATATTGCATATATTCAATTATGGACAATGTTACCGAAAAGATTTGAGACTTTGAGGTTGTGCAAAAGACACAGTGCTCTTCTTCAGTGGCCATAGAGAAGCATAGCTTGTCTGTTCTGTTAAATCCTTTAACGGAGGAAGGGTACAAAATTATTTCATGAGATAGGCACTTTGGTGTACGTAAGCTTATCCGTGTCCAGTCCCCACAAATGTGTCACCAGTTTGACATTTGGCACTATGCCAAGTCGATTAAAAAGAAACTTACTAATGCCAGTAGACTTACATTTAGTAAAGAGATGACTCCTTGGATAAATCCTGAAGTTCTTCATTGTTGGTGTTGTCCAGACCTGCTAGTGATTTGCTCAAACAAAAACGGTTATCTTTACTTGAACATATCTGTAATAACCATGAATGGCAAGGTACATTATTTACATCATGCAGTCATGGTCCTTTAACAGATGAGGATCGAGATATTTCTTGGCTACAAAAAGAGACACCTCCCTATTTGAAAATAGCAAAGTCAACAAATCCTGAAAGACATGGCTCATTGTGCTCTCAACTGCCGTACAGGCAAACCGGAGAGCTTCCATAGCCTGGCATTAAAATATCGGCCAAAAAGAATACACTTTGGCATAGATTCCATGGAGGCCCGGACAAAAATTGCTGCACTCACAATTATAATGTGGGTAGAAAACAAGCCGTTCAGGTGGGCAAAAGGAATCCTAAGAGCCCTGGGCCAAAACGACGGCCTTAGTGATGCGTAAGGAATCTTCCAGATGGACAATCTGAAATATTTATGAGAAAATGAACGCAGACATTTCAGAAAACGTCCTTGAAATAGCTAAGAGGGATATTATTACATCCACTTATACCTCCCGAGACCCAAGTATGCCACCTAATATTCAAAATAAAGAGCGGTCAAACAAAGCTGATATTCCAAGGCAACAGATAACAAGATAAAAGGAGACAAGGGGCGCCTCCTGGTTCAATGTTGACTAAACAGCAATTAGCTATATCCAAAGTGGTCCCACAGTGAGAAGAGGCCACGGTATGGTAAAACTCAAAACAGTTTTAATTGCTATGTGTTTCGGCCTATTAAATGGCAAACAGGCCTTTATCAAGCATAAGGTACTGTTGTACTGACATACTTTCAAAAGTAACAGGTGAAAAAATGCTGACAATACTTCCAGGTCGGCGACTTAGCAGTAACACCGGTGTAAACAGAATATAGCATATTTCTCATAAATAAATACAGATAAAAAATAAATACACAGATGATTAAGTTAAGGCATTAAGAATAAAAGTTCTTACTTTAAAATCCAGATATGGTATAGTAGGAATGATTGTTCCAAAGGTAAAGAGTTGAAATGAAGAGCAGTGAGGGGAGGTTATTCGGAGTAGCGTACGCTGATCTGACGCGGTCGCCGTATCTGTCTGTGATCCACGTACGCAGTTCAACATATATAGCGTATCTATTCGCAATACAGAATGGATTAGAATACGTAAGCAAATCTAGGCCTAAATACAATGTATATGCTTACAAAGAAAAAGAAAAAACGAGGGAAAAAAGATTAAATATGGACACATCACCCAGATTGTAAATATCAAGTGACATCTGACTGTTTTAGTGAGTAATATGTATTATTCTATTGGACATGCTCAAAATTCAGACCATCTGGGATCAGGGTTTGGATCTTATACATCCAATACGATTCTGTTTAATGGGAATCATTCTTTTCAAGAAAGTATCGGCTTTACATATGTGCCAATGTTTTTCGACGCCTTTTTTAATTTCTATATTGTTTTTTTCTTTAGGTTTCAATAGGTCTGTTTGTTTCTAAAAATCTTTTTTTCTAAAATGTCTGCTTGTATTTTAAAATCTTCTGTGTATGTTCAATTTTTTCTTATCCGGTGGAATAGGGGATATTATTAATCCATTTCCTAAAATCCCTACTCGGAAAATCTAAAAGATAATCAACAGATTGAACAGATTAAAATTAGTATTAGTAAAAATTTTATTTCTTTGGCTGATAAAAAGATCTAAAAAAACCCCCAATATTCATGGAGTCCGTCAAGGGGGTAAATTTCAAACCCCAATCATTAAAATTTTGATGGGATATAACATTTTGTGCAGATGTAGGGTCACCTTTCCAAATAAAGAACAGGTCATCTATATATCTTTTATAGTATATACGATCTGCTCTAAGGCCCAGGGGGATTCAGCGATGTATAGGGACTCGGACCGCCTCATATATAAATTAGCATACGTCGGTGTGGCCCGAGTCTCCATCGCGGTCCCCCTCGTCTGTTTATATAGTGTATACTGTAATGTAAAAATATTATGGGTCAACACAAAATGCATGCTCCGTAGCAGAAATTCTATTTGGGAGCCATTATAATGAAGGCTTGTTTGAAAAGCATATGATATCGCTTCAATTCCCTTTTCATGAGAGATCATGAAGGGTTCTGACATATTAATCATGTTCCCAAGGGATATCCAAAAGATCTACAATCAAGGATCTGGAATCTCTGAGGTAAGATGGAAGTTGTGTGACTTTATCTTGTAGGCAGAGATCAATATAGTTAAACAAACTAGCTGTGAGGCTCTCGATTCCAGAGATAGTTGGTCTTCCAAGTGGATGTTCAAGGTCTTTAGGTATTTTTGTCAAATTATAGAAAAAGGGAGTTCTAAGTTGCTGTATCGTCAAAAAGTTTTCTCTTTCTTATTCAAAATACTCTTTGTGTAATTCTCATTGATCCATTCATTATATTCCTTTTCATATACTTGTTGTGGGTCCTCGTGTAACACTTCGTAATAATTTTCATTGCATTCTAAGTGATTCGGCTAAATAGCCTACTCTACCTTGTACAACAATACCTCCTCCCTTATCAGCTTCTCTAATAACAATATCATTTTTTTAAAGATCTTGTAGATCTTTTGTTACACCCTTACGTTGACCATTAGGTGACATAGTAAACAAACAAGGTTGAAAGAAGACAAGAGTCCATCAGGTTCAACCTAGGTGAATCCTACTGTGCCGATCCCTCATAAATCCATGCTGGTGCTGGGTCATAAGATTATTTTCATTAAGATACTCTAGTATAGCATCTCTTACAATCCCCTCAAATACTTTACCTACTATAGATGTTAGACTTACGGGCCTGTAGTTTCCAGGATCACTCCTTGACCCCTTCTTGAATATCGGTACCACATTAGCTATGCGCCAGTCCTGTGGAACAATCCCTGTCGTAATAGAATCTTTAAATATTAGGAATAACGGTCTGTCCAACACAGTATTTAATTCTTGCAAAACTCTAGGATGGACACCTTCTAGGCCCGGTGACTTATGGATTTTAATGTTTTTAAGGCGTTTCCCCACTTCTTGTTGTGTTAGGCAGGTGAGATTTATGGGAGGATTAACATTATCCCTAGTCATGTCATCTGTTATGGGATTCTCCTCTGTGAATACAGTAGAGAAGAATGTATTTAGTAGATTGGCCTTTTCCTCTTCCCCCTCCACCATTACACCCAGATTATTTTTGAGGGGACCAACATTTTCGGTTTTAAGTCTTTTGTTATTTATATAAGTGAAGAACATTTTGGGATTTGTTTTACTTTCTGTGGCTATCCTTCTTTCTGTTGCTATTTTTGCTTCTTTTATTTGCATTTTACACATTCTATTCTTCTGTCTATAGTTGCTCAATGCTTCCCCACTACCTTCTTGTTTTAGTTGTCTGAATGCTTGTTTCTTATCATTTATTGCACCCCTTACAGCTGAAGTTAACCACATTGGATTTCTCTTATTTCTACTACGTTTATTCCCATATGGTATGTGTCGTTCACACGATTTACCCAGGATGCTCTTAAATATGTCCCATTTCTCTTGTGTACTTTTATTTCTGAAGGCATTGTCCCAGTCTATGTTCCCAAGGTCCTCTCTTAGTTTTTGGAAATTAGCCTTCCTGAAATTTAATGTTTTTGTAGCCCCTCTACTAATAATTTTATTGAAGGATAATTGAAAACTTACTATGTTATGGTCACTATTACCTAGGTGACCCCCCACCTCTATTTTTGATATTCTGTCGGGCCTATTGGTTAAGATCAGGTCCAGAAGGGCCCCCCTCTTGTTGTTTCCTCTACTAGTTGGGAAAGGTAATTATCTTTTACTATTTCCAAAAACACGCTTCCCTTCCTGGAGCTGCAGGTTTCTGCTTTCCAGTTTATATTTGGGTAGTTAAAGTCCCCCATAATAATGACTTCCCCCTGCTTCGCTGCCGCATCTATTTGTCTTATAAGAAGATTTTCTGATTCTTCCACTATACTTGGAGGTTTATAACTCACTCCTATAAGAATTTTATTATTCTTCGTCCCTCCCCTTATTTCTACCCAAAGAGACTCCACATTATCATCACATATATCCTCCCGCAGAATAGGCTTAAGGCATGATTTAACATATAGACAGACCCCTCCCCCTTTCTTATTTTTACGGTCATTTCTGAATAGACTATAGCCCTGGATATTAACGGCCCAGTCATAGGTCTCGTCCAGCCATGTCTCGCTTATACCCACTATATCATATTTCTCTTCAACCATTATGAGTTCTAATTCCTCAGCTTTATTAGTGAGGCTTCGAGCATTAGTATACATACATTTAATATATTTGTCCATATTCCCTTTCCTCTTGTCACTAGTGACTGTTCTAACCCCTCCTGCCGCTCCACCCCATGAATTAAAGATTCCAGTAAATCTTGTTGGCTATCCTAAGAAATTTGTCTCAATAAGGTTATGTGCACACTATGGAAAATAGGGTGGGAATGTCAAGCTCAGTCCACGCGGTCGTCTAGACTTACAGTTCCGTCTGGCCCATAGCCGGATGGATATTATGTAGCTCAATCTGCTGTTTGTCCCAATATTTGACAAGCCTATTTTTTGGGTTGGATGGGGGATTGAGCGTCAGAATATCATTGAGTGGATGAGCCTGGACCCTCTTCTCCCGGAGACTGCCTGGTGGACTGTTTGACTTTTCATGGCAAATTTTGTAGTGTGCACATACAGGATAGGCTGGCTGCCACAATTCACTGAAAAACTGCCAGCAGGAAGGGGGAATATGAGCACTATGCTATACGTAACCCTCCTTATGCCCACACAGTGCACCATTACCACTTCCTCACATATGCCAAGCTCCTTCAGCAAATCATACCACAGTTGTTGTAGTTGCAGTCATTTCCTAACTGAGCTGCCAATCCTTTCACCAGTTGTGATTTGTTCCCCTGGTTCGTGTCACCATTGGGATACAGGTGACAATGTTGTTGCACAGCAGTCAACCTATTAAGGTTTGCTCCAGGTTCATGTGGACAGGAAAGTCTAGTTCTTGGATTCTGTTCACCTTTGCCTCTACCCAAAATTAGCTTAAGGGTATAAACCCACGCAGCAAATACGCAGCAGATAAGCAGCAGATTAGATCTAAATAACTGAACACAGCATCAAGTCTTCACCATCAAATCTGCTACGTATCTGCTGCATATACGGTGTGTGTGTTTGTACCCTAAGGGTATAAACCCACGCAGCAGATACGCAGCAGATTTGTTGGTACAGATTTGATGCTGTGTTCAGTTATTTAGATCTAATCTGCTGCGAGTTTGCTGCGTATCGCAGCAGTAAATACGCTGCATATACGGTGTGTGGGTTTATACCCTAAAAATTACTATTTTGGGGAAACTAAGCATTCTAGACCACACTCAGGACACCAAATTATGCCTTAGTTTGATGCCCCAAGGCCCGGCTTATTGATTGATTGATTGTTTTGTTTTTTTTGGTTAAAGATAAAATTTCTAAAATGTTTAATTTTTCTTCCCCACTTAGTTAGTCTGAATTTGCAGAATGCCAATCTGCTTTGTAAATCAGTGCCTAAACAAAACAGGCCGTCATGGCCAAATTCTAAACATTAAATTGCATCTTTCCCAAAGATGAAGCCAAAATTAAGGCATGGCTAATGAGTTTGGGGCAGAAATTTGAAAATATTGATACTTTAGTTGTAAAAATTTTCACAGACAATCGGAATAACAAATTTTCTCTATGCTCTGCACATTTCACAGCAGATTGCTTTATTTTTGATAGTCGTGGTCGTACATTGCGACCTCATGCTATCCCCTCGATTTTCCAACCAATCTCAGATGTAGTTTTCTTTTCAGAAAATCATAAAAAAGATAGAGTACCAAGCCGAAAAAAGTCCTTTATGGAATTTCCAAGGAGGGTAAATAATGAACGCTGTCAAACAGGTCAAAACTCTCAGCGACAATTTTCAAACCAAAAAATAACGCATGCACAATAGGAACACAAACAGAATCCACACTCTTAAATTCCACAATTGCATACAATGGCCAAAACAATCAGCCGACATGTAGCCAAATTGTTTCCCCTCCAGCAGATCCTGACTGGTCTTTACCCATTTGAAAAAGGCCTCATCTGACCAATCTGGTCTGTGACAGTGGCATTTAATAGTCAGCAACAGATTCCCACCAGACCAGATTTGTCAGGATGCTCCCTGTCAGATGAGGAAATTGATTACTTCCAAGAACAATCAATATCCCAACTATGATCCCAATATTGATAGTGTGAGTCTGATACTCAGATATGGGCTTCTATATTTCCACACTTTAAAAAACTGCCCACTTTACGAGCCCTTTTTGGTTTGAAAGCTTTTTGGACAACTTCATTTTCAAAGTCAAAAATCAATAAGATCCAAATTGTAATTTCTTAATACAATCACTTAATAAACACTTTGAGGGGTCATTTTGTCAAGTGTTGAAAGTGTTTTTGAGGTCATGATTTTTTCACTTTTGTAGGTCCGCCTAAAGTGGGAATTATATAAACCTGGCAATATTCTGTTTAGTGGTCAAAATTTTTGTAAAGTTTGTGAACTCTTTGATATTCTTGGTTTGGTTTCCGTCTCTGAAAAAAGCTATTACAGATACCAGGAAATGTTTATATTTCCAGCAATAGACTTAGCATGGCAACACAAGAACGCTAAACTAGCAAATAAACTGAAACACAAAGGTTTGTGCGTATCCGGGGATGGTCAGGGTGATACACCAGGTCATAATGCAAAATATTGCATTTATTCAATTATGGACAATGTTACTAAAAAGATTTTAGACTTTGAGCTTGTGCAAAAGACACAGTGCTCTTCTTCAGTGGCCATGGAGAAGCATAGCTTGTCTATTTTGTTAAATCGTGTAACAAGGGAAGAGTACAAAATTAGAATTTTTTCATCATTTACGTTGGTGTCCGTAGGCTTACCCATGTCCAGTACCCACAAATATGTCACCAGTTTGACATTTGGCACTATGCCAAGTCGATTAAAAAAACGTACTAATACCAGCAGACTAAAAATTTGTAAAGAGATGACTCCTTGGCTAAATTCTATATTTTTTCATTTTAGGTGGAGTGTCCAGATCTGCCAGGACAACAGTGATTTGCTCAAACAAAAACGGTTATCTTTACTTGAACATATCTGTAATAACCATGAATGGCAAGGTACATTATTTACAACATGCAGTCATGGTCCTTTAACAGATGAGGATCGAGATATTTCTTGGCTACAAAAAGAGACACCTCCCTATTTGAGAATAGCAAAGTCAACAAATGCTCAGACATGGCTCATTGTGCTCTCAACTGCCGTACAGGCAAACCGGAGCGCTTCCATAGCCTGGCATTAAAATATCGGCCAAAAAGAATACACTTTGGCATAGATTCCATGGAGGCCCGGACAAAAATTGCTGCACTCACAAATATAATGTGGGTAGAAAACAAGCCGTTCAGGTGGGCAAAAGGAGAGCCCTTGGACCAAAACGACGGCCGTAGTGATGCGTAAGGAATCTTCCAGATGGACAATCTGAAATATTTATGAGAAAATGAATGTGGAGTATCATGACAAAACTTCGGAAAATGTCCTTAATATAACTAAGAGGGGGGGGGGACATTACATTCACTTGGATCTCCTGAGACCAAAGTATGCCACCTAATATTCAAAATAAAGAGCTGCCAAACAAAGCTGATATTCCTAGGCAACAGATAACAAGACTTATCCTAATTTAACCAACAATTTACCTTAAAGTGACACTTTCACCCCCATTATTCATTTTTGCATCATTAAAAACGTTTAAATTACTAATCTTGCTGTCTCCATACCTTATTTCAGTTGTTTGATCATGGTGCTGGTTGATAAGAAAACTGAACTATTATCAGCTGGTTAGTGCGCCACTGGGCGGGGCTTAGTCGCTGATGCGCCAAATCGTTCCGCCGACTACATCACCGTTGACCCCCACCCCCTTTGTTATGTCATCTCCCCAGGCCGCCGCTCCCACTTGTTTGACCATCCCAGCCTTTGCTTGGATGTCGGGACGTGCGCGGCTCCGTCATATTCCCTGCAGGCGCACTGGGTCTGTCCACAGCCGGGCTGTGCGTGCGGTCGCACAGCCCGCGTAGTTTAGCAGGCGCAGGCATGGTGGGGCTGTCTGAAGGTCCATCGGCGTGCGTCCTGATGCCCCCCGAAGCTCTTGCTGCGGCTGTGAAAGTGTCCTCACAGCCAGCAGTGATTCGCTGAGTTATCGCGCAGTGCAAGTAGGACGGCCGCACTGCGCCTGTGCAATAACTCAGCAGATAAAAGTAAACAGCTACCCCGCACCATAGGTAATTGGCTACAAGATTTTGCTATTTATGCCAGTACTGTGTGTAAGCAGCAGACGCACATGGGCGCACCATTGTTCTCCTATGTAGATATGATTTGGGGCGCTTATAAAATTTATGGCGCCTCATGTTGAGCCAGATACAATGAACAATTCCACAAATGTATAATCTCTCTCCCCGGGATGTTAATTTGTGGCTGTTAGTGATGACACCCAGTCGCCCAGCTGCTGCTCACACCTTTCCATCCAGGGCCGGTGGACACTTTGGTGCGTCGCCCCAAATTTACACCCCTGATAAAGGCTTCTGCTGGATATACTATGAGAGTCACTGCAGATGCTGGAGCGCACCCAGCAGTACGCTGCTTTAAGAAAGCAAACCTGGCTGTCTCAAAAACCACAGCCCCTGCTTCTAAAAGCAGGGGGCAAGAAAAGGATGGAGCGATGGATTGTCCATGATCCTAAGCAGAGGGAAACAGCCACCCTGCTAGATAGTTTCACAGTCGGCTTTTGGATCTCCTTCGTCCCAAGTGATGACCCGACTTTTGCTGAAAATCTAAAGTCTGTCACTAAACATGTTGAAATAGTTGCAGATAAAATACGCCAGGAAATTGCCCAGAGTAGAATAGCCGTCCCTTTTACAACCTCAAAATGTCGCCACTCGGAGTGGTTCCCAAAAGGGAGTTGATTTAGCACTTGTCACATTTCTCAAAGTTTCCTCACTGAGTGACGGGATTGACGAGGCTGAATCAAGGGAACACTATGCCTACTTTCATAAGGCATTGTATCTGGACAGGGGGCGCTCATGCCAATATCTGACATTCAATCAGCCTCTCGCCTCCGACCCATCTAACCTGACTGTCTCCACTTACTGGGATTCTATTTCCAAGGTTCATACTATCACGATTCTAGCCTCCCTAAAGGATGGGAAGGGGCACAGGAGTCATAAGCGAATGCCCCCCATGGTGTTGCCCAGCCTGGCCATGGTCTTTTATTATGGAGGTAATTTATATATATTTCCCAGTCATTTCTGTGCCTGCTCTTCCCCCCTCCCCTCTCTATTGAGTTATGTTTTACAGGATACTTACATCTGATTGGTTAAACGAAGTCCAATGGAAGACTTGCGTTAGTCTGGTAGCTGGCCTGTTGCTGATGTGCTGCATCTCCTGATTGGTTGGTTCATTCATACTTCTGCCCAGTAACAGTGTTCCTATTGGTGGGATGCACTGAGGTACCAACATTTATGTGCGCTGTTTGTGGACATCGTCAGCAGTTACCTCAAGAGATAAAGAACAGAAGAGTGCCCCGCCCGCCCTGTGTTATGGCAGTGCTCCTTTGTCATGATCCTCGAAGTTTAGAGGGGGTTAATAGTCGTCCAGCTTAGGCTGGGTGGACTGGGAATGTCAGAAAATGTTATGTTTTATTAATAAAGTTAAAATGGTTTTGTTGGTTCTTATTAACCCTTAAATAAAAGAGGACCATGGTCTCAGTTTTCAGCAAGAAGTTGTTGTGTTTTTATTTATTAGTTTATAAGTTATAGTTATGGCCTTAATGGCTGGTGCAACACCATGCTCAATATTGTGCTATTATTTTGAATTATTCAGCACATTCCTTGAGTGGGTTCCTATTCATTGGACCAGTCCATAGCGACGTCACCCTTCACACCATTAACACTTTCCGCGACATGATGCACTATTTCGGGGTCTCCAAACCAGAGGATAAAACTGAGGGCCCCTCTTCTGTCATTGTTTTCCTGGGAATCGAGATAGATTCTACACAACTAGTGTAAAGGAGCAGAGGAGCGCGCGCTCTCCCATAGAGATGCAGGCGGAATTCAGCCTATTTTACTCAGTGTGAACACACCCTTAGAGGTCAAGTCCATTAATATATAACCAGCCACTAAGATATAGAGTATTGCTAGCATGGGCATCTAGGCAAGGATTTTATGGCTCTGCCGCATTTTCACACTGGCTACGGGTCTGTTTGGACAGGCCGATGACAGACCTATCTTGAATTAAATCGACAATTTGCTAGATTGGCACTTGTTTCCTCAGACTATTTCATGGGTGACTGATTGTTTCACAATGGTTGCACAGACATTGTTCCGGCTGTTTGTGTGGTCCTTGCCTGAAACTGATGCCCATCTCCTCTCCACGCTCCCATAGTCATGGTCCGACACTACAGGTCCTTCCGTACACTGCAGGATGGCTGCTCCGTAGTGGGGTTGCCGGCAGTCAGTACCAGTGTGAACGCTGCATTATTGGATGGAATATCAGAATAGTAAATAGATGTTCAGTATACTTGGAACATAGTTTTTAAAATCTATTATAGGTAATCGGTTCAACAAGAGATAACCACAGGTCCTAGGTGGGCACACAGCTCCAGTACACGGACAGGTGTATATCCGGGTGTTGACGAGTTTGGAGCCAAGGGACAAATACATCGAATTTTGAACATTTAAATATAAAGATAAAAAATCAATAAAAAATGAAGAATCAATTAAAAATGAATAAAAGAATCAATCAATAAAATCAAATAACCTATGTATAATTCAGCCTCAATATATGTTGCCTAAAATCCCCATAAGTTAGTGGGTAAATGAATGTATAAATATATCTATAGCATACTAAAATTTGATAAAATGGTTGTATATATCTACAATGTTTAAAAGTTGGACTCAATCATTACATTGGGACCATATAGCTCCAAAGTATTGCGTTTAGAGATCCAGCAGTTCTCTCTTTTCCTAAGAAAAGAGAGAACTGTATGTGGAATATGCTCATTAGGTAGAATTTTAAGATTCTTAAAACCAGTCATGGTGACTGGCAGCGTCTAGAAAGGCTATGTTTATTAAAACCCTGTACAACATTAAAGGAGACCTGTCAGCTGGGTCAGCCCCCCCGAACCCACCCCACCCCCGAACAGGGCCCGGCATACATACAGGGAGACATACCGAGAGATATGGCTGTCGGCTCATCAGCGTGCTTTCTGTTCAGGTTTTTTCCTTACTTTACATGCAAAGTGATTATATGTAGTAATTAAATTGTGGGAATAGCCTTTTATATTCCTATTTTCCTTGGTTCTAGACGTTCCGCTTGGGTGAGACCCTTTGTTTTTTTTGTGCATTTTTGCTCATCGTCAGGGGATAGTTCTTCTCTTGGAAGCGGCTCACCATGAGTTTACTCTGTTGTTAAAAATCTTTTGGGGTAGAAAAGTTATGTCTTTTAAATCTTTAAGTCTCTTAAATTGTCCAAATGAAACATTATTTTTCCATTCCCTGTAATGTGAACTGTTGTAGTCTAAGAGCCTGTTACAGTCTACTTTCTTAAAAAAAGGTTTTAGATCTCATCCTCATGGGGGTACATAACTAGATCTAAGTAATCTATGGAGGTACTAGAACTGGAATACATTAATTTCAGACCCCAATTGTTATTTAAATATAGTAAATATTTATGAAGATCATCGGGGCTACCTTTCCAGATTAAGAATAAGGTCATCAATGTATCTATCTCTTAAAAAATACAATAAAACTGGACCAAGCGTGGCATGACCCAATAAAAACCCTCTAAAAATCTCCCATATAAAGATTCGCAAAACTTGGAGCAAACCACGTCCCCATCGCGGTTCCACGTGTCTAGATATATAGGTCCATGTTAAACTTAAAAACATTGTGCATTAAGATAAATTTAATTACCCTGAAGAATAAAATGTCTGTGTGGATGGCATAAATTTTTCCCTTTGTAGCCAGTCACTACAATGTTGGTACCTTTATCGTAAGAGCTGTTACTATAAAGTGTGGCAACGTCTAGGGTGACAAGTAGGTAAGATGGATGCCACCATATGCTTTTTAGATGGTAGGGTGGCTGAATCACGTAAAAATTTAGGAGGTAACATGTTTCTTTAGGAGGATGCCAAGAGAGTTAATCTCTGCTATTATGGGTCTTCCTGTTTTTTTTTTTTGTTTTGTGCACAATTGTGTAGTTTGGGAACATGGTAAACATGGGGAGTGTAGGATTGGGTAGTTTGAGAGTCTTTTTCTTTCTTAGTCAAAATTCCCTCCATGTAATTCAATTTCATGTTCAGTAGAGGGCTCTTTCTCTAGTTTATTGTAACAGACAGTGTCCGATAGAATGTTCAATGCCTCTAAGATATAATCCGGCCTGTCCTGAACAACAACGCCTCCCCCTTTGTCTGCACTCCTTATAACAATATTAGTATTGTTGGATAGGTCTCCCATAGCCCTTATTTTTGCTATAGTGAGATTGTTTTTACGTACAGCTCTACTATTAATAGCCCTAAATTCACTAGCAACTAATGAGTAATAAGTTTCTTTATTAGGACCTCTTGACTGTAAAACTTTGACTTGAGTTTCAGGCCAGAGGCTATGCGGGGTATTGTTATGATGGGAGTTGCACAGATCTGTTACAATATAGGCCCAATGTAAACCATACATATATGAGAGACGGAATGTAGAAAACAATTTCCTGCTGTTGGCAGCATTATTCTTTTTTTGATAAAGGGATCTTGGATTTTGCAATGTCTTTCATGTTTACACAACCCAACTATAGGGCTGGCCAAAGAAGTTCTAGGCATATACCCACAAGAGGCAAAACCTCCACAGGGATAAGAGCCCATTAGAGGTGATTTTAACCAAGTCGTTGGCTTTGGAGGCTCTGAAAAGTGACTAAATTATCACGTAGATTGCGTCCATGTCTATACCTGATATTTGGATGAGGAGATATGACGTACTTTAGATCAGAATCAGCCAGCAAGATAGGCCAATACTTGCGGAAGATCCTCTTGACATGTGGATTGTATTGATCATACGTACCAACACAAAGAATAAGTTTTGGAGTACTGGTTCAACTGTAGACGAAGATGTAAATTTCAAAAGGTCTGATCTGATCTGGGAGTCGCCCTGGCCATGGAAAAGGCCTGGTGTAAAGTCTTTTTAGGATAACCTTTTGCAAGGAATCTCTTGTATAGTACGTCCCATTCCTGCAGAAAGGATTCTTCTGAAGAACAGTTTCTGCATGCTCTCAGTTATTGTCCAACTGGTATACCTCGTTTTAATGCTGTTGGGTGGTAGCTATTCCAAGCCAAAAAGCTGTTGGTAGATGTAGGATTTCTGTAGATGTTAGTAGAGAGGTTGCCACAGGGTCCAAGGTGAGAGTAAAATCCAAAAAGTTAAGGGTGTTATAGTGAATTTCGGATATGAAATTTTGTGATCCCAAAAAATCAAAATGTCGTCTATATATCTGCCCCAAAATGAAATATGTGAGGTGAAGGAAGAAAAAGTGTCAGTGAACACTATAGTGTCTTTCCACCATCCAAAAAAGAGATTAGCATAGTCTGGTGCACAAAAAGTCCCCATGGCAGTGCCCTTTTTCTGAAAATAGAGTCATCCCAAAAAATCAAAATGTCATCTATATATATCTGCCCCAAATTGAAATATATGAGGTGAAGGAGGAAAAAGTTTCAGTGAACACTTTAGTGTCTTCCTACCATCCAAGAAAGAGATTAGCATAGTATGGGTGCACAAAGTCCCCATGGCAGTGCCCTTTTTATGAAAATAGAAGACGTGATTATCAAACAGAAAATAATTGTGAGTGAGCAAGAAGTGTAATAAAGTCAAAAGAAACTCATTATAACACATGTACTGTGTGCCATTAGTGCTCTGAAAATGTTGTACTGCTGTGATCCTTAAATCGTGTCTGATATTGGTATATAGCGCCTCCACATCCAAGCCAGCAATCAGTGTGTATGGTGGAAAGACTCCTGGAGCCTGGCAACAGCGTCCTTGGTGTCCTTAATGTATGAAAGCAGTCCGGAAACTAAAGGGGCTTGGAATGTATCAACGTAGATGCTTATGCCCTGTGATAAGTTGTTTCTGGATGCAACCGAGAGACCAGGAAAAGGGCGACTTTGTTTATTTTAGGCAATGCATAGAAAGTAGATAGCATAGGGGATGGTTTAAACATATATTTGAATTTGTCAGTTGAAATCAGATTTTCTTCTTTTGCTTTTATAGAATTTGCTTCAATTCTAAAATTTTTCATAAGTGTGTCACTTAAAAGCTTCATTAGCATCGACTTATCAACAGACCTATCCATAATCACAATATTGCCTCCCTTATCGGAGGGCTTAATGATGATATCTTGGTTATCTGAGCTTCTCTAATGCCTTTTGTTCTTGATGGGACAATTTCTTTGGTCCTGGTGATTTGGTTTAAGCTTTTCAAGGTCGTCACTTACCAAGTGAACAAAAGTTTCTTTGTTTGAATATTTGCAAAATGGAGGAGTCAGAGTAGATTGGAATTATGAAATTTTGTGAATGAGTTATCCCAAAAAGTCAAAATGTCATTTATATATATCTGCCCCAAAATGAAATATATGAGGTGAAGGAGGAAAATGTGTCAGTGAACACTAAAGTGTCTTCCCACCATCCAAGAAAGAGATTAGCATAGTGCGGTGCACAAAAAGTCCCCATGGCAGTGCTCTTTTTCTGAAAATAGAAGAGGTGACGATCGAACAGAAAATAATAGTGAGTGAGCAAGAAGTATAAGAAACTCATTATGACGCATGTACTGTGTGCCCTTAGTGCTCTGAAAATGTTGTACTGCTGTGATCCCCAAATCGTGTCTGATATTGGTAAGTAGGGCCTCCACATCCAAGCTAGCAATCAGTGTACTAGTTCGGCTCAGGGGGAGCCAAGTGATGGAAAGTACCAGAACGTGTCTCCTCTGACGCTGCCTGCAGTGACTGATGTCAGGATGGTGTAGACGTCTCCTTCAATTGTCTCTACAACAACTGGGTACCTGTGACTATAACTTGTCTGCGACTCATCATGTAGAAGCAACAGGCCGTGGCTGCAAACCACCATACTGAAAGGGAAGAAATCTGAGAAAAGTAACAAGTTGGGGCGTATTGGTTCTTACTTGCCGCGGTATGAAAATAAGCACCCATTCCTCTACAAAGCTGCCTGGATCCACTCCTGCCGTCCTATGAAACTGAACTGGGGAAAATAATGATAACTTTCAATCTGTCACCAGGAAGAACATCCCAATTCACCGAGAGCACACAATGGAGAGTATTCAATGAATAGCAGCCACAGAAAACTGACATGTCAGTTTTTCATGTGGCCGGATAGAATCCCGGCTGCAGCGTATTCTATGTGTATACGCCCCGGCCAGGATTTCATTCATTCAAATGCAACATATATCTAGCATAAATCACGGTCGTTGTTGCAAATAGCAACAACGGCCGTGATTTATGCTAAACATACATTGTGTGAACATGGCCTTTCCCTGTTTTCTTTTCTCATTCTTATCAGCTTTGGATGTCTAAAATCCTCTACTCTAGGTCCACTCTGACCACGCTCAGCTCTCTCTTTCCCCTTCCCTTTGTAGTCACAGGACATGTGATCTTTCCAGGGGCTTGGTTAGCTGTCTATTGACTTGGAGATATCATCTCCATGAACCTGTGCTGCTTCCATAGACTTACATGTGTCCCTGAGCCTAGGTTTCTGTAATATGAAGCATTTTAGTTGTTTCTCTGCTTGCTGTCAGTGAATGCAGGCATATACACCTGACTGCTGACCTAGACGGGATGGTGTCCCAACATGTCCCTGCAAATAAAGCTGTATGCCATAGAGTAGCAACCTCCTGCCTTTACCATCCATTGTATAATACAGACATTGGGGAAAATATTGTTTTAATCATTTTTATTTAAGTATAAGCCAAATACAAAGTAATCTGTCGCAGATAAAGTACAAAATATGCCATAAATGTTTTCAATATAACAACATTAGGGAACATTTATCACAACTTTTTCTGTTTTGAACAAAACATTTAGCTTGGTGCGCAAAAATTGGCAGCATTGTCCCACAATTCTCCCCATTGTGCATTATATGTTATCTAGAAGGAAAAGTATAGTAGAAAAGCACTTAACAATACAATTTAAAAAATGGTATGCTGATGCCTGTGACCCATATGTAATAAGCCACATTCTGAATTATGTGCCGCCCATTGGGGGCTTACTGATAGAAGTGTGAACACAGTCTTAGGGCCCTATTATACGTAGTGATAATTAGCCAAATGGGCTAATTTGGTTGATTATTGCTCCGTGTAATAGAAACAACGATGAGCCGATGAAACAATCATCGGTTGATCGATTTCGGTTTTGACCTAAAATCATTGGGTGCCGACCACGCGTCACTACGTGTAATAGCGATGCACGACCGACTATTGCCCAAACACATGATACCTTACGGCTCCCCGCTCCTGGTCTTCTCTGTGCTCCGTGGTCCTGTGATTGGCTGAGCAGTCTGTCAGCTGACAGGATGCTCAGACACTGCTGCTGCCGCCCGGAACGGGAAGCGGCGAAGCACAGGAGAGAAGATTGGGAGAAGGAAGAGGTAAGGTATCAGGAGTTTGGGCAAGGGCTGCATGGACTTTGCTACTGATGTCCATGCAGACCTTGCTGCCCAATTATCAGGTACAGTAAATTAGCACCAATCTAGCAGATCGGCGCTCGTTTACGAAGATGATCAGGCCGTAGTCGGCCTATGTAATAGGACCCTTGGCTCTATGGGCTGCTTCATTTACCACTGTCCAGTTTAGTTTCCGTTACAGATGAAATTTCCTTTATCACCAGAGCCGACCTTCACATATGATGATGTGAGATACGTGCCATCAGGTTGTCTCCGTGTTGTTCTCTTTACTTCACTCTTAGGGACCGGCTGTCCGTTTTTTGTCCAGCGTACAGAAATGGGTTCGGGTTCAAATCCATTAATTGTGCATACAAGCACCATCTTACTGGTTGGAGAAGTGATATTTCTCACCCTTAGAGGTCCGTCTGTATTCAGTAATAAGAAGTCAGTGAGATGGTTATTTGTTTAGGAGTCGGACACTATATAACGCTGATAATGGGTCAATGTTACTTACTGAGATGATGTGTGACGTTATTTTCTTCCTCAACGTGACAAGTGAATATTTTCCTATTATTCCAATCTGACAAATATTTCACAGATAATGGAACTGCTTGATGATTACCTGGGACTGGATTATCCCCAATGCATTCATGTACACGTCCTGTGCGGATAGATTGGTGATCACTATGTGATGGCAATAGTGGCATATGGTAATAGCTGAAAAGTGTTACTGCAACAAAGGACTTGCCAGTGCTGCTGGATTAAGGATGACAGAGCAAGGTTTCCCTGTTTCGGAGTTTTCTTCCTACCTGAAGGAGTATTCTGGGTCTACAGTCAAAATAAGTATGCTGATAGAGGCCGGGGGTTGGAGGACAAAATAGAAAAAGAATTACTGCTGCCCCCATTCACCTCTGCCCCCAATCTTCTCTCTTCTTCCTGTTTCGAGCACAGGACCTGCCTGCTCAGCCAATCACTGGCATCAGAAGCGGCAGCTGACGCTTTTCTCGGAAGCAGGATGAGAAGATTATAGGACCTGACAGAGGAGAACTGGAGGGGGCCACAAAGATCAGGGCTAGGCAAGTATTTATTTCCCTCTTGCCTCAGCAGCATATTAATTTAGACTGAAGTATGAATACCCCTTTAAGAACAATAAGCTGCTGCAAACTGCAGATGTAGCAGACACGGAATGGAAGGTCATTCAATATTGCACTTACTGGTCAATACATTAAAGGGGTTGTTCACAAAAAAAAAAATCTTACAAATCAAATGGTGTAAGAAAAAAGTGATTTGTAATTTACTTCTATTAACAAAATCTCAAGTCTTCCAGTACTTATTAACTGCTGTATGTCCTGCAGGAAGTGGTGTTTTATTTCCAGTCTGACACAGTGCTCTCTGCTGCCACCTCTGTCCATGTCAGGAAGTGTCCAGAGCAGTAGTAAATCCGCATAGAAAACCTTTCCCGCTCTCCAGGCTGGAGAGAATACACCACCATCCTGCAGGACATATAGCAGCTGATAAGTACTGGAAGACTTGAGATTTTCTTTTAATAGAAGTAAATTACAAATCTCTGGTAATTCTGGCATCAGTTGATTTAAGATTTATCATAATACATCGTAGACTGTATCCCAGAATATGAAGCTGTACTGGGTTCACTTAATTCCCAGACATTTTTATTATTAGAGGAAAAAAAACAATAAGCTAATAAGTAATCGTAAAACTAAAGATATAATATACCAAGCAATATAAGTTGTGGTGATATCTCAGTAAGCTGACACTAGGTGCTAACAGACTTCACGATTTTTCGTTTTCCACGATAAAAGATTGCATATGAGCTCTTCTGCAAACAACCTGAAATCATTCACCCTAATACACAGATAGTCCTGATGGTGCGATTACACAAAACGATTATTGGCCCGATCGTATGATTAGCGATGTCTGATTAACGATTTTTTTTCATAACGATCAGCGTATAGACGGTATGATATATCGTACGGAAATTCGCTCTGCGATCGTTTTGCGATCGTTTAAGCCTATCTCACACATTGGTTAAATCGGCGAACGACTGTTCACACGGAACGTTTTGCGAATTTTTTGCGTACGATGAACGACGATTTGATAACCTGTTGAAAGATCAAAATGTACGATTTATCGTGCGTAGTTCGATCGTTCGCTGCGTTTACACGTACGATTATTGTTCGAATTCGACCGTTATCGCGCAAAAGGAATCCGGAGTATATTTTTCTTTTAGCGTTTTTACTCAGCAAAAAAAGCAGCGAGTGTCAACATCACATGCTAGAGGCCGGAGTGGTGAATCCTGTTTATGAACAAACAGATAATTCTACTTCCACATCATCCCACCTCTGCGACTTCGGACTGTAAATTAGGACCATGAAGCCATTAGGATCTTAAAGGAGAAGTACGGGCAACTGGAAAATTTGGCTGTAGGCAGGGATGGGTTCGGGAGCCTGTCACACAATATTGCGGGGGTATGGGCACAGTAGAGCTTCTTTATCATGTTCCTTCCTGCCCCTGGCTGTAGCCAAATTTTCATTTTGGCTGGAGTTCCCCTTTAACCCCTTAAGCTCAAAGCCAATTTTCATTTTTGCACTTTTGCTTTTTCCACTTTATGTTTAAAAGTCCATAGCACTTGAATTTTTTCACCTAGAGACCACCATGAGCCCTTATTTTTTGTGAAACCAATTGTAATTTGCAATAACAGGCTGAATTTTTCCATAACATATGCTGCGAAACCGGAAAAAAATCATTTGCGCTGTCAAATTGAAAAAAAAATACATTTGTTTTGATTTTGGGGAGTTTTGCATTTACGCCATTCGCCCTGGGGTAAAACTGACGATTAAAACGATATATAACATGTATTACTTATATTGTATCTGATGGCCTGTTAAAAATTCAAACCATTGTTAACAAATATACGTTCCTTAAAATCGCTCCATTCCCGGCTTATAGCGCTTTTATCCTTTGGTCTATGGGGCTGTGTCAGGTGCCTTTTTTTGCGCCATGATGTGATCTTTCTATCGGGACCTTGACTGCGCATATATGACTTTTCGATCACTTTTTATTACATTTTTTTCTGGATTTGATGCAACCAAAAATGCGCAATTTTGCACTTTGGAATTTGTTTGCGCTTACGCCGTTTACCGTGCGAGATCAGGAATGTGATTAATAGTTCGGGCGATACTAAACATGTTTATTTGTTTATTTATATTTATAAAATGGGAGAAGGGGGGTGATTTGGACTTTTATTAGGGGAGGGGATTTTTTATTAATAAAAAAACATTTTTACTTTTATTTTTACTTTAACTAGAAGTCCATCTGGGGGACTTGTATATACACAGCAAAGATCCATCAGATCTGTGATAGATTGCTTTGGCCTGCTGCAGGCCACATCAATCTATCGCCGAGCCGCGATCAGCGTCATTCTGACGCTGAGGCCCGGCACGGGCAGAAGAACGGATCCCCCCCCCCGCGATCGCATCCCACTAGATGTCCCACTAGACACCAGGGACATGTGGATCTAAGCTTCTAAGTGCAGCTGTCAGGTTTGACAGCTGCACTTAGAGGCTTAATTAGCCGGCGCGGCAACGGGACCCGCGCCGGCTAATAGAGGTGCTCCCCGGCTGCACATGTCAGCCGGGATCAGCGCCGTTCAGATCGGGATCCCGGCGGGATCCCTCTCTGAACACTCCGCGCGGCACCATGACATATGAGATACGTCATGGGTCGCAAAGGGGTTAAAGCAACTCTGTACCCACAATCTGACCCCCCCCCCCCCAAACCACTTGTACCTTCAGATAGCTGCTTTTAATCCAAGATCTGTCCTGCGGTCCGTTCGGCGGGTGATGCAGTTATTGTCATAAAAAACAACTTTTAAACTTGCAGCCCCGTGCCCTATGGCTGTGGCTTAGAATATATGTGCCCTAACTTTGCACCACCCCTCCGTCTCTCCATCATTAGGAATGCCACTGGAACACTTTCTCCTGTCTGAACATTGCACAGGTGCCTTAATGATCAAGCCCATGTGCCGGGCTGACACAGGTGGGGAAAAGGAGACAATCTGCCTGGAGCATTCCCAATGATGAGGGCGGGGAGGAGGGACAGAGAGGGTGTGCCAGCCTAATGCATACACAATCTAGGCCATGGCAGTTTGGCACAGGGCTGCAAGTTTAAAAAGTTGTTTTTTAGGACAATAACTGTATCACCTGCCTAACGGACCCCAGGACAGATCTTGGATTAAAAGCAGCTATCCGAAGGTACAAGCGGTTTGGGGGGTCAGATTGTGGGTACAGAGTCACTTAAAACATATTTCTTTAATAATTTTTGGTCACATTCCAGGATCTATATGAAAATAATCCTTAATTTTACAATCTTGCATTTTTAACCAGTCAGCCTTGACAACAGACAGACACTTCCTGGCCTGTAGGGATCGCTTCTTAGCCATCATCTCGTTGGAGTATGCTAACAACACTCCCCTGTATAAGTCAATTGGTCCACATGTTAATTATTTAATCCTACAGTACCTTGGAGGGCTGTAGGTGTGGAGGAGTGTTGAGTGTTGTGTGTTGGTGTGGCCGCTGAGTGGGTAAAGGGTCACTTGTCATGGTGGCCAGGAGTGGCGTTAGGACCCACACCTGCTCAAACGGGCACTGCGCTTGAAAAACGTTTAATCCAGGTGTAGGTGCAGGTGCGCGCAAGAATAGGCCAAAGTCCAGTACTTAAACAATTGAAAGGTTTACTGAGGGAATTCAGTGCGCTACAGTTAAAGTGGTATTCCAGCGGGGGGGCACTTTTTCGCTGGGATCGGGGAGGAGGTGGCCGAGGGAAAAGGCGTCCACTCACCTCCGCGGTTCTAGAGGCGTCACATCTCGGGCCCACGTCAGACACCCGGAAGCGGCCGGGAACCGGGCACCGAAGCAGGACCCGCCGCTGGAACCCGGGGAGGTGAGTGGATGTCTTTTCCCTCGGCCACCTCCTCCCCGGTCCCAGCTAAAAAGTGCCCCCCCCGCTGGAGTACCCCTTTAATACTTGATAGCACACAATCCAAAGAATAATAGTTGTCGTACCTTTTAGTTACACAGGTGGCGGTAGTTGTGGCTGCTAAGTAGCTTGTGTTCATAGTCTCGCATACAGGAGGTCCCTATCATCACAGGATATCATGTCTACAAATCGTAATATATATTATGGTTCCAACTGAGTGGCCACCAAGTAATCGTCATTCACTTTGATGATAGCTATACGAAAATCGTGCTGCAGGAAGTGGAGCATAAAGGCGCTCCTGTGTGATACACTTCCCCTCACACCAACACCATGGGCTGTATTTGGCAGCATGGTATCACTATCACTTTCCTCCTGTTCCTCCTACGTAGAAAGGCACTTGAATGCACCACTTCCCCTGTCACCTGTGTGGCCATGTAGAAAATGGTAACCTCTTTTATATATACCACTCACGTGACTGGAATATTACGGCTTGCCACAGTAGGATAACATCAGAAGGGTTTCTTTATAAAATGGAGATTTATTGCTTCTTTTTTAAAAATAATAAAAGTTACAATGAACAGTTGAGAAAAGGTCTTACAGTCCTAGTGTATGTGGTAGACAGTTCATTTGAAGTAAAAGGTTTTTTTGCAATGTCCTTAAAGCTTTCAGCAGCTGTAGATTAGCTTCAGTGTCCTGGGTGACACTTCATCCTTCACTTGTCCCGTCATGGAGCTCATCCTTCTGAAGGCCCCGATCCCCCCCCCCCCCCTTCTCCTCCGGTGGTATCCCTTTTTAAAGGCGCAATGTTTCACTGTGAATGTCATGTGTGGGTGTGTCTGTACATATATGACCATAACAAATACAGCACTCCTTCTCTGTGTCCGCATAGCATGTTTCCAGTTATGGAAGTATAGTTATTGTGCTGTGTTCTTATTTATAACTGGCACCCTTCATATGTCATGGAATCGTGAATAGTGCTGTGCTAGAATGGTATTTGAGTATATACAATGTACACTTACAATCATATCGTTCATTGTAAAATCAACACATCATATTTAACAGGCCATCCCTTGGTCCTCCCACTTCTCCTCCACATCTGAACCCTCAGCCACAGTGTGTGTTGGAGCCTGAGAAGTGCCCTACCTTCTGAGCCAGTTCGACTACGTGCATGTGTAGATTTTTGCAACTGTTGTGTCCCTTCTGAATCTTCCTCAGCTTTTTCCTCCTCTTCTGACTCCACCAGGGGCTGCACCTACCTGCAAAGTTACTCAATGTCTGCTCCAGCAGGTATATAACTGGCACAGTCATACTGATTAGGGCTTCTTCACCATTCAACCTGTCTGTGGCTTTATCAAAGCTGCGCAGCACGGTGCAGAGGTCCTTTAGCTGGGCCCACATTACTGGTGTAAAGTGGCCTACATCTGTGCCACGTTGGCCCAGGCGATGACTGAAAACGAAATGCACTATGGCCTGTTGTTGCTGGCACAGTCACTGCAACATGTGGAGTGTTGAGTTCCATCTGGTGGGTACATGAATAATGCTACTTAACTGGCATAACCAGTGAATGCTGCAGCAATGCCAGCTGACTGTGTGCCACTTGAGAGTGTCTCTAAGTGTGCACACACCACCCGCACTCTGTGCAGCAGTGATTGGAGTTCTGTGTACTAATTTAAAAATTTCTGCACAATTAGATTTAGCACATGCGCCATGCACGAGACCTGCGTCAAAGTTCCATGGCGAAGGGCTGACAGAAGATTGCTGGCATTATCTGATACCACCTTTCCTGGGGCCAGGTTGAGTGAGCTCATCCAATGCTGGAAGTCTTCTGAGAGCTTCCCACAACTCTGCACCTGTGTGACAGCGGTCTCTCCCAAACTCCTTATGTGCAGCATGGCTTGCCTGCGCTTGCCCCTGGCAGCACAATACGAACGCTGCTCGACTTGTTCATATGAGGTGTAAGATGTCAATGTGCTGCTAGAGGAGGAAGAAGCAGAGTAGGGAGAATGCACACAGGTTTGCCCTGCAAGTCTTGGGGACTTTAGAATTTTTCATGAGATTGCTGTCACCTTCTTGTCTTGCCACTACTAGATTGACCCAGTGTGCAGTCAGGGTAAGGAATCTCCCTTTACTGGTCCACATGTCCGTAACAAAATGGACAATTTTACTAACAGAATTTTGTAGTGATCAGGTGATGTTTACCACGTAGTTACGCAGCGCTGGGAAGAGAAGTAATGCCAACTGGGAACACTGTAGCGGGGGCAAGCAAGGGACATTAACATTCTAAAGGGCTCTGTATCGACAATTTATCAATATTGAGCCAGACAGGAAGATTAATGGAAAAAAAATATCAATTATGCCAATTAGGCACAGAGAACGACAGTTCACTACAGGCCTAAGAAGTGAATCCTTATGGAGCTCAAACTATTATGCAGACCTCCCACACAGACAATTCAACAGAGAGATTAATGAAAAAAAGATAAAAAAGGACTGCTGGGTTCTTACACAGAGGACACCTGGAAACTACAGGGTTAAGAAATGAATCCCTTCTAGTGCTCAAACGCTGACTAATGTCAACCTACCTAAACTGACACTTTCACAATATTCTAAGCCCTACTCGCTCAGCTATCCCTCCCTACAATGACTACCCCTGTGAAGAGTACTGCTCGTTCAATATCCCTTCTCAACTGCCTAAAAATTGGGAAAGACTGATGAAATTCACATAATAAGAGCGGTTTTACATTACGTAGGTAACGACACTAGGCGTTCAGCCAATCACAGTTATGCCAGTAGTGAACTACTTGATTAACGAATGTGCTTTTCCTTCCCTACACATTCATTGGCTCTTCTCCATATCGCCATATAAACGTTTGCATGTTCGTAAATTCCGATCATCAAATTGTTCATATCGGTGAACACCAACAATTGGCGGCATATTCTTACAAACATACAAATATTTTAATGAAATTTGTTTGTATTAAATTTGTACAAATATTCGCGAACTTTGCTAAACAAATTTCAGAGTGATTCGCTCATCTCTAGCCTTTTTTTTATCATTCATATTTATTGGTCATTTTTGATACAAAAAAACTTAAATTTACAAACCATAATACATTCAATCCCTCCCCACCCTCCACTATAATCAATAAGTATTCAGTGTATACTGTATATAACATCTTTTTGTTTGCATAATATTTTCCCATAATATACATTTCATTTCTTTCACGTCTTCTATAATATTATTAAATTGTACGCCTTGGATTACATCTCTCTTAGAAGGGATCTTCGTGCTCTTCCAATTTCTTGCTAATAATGTTCTTGCCACCGTTAGTGTATGGATTATTATTGTTCTATCCTCCCATTAAAAAGAGTCTAACTCAAGGGATAATAGACCCAAAGCTGGAGACCAGCCGATGGGTCTCCCCACTATTGCCACTAATAAAAGATGTATCATATTCCGAAACGACTTTAGCTCTTTGCAGTTCCACCATACATGTATCATAGAACCTTCCTCTGACACACATCTCCAACATTGATTTGAGTAGTTGGGAGTATATTTTATGAAGTATCTATATAATAGTTTTCTATTTGTTTCTATATGGTTAATACAATTAGACACCCTTTTTGTAATATTAAAAGCTAGCTGCCATTGAGAGGCTGTAAAGTTACACCCTAACTCTGCCTCCCACTTCTTAAAGTTAAAATGATGAGGATTCATTGCTTTAAAGAGTTCTTTATAACATAGAGAAAGGCCCTTAGAATTTAATTTATTATAGCTAAAAAAAAAAAACTCTCAAAGGGGCAGACCATTTGGCTTTTGGATAGTGGCGCACCCTTAAATATTTAAAAAATTTCGAATTTGGTAGTTGACATTTTTTCGAAATATTTTCAAATGTATTTAAAGATTATTTATAAGTTTATCAATGTAGATAACTTTTTTCATCCAAAATGTAAGCTATCATATTAGTTAGTATTATTTGTAGGGGTAATGCTTGCAGACGAGGTTTTAAATTCTTAAACCATTTTCAATAGTTGAATATAATTTTATAACATCTTGCGGTAAATTATAATTAGGTAGCCATAAAGATGACAAGAGTTGATATCTATTCGCCACTTCAAACTCCATCTGGACCCACTGTTTAGTGTCATCTTGCATCCACCAAAATCTGCATTGTTCCAACATAGCTGCCTTATAGTAGTTTGTAATATTTGGGCATCCCATACCTCCTGTATCCACTTTCATGTACATTAAGTCTGCCGCCCCCCTTGCTTTTTTTTTTTTTTTTTTTTTCAAAATAAATGTCATAAGCAGATTTTGGATATACTTTAATTGAACTGTGGGAATATACAGTGCTATGTTTCCGAACATGTAGATATTTTTAGGAAGTATCATCATTTTATCTCAATAAAGGCCCATTCAAGCAGAAATGTTTTTGAATGTCTGTTTGTATGGTGTTGACCAGTACATTATAGTTAGATTGTACAATTTTAGAAACTGAAAAGCAAAAAGTTATACCAAGATATATTATGCCTGTGTGTGGCCATGTGAAAGGATACCTAGCTTGTAAACTTATTTTAACCCTTATTTGGTAGTCCCATATCTAAGGCCATGCATTTCGTAGAGTTTAACTTATAGTAGGACATGTTTGAGAATCTATTTATTAATTCCAAAACTGTTTTAAAGGGACTTTTCTGGGTTAGACAAAATTAAAATAATATCATCGGCGAATAAGTTAATCTTATGTTCACAACCTCCAATTTTAATCCCTGTTTTATCAGGGTCTTCCCTAATACTCTGAGCCAGGGGTTCCATTATTAGGTCAAACAGTAACGAAGACAATGGACAACATTGTCGGGTGCCATTGTTTAAAAAAAGGATCTAGATAAAGTTATCTGTATAAACCTGGGCAGTTGGAGATTCATAGAAAGTCATAATGGGGCAAATCATTTTGGCAGAAAAAACTAACTTTTCCAATATTGTTTTAAGAAATATCCAATTTACACGATCGAACGCCTTCTCTGCGTCCGGAGAAAGGAGTAGAGAACGCGTTCATCTACACTGGGCTTCTGACATCACATCTATAATTCTTCTTGAGCCATTTGAGGACTGACGTCCTTTAATAAATCCCACATGGCACTAATTTAGGCATAAAGGGAGATAACCGTGCTGCCAAGACCAAGGCATATATTTTAATGTCTGAATTTAATAATGATATTGGCGTAAAGTTTTGTGGGTGAGTAGTAGGCTTTCATGGTTTTGGTAAAATTATTATTAAGGCCTTTAAAAAATTTTCTGGAAATGCTTTTCCTTCAGCCACTTCATTAAATACCTTGGTTAATTGTGGGAGCCAGTATATCTACATATTTTTTGCAGTAATTGTTAGTCAGCCCATAAGGGCCAGAAGCTTTGTCTAATTTAAGTTTATTACTGTTTTTACTTCCTGTATAGATATTGGTTTGGATAAAATATTGTTTTCCTCAGGTTTTAATTTAGGTAGATTAATACTTTTCAGAAAGTCTATGAAATCTTCCCTAACAAGATGTATAATTGAGGTGTTTAATGGGATGTTATATAGTTCCCGATAATATTTGTCCACGGTTTTTACTATACCTTGCCGATCCTTAATTGGATTATTATCCTTATCAATAATATATGAATTAGCTATATGTTTTAGCTGCTTGGGCCTTAAGGTGTTTAGCTAGTAAAGAGGTAGATTTGTTATCTTGCAAATATTGAAACATCTTATGCTTTTCCGTACGATAAATCGTATCGTCTAAACGCTGACCGTTATGAAAAAAAAAAGTTACTCCGACATCGTTAATCGTACGATCGGGCCAATTATAGTTTCATCTAAACGCAGCATTAGGTGCAGAAAGTCTCACTACAGTGTATAGAATTTTATTATGTTGCAATGAATAATGATGTATCTTCCCTCATTGTCTATTATGGATTGAGTTATCTGGCCCTTTAAGGACTCTTTAAATGCTTTTGTTACTCCTTTTTTATTATGAGCGGGGGGGCACAAATTACATGCGAGTATTTCTTATGGTTTAACCTCTAGTCTTGAATCATCTTCAAAATCAGAAACTGATTGATCATCTGGTTCAGGTATGACTCCACCTTCATCAGAGATAATAGTTATCTCTTCCAAGGTAGCACGGGTCTTGGGTACTGCTATATCTGGGGAATGGGACGAATTGAAGATTGAAAGTATAAAATGGAATGCTTCAGCTTTGAATTATACCCTTTTACATTGGATGAACAAAAGTAACAATTTTCACTATGGTTCTCTTTTTGAACCCGCACGCTCAGCTTGCAACAAGTTGATGCTGATTTAATTAGCTCACTCAAAGTTATTTTTTTGAAAGTTATATTTTTCTGCCATTTTATATCTTGAATGCACTGACGTGAATGATTAGTAATTTTCACCTGGTTAGGAACCTTCAGATAAAAAAAATACTAAACATTTTGAAAAATGTACCAAATTTGAAGAGAATTTAGCATTTTGTGGCAAATCCTGATGTCCGGTATTTTTTGTTTTCATTTTCAGCACACCAAAATACATAGAAATTAGATGAAAATAATCAAACAGCTTTTTAGTCGCAGACCTGTGTGTTGTCAAAAGGCCAATAACCTGTTTCACTGTGTGCATGTTCTGAGGTCTTCACCACTTTGCAGACAATCTTTTAATGGGATTAACTAAAGGAAGGTCAAAGGTATGGTTCTAATCTATTCCTCCCTAATATAGAAGGAATGGGGGTGTCCTTGCTTCTTCTTTGTGCATTGACTTCAGACTTTTGAATTCTTATTAATTGTCTGAGAGGGGGAAATCAGCATACATAGTTGGAGTTGCCTATTCAACATCTGGAATGGCTATATCATCTGGCTGTTCCTCGAAGGTGTATTGTTCTTCCTCCAGGCAAAATATCTATAAGCATCAAGTTAGGTTCAACCACTGATTCACCAGCCTTAAATACAGAATTTGGCTCAATCCCTGGATGGATCTGTGGTTGGTGAAGGACATAAATCACAGGTTTGTAGTTAATGGTGTATAGTTGGAGCAGTGACTGTGCACTAGTGGTGGCTACAATGGTCTATTCTTTTTAATGAGAAGGTCAGGTAGGTAAGGTTTGTCTGCTGATGACGCAATAGGCTTGATATACCTAAGTGTGTCTTTAATATAGTTATTTAGCTTTATTAGATAAGTGGTCAAAACAATGGAAACTGCAGTTTATGTTTCCAAATGTAAAATACACTGCACTTGGGCAGGAGGAATCCTCTATCCAAGTATCATATCAGTAATTCTAATGCTGCGCGGAACGTGCGAATTTGCGTGATAACGGTCAAATTTGAACGATAATCATACGTGAAAACGCTGCGAACGATCGATAAATCGTTCATTTGATCTTTGGACAAGTTCTCAAATCGTCGTTGATGGTTCGCAAAAAAATTCGCAGATCGGTCCGTGTACACAGTCGTTCATCAATTTAACCAATGTGTGATAAGCTTAAGCAATCACAAAACAAATTTTCCGTACGATATATGGTACCGTCTAAACGCTGATCGTTATATAAAAAAAAAAAAATGTTACTCCGACATCGTTAATCGTACGATCGGGCGAATTATCGTTTCGTGTAAACGTGGCATAAGACTGCAGAAGAAAAGGATTTAGGGACAGTGATTTCAGACAGTCTTAAATTAAGTCACCAGTGCAATCAGGCGGTAGGGAAAGCTAATGGTATGTACAACAAATAGAAAGAGGAAGAGTGTTTTTAATATGAAAAAAAAAACTGAGTACAAGAACAAAGGGGCATAATCTGAGGTTATCTGGGGGAAATGTCTGAAATAACATACAAAAATATTATTTTATTTTAAGAGTAGTAGATGCTTAGAAAATCTTTCAGCACATGAGGTAGGTCAATCTACAATAACTGAAAGGAAACACTAACAGGGGACTAGATGGACCAAGTGGTCATATTCTGCCAACAATCTTCTATGCTTATACCTTTTAAAAGAAAAACATTGGGGGAAATTAACTAAGGAGTCTAATTTCTGTGACCCTTCTAATGAGGATTGGTGAATGTTTTGTTCCAATATTTTGTGACTGATTTATTAAAATATAGCACTGCCACAGTGAATGCATCAAAGTAAAAAAGTCACAAAAAAAGTTGCACAATTATCGAAAAAAGTAAAAAACTGCGCAAACAAATTCACCAGGTACTGACCAGACATATGCCTTCACCAGTTTGTGCGACTTTTTAAAACGTCACAAATGATAAATTGGGCACCAATCCCAGATTATGCAAGCTTTTGGGTGAATACTCAGAACAGGCAGATTAAAAAAATTGCATCTAAAAAATATTTACTTGTTGAATAGCAGTTCATAAATAGAACAAAAATGGACAAAAAATCCTATTATTCACCTAAAAATAGATGCAAAGCCCTTGATAAATTTCCCCCGATGTGTAAATATGCTATTATATCAAAACTAATATCTGTGTGATTCCTGAAAACTATCTTCCAATAAGGTTTGAAATTAAAGTTTACTTATGAAAAGAATGATGAATAATCCTCATCAGATGCCGATGCTCTACACCAGTGCTTCTCAAACTGTGAGGCGGGCCTCACCAGTGAGGCGCCCCCTAGTTGTTGGTGAGGCCCAGCTTTGGAGCCAGTTTTCACAAAAGTGACTATGATCTGCACAGTCCGTTTGCTGTTTGCAAAAATCTCAATTTTGGCAACATTATTAACTTAATTTTTACTTGCTTTATTAGTATATAGAACTTGGGAGATGACTGAAAGTTAGCCCTAGCATTATCTTCAACTTTTACATGGACTTTCACCACAGATAGTGAGGCCCAGGCACCTTCTTGGTCAGTCTGGTGAGGCCCAGACATTACCTTGGTCTGTTGGGTAAGGCTCCAGTAGAAAAAGTTTGAAAGCACTGCTCTACACCATTCTTCATTTAATCTGCTTCACTATACCTACTGTCATAATTATTTAAAAATTCCTAGCTGTATTTACATAGTGGCAGCATATCCGTCCAGTTCCCTGACAAATACCAATATCCTCTATGCCCCTTCGCCGGAGCACTGCCCTTAAAGGTAGGACATCTGACATCTCATATCTAACCCATTCTCCTGATACTCTTCCTACAGTCTCCCTATTTTATTAAGTGATAAGACAATAAGTACTTTACTGCAAATCAAACAAATGTTAGTTTCGACATGACAAGGACTTAGTTTTGGAGAAAATGCCTGACCAGGAGTCAGCTGATCGCTCTGGTGGATGCATTTTTTTTTTCATATTCCCACACATTAAACTCTTAGGTCCACCTCCTAGCCCTTCTAGAAATACCTCTTTTATCTTTGTTGACAGAGCTATATGAGGGCTTGTTTCTTGTTTCGCACAGCCAGAGTACCCCTACAATATTTGTGGGGAGAAATATTTAAAAAAAAAATGGAGGTTTCATATTTACACCCTTGCCATGCAGTAAACCTATATTAACTTTATAAAAACTATTCATAGAGATTTAAAAATTTTTACTTAAAAGAATGTAATATTTCATCCCTTCATTCTGATCCTTTTGGCTGTTTTTAATTTTTTGGTCCAGTATCAGGGCTCACATTTTTGTTTTTTACTGGGTGATCAATAGTTGTTAAAATAAACATTTATGGTGGATGGGATTGTTTGCTTTCCATGTTTTTGTGTACATTGTTCAGTTCCATTTGTTTTGTACGCAAGGTTATCTTCTTAGTGTTCACCTTGTGTGTAAATTTTTATTTTTTGCAAAAACGCTAGCGGACAGATGTTAGCTGGAAGTCAATGGAAGCTTATGATCTGCCTTACACGTGGCATTTTTTTCACCTCTCTGGCATTTTTGAGGCACTTTTTCCAAAATGCAGCATACTAAGGGTTGGGCGTTTTTGCAAACTAAGGCGTTTTTCTCCCACAGACTTAAATGGGAATGTTCTGGTCAACTCAAAAATGCCATTGCCTTTTGGTCCAGCAACCAGGTCACATGATGGCAGAGGAAATGAAAGTTCAGCCATCTTAGTGCACACAAAAACTCAAAAAGGCCTGAATAAAATAAAGAACGTATGGGGGGGGGAAAAAAGCCATGCGCCAGCTTTTCCTGTTTTTTTGTGAGATCAGAAAATCGCCATAAAACAAACCCACAAGTGTGAGGGCACCTTAACACAACTGTTTAAAAATTTTCTGTACAAAAGTGTCCAATAGGTGGTGCTGTAGCTACAAGCGTTCAACATGTCCCCACTAGCATTAATTGTACTGTATGCCGATATATGCCTTCTTTCAGATTCGACACTCATCCCCACCTTCACGTAGATTTGGTCCTTCAAAACAACCCTGCAACCAGAAGTCAAATAGGGTGGGCAATGAGACCATGCGGTTGGGAAACAGGTTATTACCCCTAGACGCAAATAAATGCTATAATAAATGGCAAGCGGATCATCATGACCGTCTGATACAGAACTCCATACATTGGGGGCGTTTTCTCTAACTAAACCTATATACATAAGGCTATACAAGAGGTCATTAGACCCATAAGGTACATAACATTCACTGAAGAGTTTATGTGGGTCAGCTAATACCCAGCAGTCCCTGCAATGGCCGTATCATGGCCGCTTTCTGATCTGTAGACATGGTACTGGTTGAGAGCCCCTCATGTGGTGATTTTCTACCCTCCTGAAGGATCTGTGAGGGGTTCAGTTCACACCAGGACTTAGCACAGTGTGAATATGTCTACCTCCGCCTTCTATCACAGGTAATCTCCCCTCACTTGCTTCCCTGTAATGTCTGTCCTCTCCCCTCACTTGCTGCCCTGTAATATATCTGCCCTCCCCCCTCACTTGCTGCCCTGTAATATATCTGCCCTCTCCCCTCACTTGCTGCCCTGTAATATATCTGCCCTCTCCCCTCACTTGCTGCTCTGTAATGTCTGCCCTCTCCCCTCACTTGCTGCCCTGTAATATATATGTCCTCTCCCCTCACTCGCTTCTCTGTAATGTCTGCCCTCTCCCCTCACTTGCTGCCCTGTAATGTCTGCCCTCTCCCCTCACTTGCTGCCCTGTAATATATCTGCCCTCTCCCCTCACTTGCTGCCCTGTAATATATCTGCCCTCTCCCCTCACTTGCTGCCCTGTAATATATCTGCCCTCTCCCCTCACTTGCTTCCCTGTAATATATCTGTCCTCTCCCCTCACTTGCTGCCCTGTAATATATCTGCCCTCTCCCCTCACTTGCTGCCCTGTAATATATCTGTCCTCTCCCCTCACTTGCTGCCCTGTAATGTCTGTCCTCTCCCCTCACTTGCTTCCCTGTAATGTCTGCTCTCTCTCCCCTCACGCTCATGTCCCACCAGACCAGCCAAAGTCTAACCCCTCCCACACACGTGACTGATCACATGGCCATGACATTTCGCGCCCGCCAGCAGAATCAGCAACGCTGATTGGCTTTTGTAAGTCACCTGACCGCTCCCTCTCCGGGGCCTCCTGGGAGTGGTAGTCCAGGGGGTCAGCTTCACTCATGGCGTCCCCAGCGTTTCCTACTACGTTTCCCAGAGATCCTAGCGCTCGCGGTGTCGTCACCCATCGGTGAGCCAACCGGGAGGCCCCGGCGTCACGTGACGCTGTGATTGGTGGCAGCAGCAAGGTACGGCCTGATTTGTGTATGATTATGAGTGTGTGTTTATGTGTGTGTGCGCCGCGTGCAGGGGAGCTGTGTACATCATGTGACGTGCGTGTCACTGCCCCAGTGTGAACTGTGCGCAAGACTCAGACGACTTTAATGACATCCGTCTATTGTATGGGAGATGGGTGGGCGTGCTGGGCGGCTGCATGGGCGAGGGGGTCCCTGGGGCACATACTAAAAGTCCATGCTGGGAGTTGTAGTTCTTCCACTGGACTTGCTGCATAAATATAACCTTTTCTGCTAATAAATCATGTTCTAGCTGTGTATCTTTTCTAGTAAGGCTGCTGCCCTGACAGCTGCATGCTGGGAGTTGTAGTTCTGCCAGAGCTGCAGCCTTAAAGAGGTACACCCCCTATATAACCAGTGTATTTATACTTCTAATATGTTTGAATATGTCCCTGCAGTGTTCTTCTCCTGGCAGACCCCCATGGTCATGAAACCTTACAACGCCCTGTGTGCATCCTCCGCCCGCCCGGCCTGGACTGGGGTCTCCAGGCCGGATAGGACACTCACATTGCAGAGACACTAAGGGCCCTATTCCACCAGACGATTATCGTTCAGATTATCGTTAAATCGTTCGCATCTAAACGATAATCGTTCGGTTGAAATGCAGTTAACGACCGAACGAGAAATCGTTCATCGCTTTATAAGACCTGGACCTATTTTTATCGTTGCTCGTTCGCAAATCGTTCGCATTGAATAAGACGTCGTTCGCAATAGAGACGAACGCAATAGCGAATAAATATCGAAGAAAAACGATTGCAATTACGATCATAAGTAACGATTATCGTTCCATGGAAATGAGTGAACGTTTTCAGGTCTTTCGCAATAGCGGTCGTTTGAGACCGTTAATCGTTAACCCCAACCATTCCCACCCCATCCATAATGCGGCTGCTTTATCTATCACATTGCTCTATGGTGAAAAGGTTCTTATATTCTCTACAACCTGCCCACACCAACCCCATACAGTCACTGACTGACTACTCTCTCCCTATTAGGGTGGGTTAACACTACGGAATTCTCGCGGATAAACTCTGCGGAATTCTGTCGGCTGTCCACGCGCACGGCCGCGTGCCTTTCCGCCGGCTCCATAGACACCATTCTATGGGCCGGCGTATTCCGCTATCCGCCTAAAGAAGTGTCACTTCTTTCGGCGGAATACGCCGACCCATGGAATGGTGTCTATGGAGCCGGCGGAAAGGCGCGCGGACATACAGCGGAATTCCGCGGACATTATCTGCGAGAATTCCTCAGTACTGAGGAATTGTGGAGGAAAGTTTTCTACTTGAAATTCCAAGCAGAATTTCAAGCAGAATTAAAGCCCCATTGACTCCTATAGGATTCCTCTAACGGAATCCGCCCAAAGAATTGACATGTCAATTCTTCAGGCTGAAAGCGAATCCGCGGCGGAATTTTCAGCGCGGAAATTCTGCTGTGTGAACAAATAAGCGGAAAGCCCATTAAAGCCAATGTGCATTCACAATGTTCATTCTTTATGGGCGGAATTCCGTGCGGATTCTGCACGCATTTTGACCCGGAATCCGCCTGAAAATCCGCGAGAATTCCTCAGTGTGAACCCACCCTAACTGTGCATGGGAGCATTAATACCAACACAAAGTTCTGTGGTTTCATATGTGCACATGTACATAGTCTCATATATAATGTATACTGGATATATTCCATGTGTTTCACTTTCACCTAAAACATTATTTTCTTTATCCCAAATATATAATGTAAAATATAAGGTTACTATCTAGCACATACACTACATAAAGATATACTGTATAAACCCATCATGTATGTGCGTGTTACATCCAGACACCATCCCACCTATCATCTTCTTCTGTTTTGCAGAAAGCCGCAGACTTGGAGTTTCCGGTGCAGGGTCCCGGGGCCGAGTGATGGTGCGTGATTCTGTCTGTTCTCTTCTTGTCTGATATTCTGCCGTAGTTGTGGCACTATAGGGCGGTATTATTAGCGACCTGGACCAATCTTACCTGAATCTATTGCTGGGAAATAGATGGACTCCGAGCAATGTATTCAGACTACTGGAGCACGTGGACGTCTGTATTTTGAGCTTTTTTACTTAGTAGAATTTTCTGCAGATTTTATTGCATATAAAGTCTACTGGAAAAATATATATATATTCCTATCATTCTCAGTGGGAATCTGCAGCATACATTGCAGATTTTTCTGACATGGTCTTAATGGTGCGTTCACACCTACAGGATCTGCAGCTGATTTTCTGCAGCAGATTTCATTCAAATAACTGAACACAGCATCAAATCTGCTGCAGATCCTGTAGGTGTGAACGCACCCTAAGGGTTTATCCAGGATTAGAAAAACACAGCTGCTTTCTTCCAGAAAAAGCACCCCTCTTATTCTTATATGTGGGTTTGAAGCTCAGTTCTACTGAAGAGACTGGAGCTGAGTTGTAATACCACACACAACCTATTGAGAGGTGGGGCGCTGTTTATGGGGAAAAAATAACTGTTGTTTTTAATCCTCTCTTAACCCTTTAAAGGAAAATATATCTGTGTGTCCTAGGTACGGTATGCTCCTAGATAGTGGACTAAAACACTTATCCATCTGCTCGGGACCTTATATGATGGACATGCGGCTCTGTGATAGACAGCTGATGGTGTTGTATTAATATAATGTTATTGCATAGAACAGATGGCGGCATTACTCACGGCTCTCCTCTCTGCCGCAGGATGTAGGCGTTGATGATTTTGAGGATATTGCGGTTTATTTTTCTGAAGAAGAATGGAGTTACCTGGGCGAGGAGCAGAAGAGGCTGTACAAGGAGGTGATGATGGACAATTACAAGGCTGTCTGCTCCCTAGGTGAGGTTACTGATCGGGGATTTTCGGTAGTGGATCATGTGACATTTCATCGTTTATTACATCTCTGACATACCGGCTATGATCAGATCAGACTTTATATATTATCAGATATTATACATGTCTCTGGTATTGGGGAGAATGAAAACAATCAGCATGTACAATGAGATCAGAGTTATGTACTTAAAGGGGTTATGTGCATTTTTATATATTGGTGATGTACACATATCATATTAGAGGAGATCTGACTTCTGTCACCCCCACTGATCTGAGGATTGAAGGGGGATGGTGTTTGTGTATACAGTAGTCCAGGGAAACTTCTTTAAGGTTTGGCCTCCACAACAAGACGAATGTAATTAGACCATTATACATATGCAACTTAAAGGGAACCAGTCAGCACGATTGTACTGATATAGTTCCCAGAATGATAGTATTAAGCTACTGTGCAGCTCGCGGAGCATACCAGCCGGATCTGCAGCTGGAGCTTTAGTAAGGAGAAAAAGTACTTTTATTCTGCTGAGAAAGGGGTGGCAACTAGTCATCTGGGTGGGGAGCCACCCGTAACTAGTCCCCGCGCTCTGCCTGTCAATCATCCCCGCCCTGCGCACTGACAGAGAGCGGTGACTAGTTACGGGTGGCTCATCACCCAGACGACTAGTTGATGACCCTCGTGCGGCAAAACATAAGTACTTTTTCTCCTTACTAAAGCTACTGCTGCAGCCGTGGCCTGTACATGTCACGAGCTGCACAGTAGCTGTACACTATGAATCTGGGTTTCCCTTTGAATATTTTCCTATAGGAAGGAAACAGTAAGGTTGGAGCTCTTCCACCTATTAATACTTACACTGATTAGATCTGTATGTTATGGTCCGTGTGTCCGTACTCATCCAGTCTCTCCAATGATTGTAGGTAGCTTTTACTTGAAGCCAGAATTAATATCCAAGATTGAACGGGGAAAGGAGCCCTGCCTGACAGACCGAGCGCTGTGTGATGGAGAGATTCCTATAGGTAGGTTTAAATCAATGAAAAAGGAAACTTTTCCTAGCAGACCTTATAATGATCTACATTAGAGATGAGCACGACTTGGCATCTGAATACCGATGGCTGACAATGTTTGATTCAGCCCTAGGGGGTCCAGGAAAACATGGATATAGCCTATGGTCTGTGGTTGTATCCATGTTTTCCAGGACTCACTAAGGCATCCAGTAAGGTCAGTCACCGCTATTCAGATGCTCAACCTCATCTCTAACTCACACCTCACATAACTTGTTATTGTAATTGACACACATACATATATATACTATTTGTTTGCAGTCATCTTGGATATAACACGCTCCTGTTGTTATTGATCTGAATGATGATTATTCCCCTTTATATCTCCAGCCTACTTCATTATAAATCCTGACATTCTGTCACAGCTTCCAGAAGTGTTGAATGATGATGAGGATGAGGAAGCAGGTTAGTATATCAAGAGTGCCGAATACAATGCTGTCATATTGTTGGTTCTAAAGGAGGGATATGGGATGAAATGTGAAGGAATGAGAAGTCTTGTTAATGTAAAAGAAAAAGTTTAATGTATAATCATCTACATTTGTGATTTAGTTGTTAATACCCCCATCAGCCACTGTCCATGACATCATAGTGCGGCCCCATTGTAGTGGACGCTGCAGTTCTCTACACAGCCAGGTGGGGCACTACTGTGCTAGGAAATAGCAATAAAAATGCCCCCCCTTTAAAATTGTCCAAGAGGTCAAACCCCCACATATGATACTGATGGCATAATCTAATGATACACCATCACTATGGGGAAAACCCCTTTAAGGGCATGGTAAGAAATCTGAAATATTAAGGCTTGTCTATCTCCTTCATAGTAATGTTTTGTGCATCGGTACTGTATCTATACGTATCTCTGTACTGTATATGATATATGGCTGACCTTATGCACCAGCTTGTCCATATTTGAACACAAAGCTGCGTGAAGCGCGGACTCATCAGGGAACCTTAGTTGCATCTTTGCAGGAAATCAGCATTAGGTGTAAAGTCCTTCTATCAGTCTGTGCTCCCCTGTACATGAACATGGCGTCCTGTAGAGATCCGGCGTCTTACTGATCTACTGTATTTACAGACTACATCTACCTGGCAATCGATTCTGATTCTGAGATAGAAGAGGAGGGGGAATCTTATACGAGTGACCTTATAGAGGAGGAAGATGACGGCCTCTCAGGTTAGTGATATAAGACACTCTTTTCTGTGGGAACTTCTCACATTCACTTATTGTCAGATGAGGTATACTGTGTCATGTATGTCTCTGTATACAGACTGTGTCTATATGGGCCCTGGAGTGCCGCCATTGCCTGAGCCACAAATCAAGCCGAGTGTACGGGACGCAGCTCAGTATGAGGATGACAATGCTTCAGGTGAGAACCAAACCAAAATAGTGCAGAGACCACCCTGGTTATAACACCATAAATAGAGGGAATATACTGTTATCCATAGGCACAAAGTGAGAACTCAGAACTACAGTTGTATAAACTTTGAACACTCTCGTGTTTGTTCGTCTAAACCCGAGAGTACAGGATTTGATTACTGATCGGAATACCAGTAAAGGATCCATCAAATAGCTTTTAACTCTCATTATTATGTACGACAACCTCCAGCCTGAATGTAACTCATAATAGTTGTATCCAGCGTTTTATATCCAGCGTCAGCACAGACGTCTTTCCTTGTGTTACTTGTATGATATCCAGTCAGAGGATAGAGCTCAGCCTGTTTCTTAAATGAATACATTATAGCATCGTCACTTATATGTCTGTTGAAGTGCATTGGTTAATCTTAGTAGTGCTGTGTGGTTTATATAGATTGTATATACGTGGTGTCTGAGGATGAGACGCCTGAAGACATAGGAGAAACAAGAGTGGCAGATCTAGAGGAGGAGGAGGAAGAGGATGAAGATTATGAGGAGGAGGAGGAGGACGATGATGATGACAGCTCCTCTGGTAAGTAGACAGAAGAGTCTTACACTTAATCATCCCTGTTCCTGTATCTTCAGCTGCACTGCAGCCTGTGGTGATCACTAGATGGTCCTTAGAGGCTTCAGTGCAGAGGAGGCCACTATACAGCCAGAAGCAAGGATTAGTGAGGGTAAAGCCTCATTAGTATATGTGGTTGTGAACTGCAGGAGGGACCTGAACGACTGTGACCATCAGACCTTCGCATTTTACAATATGTTTATTGCTCATCACCCTATACAGAATTGTATGAATCATGTTTCCCGTGTTTCCCAGCTTGTTTTACACTTTTAATAATTTTTGTCTCATTTGTGAAGACTGTTTCTGTGTGGAAGCAGAACCTCCTACGACTGACTGGCCAAAACCGAAATCGGTGACCTATAAAGAGCAGGACATAGATGTGGGTGAGTGTGACCCATTGATGGTGGTTTTCGTATAATGCGGGTATGTCTTCAGTTCCTCCTCCATACTTTTAGCTGGTGGCACATCCTTTATAATCATGCTCAGGGAAGTCCTAAAGAAGGTTTGAATAAACCTCGTATATAGGATGGTAATGAGACCTGTACATTCAGAATGTCTCATTTGAGAACATTCTCTATAGAATTGCATGGCTGACTGTGGCCAAATGTACGGCTAAGGCTTAGGCCTTGTGAACGGACATATTTGTTAATAAGATTATTTTTTCTAATTGTTAGTTGAAGGGGTTTTCCAGACTTTAATACTGAGGCCCTATCCCTAAGGTAGGTCATCCATACCAGATCAGTGGGGGTCGTACTCTTGGTTTTTGCATCGTTCACATATCAGCTGATTGAAGGGTCCCTGGCACCCCTTCTTCTCTACTTACCAGACACTGTGTCATACATCTACTAGCTGCTGTACCTGGCAGCTCAGTAATTGAATGGGTTAAGCAGTGATACCAGGTACAGCTGCTATACAGTGTTACAAGGCAGCCTCTTCTATCAGTTGAGTGGCTGTGGTGTCAAGAGTCGGACCCCCACCCATCGGATATTGAATGCGGGTCCTAAGACAAGACCTTTAGTATTAGCCACCAAAATGGAACCCAGCTGTTGTTCATCCTGTGTTTCTGTCCCTTTTACACCCGTTATGACCCAAATAGCCTGAGCGCCTGTACTTGCTGTAAGAATCTTCATCATGAGATTGGTTCTCGTAGACCTGGAAAGGTCTGATATTAATATAAGCCTCCCTGTGCTTGAGGCGCTCACTCTGTTTAGCCTATATTTAGGGCCCATTCACACAGCACGCAAGACATCACATCAGATAGGCAGGCCGGATTCCGCAGCGCGGTTTCCACTCGGTATTTCCAGTTTTACTCCATGTGAACCGCCCCTTAGTGCACATGTGTTTGTTCTAGAAATGGATCTTCCTGTATTTTCTCTTCCATCTTTCAGATGATGAACAGATTATACCTGGCAGTGGTTCACCTAAGGCCGCTCACCCTCAGCCTGGAGACTCCAAGACGCTTAATGGAATTGATCATGGTAAGGGAGTCCGCTGCACATAAGCACATGGGAGGCTGCAGACATTTTTCACATCTTAAAGCACTAGCACAGCTGTGTAATTCTGTTTTTTTTTTTTTTATTTACATACACATCCACAAATTACAAAAAAATCATCATCTTCTATCTTATTACACAATACAATAACTTGGGGTGTTGGATTTATTTCCCTTTATTTTTATCTCCTCAGAATACTCCCTTAACTAACCAACGAACTAGCAGCCTCGCAATAATGAGAAAGGTGTCATTTGCACATTTAAAAAAAAAAATCTCCAGTCTTCTAGTACTTTTCAGCTGCTGTATGTCCTGCTGGAAGGGGTGTATTCTCTCCAGTCTAACACAGTACTCTCTGCTGCCACCTCTGTCCATGTCACGAACTGTCCAGAGCAGGAGAGGTTTCCTATGGGGATATCATACTGGAAAGAATACACCACTTCCTGCAGGACATACAGCAGCTGATAAGTACTGGAAAACTGGAGATTTTTAAATAGAGGTAAATTACAAATCTATATAGCTTTCTGACACCAGTTGATTTGAAAGAAAAAGAATTTCACCGGAGTACCTCTTTAAAGAAATGAAAAAAATGAAAAGAATAAGGCAATGAAAAAAATTGCAAAATAATCCTAGAATCCAGCTTTATAATTATATTTTGTCTTTCTTTTGTCTCCTTTTTCTAGATGTGATTATTGAAGATGCCATCAGCCCAAATAATCATGCTGACGTTAACAATCGGAGTTCACCAAACAATAATTTATTAAATGTTTGGTATGTGAAAAGAGTAGAAAACGGAACAACGTCCCACAAAGACGTTGTAGTTCCGGGATCTCCGAGTGTCGGACAGCAAACAGAAGGGGATGGCACAGAAGAAGGAGCTGAACACGACCCAATAACCGACTTAGAGTTCTTGTGCCCCATGTGTCCTGAACTGTTCACAGACGTTTCCAAATTTTTTGAACATCAGAAAATTCACGAGCCGAAAACTCCGGTGTGCCCCGAGTGCGGCGCTCGCTTCAGTGATAACGTGGCCTTAGAAAGACATCTATTGCGTCACATAGAAGAGAAGATCCAGGTGTGTCAGGAGTGCGGCCAGTGTTTTAGCACCCAGTCAGCACTGGAAACACATATGAAGACTCACAAAGGGGATAAGCAGTGGCCGTGCCCCGACTGTGGTAAATCCCTGTATTCAAAGTCAGGACTGGACAGACATCTTCTGATACACGTGAGAGACAAGCCCGTGCCGTGTCCTCAGTGCGGCAAATGTTTTAAAAAGCAGACAAACTTTGAGATGCACATGCGGCTGCACGCCGGGGAGGAGTTTTATCCCTGCACCAAGTGCGAAAAATTATTTGGCTCCAAGGCTGCCTGTGAGCGACATATAAAAGCACACACGATGGAGAGACCCCATGGCTGCCCCCAGTGTGGGAAACGTTTCCTGTACAATGGCTGCCTGATCAAGCACATGAGGGTGCACACCGGAGAAAAGCCTTACGTCTGCCCCGATTGCGGGCGAGCATTTGCTCAAAGTTCCAGCCTCAATTGTCATCGGCGACTTCACGAAGACGAGAAACCTTACGTCTGCCCGGAATGTAAAAAATGTTTTGCTAAGAAATTTAATTTTGACTTGCATCTGAAGATTCACGCCAAGGATAAATTGCTGGCCGAAATTGCCCAAATAAAGGGTGACGGCGCCGCCATAGAGTCATCTTTTACAAATCCCAAGGATGTATCAGCAAGCGTAAACACCGATAGTGATAAGCCTATCGATGACAGACAACTCAGTGAGAGGCCTGTCGTAAATGTCTCCCGTGGAGACAGTCTTTTTCATGAGACGCCTTTGATAGATACTTTGTTCGGTGATAAGTCTACTGAAGACGTCCTCTTTACCGAGAGGTCTTCTACTCTCAATAATAAGCTATATGAAGATCTCGCTCTCAATGGGAATCATGTCAAAGAAGTCACCATCAATGGTGGAGGTATCCCAGGGCCAGTTAGAGATTCGCCACCTAACAGGCGACCTGTTGTAGGTGTCATTGGTAGACCCATCGAAGACGCGTCATTCGAGAGGAGGCTTGTTACCGATGTCCCATTAAAAAACTACCCAGTTGAAGACCTCTCCTTTATTGAGGATCCGTTTATAGATCTATCATCCAGCGAACTGTCTATCGGGGATAAATCGTTTCTACAGATTCCTTCAATCGATGTCTATTACGACGGGATGGATATTGTAGACATCTCGCGTAGCAGTGGTCCCGATAGCGATGTCTTCTATACAGAGAAGCCTATGAGCGATGTCTCCTTTTATAGGAACCCTGTAAACTCAAGATTCGAAGAGAAGCAGCATGTCTGCCCCGAGTGTGGGAAGAGTTTTCCGTACAATGGATGCCTGGTGAAACATCTCAGAACTCACACGGGAGAGAAGCCGTACGCTTGCAGCGAGTGCGGAAAGTGTTTCGCTCAAACGTCCACCCTCAATTGTCACAAAAGGACTCACACGGGAGAGAGGCCGTACATCTGTCCCCAGTGCGGCAAAGGCTTTACCAGCCAGTCTCACGTCGTCCGCCATCAAGCTATACACAACGTAAATCGATCGTTTTTATGTAGAGGCTGCGGGAAAGAGTTTTCGCAGAGGTCCTACCTTTTAAAGCATCAGAAGAGGATGACTTGTTCACAGATGCTTTTATGAATTGTACTTTTTTTTTATAAATATATATTTGCATTATAATAGTGTTTTTTTTTATACTTTTTAATGAAAACTAAAAAAAAAAAATTTTTACAAAGATTAAAGGGGTATTCCCCCCCCCCCCCAAAACTTTTTTTTTCATTAATACTTTGCCCACCCATAGCTTTCCATCTTTCCAATATCAACTTATTATGGATTCTGTACAGTTTTGCTGTTATCTGGATGCATTCACCTCCACCAAACGCAAAGATACAACAAATCTCAGTCCAACCCGACACCACTCCCTGCTCCTGGCCCCCACCCTCCGTGTCGGCATCACATGTCCTCCGTCTCTTCAATGGGCTGGGTTAGCGCTTATAACTCTGCCCACTGAAGTGAAGGAGGACACTGTGACAGCAGTCAGGTCACCCGCACTGTGTGCCCCCCCCAGCCCCGGAGCTCACCTGCGGCACCCCCCTGCACTTTGTACCTCACAGACCCCCCCCCCCCCCCGCTGTCATTCGCAGCACCCCCCCGTACTGTGCTGCACCTCCCCTGGCCAGTGCTCACCCGTGGCACAACCCCCCCGCTGTGATGCACCCCCCCCCATCAGCCCCGCACTTAGCCCTGCCCTCCTGCACTGTGCTCTCCCCCCTGCTCTGTGGCACTCTCCTGCACTGTGCTTCCCCTACATTCCACCTCCCCCCCCCCCCCCCCGAGCTCACCCACGGCACCCCCCGCATGTTGCTGCACCCCCCACAACCGGCGCTCACCCACGGCACAAAAACCCCCACTGTGATGCACAAAACCTAACACTGTCTCTCCAACTACCCCCCTGTGCGCTCACCCATGGCACCCTGTCCCACCCGCTCTGTACTCTCCTGCACTGTGCTTCCCCCCACATGTCCCCCCCCCCAGCTCAACCAGGCCACCACCCGCACTTTGCTGCCCACACACTCCGGCGCTCACCCGTAGCACAAAGCCATCCACTGTCATGCACCACCCCCCACGATCAGCCCGCAACTCAGCCCGTACTCACCCCCGTGCTGTGCTCTCCAAACTGAGGTGAGGTAGTAAAATAGTAGAGTGGAGTTAGTGAAGTAGAACTCAACTCTGCTATCTCACTAACTCAACTGTGCTTTTTCACTACCTCAACTCTCTTACCTCACTAAGAGTTTAGTTAGTAGAACTCAACTCTGCTATTTCACTAACTGAACTCTGTTATTTCACTAACTCAACGCTGCTATCTAATTCAACCCTGCTATTTCACTACCTCAACTCTACTACTTCAATATCACGACTCTGCTACCTATCTACCTCATCTCTGCTATATCTTGCGGATATCAGCTCTGCTACATCATGGACCAATCGGGCATAAGCATTGCATGATGGGAGATGTAGTTTTCTGTCCGGCACCATGTTGAATATAGACAGGCTTTTTTTAAAAAACTTGTAACTATGGAACGGAAGCAGCTAGAAAGACGGGAGACGGTTTAAAATACTCGGGGACTTGGTGAGTAAGCTAGGTTTGGTAAGCTAGGTTTGGGAGCATTTTATTGTTTTAGCTCTCGGGGGGAATATTCCTTTTAAAACCTTTTTCATAAGGCCAGCATGTACAGTGCCTACGGCTGCGCTCAGATGGAAGAAAGTGATTAAGGGAACCCGTCAGCAGACTTTTTTTTTTTAGGATAAGGCTGCCAGCAGTGTAATTTAGCTCATTTAAAGGAGACCTGTCACCCCCCTCATGCCGGAATGACAGGCTCCCGACCCCCCATTACAGCCCCCTATACTGACCTGATCCCGCTGGGTCCCGCTTCCTGATCCGGTCGGGTCACGCGCGCGCGCTCACAGGAGAGTCCGACGCTCATAGAGAATAAATGGGGAGTCCGATGCTCCGTCATTCTCTATGGGCATCAGACTCTCCTGTGAGCACGCGCTTCGGGCGCTGATATCTCCGTGACCTGACCGGATCAGGAAGCCGGATCAGGTGAGTATAGGGGGCTGTAACGGGGGGTCGGGAGCCTGTCACCCTGGCACGGGGGGTGGGGGGGGGGGGTGACAGGTCCTCTTTAAAGGAGAAGTCTTATGAGATAAAAATATATATATATAAGAAGGCAGGAGGGTGAGGGATTATAATAAATAAAGTATACTTACCTATCTTCGTGCCTCCATAACACTGCCAGAATGATATTGTTAATTAGTGCCAGTGGAACGTCAAGTACCCCGGTGATTGATTGCTGGATAACCCAATCAGTGACTGGGGCGGGACATTACTGCAGTCACTGACTGTCTGAGCAGGCAACCCATCAGCTGCTTCCTAACGTTGTAGCAGCAGGACCCAGGGCCGTGACATAGGAGGAAGCCAGCTGGAAATTACATCTGGCAGCTGTCCAAGAGCCTTGCTACCGGGACCGGTAAGTATACTTTCTTTTTTATTTTTACGCACCCCCTCTGCCTGCCTTCCTATTTTTTTTATTTTTTTATGTGATGCCTCAAAAGAGGCCGAGATGCTAAAGATGAGAACATAGTGACACCTCTATATAAATCACTGGTCAGACCACACATGGTATATACAGTGTACAGCACCGGGCACCGGTATATAAGAAGGACACAGCTGAACTGGAGCGGGTGGAGAGGAGGGCGACAAAGGTCATTAGCGAATGGGTGGGTTACAGGAGCAGGACAGGTTATCACGCTTGGGGTTATTTACACTAGAAATAAGACGTCTTAGGGGCGATCTGATCACAATGTACAAATATATGAATGGACAGTACAGAGATCTTTGTAGTGGTCTTTTTACTTCTAGGTCTGTAACCATGATGAGGGGGAATCCTCTACGTCTAGAGGAAAGAAGATTTTATCATCAGCATTGACGCGGGTTCTATACTGTACGAGCAGTAAGACTGTGGAACTCTCTGCCAGGTTATTTTCAGTGGTATCCTAAACAAGAAACCTGGACTGCTATGGTCTGGAGCCATATTGTCTTAAATCTGTGATAAATCTGGGTTCTGTGACAATGGTCAGATATAAGCATGGAGCCTCATGGTGAGGAACAATATACTGCCCCCTGCTGGTGTGATGTTCTGAGGAGCCATTGCATATAATAGTCTGTGCTTCCCTTGCTGCCCTATAAAATACTTTTGGGTAGTGTACGTCTTGGAGAGATGTCTTTGCCTGCTAGACTTGTTCCTTACCATGTCCTCATAGACATTTTGCCTAGTTGACAAACGTAATTAGACTGAGAGTGAAGCAGGATGGTCATTTTGATGAATTGCTGGTGTGATGATGTGGAGGACTCACTGCCCCCCTGCTGGTGTGATGATGTGGAGAGCACACTGCCCCCTGCTGGTGTGATGATGTGGAGAGCACACTACCCCCCTGCTGGTGTGATGATGTGGAGGACACACTGCCCTCTGCTGGTGTGATGATGTGGAGAGCACACTACCCCCCTGCTGGTGTGATGATATGGAGAAGACACACTTCCCCCTGCTGGTGTGATGATGTAGTGAGGACACACTGCACCCTGCTGGTGTGATGATGTAGTGAGGACACTTTTCCCCCTGCCAATGTGATGATGTAGTGACGTCACACTGCCCCCTGCTGGTGTGATGATGTAGGAACACACAATAGTTGGCTGCGAGAGGTGATCGAAACGAACCTGTCTGTGTGTCTGTGAATGAGCAGGTCTCCATAACCTTACATTACGTGCGGCTCGGCTGTGTGACACTGAGCTGGGGAGAGGACGCACTTAGCACACACGTTCTCTGACTGTTTTAGCGACCGGTTGTGGCCTCTGCACGCTCAGGCCAATCTCATAGGGGGACGTTGTACAGCGCTACAGAATCTGTTGGCGCTATACAAATAAACGTTATTAATATTATGAAGACTTTTGCGTCTAATAGGACCCTTAGCGCTCTGGAATCAATGGCGCTTTCAAATAAATAATAATTATAATAGAAGGAAACTTCAAAACCCAAACTGAGGACGAGAGTGGCGCTGTTTCTGCAGGGAAGCAGCCATGTTTTAGCCACTTTAAATAAAAGACGCGTTAGAGGAACACCTCGAAATACTCCCAGCAGATTCGGCTAATGTCTTCGCTGTGGTTTTAGTGTCGGTGTGAAGGCGCCCTGACGGTTATCCCCCAGCACAGCGGGGCCCCCCTTTGTGTAGCTCCATTCAAGCGAATGAGGCCAGCTACAGGGCAGGCAGGAGGTGGACACTATTAGCTTGGATCTACAATTTTCAACTTGCGAGGGTCTAGCTGTTGCAAAACTACAACTCCCAGCATGCCCAGACAGCCTTCGGCTGTCTGGGCATGCTGGGAGTTGTAGTTTTGCAATGGCTAGACACTTATAAGTTGTCTTACACTAGCCTATATGGTCAGTCTACCCCTAGTAGTCACGTGACACTGTTTACTTAATTTTTTTGTGCGACATTTTTAAAGTCATATCTTAAAACTGCGACTTTTGCCATTTTTAGTCATAGTATTGAGAACAGTAACAACTTGTATAGTTTTACTCATGGTATTGTGTGTTTTTTTCACTCTCCTCATGTACAGTCCCTGCAGCTGCTCGGCGCATAACAAAAGCCCAGCTCCCAACTTTCCACATCACTGAACTCTCCGGCGCACAGCAGGGAGCGGAGGACGGCGAATTCCCCCTCCCATTGGTCCTTCACGGTCACATGACGCCACCTCGCCGCACTGCCTTCCGGGTATTGTAGTCTCGGGCTCCGTCCGCGTCGCTTATTGTTCACCCCCGCTGAACTACAACCCCCGGAAGTCGCTGCCGCCAAGGACCAATGAGGGCGCTCTTCCTGCACGTCGTCTTTTATCTGCGGCAGCAGAAGGTATGGCAGCGCTTCTCACTTGTATTGTGGTGTGCTTGTGTTCATGTTTTCCATGGTGTGTGCGGATGCAGCGTGTGTACAGGCCGTGCGTCATCTGTGCGTCCTTTGTGGGCGGTCATGTGGTTAAAATTTAAAGGGAAATGCACGGCTGTGTATAGTGTGGGGTGCATGCTGGGGTCTGGAGTGGGCAGGTGGAGGTTCTATTACTGGGTCAGGTGCATATACTTATAGTGGGGAATATCCCTCTAACTATCACCTATCTGCAGGCAGGTTCAGTTATAGACTGTGAATGTGCCATAAAGCGAGGTCGGTGCTGCAAAACTTCAATTCCCAGCATGCCGGTGGTCGGGGTATTCTGGGAGTTGTAGTTTTGCACCGCCTAGAGCAGGGGTAGGGAATCACGGCTCTCCAGCTGTTGCAACACTACAACTCCCATCATGCCTCATCGTGATTATTGTATCATGCACCACATATTCTTCTTGATGCACTCCCAGCATCATATATGGGGAATATACAACATGAGACGTCATCCTATAGAATGTATACTGGAAAATCCCCCGGATCGGCTGTCTGTAGATGAATACCTGCCTTGGTAATCCCTTGTCATGTCGTAATACTCGCGACCCTGTTGTTTCCCTATTTGTGTCCTGATACTCGCAACCGAGTGGGACTTAAAGGGAATCTGTTGGCTTTATTTCATGCTTAGAGATCAAGTGCCAAGGAGGTGTTGCTGAGCTGCAGCATACACGCCTCCTCCCTCCCCCACCCTTTCTCTGCCATAACTGATTAATGTACAGGGTTCCACGCAAAAAGATGAGCTTTGTATATAAAACATGCAAGGCAGAGAGGGAGGAGGCGTGCATGCTGCGGCTCAGCAACACCTCCTTGATATTTGAGCACTAAATAGAGCTAACGGATTCCCTTTATAGTGACTATACCACCAGGCCCAGGCTGAAGCACTGGAGGTGGGCCGACCCACCCCCAGTGGGAAGAAACCCTAGCCCCTCCATGACGTGACTCCATTAGAATCAATGGAACCCTATCATAGAGGGGCGGGGTTTCCTCCCACTAAGGGTGGATTGGCCGTCTTCAGTGCTTCAGCCTGGGCCTGGTGGTACAATCACTTTAAGGAGCTACATATCAAGGTGGTTTGATAATCTCCCCACTAGGACCCCCCAATGGGCTCCCTTCCCAGGAGGGATATCTGGCTATTCTCGGGTTTTGAGGCTCCATGGACCCCTTCTTTTGCATATTCTAATTTTTTAGGGGACAATGTATCAATGGAGACTCTTAAATGAGCACACCATTGAATTTTTTTGCTGATCTCCGTGATTGTTGTGTTGGAAAGTACCTGTGCAAAATGCAGGATAACATTGGCTTTGTGTTCTGCACAGTGAGAGGATCTACACCAGTGTGAATGAGGCCATGTTTATTATCGTATTATGTTTACATCTGGTGGATACACTGCAGATTTGTTGCAGATTTGACCTCCCATTGAAGTAGATAGGATAAATCTGCAGCCTATCCACCAGGTGTGAACATACTGTGCAGCACTGGTCGTGTCCTGGTGAAAATGGCCGGAGCACATGGTATTAATAATTCAGTAATACAGAAGGACGTCTTGCTGATCTCCACCCATTGTAGTCATCTCCGGTTCCCCGCCATTGCCCTTAGCTGCAGAGATCAGCTTATCTGTACAGTGACTGGTCAGAAAGAGCCCCCCCCCCCCCCATTATATACACAGATAGGGAGAGATCCATCAGACCAGGAGGTGGGGGAGATGCTGCCTGATGACTCAGGGCCCTGTTCCTGGTTGGTGGTTCGGGCAGCATAATAAAACTGATGGCAAGCTTCTTGTTCAGGATATGAGAGGGTCCGGTTCTTTCTATAAGCAGTGGCAGCCTTCTTCAGGGCAATGTTAGGTGTCACCTTCTCCTGATTGGAGATACGGTGCACTACCTAACACTGGAGAAGATGGCGCTGTTTATTAGGAACGCAGCTGACATATAAGCAATCCTTTCTGCGACTGAAGGAAGATTTGAAGGTTCTGTAACTACGGAGGCTATGTACTATTACATGTATTATGAATTATAATGGCTGACCTTGTAATACATGGATGGGTCAGAATGAGTGAAGTATCTCTGTGTACAGGTACAGACCCAGGAGACCTCAGTGCGTCATACTGTACCTGTATCTGGGGGATCAGAGCCTCTGCAAAACATTGCTGCTTTCTGTAGACAAAACAAATTGTCCATGTTTAACAAGTGTACAGATATTACCACTACTGTGGGCCCCTCTCCAGTGTAACCAGTGTACAGATATTACCACTACTGTGGGCCCCTCTCCAGTGTACAGATATTACCACTACTGTGGGCCCCTCTCCAGTGTACAGATATTACCACTACTGTGGGCCCCTCTCCAGTGTAACCAGTGTACACATATAGTCATTATTGTGGCCCATCTCCAGTGTACAGATATTACCACTACTGTGGGCTCTTATCCAGTGTAACTAGTGTACAGATATTACCACTACTGTGGGCTCATATCCAGTGTAACCAGTATACAGATATTACCACTACTGTGGGCTCATATCCAGTGTAACCAGTGTATAGATATTACTACTATTGTGGCCCATCTCCAGCGTAACCAGTGTACAGATATTACCACTACTGTGGGCTCATATCCAGTGTAACCAGTGTACAGATATTACCACTACTGTGGGCTCATATCCAGTGTAACCAGTGTACAGATATTACCACTACTATGGGCCCCTCTCCAGTGTACAGATATTACCACTACTGTGGGTCCCTCTCCAGTGTAACCAGTGTACAGATATTACCACTACTGTGGGCCCCTCTCCAGTGTACAGATATTACCACTACTGTGGGCCCCTCTCCAGTGTACAGATATTACCACTACTGTGGGCCCCTCTCCAGTGTACAGATATTACCACTACTGTGGGCTCATATCCAGTGTAACCAGTGTATAGATATTGTCACTATTGTGGGCCCCTCCCCAGTGTAACCAGTGTATAGATATTGTCACTATTGTGGGCCCCTCCCCAGTGTAACCAGTGTATAGATATTACCACTATTGTGGGCCCATCTCCATTGTAACCAGTGTATAGATATTACCACTACTGTGGGCCCATCTCCAGTGTAACCAGTGTATAGATATTGTCACTATTGTGGGGCCCTCCCCAGTGTACAGATATTACCACTACTGTGGGCCCATATCCAGTGTAACCAGTGTACAGATATTACCACTACTGTGGGCCCATCTCCAGTATACAGATATTACCACTACTGTGGGCCCATCTCCAGTGTAACCAGTGTATAGATATTACTACTATTGTGGCCCATCTCCAGTGTAACCAGTGTACAGATATTACCACTACTGTGGGCTCATATCCAGTGTAACCAGTGTATAGATATTGTCACTACTGTGGGCCCATCTCCAGTGTAACCAGTGTATAGATATTGTCACTATTGTGGGCCCATCTCCAGTGTAACCAGTGTATAGATATTGTCACTACTGTGGGCCCATCTCCAGTGTAACCAGTGTATAGATATTGTCACTATTGTGGGCCCATCTCCAGTGTAACCAGTGTACAGATATTACCACTATTGTGGGCCCATCTCCAGTGTAACCAGTGTACAGATATTACCACTATTGTGGGCCCCTCCCCAGTGTAACCAGTGTACAGATATTGTCACTACTGTGGGCCCATCTCCAGTGTAACCAGTGTATAGATATTGTCACTATTGTGGGCCCATCTCCAGTGTAACCAGTGTACAGATATTACCACTACTGTGGGCCCCTCCCCAGTGTAACCAGTGTACAGATATTGTCACTATTGTGGGCCCATCTCCAGTGTAACCAGTGTACAGTCAAAACCTGCTGTAATGGAAATGATGAAACTAAGACAAAAACACACGTGTGAACTCGGCCCATGTGGAAGAAGTGAAAGCTGGAACATCAGGAATATCATGTATGTCCTAAACATTATGTATGTCAATGTGTGTGTTGGGATTACATGGGGGTTGGTGGTGACCCTGCAGCATTTATCAGCCCTCACTTACAAATTAGAAACGCTCATTGTAAGTCGCACTCCCATCATGTAGAGCTGAGTTCACACTGCATTTTGTTTTTTATTGACCGCAATGTGTGTTGTGTCAGTGGCGGAGCAGTAATAGTCCGGTTCTGGTCTCCTGGCCAGGGTATTATAGGAGTTCGGCTATTGCATGACAGTGGGGTCCCTGCTTGTAGTTTAACCCCTTAAATGCATCTAAGCGGCTTCTGAGCAATCTGTCACCCCATTGGCACAGTCACTGTAGGTATGGCTTTGTATTTGTCCCTCTGGATGCACCCGAAGGTATTTTTCCCTCAGTTGTCATTACGTCACGGCTCAGGGGGGGCTGATGGACTGGCTGCTCGGCTAATCAGTCCGCTAAGAGAGGAGGCGCACGAGCCTCCCATAGACTGCCAGTATGACATGGAGGCTGGCGGGATTCCATGGCCGAGAATTCCACCAGTTTTACTCCGTGTGAACTGACCCTAAAGAGTAAGGTTTTGAAAATAATAATACACAGCATGGATAGATAACTGCCAATCAGCAGCTGGTGGGCGGATTTGCTGGTGCTCATTTATATCCAGGACTACTGGGCTCATGCACACAATTGTCCATGTTATTCAGGAGGAGATCTCCAAATCAGCTGCACAGAACAATGTAAGTGATACATCATTCTGTTCAGCTTCTCTGTCACTAGTTTATACTACCCCGAGATAGGACACCATGGGGGAGATTTATCAAACATGGTGTAAAGTGAAACTGGCTCAGTTGCCCCTAGCAACCAATCGGATTCCACCTTTCATTTTTTAAAGAGTCTGTGAGGAATAAAAAGTGGAATCTGATTGGTTGCTAGGGGCAACTGGGCCAGTTTCACTTTACACCATGTTTGATAAATCTCCCCCCCATAAACCTGCTGACAGAGTCTCTTTAAGATCCAGTTAAATTAAAGTCAAAATGAAATGAACAAAACCCTCAGTATATGTTGCTATATATGTATCCTGTTCTTGGCCGTCTGCTGACGGACACCTGTAATAGGTGCAGGCAACGCAGTGGGATCCTGCCCTCGCCCTACCGCGATGGTTACTGGGATTGTAACAACCAAGAGTTCAGAAAAGAGTCTGATATTTTACCAGGCAGAAGTTTTTGGGACTTTTTACTTTTTTTGGCCTATAGGCAGTGACTTTCTATTTTATTGGCTCTGCTTTCTTTTAGTTTTTAGGATCGTTGTGATTTTGATGATTTTGCCGTTTCTGAAGAAGAATGGGGCTTTATAAAAGACCAGAAGAGTCTGTATAAGGACAGGACAGCAGAGAATTACCCCACCCCGCGCTGTCTGGGTAAGACACAGCATTTACACTGGGAATGTATGGAACAAAAATAGTCGACCCTGCACATACATGTCCTGTACTGACTGCGTCTTATGGCCCATGCACTGTATGTGGTCTATTAGTAGCTGCATCCACGTTGCTCTTCAGTATGACGGGCGCTGTGGCTGATGGATGCCCAAAGTCAGGGGTAAGGAACCTTGGCTCTCCAGTTGTTGCAGAACTACATCTCCCATCATGCTTTAGCTTTGGCTGTCCAGGCATGATAGGAGTTGTAGTTTTGCAACAGCTGGAAAACCAACAGTCCCTACCCCTGCCCTAAGTTAAAGGGAGTATTCACAGCCACAGGGGATCATTGTATGTATGTAACACGTTGTTCCTTTGTTTGGAGCCTTGTTCTGTTGTTTCACCAGATTTGACAGGAAGAATAGCGCCGTTCTTTCTATCAGATATAGGTTGCTATTGTAAGTCAGTGGTGCCCATTGTATGCCAGCTTACAATGTATAGAGCCATCTACGGATGTCGTACCATCACTGATCAGATACTTAACTGCCCATCTTGAGGATCGGTCATAAATATATTTTGCCTGGACAAAAATCCTTGAAAGGGGTTTTCCAAGTAAAACTTTTTTGTTCCCTATCCACAGTATAGGGGACAAGTAAGTAAGAGCTCCGTCCCCTTCCTGTGATCTCCAGGTTGGCCCCCGCTGTCTTTGTTTTGAATGGAGCCATGGGTTGGCATGTGACCTGCAGCTCCGTTCATTCTCTATGGAGCCGCCGGAAGGAGTCTAGTGCTGCTTCATAGAGAATGAATGGAGCTGTGGGTTACACACCAACCTGCGGCTTCATTCAAAACAAGTCAGGGGCTGACATGGAGATCGTAGGGTGGGAGCACAGGGGTCCTATGGATAGGGTACAACTAAGTTTTAATTGGAAAAGACCTTCTAACTATGGAAACTGTACCGTTTTCTGAATATCTTGGCCACTTAGGGTACATTGTGCATTGTGCTCTGTCTTGGCCGCCTATGATACGTTATGCATTACTAACATGTGATTTTATTTCTCTTACTATTAGGTTACATCCTTATAAAGCATCATTGCAAAGACTGAGCTCGGTAAAGAGTTGTAGACGGAAGAGAGGATGGAGCATGTGGAGGAGATGCTTCCTATAGGTCAGTAACAAGAAGCCCTCTCATCATTTGTGCTGTAGCCAACAGGAGGGACCAACTTAAAGGGTACATTTGTGCATGGCCGACGTCTTGGTCGGTGGGCATCCTGGTGCTTATACTAACCCTGATTGATAGTATTAGGAGGTACAAGAACTCAGTCCTTTTTAGCTTTGATTGGGGTTTCCTGACTTGTGTGCGAACTTATACAATGTGCCTAGCCTGTACATGGGTAACACTGTCTGTTCCAGGAGCAGAGCAATGGCCGCTATTATACTACAGAAAGGTGTGACCCAGGATCAGCCTGTCCCCTACATTATGCTGATCCTTCCCTTTTTCTGGAGTAATGGAGGAGGATTATTTACATTACACAGAGATTCACATATACCTCTCCCCATAGGGATGGCACTCTGATCATTGTGGTGCGTGTTAGTGGCTTCTCACAGGTTCTAATCATCGGATCAGGCAGATAGTAATGGCCGCCTCTAACCAATTTTCATCATAATTTATTTAAGTGATTGCAATTTATTTTAATTAAAAAATCTCCTTTACAGAATCTGCTAATTTGAAGCCGGACATCGAGTCCAAGATAAAAGAAGGGAAATCTGTGATTATAACTATTCCAGTAGATGACGAATGCAAGTCTCCAGGTGAGCAGCCAACTAGATGGGGGAGATTGAGGAGAATGGCCCTGGTATCCTGTGTGACTTACCCGAAAAATACAGGCTTCAGGATCATCTGCCAGGCTCAGAGCTCAAGTGTCGGAGGTGGTGCTGCTGATCAGTGGGGACTTCCATTCTGCTGGAACAACAGTCAGATCCAATGCGGGGTCACATGTGTTATGGTCTCATGTGTGTTCATAGCCATGGAGACCCCAACTTCTGCCTGCAGAGTGGAGTTCTCCACTGGTTCGACAGTGGCCCTGATCAGTATCCTGCTGCCCATCCCAGTCTTGATGAATTTCATCTCTGTCCTGAATATATTACATATATTTTAGATATAGATTAGGGATTTATTGTTACTCTAAATAACTGATCAGTGCTGATCAGACTCTGTTCACATTTTGATTTGGCCTCCTGTGTGAGATGTATATCATGAGATTTCCAGATGTATACCTATGATAGAAAGCTCCACTATGTCCAGCTGTAAAGCTGTACTTTCCATTATATAATTGGAACGACCCTTGGGAAGCTGGTCAGTCCTCCTTCACTCTTCCCTGTAGAGTGGTGGTAGTGCTGACAGCCACCCACCCACCACACATTAGTAATGCGCAATCAGTGTCAGGTGGCTGCCTGCAGATCCATCAGTCTGTAGAGAGCTCAGGAGGAGGAAAGGAAGGAGATCCCTGCCTGACAACCATAGACTTACATGTAGTGTAACTGTCAGGAGATAGAACATGCTGTGATCACCACTGTCTGTGCTTTTCCTAACATTGTGTAGATGTTAATACCAAGTGCAACAGTACAAAAACTTTCATTATTTGTGTCTGTTTGGATCCCCAGATATTTATGTGATTCCTGATACTCCAACAATAAAGCAGGAAGCTGACATGCATCCTCTGCCGCTCGGAAAACCATTCCCACAAGGTTTGTTAAAGATCTACACATGATTTACTGATGGGGTGTACATTCTGACACCCCCTATAGGCAAAAATTGATAAATGACTTTACTTGTTTCTCGAACAAATGCTGATTGTGGGTATGTTCATTTTCATTATATTAGATGATGTTTTATTGGTAAATTTCTATGTACTCGTGTGGACCGTATACCTTACCAGACATCTAGTTGATGAGGATTTAAAACAAATATTGGGGGTCTTAGACCAGTACAAGGCAACATTATTAGGGGGTATTAAGGTAGTGAGAAATCGAAATATTTGTGCTATTATATTCTTGTACATTGCGCCTTCATTCTCTTTTTGGATCCATAGATGTATATGTGATCCGTGACAGTTCAACAATAAAGCAGGAAACTGAACGAGAGATGAATCCTGTGCCGCTCAGGAAGACATTTCCACAAGGTTTGTTAAAGACGTCTGTCTGTATGTGGTTTATTTTACCAAAGTATCTAGTTTCCTGCTAGATATTTTTTATTTACTTTTGTTTAGTTTTTTTCTTTCTTATGGATCCACAGGTGTTTATGTGATTCCTGATGCTTCAACAATAAAGCAAGAAACATTTTCACATGGTATGTTATAAAGTTACATGTGATTAAGCATCTTAGTCATAATAATCATTATTAACCCACTGTCAAGCCAGCTGTTTGGGGGGATGGTATTTGTATTATACCAGTGATGTATTGAGGATAGAGATGGCTTCGGTAGCTTGTAGTGAGTGTTCTCTTTCCCCTATGCTGGTTTCACAGCTTATACAGTGGATTGCTGCTCTATAATTTTCTCCGTGCTGCTTCTGATGCTGTGCTATTGTGATATAGGTCAGCAGGATCCCTTTTTCTGTGTGTGCAGTGTATAGGAACCATTATAGCACCTAGTCTGTGTCCATTGACTCAGGGACAACTGAAATTGAAGCCTGTAGAGCAGAAATCACAATGGCTAGAAGTAGTCCTACTACTAATAAACACACATGACAAAAAAAATCCCTATTTCCAGTGGAAGGTGTCTAAAAGTTACTGTGACGTATAAGACTATGACTAATCAGCCCAGATGTGCTGTATATATAGACTGTCACATACACAGATGCTTTAAAAGTTCACTTTTAGTAATGACTCCTTTTAGCATTTCCAGTATTCCAGTAATACCAGTACATTGGTTAATGGAGCATAATTTTATTTTTTCTTGCTTCGTAGGCGTCTATGTGATTTCTGATACTACTGCACCAATAAAGCGGGAAACTAAACCAGAAAGGCCAGCATCATCTCCTGCAGAAGGTTTGTTAGCGATCCCATATACCTTACTATTTCTAAGGGCTCGTTCACATCAGCAACATCACTGATGCATTGTGGCGTCACATTGACTTCATTGGAGTATTATATTCCTTTACATCATATTTTATTGTGCGTTCACTTTCTTTTTGATTCCACAGATGTTTATGTGATTCCTGACACTTCACCAGTAAAGCAGGAAACTAAACCGGAGCTGAATCCTGCGCCGCACAGAACCGCTTCACAAGGTTTGTTAGCGATGAACATCTGGTTTACCTTACTGATTCTTAGCCAAATTAATAAATATGCCATTATAAATAGGTTTACAGTAGTAATATAAAGCATGTCTTTAACTAAAAAAAAAAATTCAGACCATGACCGTTCGGGAAAACAAGCTGGGAGAGACATGAACTACTAAGCGCCTCTCTGCCAGTCTGTGTCTGCGTGAAGGAGATGGCCCTATAGACTTACATTATGCGGCTGTCTCATTCACATCAGCTGATCAGTCACAGTCTGAACATTCAGATAGTAACCGATACAAACTTTTTACAAAGTTTTTAGTTTTTTCGTGACAGCGCCCATTTAAATATTTTAGTAACAATTTTGCACAACCTGGTATATTGTATGTGCTTTTTGTTAGAGTCTTCAGAGCCGACTATTATAGTCAATATTGATGATGATGATGACGAAGATGATGATGAAGATGACGATGATGAAGATGAGGAGGAGGAGTGTTATGAAAATGAACAACTGGCTCGTAAAGGAAATGGGAACTCTGAAGGTCAGTGGGTGCAAGTAATGGAGCTACTCAAAGTGTCACCTGCATTGGGGTAACAGCACATTACAGTATTTTACTTTCTCTGGAGTACTCCTTTAAAGTGGTTATCCCAAGAACAGACACAGGATAGCTGAACGGTGAGGATCCAATCACTGGGACCCCTGCTGATCCTAAGGACAGAGGTCTGCTGAATTAATGTGGAGCGGCAGAGTATGTGTCTTTTGACCTCTGTTCTTGGGATTGTTAGGGGTCCTGACCTCAATTAACTTTTGATTTGGACCCTTTAAATCCTTATAGGTGTATTATGGATGTGTGTATTGTTTTTTTTTTCTATTGTTATATGCTTCACGTGAAGTAGCTTGATCTTTTCTGGAATTTTTCAGCTGCAGAAATGTCAGCTACAAATGTGCCCTATGATAGCTCACGCTTGTCGAAATGTAGATATGCATAATTTGGCAGGTTATAATGCAGGTATGGGGAACCTTCAGCTCTCCAGCTGTTGCAACTACTAGTTCTGCAACAGCTGCAAGGCCAAAGGGTCCCCATCCCTGTTATAATGCATGCTTCTCTTCCACCTTGGGCAGTACAGATATACAGGTTAAAGGGATAGTTTAGCAAAAATAAATTCAAATAGACTGGTGTCAGAAAGTGGCAGAGATTTGTAATTTACTCTTTTACAAAATCTCCAGTCTTCCAGTATTTATCAGCTACTTTATGTCCTGCAGGAAGTGGTGTATGCTTTCCAATCTGGCCAGCAGGGTTGGTTTGCCATGGAGATTTGCTGCTGCTCTGGACAGTTCCTGACATGGACAGAGGTGGCAGCAGAGAGCACTGTGTCAGACTGGAAATAATACACCACTTTCTGCAGGACATACAACAGCTGAAAAGTACTGGAAGGCTAGAGATTTTTAATAGAAGTAAATCACTAATCTGTGGCCTGTTCTGGCACCCCTTTAAAGGGTTGAACGCTCAAACCTGATTCTTGCTGTGAATAATCTCACCTCTGTTGGAGAATTGGACTTGGCAAATACAAGTGTTCTATAATAGCCTGTATTATAGTGATTACCGTTGTACTTCTCTATTACAGATTGGTTAGTCCAGGATGTCATCACCCCAATAGACTCCAAAAATTCTCAAAATCAGAACGGACAGAACGGACCGGTTAACGTCTGGTACGTAAAAAGCGTGAAGGTCGGCAACCAGAACCAACCAAAGGAGGAAAAACCCAACAGATCGTCGTACGTCATCGAACACAAGTCAGGGAACAACATTGTAAAGACTGAGAAGAGTCCCGGGGTAAACGTTCTCGTGAGCTCTTCTACATCTCAGAACGCTATGGGGATTCCGGAAAACCAGGCGCCTCACAACAGACAGACGTCCGTCGGCCCAAAGTTTGGGGCGCATATCTCTGACGAAATAACCATAGAAGACGATATGATGGACGAGATAGAGGAGAAGATCCAGGTGTGCCCCGAGTGTTCTCAGTGCTTTACCTCACACTCCGATCTGGAAGTGCACATGAAAACCCACAAGGAGGGAAGTTCCTGGATATGTCCCGACTGCGGCAAATCTTATTACACTAAGTCAAGTCTGGACAGACACCAGTTAACGCATATACGGTATAAAATGCTGACGTGTCCAGAATGCGGGAAAGGCTTCAACAAGCAGATCTACTTCGAGATGCATCTGCGCCTCCACGCCGGCGAAGTGCTCTTTCCATGCACTGAATGCGAAAAGTTGTTTGGTTCGAAGGCTTCTTGCGACAGACACATCCGGGCGCATAAGATGGTGCGGCCGCACGTCTGTCCTCAGTGCGGCAAGGGCTTCCTCTACAACGGCTGCCTCGTCCGCCACATCCGGGTACACACCGGGGAGCGGCCCTTTCCTTGTCCTGAATGCGGCAGGTGTTTTCGGCAGACGTCGGCTCTCAACCGTCACGTAAAAACTCACACGGGCGAAAAGCCGTTTGACTGCTCAGAGTGCGGTAAATGTTTTACCCATCAGTCGGATCTAAACCGGCACAAGGAAACCCATAGAGTGAACCAACAAATTGTACACTGTGTGCCGACCAATGAAAACAATTCTCTGCCCACGTACATTATTCTATAAGACTTTGGCAATGGCTCGGAGGCGAATCCTGGAGGTCATATGGTGTAAATTAGCGTTTATTATAATGATCTGGGGGTTTATACTTTATATCTGATATATGTAGAGATGGAACTTCACTAAAGGGGTACTCAAGAAAAAGAAAATTCCTTGAAGTCAACTGTTGTCAGAAAGTTATATAGATTTGTAATTTACTGCAATTTAAAAAAAAACTCCAGTCTTCCAATACTTATCAGCTGCTGTATGTCCTGCAGGAAGTGGTGGATTCTTTCAAGTCAGGAGAGCAGGAGAGGTTTTCTATGGAGATTTGCTACGGCTCTGGTCAGTTCCTGACATGGACAGAGGTGGTAGCAGAGAGCACTGTGTTCGACTGTAGAGAATACACCACTTCCTGCAGGACTTACAGCAGCTGATAAGTACTGGGAAATTTTAAATAGAAGTAAATCAAAATCCGTTATGACACCAGAATTTTCTTTCGCTGGAGTACCCCTTTAAGAAACAGCTAGAGAGCCACAGGTTGGAGATCACTGATTTAGAGCCATGATATTGATTAGTATCGCCATATGGAGGGAGAATACTGATGGTGACTGTACAGGGCTGTGTGGATTTTATTATCATTGCTTAGTCCTTGATTTGCCCCATAATCTAAGCATTCATCGGCCCTGTCCGTTCACTGCTCCTTCTATAAGGTTACTGGTAGTGTCATTACATCACCAAATGGCTTCCTAAGCATTTTGGTAATGTAATGACTAGGCATTGTCCACATTGTGTGTTTTTTTTATAATGCTTCTTTTTCCTTATCTAAACTAAATTGGAATATTCTTTCTTTTATTCTTTTTACTTTATGAGATCGTGTCAAACACTTAAACTAGGCATGAGTCTGTCCTTTTAAAGGGGAATTCCACAGGATAAGAGTTGACTAGTAGAGATGAGTGATGTTACCGTAAGCGCGGCCTATTCTGAGCCTGATCGCACAGCCATTTATTGCTTAGTTCTGCAGCCTGGAAAATTGCAGCATTACGGCAATCGGTCTCCTAGAGAGGGATTCAACGGCCGAGTGATCAGGTTTGGCCAGACTTACCGTAAGCACTTATTAACAATTAACCATAAACAATCGCAAACAAGATCGTTCACTATATTACACAGAACGATGGTCGTTAGTTACTATGATCGTTCACTCCAGCAAAAGAACAATCTGGAATTAGGGCCCATTTACACAGAAAGAATATCTTACAGATTATCTGCCAAAGATTTGAAGCCAAAGCCAGGAACAGACTATAAACAGGGATCAGGTCGTATAGGAAACACTGAGTTTTCTCCTCTTTTCAAATCCATTGCTGGCTTTGGTTTCAAATCTTTGGCAGATAATCTTTCTGTGTAAATGGACCCTAGGGGTGGTATTACATGGGCCGATGGGGGCCCGATAACACCTGTAAACGAGCAGCGATCTGCTAGATCGTTGCTCGTCTACTGGGCCTATTACACGGCCCGATAATCGTTAAACTAGGGCTGCAGGGACATCGTTACCGATGTCCTTGCAGCCTTTGTTTAAACTGTATACATACCTAATCCATGGTCGGTCCAGGGTTCCTCTTCTTCTTAACTTCTCCCCGGGTCCGCTGGCCTCTGCTGACAGGCCGCTCGGCCAATCACTGGCTGCAGCGGTCCCGGCCTGTGATTGGCCGAGGGGCCTCTCAGCTGACACAGCCTGCTGAGAAGCCGAAGCGCGCGGGAGCCGGTAAGAAGCCCTGAGGAAAAGGAACCCTGGACCATGGATTAGGTATGTATTCTTCTTTGCTAATCGTCAGCGTCGGCCGCGCACCGCTATTACACGTAGCGGTGCGCGGTCGGCGCCCGACGATTATAGGTCTGAACTTATATCAACGATCATCGGCTGATTGTTGTCTTTATTACACAGAACGATAATCGGCCGATTATCGTTCCATGTAATAGTACCCTTACACTAAACGATTAGTGAACGTATAACGAATTACACTGAACGATTAACGGTTTCTTGTTGGTTCTTTGATTGTTACCTGCATTTAATTGAAACAATTACCATTATAGCGTTCAAATATAAATGATAATTCGCACAATAATCGTCCCAGGTAATAGGGCCCTAAGCTTGTTCATCTCTAATGTCTAGCTGATTGTGTGGGGTCTGACTGCTGGGGCCCTCTGTGATCCCAAGAATGGGGACACCAGTTTCCTATCCTGTGGAAAGAATATAACTTCTAGAGATGGTAATAACCCTTTACATTCTGTTAGAATAACATAGTCATCTTCTAGCTCTTACTTTTACACTGTTGTTATACTTGAACTGCGGGTTTTTATGTCTCGGAGCTGCTATTGATGTCTGAACATGTGCAAAACTGTAAGGACAAATAGGAACGACGCTGAGAAATAGACTTATTAATGGGGGAGATTTATCAAACATGGTGTAAAGTGAAACTGGCTCAGTTGCCCCTAGCAACCAATCAGATTCCACCTTTCATTTTCCAAAGAGTCTGTGAGGAATGAAAGGTGGAATCTGATTGGTTGCTAGGGGCAACTGAGACAGTTTCACTTTACACCATGTTTGATAAATCTCCCACTAACTGCCAATACTTCCGTAGATGGCAGTTGAACTGAGCATGTGCGACCACCTTAGTGGATGCCATTCGGTGGTTGTAACTAAGAGAACCAGTTTATTAAAAAAAAAAGTCATATGGGGGATTAGTGAGTCAATATCTGTCAAACAGGACGTTTCCAGAACTGCTTGTACATTCAGTGTATGGTTGATGTCGCGTTTGGCATCAGATCTATATATTTTTATGGGGAGAACTCCTTTAATAATAGAACATGGACCAGTATTGAGATTTTTTCGTTTCTGTTGATACATTTTAAATTGCATTGACTGAATGATGAGGACATTGTACATAAACGTTTCCTAAAGATCTTAAATATTAGAAGTGAAAATAAAGTTACGTTTTTTCAGAAATGGCTTGTCACTAGGCCGACATTGATCAACTTAAGAGGAACTCCGGGCAAAACCTACTTTCCAACATGAGGCTGGGTTCACACTGCGTTTTTGCAATCTGTTTTTTGAAAAAAAAACTGATGCATTTGTGTGCATCCGTTTTGATCCGTTTTTCCATTGTAAAAAAAAAAAAAAAAAAAGGATCAAAACGGATCCGTTTTTTTTGACGGACACAAAAACGTAGCTGACACTATTTTTGTGTCCGTTAAAAAAAAAACATCCGTTTTGATCCTTTTTTTTTTTTTTACAATGGAAGTCAATGGAAAAACAGATGCACACAAATGCACCCGTTTTTTTCATCCGTTTTTTTGCAAGAAACGGATGAAAAAACGGATTGCTAAAACGAAGTGTGAACCAAGCCTTACACCCCCAATGCAAAGTTATATGTGAGTCTGATATGAAGTAGTTCTATGCAGTAACAGCTTTCTCTGACCTCGCTCCCACTGTTGGACGTTGTGTAGTTCAGCAGAAATGTAATCCGTCCTGCGGCCTGTTCTTCAGCACCATCTTGGGACGTGATATTGAGTCTCCTTGTAACCCCAGGACGGCATCTCCTCCATCTCATCATCACTATCGGGGTGACTCCATGCTCCAATGATGCTGCAGGGTCAGACAACTTTGGGGATCTGCTGGTTGTAAATGTGATAAAATGGCGCTCCTGACGTCTAATTCACAATCCAAACGGCCGACACTGCTAGATGTTGTTATGGTGATACAGGATACCTTTCATATATCTGTCTGTACTTCCATAACATAGAAAAACAATGTTATCCTCCAGTGTCAGAGGATTTCCCAACCCAGAATGCTAAGCGTGTAACACCTCCTCGCTCCCCTTCCTTTCCCTATCCCTGCTTGGGCCTTAAACCCTTAAAGGGGTTATCCAGCGCTACAAAAACATGGACACTTTTCCCCCTACTATTGTCTCCAGTTTGGGTGGGGTTTTGAAACTCGGTTCCATTGAAGTAAATGGAGCTTAAAGGGGTTGTCCAGTGTGGGGGCACTTTTTTTTTTGGGGGGGGGGGGGGGCGGGGAGGAGGTGGCTGAAATAAAAGACGTTCACTCACCTCCCCGGTTTCAGCGGCAGCTCACTCATCGCGGGTCCCCGGTTCCTGGCCGCTTCCGGGTGTCTGACGCCGCCCGAGACGCTACGTCTCATGGCCGCTCAGCCACTTAGTGAAGGAGGCGGGATCTGAGCGGACTTCACACGGATCCCGCCTCCTTCACTGAGTGGCCCTGAGACGTAGCGTCTTGGGCGGCGTCAGACACCCGGAAGCGGCCGGGGATCTGAGCGCGGCGATGAGTGAGCCGCCGCTGGAACCGTGGAGGTGAGTGGACGTCTTTTATTTCAGCCACCAGCTCCCCGGTCCCCCCCAAAAAAGTGCCCCCACTCTGGACAACCCCTTTAATTGCAAACTGCACCTGAACTGGAGACAACAGCAGGGGGAAAAGTGGCCATGTTTTTGTAGCGCTGGATAATCCCTTTAAAGGGGTTATCCAGCGCTACAAAAACATGGCCACTTTCTTCCAGAGACAGCACCACTCTTGTCTCCAGCTTGGGCGGGGTTTTTCTGCTCAGTTCCATTGAAGTGAATGGAGCCTAATTACAGACTGCACCTGAACTGGAGACGTGTTGTCTCTGAAAGAGAGTGGCCATGTTTTTGTAGCACTGGATAACCCCTTTAAGGTCTAACCTGCTGACAGCCCCCTAATACGCACACGGGGGGCGCCGAGGAGGACGATATATCTCTTACCTTCCTCCTCGCCGCTGTTCCTGTGTAGTTGGAGTAGAATTTACGCCAGTAAATTTAGTGTATCATGCTAATAACACTGTCAAAACCATTCAAATCAAAGTGCATTGTCAGTACAAATAAAAAAAGTAAACCCAGTTACAGGGATACAAGCTATATACACTATATTAGGCCTTTGTGTCCTCCCCACAAATATTTTTCTTATGTTTTTCGATCTATTACTTTGTGGAGTAAAGGATGTAATTAGAATTATCCCCCATATGGCTCCATCCACAGGAGGAAAGAGAATCCCTGCGGCAGGACAAGAGGAAACGGTTATCGCCTTCTCCCCCGGATTGTTTGTGTTTGGCGCCACCTGGTGGTCATGGATGGAATTGTCATGATAAACAATATAGTTTTATATATACAAAGTTTACAGGTGAATAACCATAAATCCCTACAGTGGTGGCATGCTGGGAGTTGTAGTGCTATATATACTGGGGAGGGGGTATATAGTAAATGACAGGGCTGGGGGAGGTGCGGGATACAGGAGGAGGCTGCGCCGTGCTGCGCTTTCACTTTCCATGTTCCGTTAATAAAGCGATTCCCGGAATAGAAGGTGGTTTCCGGGGAGAAGCGCCAGACAGAGCCCGGACTGTACAGGAGAGGCGGGAGAAGCGCCAGACAGAGCCCCGGACCGTACGGGAGAGGCGGGAGAAGCACCAGACAGAGCCCCGGACCGTACGGGAGAGGCGGGAGAAGCGCCAGACAGAGCCCTGGACCGTGCGGGAGAAGCGCCAGACAGAGCCCCGGACCGTGCGGGAGAAGCGCCAGACAGAGCCCCGGACCGTGCGGGAGAGGCGGGAGAAGCGCCAGACAGAGCCCCGGACCGTGCGGGAGAAGCGCCAGACAGAGCCCCGGACCGTGCGGGAGAAGCGCCAGACAGAGCCCCGGACCGTACGGGAGAGGCGGGAGAAGCGCCAGACAGAGCCCCGGACCGTACGGGAGAGGCGGGAGAAGCGCCAGACAGAGCCCCGGACCGTGCGGGAGAGGCGGGAGAAGCGCCCGGACCGTGCAGGAGTGGATAGAAGAGAAGCCGCACGGACACATCAAGCTGCGGGGTGAGTGATTGCGGTACCGCACCCGGCACTGCACTGTATTCTGCCCCATTCACACAGGGTGTTATTGGTTTGTACAGCTTTCATGCAGTTTTTTGGTCTGGATTACTAAGAGATCTCTGCAGAAATCCTGTCACTTTCTTCTCTGGCTCCATAAATACCAGATATCATCATCCATCAGGCAGCTTCATGTCCTGTAATATACAGGAGACCCCAATATACTTATATATACCCCCATAATAATACACATATACCCCCAATATATACATATATATCACCATAATAACACAGGTACCCCAATATACTTATATATACCCCCATAATAATACACATATACCCCCAATATATACATATATACCCCTATAATAACACAGGTACCCCAATATACATATATATCACCATAATAATACACAGGTGACCTCAGTATACATATATATACCCCCATAATAATACACAGGTGACCCCCAATATACATATATACCCCCAATATATACACATATACCCCCAGTATACATATATATATACCCCCATAATTATACACATATACCCCCAATATATACATATATACCCCCAATATATACATATATATATGACCATAATATTACACAGGTGCCCCAATATACATATATACCACCATAATAATACACAGGTGTCCCCAAATATATACATATATACCCCCATAATAATACACAGGTGTCCCCCAATATACATATATATCACCATAATAATACACAGGTGCCCCAATATACATATATACCCCCATAATAATACACAGGTGTCCCCCAATATACATATATATACCCCCCATAATAATACACATATACCCCCAATATATACATATATATCACCATAATAATACACAGGTGACCTCAGTATACATATATATACCCCCATAATAATACACATATACCCCCAATATATACATATATACCCCCATAATAATACACAGGTGACCTCAGTATACATATACACTCACCTGCCACTTTATTAGGTACACCTGTCCAACTGCACGTTACCACTGAATTTCTAATCAGCCAATCACATGGCGGCAACTCAGTGCATTTAGGCATGTAGACATGGTCAAGACAATCTCCTGCAGTTCAAACCGAGCATCAGTATGGGGAAGAAAGGTGATTTGAGCGCCTTTGAACGTGGCATGGTTGTTGGTGCCAGAAGGGCTGGTCTGAGTATTTCAGAAACTGCTGATCTACTGGGATTTTCACGCACAACCATCTCTAGGGTTTACAGAGAATGGTCCGAAAAGGAAAAACATCCAGTGAGCGGCAGTTCTGTGGGCGGAAATGCCTTGTTGATGCCAGAGGTCAGAGGAGAATGGGCAGACCGGTTCCAGCTGATAGAAAGGCAACAGTGACTCAAATAGCCAACCGTTACAACCAAGGTAGGCAGAAGAGCATCTCTGAACGCACAGTACACAGTATGGGCTACAGCAGCAGAAGACCACACCGGGGGCCACTCCGCTCAGCTAAGAACAGGAAACTGAGGCTACAATTTGCACAAGCTCATCGAAATTGGACAGTAGAAGATAGGAAAAACGTTGCCTGGTCTGATGAATCTCGATTTCTGCTGCGACATTCGGATGGTAGGGTCAGAATTTGGCGTCAACAACATGAAAGCATGGATCCATCCTGCCTTGTATCAGCGGTTCAGGCTGCTGGTGGTGGTGTCATGGTGTGGGGAATATTTTCTTGGCACTCGTTGGGCCCCTTGGTACCAATTGAGCATCGTTGCAACGCCACAGCCTACCTGAGTATTGTTGCTGACCATGTCCATCCCTTTATGACCACAATGGACCCAACATCTGATGGCGACTTTCAGCAGGATAATGCGCCATGTCATAAAGCTAGAATCATCTCAGACTGGTTTCTTGAACATGACAATGAGGTCACTGTACTCCAATGGCCTCCACAGTCACCAGATCTCAATCCAATAGAGCATCTTTGGGATGTGGTGGAACAGGAGATTCGCATCATGGATGTGCAGCCGACAAATCTGCGGCAACTGTGTGATGCCATCATGTCAATATGGACCAAAATCTCTGCGGAAGCTTCCAGCACCTTGTTGTATCTATGCCACGAAGAATTGAGGCAGTTCTGAAGGCAAAAGGGGGTCCAACCCGTTACTAGCATGGTGTACCTAATAAAGTGGCCGGTGAGTGTATATACCCCCATAATACTACACAGGTGACCCCCAATATACATATATACCCCCATAATAATACACAAGTACCCCAATATATACATATATATCATCATAATAATACACAGGTGCCCTAATATACATATATACCCCCATAACAATACACAGGTAACCCAAAATATACATATATACCACCATAATAATACACAGGTGACCTCAGTACACATATATATACCCCCATAATAATACACATATACCCCCAATATATACATATATACCCCCAATATATACATACATATATACCCCCATAATAATACACAGGTACCCCAATATACACATATATACTATCATAACAATACACAGGTACCCCAATACACATACATACTACCATAATAATACACAGGTACCCCAATACACATACCCCCATAACAATACACAGTTACCCCCTAATATACACATATACCCCCATAATAATACACAGGTGTCCCCCAGAAATCATATAAATCCATAACAGCAGACAGACACCACCACAACAATACACAGACGCCCCAATAAGAGATGTTCCGACAGCCGTCAGTGTCAGTCATTTAAAGTTGTGCGCATCTTAATGGCACAGACACACCTGGATGGTTTAGGGACAGCGGTGTCCTATAGCACCCATGGTGGCCACTTTTACACAGAATGGAGCGTGAAGCTGATGGCTCTGTACAACGGCCCATGTGTCCGATTCTTCTCCCAGACAGCTTGATAATGTGGCTCATCGTGTAGTGTCTGGGCCAAGTTACTTTGTTACCCATTCACTTCATAGAGAGCTAAGCTGCAGTATCCCAGCACGGCCACTGCACAGTGTACGGCGCTGTTCTCTGAACACTGTTCTTGAAAAAGTCCCCGAAACCCCTTCAGAGGTTATCTACAGTATAAACAGAGATTTTGTGGGCATAAGGAAAACCCCTTTAAACAATGATTATTATTCACCATATCAGCTATTTTTGCCGTCACATAGTTGAGATTTCTCCCAGCCCAGACAGACTTTACATCTTCCTCACAGTGTGTCCTGAGTTATAGTGTGCTATTCTCTCTGTTATCAGGCGATGCATCTCCTCAGTTATATGCTGCTATTCTCTCTGTTATCAGGCGATGCATCTCCTCAGTTATATGCTGCTATTCTCTCTGTTATCAGGCGATGCATCTCCTCAGTTATATGCTGCTATTCTCTCTGTTATCAGGCGATGCATCTCCTCAGTTATATGCTGCTATTCTCTCTGTTATCAGGCGATGCATCTCCTCTGGTCATTGTGCTGCCTCCTCGGTGTGGACTATGCCGCTCTGCACCTCCTCAGTCTGACTCTCTATCTGCCGCCTAATCTCCTCCTGATATGGGTGTCCGGCCTGGCACGGCTGCTCCTCCTCACCCTCGGCATTCGTACACTGAGCCGGGTATCTAAGCTGCCGCCCTGGTTACAAGGAGAGCCCATCCTGGTGTCCTCGGCCGCCCTCAGCCTGCTGGTCCCTTCCTGTGCCACCCTCACCGCCCTCCTGTTACCTCGCACCAGCGCGGAGCTCCTGCACAGATGGGCACACGGAGACCTCTTCATCTACTCCTACCTGGTCACACTGACATCTGCAGTCGTCTGGCATCAGCTGTTTCTCAGTGATGAGGAGGAAGAGGAAGAGGAGGCAGAGTCTTCAGCCTCTGTGTGGAGGTTGTTCGCCCTTCTGAGACCTTACGGCTGGAGGTTCCTGGGGGTGACGGTGTTCCTGGTGCTGTCTTCTTGGAGTAAGTATAATGGTGACTAGACCTCCGCTTCATGGCCGATCACCACCGCCCGTCTAACATATCCCTTTGTCCCATATACCAGGTGAGATGGCTTTACCGGCCTACACCGGACGCATGACAGACTGGATCCAGGAGAAGAGAGACCCCTCCGTATTCTGGGATTCCGTAGTGGCAATAAGTCTGATCACATTATGTAGGTGAGGACACTGATATATACTGCCTGTATACAGCACAGGAATAGGTGTAGCACATGTTGTAGGCATCAGGGTATAGGGCAGGAGCTGGGGGGACTCATCTATAGATTAGTGGGGAAAGTTCTGGGGTGACTTGCATTTATTCATGGAAATCTCTGCTCATTCTGGGATAATAGTCACGTGGAGAAATGAGATCAGACCCCCGCTCGGTGCCGCTAGTGACTCTCCATAATCTCTCCAGAGACTCCGGGAATAAAGTGTAATAGTGTTTTCCATAAAACAAAGTTCACAAGCAGAGACAGGTTTCAGGGATAGTTCTCCTTCCTCATATTACAAGCAATAACCCGTTCTAATAAGGTTTAATTACAGTGCAGAATGAAGCCCAAACCAGTGGAGGGAGGCGGCATAAATATGTAACTGGAAAACGTTAAAAGAAGTGGAATTAGACACAAAAGGGGAAATATATCAAACTTGGTGTCAATTAATTAGGGATGGTCCGAATCTGCTGAGGTTCAGGTTCGTATGAACCCGAACGCTCAGCATCAGATTCCCACTGTCTGCCCGCTCAGTGCAGCGGGTGGATACAACGGGAGGACCGCCTGGAAAACTGGCATACAGCCTATGGCTATGGCTGTATCCCAGTTTTCCAGGCGGTCCTCCCGCTGTATCCACCCTCTCTACGGAGCGAGCAGATAGCGGGAATCATTTCCGAGGGTTTGGGTTCGTACGAACCCGACCCGAACCAGGTTCGGACCATCCCTAATTAATTCCTTTATTTCTTCTTTTCTATACTCGCATATGTTCTCTCTATAACTGTGCTGAGGGGGTGGGCTCTTCCTGCTGTGATTTCAGAACTGTGCTAAGGGGCGGGCTCTTCCTGCTGTGAATTCAAAACTGTGCTGAGGGGGTGGGCTCTTCCTGCTGTGATTTCAGAACTGTGCTGAGGGCAGGCTCTTTTGGACGTATTTTCAGAACTGTGCTGAGGGCGCGGGCTCTTCCTGCTGTGAATTCAAAACTGTGCTGAGGGGGTGGGCTCTTCCTGCTGTGATTTCAGAACTGTGCTGAGGGCAGGCTCTTCCTGCTTTGATTTCAGAACTGTGCTAAGGGGCGGGCTCTTCCAGCTGTGATTTCAGAACTGTGCTGAGGGGGCGGGCTCTTCCTGCTGTGATTTTAGAACTGTGCTGAGGGGGCGGGCTCTTCCTGCTTTGATTTCAGAACTGTGCTGAGGGGGCGGGCTCTTCCTGCTGTGATTTCAGAACTGTGCTGAGGGGGCGGGCTCTTCTGGCTGTGATTTCAGAACTTTGCTGAGGTGGCGGGCTCTTCCTGCTGCGATTTCAGAATTGTGCTGAGGGGGCGGGCTCTTTCTCCCATGATTTCAGAACTGTGCTGAGGGGGCAGGCTCTTCCTGCTGTGATTTCAGAATTGTGCTGAGGGGGCAGGCTCTTCCTGCTGTGATTTCAGAACTGTGATGAGTCAGCGGGCTCTTCCTGCTGTGATTTCAGAACTGTGCTGAGGGGCGGGCTCTTTCTCCCATGATTTTAGAACTGTGCTGAGGGGGCGGGCTCTTCCTGCTGTGATTTCAGAACTGTGCTGTAAGCTCTTAGCCTTACATTTTCCCACCATCTCCCTACTCACATACATGAAGTGATACTGACCAAATGAGATATCAGCCCCTTGTAGCAGGATACCTATTGCATGGATGTCTTTCTATGACTATTAGTTCTGATCATTCTGTACTATACAGCGCCGTGACTGAATGTGTCTGTGACTGCATCTACAATATCACCATGAGCCTAGTTCACACCCAGACCCAGGGGAAGCTCCTCCACGCCATCCTGAAGCAGGACATCACTTTCTTTGACAATGTGTCCACAGGTAATGGATATATAGACGACATCTTACGAGAAACCTTGCTGATTTCTTCTCTTCTCCTAAACATTTTACTTTCTCTTCAGGTGACATCACATCCCGCATCACCACCGACATCACAGCCATGAGCGAAGCTCTCAGTGAAGACCTCAGCCTGCTGATGTGGTACTTTATGAGACTGGTATTCCTGGTCATCTACATGTTCAGCCTCTCCACCAAGCTGACGCTCTTCACTATGCTGTGTCTCTTAGTGACCACAATTGTTCCAATAATATCCGGAGCCTTCTACCAGGTGAGAGTAATAAATGTGTGATAAATAATAATACCCTTGTGGATATAACAATTACAACTTCTTACTAATACCTGTGACACTACTGAGATTTTGCTAACATGTGTCTCGGCAATGCTCTGTGAGCACCGACACAGCATCATGTCTCTCCCTCTTGCTGAATGTCAGCCTCTTACCTTTTACCTACACCTTGGCACTGACTGCGGGCAGAAGTCTTACAGATGGTCCCCCCCTTTCCCCCATTTGCAGACATAACAGCTTCCCCTGTCCTAGGAAGACTTTATACAAGACTTTGGAGGTGTCCTTTTCTATCAGAGCATTAGTGACGCCTGACAATGATGTTGGGTGAGAGGGCCGGGCTTAAAATTTCCAGGTCTCTGCGGGAAATCACATTTTTCCACACCCCCATGTTTTCATGGAGAGACAGAAAGAGAAGCTTACACACAGATTTTTGTGTTTTCAGCAGAAAGTAGTAGCTCAGAACTGGGGGAAGGAGACTGAATAGATAATAACAAGAATGGAAGGAATTGGTAGTCTCACCATGGGCAGCAACATATCAAAAGTTATGTTCGAGGGGAATATCTCTTTATATGTTTAATACAGCCGGGGGTAGGTGCAGCTCACTTAAACAAATCCCAATGCTGAGGTTAACAGAAAAATGCCAATACCCAAAAAAACAACAAACAAATATAGAATAAAAGAAAATGTATCTGTCCTCTAAGCATTAAGTGCTAATAGGGTGTTTTAATCTGTCTTTAATACAATGTGTGTGCTCAGTCTCTCTGGCTTTACAACTGCTAGTTGTCATAGAGGGAGAACTTCTGTGGTGAGCCCCCGGGGTGATGTTATATCGGAGGATCGGCCGGTCACTTGCTAGGTGGTCCGGTGTGACTCCATGCCGGAGGTGGTTGGCCGAGATACAGCCGGATCTTGGGATGTTGTCACGTGACACCAGTGCCAGTGAGGCACACAGGTGTGATGGCACTCCTGCTTTTATTTTTGAAGGCCGGTTGTACCCTTTTCCCCTGTGGTCAGTATCCTGCCGGGTTGCTTCTGGGTCCCTTGGGTCAGAGTGATCACGGATGGCCAGAGTGGTGTATTGACCCTCCCGGACTATAGGAACCCCCACCCACAGAAAGGGGAAGTTTCCCAAGGTTGCGGGGTGTGCTGTGTTGGTGGATAGCGAGAAATCAGAGTATTTTTAACGTAAGGAAGACTGGTTTACTAGTTGCAAATGTCCAGCAGGTCATACAGAATCAACAGGATGAGGTTTCTCTGGATAAAGCACTGGATAACACACTTGACAATAGTTGTGAATAAATACTTGACAATACAGCAACCTGATCAGTAGTAGAAGTGCAGTGTAGGATATAGTCGTGCGACTGGATAGTGCGTTGAGTGATACGAAGAAACAGTAGCAAAGAGGAGGGTGCCGTGAGAGTCCCAACCCATGTAATACTGTGCTCTTCTGGGATGCTGGAGGATGAGGTAGAATACTTAGAAGAAGAAGAAGAAGTAGAACACCTGTGCCCGTGTTTTGACTTTGAGTTGGTCTTCACACCACCTTATGCTCACTAGACTCGGCTGAACCTTCCTAGAGGGTGACACAAGCCCCAGACCTTGTTATCTGGGATGAGCGGAATGCTGAGGGTTTCCTGCTGACACCCGCTCTGCAAGGTAGAGTTCATAGGCTTACTGCAACTTTGCTCTACCTAGATCAGTTCTTAGTCTTTGGCTTTCGTGGATACTGTCCTGCTCTGTTACTTCTCCTAGTCCACGGCGTTGGTTGAGGTTGTCTCGGGCTTGTCCTCTTCTAAGAAGGGTTTAACAGTGCATAGGGCTGTGTAGCGTTACGTGTAAGAAGGTTGTTAGAGGTGTAGAGTCTTGCGTCCTTCCCATACGGGGTTCTTGCTAAGACTGACTTTAGGAGTACAGGGACCTGGCAGAGGGCCAGGGCCCAGATAGGACCACTGTGGCGCGCTATCTTGCTTGCGTCCTTCCTCCACAATGCTTAACACGAAAGACCTTTTGCTCCTCCCCCTCCATCCATGTGACCTACTTCCCCAGCGTAACTAACGTGCGCTGTGAGTGGGTGAAGAGTGCAACAGAAGAAATAAGAAGAGAGGGGAAAGGAGAGAAGAAAACAAGAATCCTACTGGTCTACAGATTCAGGTGGCACATAGAGAAACAATAACCCTTCAGCTGTGCGGCTTCCAAACACACATATACAATACAGTGAAATCTAGTGGCGAACTTTAGTATTACTTTTGTCACCACACAAGTACAATAAGTACAGACTTTTGCAAAGGGTGTATATAACTGTAACACCCGTTGTAGGACACCACACTTAGACACATGCAAGTCGTTTGGTGCAGGTGCACCTCTCACCCATGCAGGATTAGCGTCTCCTCTGGGGTCTGCCCACATTAAGTGTGATAACGTCACCAGCTTTATTCTAACTACTCCAAAGCGCGGCCCCGCTACTGGTATATACAAACAGAGTGATAGCCGAGCCAACTCCTTCCAGACTTGTACAGTTGCAAAGTGGATACAGATTCACACTCACATTTGTTGTTGTGAAGTGTAGACAAATGTTGAGGTGACTTCCAGACGCATTTCGGAGTCCCTGCACCCGTTCATCAGTGGCCAAAGATGCTTAGAGGATAGATAATGCTTAGAGGGCATATACATTTTCTTTTAATGTATATGTTTGCCAACAAAAAAACTTATCAGCTAACATTTCTTTCCCACAGAACTTAGCTGTGAAGGTGCAGAAATCCCTGTCAGAAGTCAACCAGGTGGCCCTAGAGATCTTCTCCAAAATGAAGACAGTCCGCAGCTTCGCCAATGAAGAAGGTGAATGTCAGCGCTATGAGGCAAAGCTGCAAAACACGTATGAGCTCAACAAGATGGAGGCCACGGCCTATGGCTGCACCTTGGTGGCCAACAGTGTGAGTACTTTCTGTATTATTAGCTTTTTCTAATATTTTTGAAGTGACAGACCGCTTAGCCAATCACTGGTTGTGGGGCTGTCCCACCACGGCCAGTGATTGGCTGAGTTGCCTGTCACTTCAGAGACGGGCTCTACAGCTCTTGTGGCGGCTGCAGGCCGTAGCATCGGGGAGCATGGAGAGGCATCTAGAAACTTTATTACTTTCTTTACAGTCATCATTAGGCAGGACCAAAAAACATAATCATCCGATAATAGAGCGATAATCTGCGGAATTGGCCTAATTCGGCAGATTATGGCTCCGTGTAATAAGGCTCTAAGCCAAGCATTGTCCTTCCTCCCTCACCGATTGGCTGAGCTGCTCTCAACTGTGAAAAACAATGGTTCAGATTTATCAAAGTTTTTACAATAGAAACTGATATAAACTACCCGCTGCAACCAATCACAGCTCGGCTTTTCTTTCTGGTAAGATGTGATGTGAGATATGATTGGTTACTAGGGGCAGTTACGTGTGAGAAGTGATTGGTTACTAGGGGCAGTTATGTGTGAGAAGTGATTGGTTACTAGGGGCAGTTACGTGTGAGAAGTGATTGGTTACTAGGGGCAGTTATGTGTGAGATGTGATTGGTTACTAGGGGCAGTTATGTGTGAGAAGTGATTGGTTACTAGGGGCAGTTATGACTAGGGGCAGTTATGTGTGAAATGTGATTGGTTACTAGGGGCAGTTATGTGTAAGAAGTGATTGGTTACTAGGGGCAGTAACGTGTGAGATGTGATTGGTTACTAGAGGCAGTTATGTGTGCGATGTGATTGGTTACTAGGGGCAGTTATGTGTGAGAAGTGATTGGTTACTAGGGGCAGTTACGTGTGAGAAGTGATTGGTTACTAGGGGCAGTTACGTGTGGGAAGTGATTGGTTACTAGGGGCAGTTATGTGTGAGATGTGATTGGTTACTAGGGGCAGTTACGTGTGAGATGTGATTGGTTACTAGGGGCAGTTACGTGTGAGAAGTGATTGGTTACTAGGGGCAGTTACGTGTGAGAAGTGATTGGTTACTAGGGGCAGTTACATGTGAGAAGTGATTGGTTACTAGGGGCAGTTACGCCCACCACCACCACCACCAGTCTTGATTGATACATCTTTTCCTATCAGTGTGCAGGGAGAGATCTATCAGTCCAGCGGGGTGCTGAGAAGCAGCCGGGGACCATCCTGATGACTTGTGTTTCAGGCAGCATGAAAGTAATGACAATTGGCTGAATAGAGCGCTCATTTCATCGTGTCATGGCGACTGCTGCTTGTGGCTGTATTGTTGTTTGTTAATGATTGATTGATAGTTTGCTACTTGTAATATATGAAGAATCCAAGACCCTGGACCAATGTTCACAAGATAAGATATATATATTTTTTTACTAATACATTAATACATTACTTTAATAAAGTTATATCACTTTGTAATAAAATGTTATTTTTAAAAATGTATATTTTATGTATATATACACTTCTGTTGACTGGCAGCAGTAAGGGGCGACAGCCCACCACTAATGCCCGTGTCAGGAACTGCAGGGTCATCTAAGCCCTGGAGTTCCCGATCCTCCGCCAAACAATACTGTACAGAGCAGGGTCCTATTGCTGTCACCGCTCACTCTGCTAGAATCACTAGTAATGATAGTAATCACCGTTCACAGTACAGAGGCTGCCGGACACAGCCACCATTCCAGGCAGCCTCCCGTCCGGTACCCTTCAGTTCCTGACACAAACCTTGGTGGCAGCACAGGGGTCCGTGTCCCCTTTTACTGCTGATAGTCAATGGCAGGGAATATGTTAATTACCCTATTTTCCCGCGTCTTATATGCCGGGTATGGAAGCCGCATATGGTGGGGGAGCTCAAAAATGGCTGCATCCCCACCATATGCGGTAACAACTATAAAAAAAAAACAATTCTACTCACCTGTAACTCGTTCCTTGCATCTGCGTGTCTCCTTTCCCGTTTCTGGCACAGGCAGTGTGAAGTACACTGCCTGTGCTGGAGATCCCCAAAGTTCTCCCTGGCAGCCATGCGTCTCATTGGAGAAGTTAGAGACGCTCGAACAACCAAGCCAAGGAATGTCCAATCAAGGAAACCACCCAAGCAAGGTATCCATCCACAGACAGCTGTCTCGGAGTATTTGCCCCTCATCGGTGTGGAGTAGGATTCTGGCTAGTGGGAGCAATGCCTAGTAAGTGCATGCAAAAGGATGCTGGTTGACCTCAGGGAGATCAACCAAAACACCGCAGAGACACCATCACGTGTCTCAACGTCAGTGTATTTTAGAACATTGCACCCTGGGAAGTCAAATATGCAATAGAACACTGCAGAGACACCATCATGTGTCTCGACATCAGTGAACTTTTGCATGCACTTACTAGGCATTGCTCCCACTAGCTAGAATCCTACTCCACGCTGATGAGGGGCAAATACCCCAAAACAGCTGTCTGTGGATGGATACCTTGCTTGGGTGGTTTCCTTGATTGGAGACATTCCTTGGCTTGGTTGTTCCTTCTTGGAGGAAGGTCTGGCTAGTTCACTGATGTAGAGACATGATGGTGTCTCTGCAGTGTTCGTTTGCATATTTGCCTTATATGCCGGAAAATACGGTATAAAGTATGCATTTTTTCAAAATAAAATAAAATTACAAAGTAATATAACTTTACTAAACAAACCTTTTTAGTCTCCAGAGTACTCCTCTAAGTATAGTAACTATAGTAGTATCTTTTATTATACCCTATTGGTACTTGTTCATAATGTAGGACAGGACCTCTAGAGCAGGAGTAGGGAACCTTTGGCCCTCCCACTGTTGCAAAACTACTATTCCCCTCATGTTCCGGCATGATGGGAGAAGTAGTTTTGCTACAATTGGAGGGCTAAAGGTTCCACATCCCTGATCTAGAGCGACAGACGCCCCACTGTGGTCTAGAGATTAGGACCTTGAATTGAGGACCCCTCGTCTATTAACCCACAACAGCAATTTCATTTCTTTTCACCATTGAAGGCAATAATATTCTATTATTATGGGGTGATCTTGGACTAATGACTATCTTACAATAGATGCACATGGTGGGATGATTTATAATAAGATAATAAAGTTGATATTTTCCCCCCTCCAGCTGTCCGGGCTGGTGCTTAAGGTGGTCATCCTGTATTTTGGAGGACGTTTAGTGACATACGGTGAAGTGAGTGGAGGAGACCTGGTGTCCTTTGTCCTGTATGAGCTGCAGTTTACAGCCGCTGTGGAGGTGAGGCCGGGCAGGACGAGACATGGGTTACCGTTCTGTGTATCCTCCTATGGCGTAGAAAGTTTTATAGCTTGTGTGTATAGTGTATATGAATGCACTCAGCTGTTGTAGCTGGGGACCAAGGGGGCAATAAGCCCTAATACATCATAAGTAAAGCAGCCCTATATCTGAGGACTATAGATAACAATAATTTCACCTATTTAAATAATTCCATCTCTAATTTCTAATCTCTTATATCCCTTCCTGTGCCGATAGTCACCATGTGGATGGGTGTGATACCTTCTCACCTGCATGGACCTTGGCCGCAACCACGAAGAGATTCTCAGTAATGAAACCATATATATATATATATATATATATATATATATATATATATATATATATATATATATATATATATATATAATTTTCTCCTAAACGCAGTGAACAGTATGTAATTTGTTCCATTGAAGGGTACTACACTATCCTCCCCCTGTAATGATGAATAGTAAGCATTAACAGGGGAGGATACAGAAGGTCTTAAAGCAATCGTACCGTCAGGTACATCGCTATTTTTTATTTTTTTTTTACTTCAAGCGCTTGGCGACGGTCTTTTCCCGAGCTCGAAGCAGGCCCCCCCAGTGTGACCATATTCCTCACCTTGTAACCCCCATTAGAATCTATGGATACACATCACAGAGGGGAGGGGGAGGTCGTCTGTCCCCAGTGCTCCAAGCCAGGCCGGACTAGCGGCAAGCACAGGAACCAGGCGACGTTTCATCCTCTTTCCTCTAGTATGACCCTCTGTCTGTTGATCTAAGGAGTTGCAGGAAATGTATCCTAATGTTCGAAAAGCAGTCGGATCTTCCGAAAAAGTGTTTGAATATATGGACAGGGTTCCACAGTTGCCACGACAAGGGAATCTCAAGCCGACCCATCTGAGGGGACACGTCCAATTCATGGACGTCACATTCTCGTATCCGAAACGACCAGACACCGCGGCCCTCCAGGTATGAAGCTCATTGTAGAGGCTCAATCTACAAGTGATTTCTTTACTAACATGCTACTAGCACATGGATGTAGTCATATTTTTTATTTATGTGCTGATATTTTTTAACCCCCAGGATGTCTCTTTTGACCTTCATGAAGGACGAGTGACAGCCTTGGTCGGTGCTTGTGATTCGGGAAAATCCACGGTGGTCCAGCTACTGCTCAAGTTTTATCAACCACAAAAAGGACAGATCCTCCTGGACGGGAAGCCGTTGTATGACTATGACAACGAGTATTACCGCAAACAGGTGAGATTCCTTTATGTGCGCTGCTGGAAGGGATGGATCTCAACTTTAGTTGTAATGACCTTAATATAATTGAAATAATCAAAACAGAAAGCAACAAATATAATCTGGTAATATACCATAACATAACAGAAATAATCAACACAAACAGCTATAAATCCAACCATATACAAAATAAAAAACTTTTTTTTTACGTTTAGGTTAAGATCAAAGGGGTTATCCACCTAAGAGTGAAAAAATGAAATGCTAGCTGGTCTTACTCACCAAGCCCCCCTGAGTATTTTAAGCCGTCTCCTGTCTTTCTAGCTGCTGCCATTCCTGCGTTACACGTTTTTCTAAAAGCCAATCTATATCTTTATGGCGCTGGCCAGGAAACTACAATTCCCATCATGCATCTCCCCGATTGGTCCATTTGTCTACCCACCCCATTAGCTTTCCTTCCTGCCCACTGCTGTCATTACTATCGCACAGTAAACTGATTTTTACTGATTTTGCATCACATCACCCCAATATGTACTGCAGACGCGCAAATGGTGTAGCAGAGCTGCATAACGGGCGTCTGTGTACCGGAGGGTGTAGTGTGGGTTTAGATCTCTGCTTGCTGACTGAATGAAAACATTCTAGTTCCATCCAGAGTCTAAGAACATCCATAACACTTACAATATACATAGCTGCGACACAAAGAAGGGTACATATGCCTGCATTCACTGACCGCAAACAGAGATAGAACTATAACGTTTCATATTACAGAACAGGGACAGTACAGGGACACATGTTAGTCTATGGAAGCAGCACAGGTGCATGGAGATGATGCAGATAATGTCTCCTGGGGATCGGGTTACCAAGTCAATAGACAGCTAACCCAGCCCCCAGAGAGGAGATTATATGTCCTGTGTCTACAAAGGAAGAGGGAGCTAAGCATGGTCAGAGTGGGCCCAGAGTAGAGGATTTTAGATGTCCAGAGCAGATAACTAAAAGGAAAAACACGGAAAGGGTGCAAGATAGGTTATACATGTACAGTATATTAGACATAGGGTGGTATTGGGAAGGGGGATCGTTTAGAATGTTGTTTTTGTTACCCGGATAATTCCTTTAAGGAGAGCACAACTGAAAGGGAAACAAACAGCAGGTTAATCCAGGGACGACCCACCAGCTGGGTTAACCCCTTCCGTGCTGCTTTCCCTGATCATGCCCGCCTCTCATTTACTGGGTCACACCTGGCCTTTTCTTACTTAACGAGAAAGTAGTTGGACCAAACATAATAAAAAATAGTCTCAGGTAATAATAGTGTATGAAGTCTACTACTAGATTTCCTACTATTCACAATCTTGGGTACTCGGGTGTTATCTGAATATGACAGTCAGTGATTATTTATGGAGGTACAAAGTGACAAAGAGTACATAAGGAAATAGAGTTCTAAAAAGTTCCTAGCAAAGCTCATCCTTATATTATCATGGGTTGTAAAAAGAAGCACATACATTAATAAACATAGGTTTCCATATGTATATAACTGAGCAAACTCCAACTAACAGTCTTGCTAGATACACAGGCCAGTACACTGTACAGAACAGGAGCGGAACACACATATGGCTCTTTATACCTGATACAGAGCTGCAGATCCTGTACTAGAGGGATACAATTAAAGGGGTAGTCTCATCTTCAAAATTTTTAATATATCATAGAGAAGGCCGAAGCAGACAATTTTGCAAATGCTTTTTCATTGGCAAAATTGCTTACGTTAACATTTTGGCTCTCTTCTCCTCTTGTATAGTTTAATGAGTTATCCAGTCTGGTATAATACATGATAAATCATCCCCCTCCTGGAGTCTAACAATTCATTCCATACATGTCATTACCTTATCTGTCTCCTTCCCTCAGTTCTGAGTTGCTGCTTTCTGCTAAAGACATAGAAAACTGTATCTGAGCTGGTAAGTCTATCTCTGCTCTCATCCCCCCTCCCTTCTGAGACAGCTGATGTAAACAAGTCCCTATCTGCCGGGAGGATTAATCACAGTCAGTTCATCAGTTTAACAGCAAGCCTGTCAGGGACTTGTTTACATCAGCCGTCTCAGAAGGGAGGGAGAGGAGGGAGAAACATTTCTCAAGCAGATGCATTGCTGCGGATATTAAACATACTGTACACATCTTTTGCTCTCTCATCTAAGGTCTCTGATGAAATCCCTCCCTTGCGAGAGTGTGTACTGACCTCCAACATATTGAAGAAAGCAAACATGTACCCTAGTAAAAAAGACAAATTTGGTCAGGTCTACTACAACACTGTTCACACTAGGCAGGAGCACGTTGCTATGGCTGAAATTGCAAACACAAAAAAATGCAACAGCTCACTGCATTGGCAAGAAACAGATATAACAATCACTAAAAGCACCATAAAAATAATGAGGCTCTTGGTTACCATTTGCAAATAGTGTAAACCACCCACAACGATAAGGTGGCCTCATGCAGGGATAGGCCTACACTGTACTTTAGCCTCGCCATGGCAAGATGTGTTCTAGATGGCGGGAGTGGCTGTCTCTAGTTAGTCGTGCCCTCCACCCATCCCACCCAGGTAGTTAGTATTTCTGCCAGTATTAGATGGATCCTGCATGCCCAGAACATAGGCTTATTATACGCCATGGAGAGGCCATAGTACAGTGTAGGTCCATCCGGAGCATGGGGCCACCTTATCGTGGTGGGACGGTTTACACTATTTGCAAATAGTAACCAAGAGCCTTATTATTTTTATGGAGTTTTTTAGCTTCTTTTAGTGATTTTCATATCTGTATTGGGTCTGTATCTTGCCTTCAGCGGTGAGCTGTTTTGTGTGTTTTTGTGTATGTGTACCCTAGTATCAGCCATTGTTTGCCAGTATCTGCGGTATTCTTTCTCCCAGCATGTTCCCTGTATTTGCAGGTGTCTGTGGTGAGTCAGGAGCCCATCCTTACTGCCCGCTCCTTGAAGGACAATATCTCTTATGGGTTGGGGGAATCTCCTCTTCCATCTGTCAGGGATGCGGCAGTGGCAGCGTGTGCCGATGGTTTCATCTCAGGCTTGTCAGATGGATATAACACAGGTTGGTATTGATAATTGATTGATAATGTTACTGAAACCTCTGATAAGACAACATTATCTTCCTTTTTATAGTTACTACAGTCCACTTTTCAGAGGTCACTTCTCCTGTTTCCCTCCACTGAGCTGTATACAAAGTAGTCCCCCACACACAGCTCTATGAATCTCACTACATTGCTATAAGATCTCATTTCCCTGAACTTACGCCTGTAAGGAGAGAGAGAAATAATGCTATTTGTCTATGAATTCCTGTGTAGTACTATAGTAGTTGTGTCTCTTTACATTTATAGTCTTATTTATGGAAGTGTATGAGGTATAAGCGTCTATACAGGTATCAATGGGCCTGGTGAGACGTCCAGCAATGGAACCAGAGGGTGGACCTTAAAATCAGCAGAACATGAGGCAGCAGGGGGCGCCACCACTAACATTAGTCTATGACAGGGGTGTCAAACTCAACTACACAGTGGGCCAAAATTTAAAAATTGGACAAAGTCGCGGGCTTACCTTGATAAATATTGAAAAGCGCATGCGGCGGTCCTGGCACTGTAATAGCAGCTTGCACTATGTGTACTATGATAAATGACAAACTGCTATGACATGATTAAACCCAAGCCCATGTAATAGCCAACCCCCACAATATTGCCCCACATATTATCCAGCCATCCCAATAGTGCCCAAATAGTAGCCAGCTCTCCCCATGAATCCCATATAGTAGCCAGCCCTCGCCATAGTCTTATAGTAGCAAGCCCTCTCCAATAGTCTTATATCGTAGCCAACCCTCCCCAATAGTCTCATATAGTAGCCAGCCCTCCCCTGTAGTCTTATATAGTAGCCAGCCCTCCCCCATAGTCTCATATAGTAGCCAGCCCTCCCCATAGTCTCTTATATAGTATCCAGCCCTCCCCTGTAGTCTGTTATATAGTAGCCAGCCCTCCCCTGTAGTCTGTTATATAGTAGCCAGCCCTCCCCTGTAGTCTCTTATATAGTAGCCAGCCCTCCCAATAGTCTCTTATATAGTAGCCAGCCCTCCCCATAGTCTCTTATATAGTAGCCAGCCCTCCCCTGTAGTCTGTTATATAGTAGCCAGCCCTCTCCCATAGTCTCTTATATAGTAGCCAGCCCTCCCCATAGTCTCTTATATAGTATCCAGCCCTCCCCTGTAGTCTGTTATATAGTAGCCAGCCCTCCCCTGTAGTCTGTTATATAGTAGCCAGCCCTCTCCCATAGTCTCTTATATAGTAGCCAGCCCTCCCCCATAGTCTCTTATATAGTAGCCAGCCCTCCCCCATAGTCTCTTATATAGTAGCAAGCCCTCCCCATAGTCTCTTATATAGTAGCCAGGCCTCCCCAATAGTCTTATATAGTAGCCAGCCCCCCCCCCCCCATAGTCTCTTATATAGTAGCCAGCCCTCCCCTGTAGTCTCTTATATAGTAGCCAGCCCTCCCCCATAGTCTCATATAGTAGCCAGCCCTCCCAATAGTCTCTTATATAGTAGCCGGCCCTCCCCATAGTCTCTTATATAGTAGCCAGCCCTCCCCTGTAGTCTGTTATATAGTAGCCAGCCCTCTCCCATAGTCTCTTATATAGTAGCCAGCCCTCGCCATAGTCTCTTATATAGTAGCCAGCCCTCCCCCATAGTCTCTTATATAGTAGCCAGCCCTCCCCATAGTCTCTTATATAGTATCCAGCCCTCCCCTGTAGTCTGTTTTATAGTAGCCAGCCCTCTCCCATAGTCTCTTATATAGTAGCCAGCCCTCCCCCATAGTCTCTTATATAGTAGCCAGCCCTCCCCATAGTCTCTTATATAGTAGCCAGCCCTCCCCATAGTCTCTTATATAGTATCCAGCCCTCCCCTGTAGTCTGTTATATAGTAGCCAGCCCTCCCCTGTAGTCTGTTATATAGTAGCCAGCCCTCTCCCATAGTCTCTTATATAGTAGCCAGCCCTCCCCCATAGTCTCTTATATAGTAGCCAGCCCTCCCCATAGTCTCTTATATAGTAGCCAGCCCTCCCCATAGTCTCTTATATAGTAGCCAGTCCTACCCTGTAGTATCATATAGTAGCCAGCCCTTCCCCATAGTCTCTTATATAGTAGCCAGCCCTTCCCCATAGTCTCTTATATAGTAGCCAGTCCTACCCTGTAGTATCATATAGTAGCCAGCCCTTCCCCATAGTCTCTTATATAGTAGCCAGCCTCCAAAATAGACTCTTATATAGTAGCCAGCCCCTAAAACAGTTGTTAAAGGGAACCTGTCACCCTTGGACGGCCCGTATCCAGGGGTAGGGTGGGTTTGGTGGGCCATCCAGGGGTAACAGGTTATCCCATTAGCTTGAACTCACCCTTTTCTATGGCCCCAGAGGCCGCGGGAGGCACCCAGCGCAGGACTTGTGATGACGCCACTGCGCTGCTGGCGTTGGGATACCACTCACATACTCCTAGGTTGCAGGCTAGAAACTGCCTGTGGCCTACAAGATTATAATATGGGCGGTCCTAGCGGCTGTCCAGACCCCCCATATTATAATCGAATGCAATGTCGGTGGGCCAAATGCAATATAATCTGTGAATTGCCTGGTGGGCCAAAAATAATGGCACCACGGGCCCCATTTGGCCCGCGGGCCGGAATTTGACATAACTGGTCTATGATATCTCATAACAGAAACAATGTAAAATACCCACAATAATTTTGTGGGACAACCCTTTTAAATAACGATGCTATAACTAGAGATGAGCGAACCCGCCAGATTTCTGGTTCGTATGAATCAGAAATCTCGGCGGCTGACTCCCGCTGTCTGTTCCCTCCGTGCAGCGGGTGGATACAGCATAAGGAACGCATGGAAAACTGGGATGCAGCCATTGGCATTGGCTATGTCCCAGTTTTCTAGGCGTTCCTTACGCTGTATCCACCCGCTGCACGGAGGGAGCAGACAGCGGGAGTCAGCCGCCGAGATTTCTGATTCATACGAACCAGAAATCTGGCGGGTTCGCTCATCTCTAGTTATAAGGTACCACCACCATCATAACCATCATACACTGCAGAATTAATATTTTGCACTTAGATATGGTGTATAAGGTCCCAACCTGCTGTTACAACTGGCGTCGTGGATCCGTTGAACCGCCGCAAGCGGTCGCTGGTCTTCGCCTGTCATAAGACAGGTTGGACTTGCTGCAGCAAGAGGCCCCCAGGCTGCTACCCTTGCTTTGGCTTGCTAGCAGTAGTGGGCGAGGTGTAGCAGGAGACAGCGTAGACAGGTCGGCAGCAAAGCAGGCAGGAAACACAGCAGGAACACTGGCAGGAGTCAGAGGCAAACAAGGCTGGGACCGCAGTACTTGGGTAAAGCATGCAGAGGCTCCAACAAGGGAGCCAGGACAAGGCAGCCTTATATATATATATATATATATATATATATATTTATAAAATATATGCACACGCTGCATATGCCGCCAGTTTGGATTGCACTGGCCCTTTAAATCTTGCTGAGCCGGCACACACGAGCAGGAGCTTGGTCAGGTAAGCCACGTGGACCCAATAAATATTGAACCAAATATCTAAATATTACCGCCATACCAAATATTAAGATTCATGATGATCGGCAGTGCCTTGGGTGGCAGCCACCTGTGATGTAACCTCTAGCAGGACGGATAAAACATGGATGAAGTGCAGATCACCATATTGATACACAACGTGTTTTTCCACATAAGGTGCTGGAGAGAAAGGAGGCCTCCTGTCTGGGGGTCAGAAGCAGAGGGTGGCGCTGGCGCGGGCGCTGCTCAGGGATCCCAAGGTCCTTATTCTGGATGATGTCAGCAGCGCTCTGGACACTGAAACTGAACTCCAGGTGAGTCTGGTGATCACAATGGATAATCCAGGCAAAACACATTGCTTTTCATCAAATACACTGCCTTACCTTGTGACTATAAGAGAAACAGATCGCTGATCTCAGGGAGACCAGCCAAACCATAACACTGCCAGGTGCTAGTGCAGGCGCTCAATGCAGTGAAGTCCTAGCTGCACTGCCCCCTGGGAAATATGAATATGCAAAAGAAGAGCCCGTGGATCCGTATCAAAGAGTCTCGAAACACAGGACTAGCCAGATATTCCTACGGGAAGGACCCAGCCATAGAGGAAAAAAGGCCTCCCACATGAGTACCCCATTGAAATTGTTGTATTTAGTGGATCATTGACTATAGTTTTAAGGACTAATGAGAAGTGTTTTTAAGCACCTGTTATGTAGGGCTGGGTCCTTAATACGGCAATACAAAGTCAGGACCAAAAACATGGAAAATGTATAAAATAAGAGACTTTTCCTATTCCATCATTCACTAACTGCAGTTAAGGGAGAAGTCCTGCAATTTGGAATGGAACAACTACTTACCCCTCCCCGTGCCCACAAATCGCTGTGTCAGAGGGCCCAGGACCCCTGTCGGAAGGCATTTTCCCCTGAGTTTTGATGTCTGACCCAGCCGCTCAGCCAATCAGTGACTGGAGCAGCGTCCCACCCCAGTCACTGACTGGCTCAGCAGGTTGTTAATCACCTGGGTCGTGACATCGGCTGAGAAGAAGATCCCGGAAGCCGGAGGGGGTCCCAGAGTGGCGATCCGGCACTGAACAGGCACAGGTGAGAAGTGATGGTTATTATGTTCCTCCCACTACCTCTGCCTTTGACAAAAATAACTGCAGCCCCGGATTTCCTCTTTCAATACACCTTATTTTCAAGGCCCAATATGCGTCCGTCTACACTTTCAGTGTCCTTACACGGCGCAATTAATAAAGTGACCGGCTGCACTAATGATTGCTGTATTGTTCATGTGGCCATTTAAATACATTGTCATCGGCCGTACCTGTTTAGACAGAGAGATCAATAACAATGATTTTAAAGGCTGCACAAACGATCATATCAGCCGTGGTCAGCTGATCGCTGGCCCTTTTACATGGGACCATTATCGAGTGAATACGCGCCTCTAGGAATATTGATTAACGATAATCGGCCTGTGTGACGGGATCTGATGTCTGATGCTTTTTTTTTTTTATTTAACTTTGAAAGCTCTATATCGAGTGAGAAAGTGAGAGTTGGTGGCTCTATATAACATGGCTTCTCTATATAGATTCAGAGCACGGTGTACGACAACCCAAAGAGACGTACAGTCCTGCTTATATCTCACCGCATGCACATCGTGGAGAAGGCCGATCACATCCTGGTTCTAGAAGGCGGCCGGATCAGAGAGTCGGGCAAACATGAAGACTTACTGGCTAAGAGAGGCGTCTACTGGAAACTCTGGGCCAAGCAGCACAGCACCTTCCATAGGGAGAATGGAAAAACATAAAGCCTGTCCCATGTACACGAATGGCAGAACCTCAGTAAATGAGCCCGATATTTCTGTGATGGCCGACCCCGCGAGTGAATCTGACTGATCATTGCGATTTCTTACAGCAATGGGACTTGCTTCCTCTTAAACTAGGAGAGATAGCTGAGCCCACATGTGCACTGAAATCTATGGAGAACGCAAACCAGTGACCACTACTTATAATTATAATGCACCTTATCCAGTATTTGGCCATTACGTGTTATTATACATAGTATTTCACAAGTTATCCCCACTGACATTTTAGGGTAATTAAGGATAGTTAATTAAATGGTTTCTATATTTCTCAAAGAAAAAAAAAAACTGAGAAGCCAAAGCAACCAATTACAGTTCAGGTTTCATTTTACTGGAGCTCATTAGGAAAATAAATCTGAGCTGTGATTGGTTGCTTTAAGTTATTATTTCCCCTTAGGGGATCCACACGTACAGGATCCGCTGTCATTTTCTTTGGCTTTACATTCTCCCGCTTGTTTCTTCAGTTCCCGACTCCCTGGCAACCAGTGAGCGGGACACCAGGGAGCCGGGAGCCTAAGAAGCAAGCGGGAGCGCGTACAGGTAAAGTGAGAAGGGATTACATTCTCGCAGCGGAATGGACAATGTAAATGCAGTGTCCCAGTACAGGAAAAGTTCTATATATATGTATACTATTGCCTATAAGTACTGGAAAGGGTTAATGGCCACTGCAAAGAGCTCAGCTTATATTGCGCCCCCCAGTGTTCAAGTTTGGTATTATTCCCTGTATTTCTCCTATTCTCCTATGTATATTGATTTGCATATCTTTCTGTGCATGTCACATGGTGTGGTGATGCAAACGGCCTAGTGTCACGTGACTTCCATGGCTGCTATAGTAACCCCAATAGCCGTCGAGCTTTTGGCTGGGGTCAGTTAGTCACTTCCCTTTGACCGATGTAGTCTTCTCTCTACCCTCAAGGGAGAAGGTTGTGTTGTTCCCCCTCTACCTTCAAGAGGGAGGACGTGTTCTCTGCTGCTCCTCCAGAAAGGCCGCAACCCAGTGTGATTCTCTCCACTATCTCAGAGACATATTCCAGTCCAGTCCTGACCAGTCTCCTTCTCAAGATTCTCGTTTCTATCCAAGATCTGGGTGCCGTTCTCCAGTCGCTATCTTCTTCTCACCCTCAGTTAAGACTCCTCTCACCCAAAGTAACGCTATCACACTACGACCTATTGCAGCATCACCCATCTGCTCAGTTGTACCCAAGTCTGCCTATCCCTGGTTTCATCCAGAGACTGTTGCTATTGACAACCACCGTGTTAATAAACGCACAACTCCCGTTGTTTCTGAACCCTGGCATTGGTTTAGTTATTGGTGCCTTGACTAACGGCAACAAAGAATTGTCCTGGGGTCCCGCTTGCTCAAGTTCCCGTGGTCTGCCAATACCGTGACCATAACATCTGACAGTGGCAGCCCGGGTACCGTTAACATCTACCTCCCCAGCGGGTTACTCCATAAAGCCATAGAAAATGGCAGTACCGAGGATTGCAGCAGAATCCGCTGCGGATACTGTACGTGTGAACTGTACATGTGTGTGTAAACCACACACATGATGGCCATTTCGCGCCGGTCTGATAAGGCGCGCATGCACGCGAAATGGCCGTCATGTGTGGTTTACATGTAGGATTTTGGCGTCTGCTGTCCTCTGACATGTACCTACGAACGATTTTATCCATGTTGAAATAAAGAAGTATCGCAATGATCTGGTGAGTGCCCTCAACCTTCTACTATATTTGTCTTTTAAACGAAAATAGTTCTGTGTAATTGCAGGCAACGATCGAAAAATCGTTCATATGTCGTTGATCGTTGATTTAGATCTGAACCTAAAATTATCGTTAATCGTTCGCTGTAATTCCACATTCGTTTGCTCAAGTTCCGCATTTGTTCACTAATCGTTCAGTGTAATAGCACATTGTCCATTGTTTTGCTGGGATCAGAAGGAATAAACAATCATAGTAACGATCGCAATAACGATCGTAACTAACGATTATCGTTCTGTGTAATGTCATGAATGATTTCAGGTTTATGATAAACAATCGCAAACGAGATTGTTTATCGTTAATCGTTAAAAATCGCTCTGTGTAATAGGACCCTTATTCTCCGGCTGCCTAGGATCTTTATGCTGCTCCCTGCCGCTCCACCCCAGGTGCCTGAAAAAATTGGATCCAGTCCTGGGACACTGGAAGAACCAATGAATAATTTTGCACAGTACATTCAGGCTAAGGCCCCTATTACACACACATTTATCAGACAGATTTTTGAAGCCAAAGCCAGGAACAGTCTATAAAACAGGGAACAGGTCATAGGAAACAGGAAAGACTGAGATTTCTCCTCTTCTCACATCCATTCCTGACTTGGCTTCAAGAATCTGTCAGATAATCTGTCTTGTGTAATAGGGCCCTTAGTCTGGCTCTGCTAAAATCAACTGAAGGATCTGTTCACACTTCGGGATTTGATCCTTATTTATGACCGGAAAATCATGAAGTGTAAAGATAGCCTGAGGCCTCATCCCCACATCATTTTCTTCTGGTTTACAGACAGAAAAAGAACCCATTGTTGTCTATGGGTCATCCACACGTCCATTATGTGAGGCCGTTGATCTGTTCTGCCAGAAATTAGGGCTGGCACTTATATGTTCCGTTTTGAGGTCTCGCCCGCGGCTATGTGTGTAACTGTTAAATCCCATGTCAGACAATACGTCCTTAGCACCAGTCTGTATCCAGTCCACCATTTTGTAATCGAGGTCTGGTCTACTAACTATGTAACCAGGTGCGGACACTGCGTGTGACTACTCATCCAGTCATATCACACAAGAACATATTATTTAAAGACAAACCCTTTATTACAGTAACATCAGGCAACAAGACAGGTATTACACACTACACTGATGAAGATACATGTAATATATTGGGCAGAAAAAGGTGCAAATGTTTTCATTACATTTTCCGCGTCCAATCCTGGTTTGGTCTAAAACTACAGACCACACCCGGCCTTAGTGCTGTATTAGATAGGTAGATGGCCCTTTCCTACAGTCAGCCACTGATCACACATCTTGTACATACAGACTTTATAGCAAACAAAAATTAAAAAACAGCCGCGTTTGCTTATGACCAAATATCTGGCCCTATTACCTGGGCCTGTGCTGGCCTATTTTACCATAGTTGTCTCATGTAATAGGATCTAGTATCTAGACCACTACTGAGTATTATAAAATATATTACCCTATACAGATTCAGCAGTACTGCTTCACCACTTGCTCCTGCAGATGTACCATTACCTCCGCTGTACAGAAAATACTCCGCTCTTCTTACCGTACAATAAGTGCATACTGTATGTAACGTCATAAAAAAACTGTGCATTATAGGGGAACGATCAGCAGGTTGATAGCCCCCTAATGCACACAGAGCGCGGAGGAGGAGGGCATGTACTTACCTTTCTCCCCAGCACAGTTCCAGTGCAGTTAGTAGTTGAATCTGCGGCCCGGAGCCCCGTTAGGAGCACTGCCCTGCCCCCATCATACTAATTATCATTAGATACACTGTACATTTACTATGGAACATGGTGCGGCTATGGAACTGACTAACTTTTCTCTGGTGCTGCTGTTCAGCAAATAAGAGATTCCTGCTGAAGGATATGCTTTTCAGTAATTACAGCACTAGCCAACTTTTTTCTGTAACTTTTTCTTTTCCCATCATTGGTTGTATACAGTATATATATATATATATATATATATATATATTTGCATATAGTTTCTTTCACTATAGCAGATATTCACTTTTAGGGTCATCTATAGACACAGGTTTATTGTACCTCTAGATAGATCCAGTCCTGGGTACATGTATACAAGATGGCGGTCGGAGCAGGTAAGGGACAGCAGTCTAGTAAAGCTGGAGATAGAAGCGCTGGTGATGACTTTGGTAAAATAAAATAAATGGGATTTCAGTCGCCATTGTGCAGGAGTCTACTGTAAGTCCCATTCCGCTGTAGGAGCTCGGCGTGTTTCCCCCGCTCTACTATCCGACCTCCCTCCAGGACCAGAATCTGATCGGCACTCTCCACAGTACGGAGCCGATGAGCGATGATCAGGACGGAGAGTCCCTCAATGTTCTGAACGGACTGCTGGATCTGTGGGAGAAACAGAGACATCAATATGGGAGAGTCCCCAGTCACATCAATGGCATATAATATATAATAATGTAATATAACAGGCACCTCGTGTTCTGTCTCAACGTCCAGACAACTAGAAGCTTCATCCAGAATAAGCAGCTTGGGCGTCCGTGCGAGAGCGCGAGCCAGAGCGATCCGCTGCTTCTGCCCAGCCCCCATCTGAGCCCCGCTGTCCCCAACATCTGACCAGACAAAGAGAACATTAGAGAAAAGAACACTTTTCTATAGGAAAAATAGAGAAATAACAATAATGGTGTAGACTTCTAGGAAGTACCTTCAGTTCACACAGTTTGCTAATTTTGAGGGATTCCTGTGCGGCATGGTCTACGTTAAAGGGGTAGTCCAGCGAAACCTGTTTTCTTTTAAATCGACTGGTGTCAGAAAGTTATATAGATTTTTAATTTACTTCTGTTTAAAAATCTTCAGTCTTCCAGTACTTATCAGCTGCTGTATGTCCTGCAGGAAGTGGTGTATTCTTTCCAGTGTGACACAGTGCTCTCTGCTGCCACCTCTGTCCATGTCAGGAACTGTCCACAGCAGCAGCAAATCCCCATAGAAAATCTCTTCCTGACATGGACAGAGGTGGCAGCAGAGAGCACTGTGTCAGAGTACAAACCCACTTGCCGGATCCGCAGCGAGTCCCCTTGCTGCGTATTTGCAGCGAGACTCGCTGCGGATCCCGGCCCTATTCTTTCAATGCCAGACAAACATCCCTGCTGCGAGTTTGTCCGCAGCCCGCCCTGTTAACCCCCTGCCGGCTGGACACTATACAATACCGGGTCCCCGTTCCTGCTTGCTTTGGGGCTCCTAGTGTCTGCACGTCCCGCTCGGCCAATCAGTGCGCTGCGGTGGGGCAGCACACTGATTGGCCAGGCGGGACGTGCCAGGAACCGCCGAAGCAAGCAGGAGCGGGGACCCGGTAATGTATAGTGTCCAGCCAGCCATGGCCGGCGTTAGGGGGGGGCAAAGAGGGCAGTTGCCCAGGGCCCCCATCCCCCAGGGGCCCCCTGCCCCAGTTACAGTGAGTGTTAGGTGCAGGACTGCACGGACAGCGTCCTGCAGCCTCTGTCAGTGATCTCTGGCTGCAGCTGATGGCTGCTATCAGGGGTCACACAGAGGCTACAGGACGCTCTGCTCCGGAGTGTGTAGCTTCCCCCTCCCCCTCCCTTCTGCACCATGTGACCTGGTCTTCCTGGTGAGGCTGGTGTGGAGCTGTCGGGACGATGGAGGAGAGGGCTGCAGGGTGAGGAGCACAGCCTCCTGCTGCTGCTGCCATGGACAAGGACAACTACACCCAGCATGCTGATAGAGGGGGTAAGTATACTGTACATGCAGTGTGTGTATGAATGCTATGTGTATAATGGATGGATGTAGTGTCTGTTACATGTCATGTGTATAGTGTATGGACTGGATGGTTTGGATCTGTATAATGTGTTTTTATGGATGTGTTAGTGTGTGTGTGTGTATGTGTGTGTGTGTATGTATGTGTGTGTATGTATGTGTATATATATATATATATATATATATATATATATATATATATATATATTAGTGTGAGTGTGTATAAGAAGCACTGCATAGACTGTATATAGGAGCTGCAGCCATTCCCTGGTGACCACTGAGGCCGGTGATTGGCTGCAGCTCCTATGTATAGTGTATGATGATGTCACTAAGGCAACACGGGGTATTTTATTGCGAAAAAAATAAGGTGGCGGTCACTGTATGGTGGTAATATTGGTCTGTATATAGTGTATATAGAGTCATTATGCGGTGGTCACTGTATGGTGGTAATATTGGTCTGTATATAGTGTATATAGAGTTATTATGTGGTGGTCACTCTATGGTGGTAATATTGGTCTGTATATAGTGTATATAGAGTCATTATGCGGTGGTCACTGTATGGTGGTAATATTGGTCTGTATATAGTGTGTATAGAGAGTTATTACCGCCATAGAGTGACCACCACATAATAACTCTATATACACTATATACAGACCAATATTACCACCATAGAGTGACCACCACATAATAACTCTATATACACTATATACAGACCAATATTACCACCATAGAGTGACCACCACATAATAACTCTATATACACTATATACAGACCAATATTACCACCATAGAGTGACCACCACATAATAACTCTATATACACTATATACAGACCAATATTACCACCATAGAGTGACCACCACATAATAACTCTATATACACTATATACAGACCAATATTACCGCCATAGAGGGACCGCCACATAATGCATAATGACTCTTTATACACACTATATACAAACCATTATTACCACCATAGAGTGACCACCACATGATATTGGTCTGTATATAGTGTATATACAGTCATTATGTGGTGATCACTCTATGGCAGTAATATTGGTCTGTATATAGTGTATATAGAGTTATTATGTGGTGGTCACTCTATGGTGGTAATATTGGTCTGTATATAGTGTATATAGAGTTATTATGTGGTGGTCACTCTATGGCAGTAATATTGGTCTGTATATAGTGTATATAGAGTTATTATGTGGTGATCACTCTATGGCGGTAATATTGGTCTGTATATACAGTCATTATGTGGTGATCACTCTATGGCAGTAATATTGGTCTGTATATAGTGTGTATATAGAGTTATTATGTGGTGATCACTCTATGGCAGTAATATTGGTCTGTATATAGTGTATATATAGTGTCATTATGCAGTGGTCAGTCTATGGCGGTAATATTGGTCTGTATATAGTGTATATAGAGTTATTATGTGGTGATCACTCTATGGCAGTAATATTGGTCTGTATATAGTGTATATATAGTGTCATTATGCAGTGGTCAGTCTATGGCGGTAATATTGGTCTGTATATAGTGTATATAGAGTTATTATGTGGTGATCACTCTATGGCAGTAATATTGGTCTGTATATAGTGTATATATAGTGTCATTATGCAGTGGTCAGTCTATGGCGGTAATATTGGTCCGTATATAGTGTATATAGAGTCATTATGTGGTGGTCAGTCTATGGTGGTAATATTGGTCTGTATATAGTTTATATAGAGTTATTATGTGGTGGTCACTCTATGACAGTAATATTGGTCTGTATATAGTGTATATAGGGTCATTATGTGATGGTCACTCTATGGCGGTAATATTGGTCTGTATATAGTGTATACAGAGTCATTATGCGGTGATCAGTCTATGGCGGTAATATTGGTCTGTATATAGTGTATGAAGAGTCATTATGCGGTGGTCAGTCTATAGTAGTAATATTGGTCTGTATATAGTGTATATAGAATCATTATGTTGCGGTCATGGTGTGGTGCTAATATTGGCGTGTATATAGTGTCATTATGGGGCGGTCACTTTATGGTGGTAATATTGGCCTATACATAGTATGTTTTCATCAATAACGGTATGGAGGTAATATTTGGTCCTGATATAGTGATTTTTTTTTATTTTATTTTTTAAAACCATGCATATAGATAGTTTTTGTGTTTACACCACTAGCGGCGGTGCTGACATGTAGCAGCGGTCCTGACATGTAGCGGCAGTCCCGGCATGTAGCGGCAGTCCCGGCATGTAGCGGCAGTCCCGGCATGTAACCTTCTGAATTGACTCAATGTGACTAAGGGCCATAATACACGGAGCGAAAATTGTCCTAACCTGGCCGATATCGCTCTGTGTATATAGAGACAACAGTAATCAAATGATCATTGTCTTTTGGCAAGTGTAAAAATCATTGTCTGCTGAGAGAGGACCAGAAGTGAGAGCTGGGACTGGGGGATCCCACAGACAAGGCCTGAGGACACCGGGGAACGTGATCAGCTAGTATATATCTTCATTGTTTACTATATACAGCAAGGGCTGCACACACATCACTAATGAGATATATATATATATATATATATATATATATATAATCTCATCTGGCCCCATCCTCCCCATACACATGAATGTTCGGCACAGCTGAGCGTTTCTGTGTTCTCTATAGGAGGGGTAAGCCATAGCCAGACAGATCTGATGACGGCTTGTCTCTCTGAGAACAAAGAGGTTGGATGTTGATTTTTCATCAAGCCCAACCCCATATGTCCACTGATATCATGTCAGAGGACTGTACAAAGCGCCCCATTCACCTTACACTGATGGCCGAACCCACCACGAGCAGCAGGTACCACCAAAAAGTGTTAGGGAACCTTAAATTGCTGCTACAATATTTCAGCATTTGGGGCCCCACCTTCAACTTTGCCCAGGGCCACATTTAGTCTAAAACCGGCCCTGCAGCCAGCAGGGGGTTGACGGGGCGGGTTGCGGACAAACTCGCAGCAGAGACTCGCTGCGGATCCGGCAAGTGGGTTTGTACCCTCAGACTGAAAAGAACTGCACCACTTCATGTAGGACATACAGCCAGGGCCGGCGTTAGGGGGGGGCAAAGTAGGCACTTGCCCAGGGCCCCCATCCCCCAGGGGCCCCCTAGCTCCTTCCTTCATTAGTGGAGCAGGAAGCAGAGCAGCACAAGCAGCTCCCCTGCTCCACTAATGAACGAAGGAGCTGAGCTGTGAGGACGGAGCGCCCCTCCTGCAGAGCTGCCTGTGCCCCACAGAAGAGGAGGAACGGCAAGCCCAGGTAAAGAAATAGAGGGGGGGGGGGGGGGGGGGGGTTAGAGGGTCACGGAGACTGGGGGCGGGACTTGCGGCCAGGGGGCGGTGCTTACGGCCGCGGGTGGGCGGAGCCTCGGGTGTCTTTATAAAACAGTAACCCCCTCCCCATATACTAGCCTAGCGAACAGTATACAGGAAGGGGGCAGGGGATCTTGTATGATGCAGTCCCCCCTTCCACCATATACTGTTCAGGGCCCTCCTCCCTCTGTATCTATGGGCACCAGGCCCTGAGCAGTACATGATGGAGGTGGGTGCTGAATCACACAGTATCCTGTATGATAAAGTACCCCCATATCTCTCCTCTGCTCTACTACTACCCCCAATACTACTCCTAATACTGCTCTACTATTACCCCCAATACTACTCCTAATACTGCCCTACTATTACCCCCAATAGTGCCCTACTATTACCCCCAATACTACTCCTAATACTGCTCTACTATTACCCCCAATACTACTCCTAATACTGCCCTACTACTACCCCAATACTACTCCTAATACTGCCCTACTACTACCCCCAATACTACTCCTAATACTGCCCTACTATTACCCCCAATAGTGCCCTACTACTACCCCAATACTACTCCTAATACTGCCCTACTACTACCCCAATACTACTCCTAATACTGCCCTACTACTACCCCCAATACTACTCCTAATACTGCTCTACTACTACCCCCAATACTACTCCTAATACTGCTCTACTACTACCCCCAATAGTGCCCTACTACTACCACCATCAATACTACTCCTAATACTGCTCTACTACTACCCCCAATAGTGCCCTACTACTACCACCATCAATACTACTCCTAATACTGCCCTACTACTACCCCCAATACTACTCCTAATACTGCTCTACTACTACCCCCAATACTACTCCTAATACTGCTCTACTACTACCCCCAATAGTGCCCTACTACTACCACCATCAATACTACTCCTAATACTGCTCTACTACTACCCCCAATAGTGCCCTACTACTACCACCATCAATACTACTCCTAATACTGCTCTACTACTACCCCCAATAGTGCCCTACTACTACCACCATCAATACTACTCCTAATACTGCTCTACTACTACCCCCAATAGTGCCCTACTACTACCACCATCAATACTACTCCAAATACTGCCCTACTACTACCCCCAGTAGTGCCCTACTACTACCCCCAATACTACTCCTAATATTGCTCTACTACTACCCCCAATAGTGCCCTACTATTATCCCCAATACTACTCCTAATACTGCCCTACTACTACCCCCAATAGTGCCCTTCTATTACCCCCAATACTACTCCTAATACTGCTCTACTACTACCCTCAATACTACTCCTAATACTGCCCTACTACTACCCCCAATAGTGCCCTACTACTACCACCATCAATACTACTCCTAATACTGCTCTACTACTACCCCCAATAGTGCCCTACTATTACCCCCAATACTACTCCAAATACTGCTCTACTACCCCCAATACTGCCCTACTACTACCCCCAATACTACTCCCAATACTGCTCTACTACTACCACAAATACTGCCCTACTACTACCCCAATACTACTCCTAATACTGCTCTACTACTACCCCAATACTACTCCTAATACTGCTCTACTACTACTCCCAATACTGCCCTACTACTACTCCTAATACTGCTCTACTACTACCCCCAATACTGCTCTACTACTACCCCCATACTGCCCTACTACTACCCCCAATACTACTCCTAATACTGCTCTACTACTACCCCCAATACTGCTCTACTACTACCCCCATACTGCCCTACTACTACCCCCAATACTACTCCTAATACTGCTCTACTACTACCCCAATACTGCTCTACTACTACCCCAATACTGCTCTACTACTACCCCCAATACTGCTCTACTACTACCCCCAATACTGCTCTACTACTACCCCCAATACTGCTCTACTACTACCCCCAATACTGCTCTACTACCATTGCTATTATTACCTCCACTCCTGATACTACTACTACTCCCAAAACTGCTACTCCCCTTATCTACTACTACACCCCTCATCTTATATGCTTCTACTATTGCTACACCCCTTATCCACTATGCCTATACTACTACACCCATCAAAAAATAAATAAAAAAAATCGAGAAAAGAAAAAACGAGATTTTATTTTTTGCCCACATCACCCCAGCCCTAGGAGATGCTATGTGCTGGGGGCGGGGGGGCATTTAACTATCAGTGGAGATGCTATGTGCTGAGGGGGCAACTATCAGTGGAGATGCTATGTGCTGGGGGGGGGGGGGGGGGGGGAACAGGGGAGATGCTATGTGCTGGGGGGGGGTAACTATCAGGGGAGCTGCTATCTGCTGAGGGGGCAACTATCAGTGGAGATGCTATGTGCTGGGGGGGGGGGGGGGAACAGGGGAGATGCTATGTGCTGGGGGGGGGTAACTATCAGGGGAGCTGCTATCTGCTGAGGGGGCAACTATCAGGGGGCTAGCTAACAGGTGTAAAACCTACAGTGAGATGCCTCCTATATTGGTGGATACTACATACTGGGTGGTGGAGGTAACTACCAGGAGAATTACCTACAGAGGGATACTGACTATATGTACTATGGAGGCACAGAGGGACCTATCTATCTATATAGGGCACAGAGGGGTCTTATTTAAGGTCACAGAAGATCACCCCACCTCGAGCAGCGCGCCAACCGCTGACAAAAAAGTATCGGGACCTTAAATTGCTGCTACAATGTTTTAGCATTTGGGGCCCCACCTTCAACTTTGCCCAGGGCCACATTTTGTCTAAAACCGGCCCTGCATACAGCAGCTGATAAGTACTGGAAGACAGGATGTCGCACTCCCTGTGTAAGCTGCTACAAGGACGGCAATTGCATTTTCTTTGTCTCTCCTCTGAGAAGAGGCAGAAACCATGAAGCTTCAGAGGCCGCTCACCACAGCCGAGAAAAACCAGACTAATCGTGGGCGATCACCTCAGCGCAATTACTGATGAGCTACTGTAACCGAACAGCAGGTGGCGCCATACTAACATGATTACTGGTAATCTGGTAATACAATTTGTATTACCAGATTACCAGTAATCATGTTAGTATGTATTATACAAGCAGTTTTAATCATTATAAATAGCAAATATTTAATCTATAATTTGGGACTGGATGTAATTATGATCACTACTGTTCCTGACACAACCTCTATAACATGTGGCGCTGGACTGTTATTGTGCTTGTACAATGTTATTCTTATAATACCTGTATTGTAGCCCTTCTTCAGGTTAGTGATGAAGTTCTCGGCCTTGGCCTGCCCCGCCGCAGTTCTCACTCGCTCATTACTCTTGTCGCTGAGTCCATAACTAATGTTTTCTTTTACAGTTCCAGCAAACAAAACAGGATCCTGAGCCACCAGCGCCACCTAGAGGGAACATTATCGAGATATTTTTACAGCCGTTTATTTAGCTTGCCGGAAGGGGGGGAGGCATGGCAAGGTGGGAGGGGGTGTGGCCTCCTCCTGCACCTAATTTATCAAGGTTTACACCTGGAAAGAGGCATAGACCAGCAATAAATCTGCATTTGCTCCAGAGCAGTTATAGATTTTTGCACAATGTCTGCATACGCCTCTTAGTAAATCCGGGGGAAAGGGGGCGGGGCACAAGCGTGTGGGATTTAGCCCGCTCAGCCAATCAGTGACTGCAGCCGCGTCCCGCCCCAGTCACTGGCTGCCTGAGAGGGGCATCCGTCAGCCGGGTCATGGCGTAGCCAGAGGGGAGCTAAGAAGACAGCCGACTGGGGTCCAGGAATGGGACATGGCGCTGTGCAAGCGCTGGGACAGGTGAATGTGACCTCTTTTTTTAAGTTCCCCCACCCCCAGCCTGGAATAATTTTTTTGCCTCGCGCCAGACTTCTCCGTTAAGGAACATATATTATTTCCATTAGGATGGTCCTGTATACTTGTATAGGCTGGGTTCACACTACGTATATTTCAGTCAGTATTGCAACCAAAACCAGGAGTGGATTAAAAACACAGAAAGGCTCTGCTCACACAATAATGAAATTGAGTGGATGGCCGCCATATAACAGTAAATAACGGCCATTATTTCAATACCACAGCCGTTGTTCTAAAATAACAGCAAATATTTGCCATTAAATGACGGCCATCCACTCAATTACAACATTGTGTGATCATAGCCTTTCTGTGTTTTTAATCCACTCCTGGTTTTGGTTGCAATACTGACTGAAATATACTGACTGAAATATACTGACTGAAATATACAAATACTGACTGAAATATACGTAGTGTGAACGCAGCCATATACTGTATGTAGTACCTTACTGTACAGATACTGATGGTCCTGTATACCTGTATATATGTAGTACCTTACTGTGCAGATACTGATGGTCCTGTATACTTGTATATACTGTATGTAGTACCTTACTGTGCAGATACTGATGGTCCTGTATACTTGTATATATGTAGTACCTTACTGTGCAGATACTGATGGTCCTGTATACTTGTATATACTGTATGTAGTACCTTACTGTGCAGATACTGATGGTCCTGTATACTTGTATATACTGTATGTAGTACCTTACTGTGCAGATACTGATGGTCATAGTCAGCCAGTGGTCGGCCATCAAGGAGGATTTGCCCACTCTGTGGCTCATAGAATCTCTCCAGAAGTGACACGCAGGTTGTCTTGCCGCCTCCTGAGGGTCCAACCAGAGCAGTGACACTTCCTGGAGGAAGGCGGAAGGATAGATCCTGTGGGGCAGAAAAAAGGACAGATATGAAGGAAGTAAGAGAACAGTCCACAAGTGTCCCTATATTCTTTAATGTAATTAAAAGGGGTTGTTCACCAATTTTTTTTTCTTTCAAATCAACTGGTGCCAGAAAGTGCCAGAGATTTGTAATTTACTTTTATTAAAAAATCTCCAGTCTTCCAGTATTTATCAGCTGCTGTATGTCCTGCAGGAAGTGGTGTACTCTCTCCAGTCTGGAGAGCAGGAGAGGTTTTCTATGGGGATTTGCTGCTGCTGTGGACAGTTCCTGATATGGAAAGAGATGGCAGCAGAGAGCACTGTGTCAGACCAGAGAGAATACACCACTTCCTGCAGGACATACAGCGCTGATAAGTACTGGAAGACTTGAGATTTTTTTAATAGAAGTAAATTACAAATCTCTGGCACCAGTTGATTTGAAAGAAAACGTTTTTTGGTGAGCAACCCCTTCAATCTAATGAGTTTGTTAGCTTTACTTCATGGGAGATAATGTGAACGTGGTGTGTGGCGGATTAACTTTACCATAGGCCCCAGGCTGTCCACCAAGCCCGGGCCCCCCCACCCCGCTGTAACAATGGCGGCACCAGCGTGGTGTTCATAGTACAAGATAACATCATGATGCCTTGATCTGTGCAAAATTGCGTTAAAAAAGCAGCAATTTTTTGCAAATCATGGCAGAAATGTAGCCAGGAGACAGTACACCGCTAAAAATATGTCTTTTTGGGTGGTCATGGGCCCCCAGGAGCTCAGGGACCCAGGCTACCGCCCGAAAGGGGCCTATTATATTCCACTACTATTCTCACAGCGCTCAGATGGTAACCCAATCACATATGTGGACTCACCCTTAGGAGACCTGTAATAGCTACACACTTACCTGCACGGCGGGGGTATCTGGCCGGGAGGGGTAATAAAATGTCACATTCTTGAACTCAAATTCACCGCGTAAATCTTTTGGACGCAGTGATCCTGCCGGGGAGATCTGAGGCTCCCGATCCAGGTACCGGAACACCTTGGAGGCCACTCCTGCTGAGTGAGTGATCTCGCTGAGCATGTGAATAAGACCCTGAAAACCAATGAAAAAGGATGCAGGTCAATGGCTGCAATGAGGAAAACATCTATGTTAAAGCGTTACTGTCATCTGTACTAACTTTTGATGTGTCATCAGATGTCAGAGATGGACGAACCTCAAACATACTCAGGCCATGTTCACACAACGTATGTTTTACATAAACCACGGCCGTTGTTGCAATTTGCACCGACCGTGATTTATGCAAAACACATGTTGCATTTGAATGAATGGATTCCCGGCCGGAGTGTACAACATAGCATACACTCCGGCCGAGATTCCATCCGGCCGCACAAAAAAATGACATGTCAGTTTTCTGCGGCCGCTATTCATTGATTAGCGGCCGCAGAGACCCTGTCAGTTCACACAATGGAGCGTGCGGCTCCGTCCGCAAGCTCCATTGTGTGCAGTGGCGAATTGGGGATGCGGGCGCACACAGATGTGCCCGCATCCCAATTAATCAGAAATGAAGATCATCCGACCGGATGATCTTCTCTGACCCGTATGGAGCAAACGTATCAGATGTTTGGCCAGCTGGGGAGTGAAGCGCACTCCCCAGGTCGTATCTCAGGATTGCAGTGGGTCTCAGGAATAAAAGGTATATTTAGTATTTAGTGACATATTTTACAGCAAGCTCCATGAACATAGACACAATGAACATCTTCAGACCCTAATCTTTGCATGGGACACATTTGTAGGCATGCTCTGTGGCCTCCGCAGAGGTCATTCTACACAGAGGGGGAGGCTGAGATGTCTTTTCTATCCTCTGGAGTCACTTTTACAGATCACTTCAGAAGCCTCCTCCTTATCATCACAGACAGAACAGGGAATCTTAGCTTAAAGGAGACCTGTCACCCCCCCCCCCCCCCCCCCCCCCCCCCCCTGTGCCGGGGTGAAGGCTGCCCGACTCCCCACTAGAGCCCCGGATACTTACCCCATCTCGCCAAGTCCCGCTCCTGGAGCCGGTCCTGGGACGGAGATATCATTCTCTATGGGTATCGGACTCATCTCTGCATTGTGCTTCCGGGCTTCCAACAAGGATATCTCCATCCCGGGATCGGCTCCAGGAGCGGGACTTGGCGAAATGGGGTAAGTATCCGGGGGCTCTAGCAGGGGGTCGGGCGGCCTTCACCCCGACATGGGTGGTGACAGGTTCCCTTTAATATTAGGCTTAGTGGCCAGAATAAAACTGCAACATTTCATGGTAAGTTTAAAATATAGATAGTAAAATGGAAAAATTGGAGTCAACAAAAAATCTTTAAACACACTTCTTCTGGCTCTGTAAAATGGCGGCTTTATTTGGCACCAGTGCTTAGAGTTGTCTTTCCAAGTGTCTCACATACATATGGAACATATGTCACGTCTAGCAAGTATTTAGGCCAATGTGATTTTTCTCCTACCCGTATATAATCATTGGACTCCATCTGGTAGATGATGAAAGACACCATGGCCCCGGTGCTGATCTCCCCTCTAAGGATTAATGTGTGTCCATAGCATAACATGGAGACCTGCGCTCCCAGATTAATGATCTAAGAGAAGGAAAGCATCAGGTTAGTTATGGAAAGCTTCCGGCTCCTCACATCTGGCCTCCTCCCACGCCACATTTACCATGATGTACGTCCACTCACAGGCGGAAATCATGGCGGAGATCTACCACCTGCTCAGGAGCAGGTGTAAATTTCTGTTGCCGCCATACGGCATGTGCAGATCAGGCCAGATTTACTAAGAGACGTGCCCCTTTAAGTGAATTTGTCAGACCAATTGGGGGCAGGGCCTAATTTAAGACCAGCATACGAGTATGTCGGTCTTCATAAAACACACATAAACTAATGGCGCTTGTTTCCTCACCCGTATTATCAGCAGGTACAGAGCTCTGACCGTGTCCCTCTTTATCTGCAGGACGTGAGTCTTTGTCAGTGACTCCTCATATCGCTTCACCTCTTCTTCTTCAGCAGCAAAGCTCTGCACAGTTTTCACTGACTCAACAATCTCTTTGGCTATATGACTAGAGTCGGCGATAGAATTCTGCACCCTCCTTACAAGATCCTTAGTAAAAAAAAGAATTTTAGGAAAATTAACAAATTCATATTTTAGAATGAAAATGTTCTTAATTTGGATATCACCATTTTTTATCGTCACACAGTGTCATCTACTTTCCCACTCTTCACCTCTCCTTCCTGCTTCCAAGATCACATCTCTCAGCAGAACCTGCCCGCTCAGCCAATCACTGAGAGAGGCAGGACAGCACTGTGGCCAAGGATTGGCTGAGCAGGCAGGTCTTGCTGAGATGACTCGCCTTAAATGGACGTGTGGCTGGAAGGTGCTGAAACCGGATCTGCAGGGGAGCAGGGTGGGTGAGTATAATATTTTCCTTAGCCAAGTATGAGACCAATAAGAAAATGATTACATTCTATTTTATCATAACAGACTTTACACACTTAGTACTCATGTACCTACCTCATGATAGATATTGTAGAAGTGCTGTACGGCAGAAATGAGAGGCATGCTGAGCAAGCTGAGGAGTGTAAGTCGCCATGATAGAGAGAACATGAAGTAATAATAACCGACACATTTAATGAGCGTCCGCAGTGTGATATTCACATTGGCAGCGATGGAGCGACTCACAAGAGCCGTGTCATTCGACAGTCGAGAGGAGATGTCACCTGCCAGAGAATAGTAAAACCTGAATGAATTTTCTGCTAAATGCTGACAGTAAAGCAGGATGTCACAAATAACTAATCGTTTCATTCACATTACAGCCCAAGAAAAAAAAATCTTAAAAGCAAGTCATGTGGTAAAGAAATAAGAAGGAATACTCACTCCCCTGATCCCCCATCAACCCCGCAGGAGCCGCCCACTCAGCCAGTCACAGGACAAGATGGGTCACTGCTGATTGGCTGAGAGGGCATTTCATGCTTGTTGGGACAGAGAGGAGGAGGTGCTGGCAGCGGGTATACTGGCACAGCCAGGACAGCAGGGGAGAAGGGACAGCAGTGGGCAGAGCTTTAAAACTTAGAATGGCTCATTGTGCACTTTTGAATTTTAAATTCGTCTTCTGGGACGTTCCCTCAAAGGCGCTGTATTATACAGACAAGTTACATAAACCCAGCAGGCCACTATTATCTATATATTTTTCCTCATAGGGAAAAGGGGCAGAATGGTAATTAAAGCACCTTAAGATTCACAGAGAGATTTATCTGACAGATTATTGAAGCCAAAGCCAGGAACAGACTTTAAACAGGGAACAGGTCATACAGGAAAGACTGAGATTTCTCCTCTTCTCAAATCCATTCCTGCCTTTGGTATCACAAATCTGTCATATTAATCTCTCTGTGTAAATGCACCCTTAAGCTATGTTCCCACGTAGTATGAGACCGGGTCACGGAACGGCTGGTCTCAGAAAAGATCATCCCGGCTAATACTGCAGTATCGGCCAGATGATCTTTAGCGCCGCAGAGTTCTGATGTAAGCTCATCAGTGCACGCCCGCATCATAACTCCCCACAGCACACAATGGAGTGAGCGGCCAGAGCCACACTCTCCATTGTGTGAACTGACAATGAACCTGTCAGTTTGCTGCAGCGCAGCTAGGGATCCCGGCCAGAGTGTATACCATGTGTATACACTCTGGCCAGGATTCCCTCAGCCTGCAGCACTACGTAAGTTCCACAGGAATCACGGTGTTGTAACAACGGCCGTGATTCCTGCGGAACTTACGTAGTGTGAACATAGCCTTACAATGTTAGATGACTTTGTAATGTGTTTTAATTGCCTGCAAAAAAAAATCCCCGGAGTTGTCCTGTAATTGTGTCCTTAGTTGGCTTCAAGGGATTATTGTTGTCTCTTCTTACTTTAGACTTGTCCGTTAGATATGTTATTACTTGGAAACTCATTAGAATGATTCACATCCTCTATATATGACCACATTAAGCTGTTCAGCCTTTGTGTGAATGTCGGGGGGGGGGGGACGTGTTTATATACCATGTACTCGGACCACAAGCTGGCGGTCCTTGGAGAACCAGATGATTGAAGTGTAACATGGCTGATTGTATAGAAGGAAAGAAGCTTCTCTCATCTGGGTGTGCAGTAGTCACTGGTGGGCCTCCCCTAGACAATCTCTATCCAGAGCTACGTACGTCTTGTTCTAGTTTATGTCTTGTTTGTATTTTGTCTTTGTCAGTAAACCATGTTACTTTACTTAGCTATTGTTTCTGGACCTATTTATTAACCCATCCTAGAATCTGTAAAACAAGGTAAGCCCCAAGCAGACAGCTCTGGCACCAGCTTATCCCTCCGAGAACAAAAGAGTCAGGCAGTGAAAATCCACTGACACCTGTCACCTTGCCAGCAGCGGGTTCAGATGACTTTAGAATAAAGTGTATGGGCACCTTTAGACTCTTTTCCCATCCCTGAGAGGTGTCCATTTACTGTATGTGCCGGGAAATCACCTGGTGCATATAGATAAAGTACGCTTATGATGCGTTTACACAGAAAGATTATCTGACAGATTTTGGAAGCCAAAGTCAGGAATGGATTTGAAAAGAAGAGAAATCTCAATCTTTTCTTTATGACTTGTTCCCTGTTTATAGTCTGCTCCTGGCTTTGGCTTCAAAGATCTGACAGATAAATCTTTCTGTGTAAACGCACCATTGGACCTCAATCCCCTGATGGAGGCCAGAAAGGATTATTTTGGCCTCTGTTTCTGCAATTTCCAGCGGAATGTGCATTATTTCTGTTGGATAGAAAAGTGCTGACTTCTGCAGCGTTCCATAGAGCAAGATGCTGGAAATAAAGATATACCACACGTTTTGAGGTGGGAAATAGAAAAAAAAGCAATTCCACAATGGTCTTTAAAGAGTTTGTTTTACAGAGTGTGTAATGCAATTGTATTGCCCATTTTCTTTACTGTTTGGGTAGTTCTCATCACGGCAATTTTAAAATAATTAAAGGGGTTATCCAGCGCTACAAAAACATGGCCATTTTTCCCCCTCTCTTGTCTCCAGTTCAGGTGCGGTTTGCAATTATGCTCCATTTACTTTAATGGAACTGAGTTTCAAACCCCACCCAATCTGTAGACAAGAGAGGGGGAAGTGGCCATGTTTTTGTAGCGCTGGATAACCCCTTTAAGTTATAAAGTTTTACTAGCATTTTTGTAAAACTTTATTTAACCAAATTTTATTTTTGCTTCTAGGGGGAAACACAAAGAAATTTGCCGATCACTTATCCAGTGCTTTGTATACTCATCACACCAAAGCATTGCTGCCTGGCAGGGTTACACTGACTGACAATCTATGGTGACATACCACATACAGTATATACTATTGACAGTGACGCCCCCCCCCCCCCCCTATCATTCCCAGGATACAACTGCTTTGGCCAATACTCGAAGCACAGCTCACAGGAGACTGTTCGAGGGTTTAAAAAAATCTAAACTTTAAATGTTATAGGATCATACTTTACCCGTTTTATTGGTTTCAAAGAAGGGAATATCCTGCTTAATAAAAGCGCGAAAAAGGAGAAGCCGCAAACGTCTTGTGAGACGAAAGAGGGAAAAGATGAAACATCCCCCTCTGCAGCCTGCGAAAAGAGAGCTACGAAAAAGAGGAAAATGTGCGTTAACATTCATTGTTTTCCTATACATCCAGTTTATGTTATTGCTATATACAGTATATATATGTATCTGAATTATGTGCACTCGGTGTTCACAAGAGGGGAGGGGGGTCTCAATTACTGACGTCCCTATATGAATTCACATTCTGCCACAAACATCACGACAGGGATAGAACGGACACAGCAAGCACTTCTCCAAGCTATCATTAGGGTTGGCACAACCAGACACCTACCGACCTAATTTTTTTTACACGTCCCTGTGTTTTTTTTTTTTTTTCTCAAGACAATGCCTATTTAAAGCGGTTATCTGGGGTTAGAAAAGCACATCTACTTTCTTGGAAAACCAGCGCCACCCCTGCCCCCAGGTTCTCTTCAATGAAACAGAGCTTCAAAACCCCACACTTAAAGGGGTTATCCAGCGCTACAAAAACATGGCCACTTTCCCCCTACTGTTCTCTCCAGTTTGGGTGCGGTTTTGAAACTTATGCTGCGTTTACACGTAACGATTATCGTGCGAATTTGCGCGATAACGGTCGAATTCGAACGATAATCGTACGTGTAAACGCAGCAAACGATCGAACGACGCACGATAAATCGTACATTTTGATCTTTCATCAGGTCATCAAATCGTCGTTCATCGTACGCACAAAATTCGCAAATCGTTCCGTGTGAACAGTCGTTCGCCGATTTAACCAATGTGTGAGATAGGCTTAAACGATCGCAAAACGATCGCAGTGCGAATTTGCGTACGATATATCGTACCATCTAAACGCTGATCGTTATAAAAAAAAATCGTAAATCCGACATCGCTAATCGTACGATCGGGCCAATAATCGTTACGTGTAAACGCAGCATTAGTTCCATTGAAGTAAATGGAGCTTAATTGCAAACCGCACCTGAACTGGAGACAACAGTAGGGGGAAAAGTGGCCATGTTTTTGTAGCGCTGGATAACCCCTTTAAAGTGAGGACTGAGTAGTGCTGTTTCTGGAGGAAAGTGGCCATGTTTTTTTCTAAGCCTGGATAACCCCTTTAAGTTTTTGTAGTGCATGGGAATGGAGCTCAGTAGAGATTAGCGCAACTGGTGCATGCTCGAGTCTAATCGTTGGTCTGAAGAAGTTGGATGCAACCCTAGGGAGTCCTAGTAAACATGTATGTAACCTATGGCCTATGGGTGTATCCATGTTTTCCAGGCTGTCCAAGGGCTGGATCCAACTTGGACTCAAGCATACTCCAGTAGCGCTCACCTCTAGAGGTCAGTACCTAGTGGTGGGACGTACACCTCAGCAGAGACCCAGTGGGTATCAGGACACCGGCCGTGGTGGATCAGTGAAGGGGGTAATGTTCATTTTTGTAAGGTCCTATGAATTACAAAGTATTCTCTTTAACCTCTATAATGGGAATTTGCCAACACCGACCTATCAGTCTGGAGCCTGTGTACTAAGAGAATGGCGGCTGATGTCTGACTGGTTCCAGTGTCCCTGTATACTGGTTATATTCTAGTAGAGATGAGCTGTACGTGTACCCACCTGGAGATAGTCAGCACTGCCATGTATATTATAGCCGACAGGAACTCCTTCTCCTTGTAATGGTTGGATAAGATGTCGATCATACGTCCCGTATAGTAAGGAATCCACATCTCAACTATAAAACATGATATCTTTAGTTTCCTTCATAAAATTATTAATACTTCCAATACAAGAGTAAGAAATGGCCAAACACTACACTCAAAGTTGCAGTTGGTATAGAAAGTTGGTTTAGAAAGTGGGCCAAGTCTTTGGGCCATATTACACGTTCCGATATTCTATGTAAGGGAGCGCTCGCTTCCTGAGCCTATTAGGCTATGTTCACACTGCGTAATCACGGCCATTGTAACAATGGCTGTGATTACTATGGTACTTACGTAGTGTTGCCTTCTGAGGAATCCCGGACGGAGTGTATGCAAACCCTGTCAGTTCACACAATAGAGCGTGTGGTTCTGGCCGCACACTTCATTGTGTGCAGTGGGGAATTCTGGTCAGAATTCAGTGGCACTAAAATCATCCGGCCGGTATTGCAGTCTCTTACTACGTGTGAACATAGCCTTACACAGCAAGGGCTGTATATATATATATATATATTTATAGAGAGAGAGAGAGAGAGAGAGAGAGAGAGAGAGAGAGAGAAAGAAAGAAAGCGATAACTGTGCAGCCCTTGTGTTTAGTGTAAAATAATAAAGTTTATACTTACCTCTCCATGCTCCCCAGTGCTCCTGCCCACTCCCCAGTATCTTCCTGGCTTCTGCCCACAGCCGCCGCGAGAACTGCAGAGCAGGTCTCTGAAGTGACAGGCCGCTCAGCCAATCACTCTCACTTCTGCAGTTCTTGCAGCGGCTGTGGGCAGGGGAGCGTGGACAGGTATGTATGAACTTTATTATTTTCTTTATACAATCATCAGCTGTTGGCCGTACCTCAGTATTACACTTAGCGATGTGCGGTTGGCGGGCGATAATTTTTAGGTCAGGACCAAAAGATAGGACCAGTCGATGATCTTCGTCTTTATTACATGTAGCGATAATCTGTCAAATAGAACTGGTTCGGGGGGCGGGGGGTCTGTTCATCCAGAAGAACACTTATGAGATCAGACACCAATATGTGGAAAAGAGCCCTGTAGTTCGTCGCCCACACACACCCCTTCTCCATAACAATGTGAGGGGTGCTTGGTTTGTATTTTATACTTTTATATAAAAATCATACTTCATACCAGTTCTGTATACTTACATATCAGCGCCAGAGTAAGGAACACAAAAGCCGGGCACAGATACATCCAATCCGGCTTGGAAAGTTTGACCAGTCTGATGAAGTTCTCCCGGCGGGATTGTTCACTTTCATCTCCACAAGAAGGTTCTTTATTGTTAGTGAGAAGTAGAATGAGATCCAGGAGCAGACATGACAGTAGCAGGGGCAGATGGTAGAGGAGGGAGTGAGAGAGGACGGGGTACAACTCAGGGGACTGAGAGGAGAGGAAGAACCGCAGGGTCTGGTACAGGGGGGGAGCGAGGCTGAAGGTGACGACATGGAGCGGACTAGAAGGAATCCATTGTCTATAGGATATCACTGCCAGTATGGGGGCTTTACTGAGGTAGACCAGCCACACCGCACTAAGGGGGTCCACCGCATATCCAAAGACGAGGCTGGAAGTTATATAACTAAGTGATGAGTCCAACAAGAGGAAAAGAGGCAGAAAACATGAAGAAATCATTGTGGAGGCTGAAGTACGTCTGCGGAAACCTACAAGGAAACATGGACAGAAGTTAAGGGCCAAATATCCAGCAAATGTGTCAGATCTTAAAGGGGTTGTTCACCAAAAATGTTTTGCTTTCAAATCACCTGGTACCAGAAAGTGCCAGAGATTTGTCATTTACTTCTATTAAAAAATATCAAGTCTTTTAGTACTTATCAGCTGCTTCATGTCCTGCAGGAAGTGGTGTATTCTTTCCAGTATGACACAGGGCTCTCTGCTGCCACCTCTGTCCATGTTAGGAACTGTTCAGAGCAGTAGCAAATCTCCTCCTGCTCTCTAGACTGGAAAGAATACACCACTTCCTGCAGAGCATACAGCATCTGATAAGTACTGGAAGACTAGAGATTTTTTAATAGAAGTAAATTACAAATCTCCGGCACATTCTGCCACCGTTGAGTTGAATTGGAGTTACCTGTTCAAACTTGCCCACAATTTACCATATAATTATGCACCATGTATGATTGTATTATTTCAGTATTGTACTGACTGAATACGCTCCCCTAGCATCCGCCCTTGGATATATCAGTCACGCAGGTTAGGTTGTCACTGAAAGTATTCAGCTGTTCTATGTAACCACCACAGCAATGTCTCCCCCGGTCTCCGCCTGCAGGAACACTCTCAGTGGGGGTCAGTCTCTGTAACACGCCATAATAAGCAATCCTGTGTTTTCTGGCCTGGATCCAGCGTCTAGAGTCAGCAATCATATACACCTTCATGGACGCGTATGCCTCACATCCAGAGGACAGGAGTGTAACCTGAACGGACGCTCTAAAATAACGTCCAAATCCAGAAACTTCTAACTAATGGAACTGATCTGCCCCCAGAATAACTGATCTGCCCCCAGAATTCACCGATGTGCCCCCAGAATAACCGATCTGCCCCCAGAATAACTGATCTGCCCACAGAATAACTGATCTGCCCACAGAATTCACCGATCTGCCCACAGAGTAACCGATCTGCCCCCAGAGTATCTGCCCACAGAATTCACCGATCTGCCCACAGAATTCACCGATCTGCCCCCAGAATAACCGATCTGCCCACAGAATCACCGATCTGCCCACAGAATCACCGATCTGCCCACAGAATAACTGATCTGCCCACAGAATTCACCGATCTGCCCCCAGAATCACCGATCTGCCCACAGAATAACTGATCTGCCCACAGAATTCACCGATCTGCCCCCAGAATAACCGATCTGCCCACAGAGTAACCGATCTGCCCCCAGAGTAACCGATCTGCCCACAGAATAACCGATCTGCCCACAGAATCACCGATCTGCCCACAGAATCACCGATCTGCCCACAGAATAACTGATCTGCCCACAGAATTCACCGATCTGCCCACAGAATAACTGATCTGCCCACAGAATTCACCGATCTGCCCCCAGAATCACCGATCTGCCCACAGAATAACTGATCTGCCCACAGAATCACCGATCTGCCCACAGAATAACTGATCTGCCCACAGAATTCACCGATCTGCCCCCAGAATAACCGATCTGCCCACAGAGTAACCGATCTGCCCCCAGAGTAACCGATCTGCCCACAGAATAACCGATCTGCCCCCAGAATTCACCGATCTGCCCCCAGAATAACCGATCTGCCCACAGAGTAACCGATCTGCCCCCAGAGTATCTGCCCCCAGAATAACTGATCTGCCCGCAGAATTCACCGATCTGCCCCCAGAATAACCGATCTGCCCCCAGAGTAACCGATCTGCCCCCAGAGTGACCGATCTGCCCCCAGAGTAACCGGTCTGCCCCAAGAATAACCGGTCTGCCCCCAGAATTCACCGATCTGCCCCCAGAATTCACCGATCTGCCCACAGAGTAACCGATCTGCCCCCAGAGTATCTGCCCCCAGAATAACTGATCTGCCCGCAGAATTCACCGATCTGCCCCCAGAATAACCGATCTGCCCCCAGAGTAACCGATATGCCCCCAGAGTGACCGATCTGCCCCCAGAGTAACCGGTCTGCCCCAAGAATAACCGGTCTGCCCCCAGAATTCACCGATCTGCCCCCAGAATTCACCGATCTGCCACCAGAATAACCGATCTGCCCCCAGAATCACTGATCTGCCCCCAGAGTAACCGATCTGCCCACAGAATCACCAATCTGCCCTCAGAATAACTGATCTTTCCACAGAATAACCGATCTGCCCCCAGAGTAACCGGTCTGCCTCAAGAATAACCGATCTGCCCCCAGAGTAACCAATATGCCCCCAGAATCACCGATCTGCCCCCAGAGTAACCGATCTGCCCCCAGAATAACCGATCTGCCCCCAGAATCTCCGATCTGCCCCTAGAATAACCGATCTGCCCCCAGAGTAACCGATCTGCCCCCAGAGTAACCAATCTGCCCCCAGAATCACCGATCTGCCCCCAGAGTAATTAAATCTGCCCCCAGAATAACTGATCTGTCCCCAGAATCACTGATCTGCCCCTAGAATAACTGATCTGTCCTCAGGATAACCGATCTGCCCCCATAGTAACCAGTCTGCCCCTAGAATAACCGATCTGCCCCTAGAATAACCAATCTGCTCCCAGAATAACCGATCTGCCTCCAGAATAACCGATCTGCCCCTAGAATAACCAATCTGCCCCCAGAGTAACTGATCTGCCCCCAGAATAACCGATCTGCCCCTAGAATAACCAATCTGCCCCCAGAGTAACTGATCTGCCCCCAGAATAACCGATCTGCCCCTAGAGTAACTGATCTGCCCCCAGAATAACTGATCTGCCCCCAGAGTAACTGATCTGCCCCCAGAATAACTGATCTGCCCCCAGAATAACCGATCTGCAATTTTAGTTTTCTTTTAATAATTTCTTAAAAATCCAAAAAGTAGAGCACGGTTACGGGGGCCCCGGGTGATGTCATTGTTAATTAAACGGAATGTGTCCACGGAAAATGACATGTTGTTTAAATAAACATTTGTTGGTGATTTTTTTTTTACATTTTTCATTTTAGTCTACAATAATCTTACAGTCTCCATTCTCACCACTAGGCCTAAAACTAAGCAGAGACTTCCTGTTCTGTCTGTGATGATAAGGAGGAGGCTGCCAGACTGTACAACATTACAGCGAAAGCTGACACCCATAGACAGACAGACAGATAGGAGATAGATAATAGATGACGCTCACGGCTCAGCCTCCCCCTCTCTCTGGAATTATCTCTTCAAGAGTTACAAAGTATTTCCAGTAACATTTCCCATTTGTTGCAATGTGACAGCTCCTGTCTATTATTACCTACGACCATGGGGCTTACTGTAAAGCATACCTCTATAACACTGATTTGATCCATTTAACCTTTTGGTGACACAACATAAGGGTGCCAAGTCACCACGTTACCATTGTTGTTAGGTGGTGTACTACTGTGGAAAAAAAATAGTTTTCAAATCAGCTGGTGTCAGAAAGTTATACAGATTTGTAATTTACTTTTATTTAAAAATCTCCAGTCTTCAAGTACTTATCAGCTGCTGCACGTCCTGCAGGAAGTGGTGTATTCTTTCCAGTCTGACACAGTGCTCTCTGCTGCCACCTCTGTCCATGTCAGGAACTGGGGATTGGCTCCTGCTCTGGACATTTCCTGACATGGACAGAGGTGGCAGCAGAGAGCACTGTGTCAGACTGGAGAGAATAAACCACTTCCTGCAGGACATACAGCAGCTGAAAACAGGAGATTTGGAAACAGAAGTAAATTACAAATCCGTATCACTTTCGGACACCAGTTGAGTTGAAAACATTTTTTTCTCAGAGTACCCCTTTAATGCCAAAATGGTCCATAAAGGGTTAAAAAGTATCTCCGACGTATGCCGAATTCCTGATTATAGTTGGTGTCACTTTGCGCTTTTTCCGCCTCTAGATGACGGTTACAGGGTATCGTTCACTTCTCTAGTTTCTCTTTCTGATGTTTTTCAGTGACTTTCACTTTAACGTAAATGAATATAACGTTATGGAGGCTGCGATTACACAAGATCACAGGACGCCTCATGAATATTCAGCAGCAGCCATTTTAGGATGCGTCAGCAGCCATTTTAGGATGGGTCAGCGGCCATTTTAGGATGGGTCAGCGGCCATTTTAGGATCAGTCAGCACCCATTTTGAATGGGTCAGCAGCCATTTTAGGATCAGTCAGCAGCCATTTTGAATGGGTCAGCAGCCATTTAAGGATCAGTCAGCAGCCATTTTGAATGGGTCAGCAGCCATTTAAGGATGGGTCAGCAGCCATTTAAGGATGGGTCAGCAGCCATGTTGTATATATATATATATATATATATATATATATATATATATATATCATGAAGGACGGCTGCAGGAGAGGTGACATTCACATACAGCAGCACATCACATTGTTCTAGGTCACATAAAGAGAGAAGTAATATATACTGTATACTGTGCGCTGGGGGTTTAGTATTTGCAGAGGCCGTGAGGTGACTGATTCCTTATTCTTTTTAGTTTTTTATTACATTTTTGGGTCGATAAAGTGACAAAAAGGCCGGAAATCCGTCATTGTCTATTTACAGCATCACTGTGCAGGATAGATCTGGTGATTTGGACTAAATGGACATGGAGAGACCAACGTCCACTCCCCCTCCACATACGGCGGCCGGGATCAAACATAACTTTAATTATTAACCCCCTGGATGCCACGGTGAACATTAATGTCCAGGTGGTTATATTATTTATATTATTTGGCTAAGTTCGTTATTTGTGGCCGTCAAAAAGATGTCTGTTATCAGCAATGACGGCCGCACAATCCCGTTGTGTGAACTTAGCCAAATACTGGAGCTGTCAAAATGCAAATGTGAGGGCATGGCGGGTACAAAATATTATACGGTATATATATAATTCTCTTCTCAAGTGAAAACCCCCAGAACAAAAAAAAACAAAACAGCGCTCATAGTATTCTGGTCCTCTAGCTTCCCAAAAACACATGGACTAAATATTTAAAAATTAAAACATTTCCGTAGATGGAAAAATGAAGTTATAGGGACAGAATATGGAGATACAAATCAATATAAAAACATAAAAACTATATATATATATATATATATATATATATATATATATATATATATTGCTGTAAACAGATCACCTCACTTTTATTACAGATTAAATGCTGTAAAAGAAAAAAAAAGGCCACAAGTAATTTTTTCTTCATTTCATTACTATGTAAGACATAGAACCGCAGAGAGGAGAACAAAAACCGCTGCAGCAGGAAAGGGTTAAAGACAGAACTATTCTGTATTGTGGCTTTCTTGTATCCTGGGTATTTTGCGTTGTGTTTGGCGCCACCTGGTGGTCATGTATGGAATTGTCATACTATAATCTGTAGTTTTTTATATATATATACAGGCGAATAACATGAATATAGTGGTGACATGCTGGGAGTTGTAGTGCTATATATACTGGGAGCGGGATATGTGGTAAATGACAGGGCCGGAAGAGCACAGTGCACACTGTAATGTACTCACGTTACCCGATGCGTCTTTCTGAGCACTTGCGCCCGATTCTTCACCTCTGCGGAACCGCCAGCTGTGACTGACCGGGAGGAAGGGGAGCGGAATCTGTGCGGTGTGAACAGAGGCAGAGCCGCACAGTGTGGCCGTCTGGCCGGGCTCAGCCTATAGACACACAGGAGGGAGGAGGCCGCGCTGCGCTTTCACTTTCGATCTTCTGTTAATCCAGCGATTCCGGGAAGAGAAGGGGAATCCCGGCACCGGGGAGAGGCGGGGAGCCCCGGACCGTACAGGAGAAGCGGAGAGCACCGGGCCGTACAGAACAGGTGGGAGACCGGAGCAGACGGGAGGACGCATCCAGCTGCGGGGTGAGTGACTGCGGTACCGCACCCGGCCTTGCGCTCTGTTCTGCCCCATTCACACAGGAGTCGCTGCATTTTCTGCATTTATTCATTTCTCATGCATTTATTTTAGCAGAAGGCCTGGATGCAGCATAGAGGGGCTCTGTAGCTTCTATACTGCACAGGGACCCCACAATACAACAGTCTAGAAGGGTGCACCCCAGGGGCGTTGCTAGGGTCCTAAAACATCCGGGGCCCGGGCCCTCTGAGTGTCGTCATAAATGGTTAGCGAAGGAGCCCAGTGCAGAAGTTAGTAACCTCAATGACCGCTCTATTAGCCCTGCTCTATTGCTGCCACTCATAACAACTGTGGCTAAGCAGAAAGAGGCAGCCACCTGGCCTCGGCTCCTGTCAGGGTCACTGTCACCAGTCGCAGTACACCCCAGTGGTGAAAAATTGCCAAGTAAAAGCATTTCTAAGAAGATTTTCTTGCTGTGTCCCTCCATAGTAATAATGTCCCCTGCTTTTTTCCCTATATAGTAATAATGCATCTGCTGTATCCACTATAGTAATACATTTCCCCCTCTCTGCCTGCAGTAAACCCCCCCCACACACACACACACACACTACCCCCACCTAACCCATACACACACACTACCCCACCTGACCCATACACACACTACCCCACCTGACCCATACACACACACTACCCCACCTGACCCATACACACACACTACCCCACCTGACCCACACACTACCCCACCTGACCCACACACACACTACCCCACCTGACCCATACAAACACACACACACTACCCCACCTGACTCATACACACACACACACACACTACCCCACCTGACTCATACACACACACACACTACCCCACCTGACTCATACACACACACACTACCCCACCTGACCCATACACACACACTACCCCACCTGACCCATACACACACTACCCCACCTGACCCATACACACACTACCCCACCTGACCCATACAAACACACACTACCCCACCTGACTCATACACACACACACACACACTACCCCACCTGACTCATACACACACACACACACACACACACACACACACTACCCCACCTGACTCATACACACACTACCCCACCTGACCCATACACACACACTACCCCACCTGACCCATACACACACTACCCCACCTGACCCATACACACACTACCCCACCTGACCCATACAAACACACACACACACACACACTACCCCACCTGACTCATACACACACACTACCCCACCTGACCCATACACACACACACTACCCCACCTGACCCATACACACACACTACCCCACCTGACCCATACACACACTACCCCACATGACCCATACAAACACACACACACACTACCCCACCTGACTCATACACACACACTACCCCACCTGACCCATACACACACTACCCCACCTGACCCATACACACACTACCCCACCTGACCCATACACACACTACCCCACCTGACCCATACACACACTACCCCACCTGACCCATACAAACACACACACACACACTACCCCACCTGACTCATACACACACACTACCCCACCTGACCCATACACACACACACTACCCCACCTGACCCACACACACACTACCCCACCTGGCTAACACCCCCCACACACACACACACACATACACTACCTCATTTGGCGGCCATCCTCCACACATACACATTACCTCACCTAGCGGCCGGCCACCCCCATCCGGCCGCCATCAAAGGTGGTTTAATATCCCCTGCTGGTAGTCCCCCTGTGTATACATCATATACACCCCATATGCATACACACACACACACCCTAAACACACTGCACATACATCACATACTTACACACATACTATACATGCATACACCATATACATATATCATATACACCAACACTGTACATGCATACACTCTATACATCATATACACACATACACCATATACATACATCATATACACATACTGCACATATATCACATACACATACTGTACACATATGCATACACCATATGCACACACAGTACATGCATACACTTACTGCTCATATATCATATACTGTACATGCATACACTTACTGCTCATATATCATATACTGTACATGCATACACTTACTGCTCATATATCATATACTGTACATGCATACACTTACTGCTCATATATCATATACTGTACATGCATTCATACATCCTTTACACGTTTACTACACACACTGTGCACCTTACATACATAAGCACACTTTACACACATACACTTGCACACTGCATAGAGACATCCACAGTTCTCATACACGGACAGGCAGGCACACACACACTCACATAGACACTTACTTTTTATCAGGTTGTCCTCAGCTCCTGTCCAGCCTCCCTCTTCCTCATGGCCCCGGCTCTCCTGTGTCCTCCCGCCCCTCCCCCTCCTCCCGACAGCAGAGGAGAGCAGGAAACATATTATGTGGAGGGAGCAGGACCCCAGACTACAGCATGAGGCAGCCTACTGGGCCTCTCCAGGAGCAGGGGCCCCGCACTGGCTGTCATCTGAGTGGGTAAGGTAAGAGCCCCATCAGATGACAGCTTGCACTCACTGACTGCTGCACATCCTGCTGCAGGGCCAGGACAGACAGATTCAGTGTGCAGTGTGCCCGCACTGGCTGGCATCTGACTGGGTAAGTGCCTGAACCAGGGCCCAGTCAGATAACAGCTTGCACCGGCACACACTGACTCTGACTGCACGGGACAGTCAGAGTCAGTGTGAGTGCACTCACTCACTGACAGTCTATAGGAGATGCAGGGGCAGAAAACATTCGGGGCAGCAGGCATTTTATCCGGGGCAGGAGCCCCGGATAAAACTGCCTAGCGACGCCACTGGTGCACCCCTATACTACAGTGTGACCCCCATAATAGTGTGACCACCATAACAATACACAGACACCTCCATAATAGAGTGTGACCCCATAACAATACAAAGGCACCCCCATAATAGAGTGTGACCCCATAACAATACACAGGCACCCCCATACTACAGTGTGACCCCCATAATAGTGTGACCACCATAACAATACACAGGCACCCCCATACGAGAGTGTGACCCCCCATAACAATACACAGACACCCCCATAATAGAGTGTGACCCCATAACAATACACAGGCACCCCCATAATAGAGTGTGACCCCCATACTACAGTGTGACCCCCATACTACAGTGTGACCCCCCATAATAGTGTGACCCCCCCAGATCAATACACAGACACCCCCATAATAGAGTGTGACCCCCATAACAATACACAGGCACCCCCATAATAGAGTGTGCCCCCATAATAATACACAGGCATGCCCATAATAGAGTGTGACCACCATAACAATACACAGGCACCCCCATAATAGAGTGACCCCCATAACAATACACAGGCACCCCCATAATAGCACAGGCACCCCCATAATAGAGTGTGCCCCCATAATAATACACAGGCACCCCCATAATAGAGTGTGACCACCATAACAATACACAGGCACCCCCATAATAGAGTGTGCCCCCATAATAATACACAGGCACCCCCATAATAGAGTGACCACCATAACAATACACAGGCACCCCCATAATAGAGTGACCCCCATAACAATACACAGGCACCCCCATAATAGTGTGACCACCATAACAATACACAGGCACCCCCATAATAGAGTGTGCCCCCATAATAATACACAGGCACCCCCATAATAGAGTGTGACCACCATAACAATACACAGGCACCCCCATAATAGAGTGTGCCCCCATAATAATACACAGGCACCCCCATAATAGAGTGACCACCATAACAATACACAGGCACCCCCATAATAGAGTGACCCCCATAACAATACACAGGCACCCCCATAATAGTGTGACCACCATAACAATACACAGGCACCCCCATAATAGAGTGTGCCCCCATAATAATACACAGGCACCCCCATAATAGAGTGTGACCACCATAACAATACACAGGCACCCCCATAATAGAGTGTGCCCCCATAATAATACACAGGCACCCCCATAATAGAGTGTGACCACCATAACAATACACAGGCACCCCCATAATAGAGTGACCCCCATAACAATACACAGGCACCCCCATAATAGAGTGTGACCACCATAACAATACACAGGCACCCCCATAATAGAGTGACCCCCATAACAATACACAGGCACCCCCATAATAGAATGTGACCCCTCCCATAACAATACACAGGCACCCCCATAATAGAGTGTGACCACCATAACAATACACAGTGTGTGACCCCCCCCCCCCCCCCCATAACAATACACAGGCACCCCCATAATACACTGGTGCCCCCGTAACAATGTGCCAGACACAGACCCCTCAGTACCGGTTACTGGCGGCCATTATTCCCCCCCATGTGCCAGCCAGATGCCCCAGTAATAGACCCGGGGTGCACTGACTTATACATGATAGTCAGGAAATAGGGGGGGGGTACTTCGAGGATTATTTGCTGTATTATTGGGGGGTTATTGTATGTATTATTATATGTTATTATGGTGCTGTCTCCATCAGTGCTGGTTACTGCAGCCGGGCTCTGTACATTATAGGGGGCAGAGCTATAACATGGAGGGGTCGGGGGCTGTAACCCTGCACGGCCGCTACACACCGTATATAGCTGTGTATACCGGAGCTCATCACTAAGGTGCGGCATGGTGACATGGACAGGGCGACAATGATAAAAACGTAAAAACCCTTTAAGTTCACCTACTATAAAAACATACAGGGGAATTTGTTATCATATGGAAAACCCCTTGAAGTACAAGTATTATTATAATTCACATTGTCAGTAAGTTCTGCCCCTTTCTCCCAGCTTAGTCAGATAACAGCTTAAAAAAGCGCTCCACCATCACAAGTCCAACAGTGCCATCTGCTTCATCCCAGCACTGCTGCTCCATGTGTTCCATTGCTGTAACTAGGTCATGTGATCTCCACCCCGAGCAACAGAAAATCACATGGCGCTTCTTTAAAGGGGAAGTTTACCGGAAAAAAAATAATAATTCTTTCACATCAACTGGTGTCAGAAAGTGCCAGAAATTTTTAATTTACTTCTATTAAAAAAAAAATCTCCAATACTTATCAGCTGCTGTACATCCTGCAGGAAGTGATGTATTCTCTCCAGTGTAAAGAGCAGGAGAGGTTTTCTGTGTGGATTTGCTGCTGCTCTGGACAGTTCCTGACATGGACAGAGGTGGCAGCAGAGAGCACTGTGTCAGACTGGAAAGAATACACCACTTCCTGCAGGACATACAGCAGCTGATAAGTACTGAAAGACTTGAGATTTTTTAATAGAACAACCACTTTAAGTCTATTGGTAGATCTTTCTCTCAGTGTGTCCTGAGTTATAGTGTGCTATTCTCTCTGTTATCAGGCGATGCATCTCCTCAGTTATAGTGTGCTATTCTCTCTGTTATCAGGCGATGCATCTCCTCTGGTCATTGTGCTGCCTCCTCGGTGTGGACTATGCCGCTCTGCACCTCCTCAGTCTGACTCTCTATCTGCCGCTTAATCTCCTCCTGATATGGGTGTCCGGCCTGGCACGGCTGCTCCTCCTCACCCTCGGCATTCGTACACTGAGCCGGGTATCTAAGCTGCCGCCCTGGTTACAAGGAGAGCCCATCCTGGTGTCCTCGGCCGCCCTCAGCCTGCTGGTCCCATCCTGTGCCACCCTCACCGCCCTCCTGTTACCTCGCACCAGCGCGGAGCTCCTGCACAGATGGGCACACGGAGACCTCTTCATCTACTCCTACCTGGTCACACTGACATCTGCAGTCGTCTGGCATCAGCTGTTTCTCAGTGATGAGGAGGAGGAGGAAGAGGAGGCAGAGTCTTCAGCCTCTGTGTGGAGGTTGTTTGCCCTTCTGAGACCTTACGGCTGGAGGTTCCTGGGGGTGACGGTGTTCCTGGTGCTGTCTTCTTGGAGTAAGTATAATGGTGACTAGACCTCCGCTTCATGGCCGATCACCACCGCCCGTCTAACATGTCCCATCATTTGTCCCATATACCAGGTGAGATGGCTTTACCGGCCTACACCGGACGCATGACAGACTGGATCCAGGAGAAGAGAGACCCCTCCATATTCTGGGATTCCGTAGTAGCAATAAGTCTGATCACATTATGTAGGTGAGGAGATTGTGTCCAGCACAGGAATAGGTCTCGTTCTTATGGCAGAGCAGCCTTAGGGCCCTCGGGGGTCTTCAAGAGCCCCCACAGACAATAAGGGAAGAGGTAGGGCACATGTCTGACCACTGCTTATTCTGATGGGGGGTTCCAATCTGGGGCATAACTTGAAAATGCTGGAACACAATGCAAAAAGTGGATTTATAGTACTGTCTACTCTTATAGGAACTATAGACCTTATGGGCCCCATAAGTTTTGCAGCCCACTTGACCCTCTGCACCCCTTAGGTAAGTCCCTTCTCGGGTCCCATCAGTCAGACTCCTGCCATCATACACATATCCCTGAGTTTGTGGATAATGTCCAGAAGGGGGATAGGCCTTTATCATAGGACACAGTGGTAAAGCTACCATAAAGGCAGACCATGCCACTGTGATGGGGCCCGCAAATGTGAGTGTTTGCGATGAACGCTCACAGTTATATGCTGACTGATAAAGCAAGAAGTCATTGGCTTCCCGCCCTGCCAATCTCTCTTGTGACTGGAGCCACCAGCCACAAGAGGGTGCTCTTTGTCCCCGCTAACAAGTGTGTGCACGAGTGATGTCACTCGTGTGCTTCAGAGCTGGAAGAAAGAGGGAAGGTTGAGGGACTGCGCCGGGTATGTGTATGGGGGGGGGGGTAGAATTCAAGGGATGCTGTACAGTTTTTTGCTGTGGAGTTCCATGAATACTAGCTACGGCCCTGGTAGGACATTCAATCACATGTCAATATCACCAAAAACACTTGAAAAGGCAGCTTTAAATGTGAGATTTGGTGCAGCTGGACATGTATCAGCATCATTTCTGTAATTGTATATATTCTCTCTTTAACTGTGCTGAGGGGGTGGGCTCTTCCTGCTGTGATTTTAGAACTGTGCTGAGGGGGCGGGCTCTTCCTGCTGTGATTTCAGAACTGTGCTGAGGGGGCGGGCTCTTCCTGCTGTGATTTCAGAACTGCTGAGGGGGCGGGCTCTTCCTGCTGTGATTTCAGAACTGTGCTGAGGGGCAGGCTCTTCCTGTTGTGATTTCACATCTGTGCTGAGGGGGCGGGCTCTTCCTCCAGTGATTTCAGAACTGTGCTAAGGGTGCGGGCTCTTCCTGCTGTAATTTCAGAACTGCTGAGGGGGCGGGCTCTTCCTGCTGTGATTTCAGAACTGCTGAGGGGGCGGGCTCTTCCTGCTGTGATTTCAGAACTGTGCTGAGGGGCAGGCTCTTCCTGTTGTGATTTCACATCTGTGCTGAGGGGGCGGGCTCTTCCTCCAGTGATTTCAGAACTGTGCTAAGGGTGCGGGCTCTTCCTGCTGTGATTTCAGAACTGTGCTGAGGGGCAGGCTCTTCCTGTTGTGATTTCACATCTGTGCTGAGGGGGCGGGCTCTTCCTCCAGTGATTTCAGAACTGTGCTGAGGGGGCGGGCTTTTCCTGCTGTGATTTCAGAACTGTGCTGAGGGGGCGGGCTCTTCTTGCTGTGATTTCAGAACTGCTGAGGGGGCGGGCTCTTCCTGCTGTGATTTCACAAGTGTGCTGAGGGGGTGGGCTCTTCCTGCTGTGATTTCAGAACTGTGCTGAGGGGGTGGGCTCTTCCTGCTGTGATTTCAGAACTGTGCTGAGGGGGTGGGCTCTTCCTGCTGTGATTTCAGAACTGTGCTGAGGGGCAGGCTTTTCCTGCTGTGATTTCACATCTGTACTGAGGGGGCGGGCTCTTCCTCCAGTGATTTCAGAACTGTGCTGAGGGTGCAGGCTTTTCCTGCTGTGATTTCAGAACTGTGCTGAGGGGGCGGGCTCTTCTTGCTGTGATTTCAGAACTGTGCTGAGGGGGCGGGCTCTTCCTGCTGTGATTTCAGAACTGTGCTGAGGGGCAGGCTCTTCCTGCTGTGATTTCACATCTGTACTGAGGGGGCGGGCTCTTCCTCCAGTGATTTCAGATTTGTGCTGAGGGGGCGGGCTCTTCCTGCTGTGATTTCAGATTTGTGCTGAGGGGGCGGGCTCTTCCTCCAGTGATTTCAGAACTGTGCTGAGGGGTGGCTCTTCCTGCTGTGATTTCACAAGTGTGCTGAGGGGGCGGGCTCTTCCTGCTGTGATTTCAGAACTGTCCTGAGGGGACGGGCTCTTCCTGCTTTGATTTCAGAACTGTGCTGAGGGGGCGGGCTCTTCCTGCTGTGATTTCAGAACTGTGCTTAGGGGGCGGGCTCTTCCTGCTGTGATTTCAGAACTGTGCTGAGGGGGCGGGCTCTTCCTGCTCTGATTTCAGAATTGTGCTGAGTGGCTCTTCCTGCTGTGTTACCTTGTAGTTGGTTTGTAGCCGCTGTTTGTATATACTGTAGTAGTATATTTTTAGTAATGATCATTCTGTAATATTCAGCGCTGTGGCAGAGTTTCTATGTGACTGCATCTACAATATCACCATGAGCTTGGTTCACACCCAGACCCAGGGGAAGCTCCTCCACGCCATCCTGAAGCAGGACATCACTTTCTTCGACACTGTGTCCACAGGTAATTTATATATAGACATCTTTTTTTTTTCTTTTTCTTTTTTGTAATCTTCTTGACAATTCATAATCCTATCATTTCGTCTCAAGGTGACATCACATCCCGCATCACCACCGACATCACAGCCATGAGCGAAGCTCTCAGCCACAATCTCAGCCTGCTGATGTGGTACTTTATGAGACTGGTATTCCTGGTCCTTTACATGTTTAACTTGTCCGCTAAGCTGACGCTCTTCACCATGCTGTGTCTCTTAGTAACCACAATTGTTCCAAAACTATCGGGAGCCTTTTCCCAGGTGAGAATGATATTCTTCTCTGTGTATATGCCAGCTTCTTAGTGATGGCAACTAATGTATATATATATATATATATATATATATATATATATATCTATATCTGGGCTGGCACTACCTCCATGAGCACATTTCATATTGGATCAGAACTGCTATCTCAGACAACGTATGCAACAAAGAGTGGTGCTCTCTATCAAATAGAATAATAAGTCCAATAATAAGTCCAGCAGGATGAAAGAAAATGCGGCACTCACCATAGACTGTCATGTGCAAAAACGTTTCTTTGGAGCTAGTCCATACAAAGTGTAGGGAGAAAGGTGAGAGAGCTAGTCAGGCACATCACAGACTGTTTTGTGTCGCACGGACTAGCTCCGAATAAATGTTTCTGCCCACAAAAGTTTATGGTGAGTGCCGCATCTTCTTTCATCCTGCTGGATTTATTATAATAATATATATATGTTTATGTCTACTAAATAATATGTAGGGCACAGGGTCTGTGGGCTTTTTGCTACCACTACAGGTTATAAATCACAGTCAGGTGGGTTTGAGGGCCTTTGCAGGTTTATCCCAGGGTTAAGAGGGGGTGCAAAAAATTTGGATTCCAGTAGTTTTTACTCAAACTCAAAAGTTTCTCCACTCCCTGGTTGACTCTCATCAGTTTACAGATAGTGATGAAGAAGGGCAATGCCCATGGCAAGATGCTGACTGAAAGTTCGGCATTTCCGTTCTACCCTAGAAGTGGTTTCCATGGTGGGTGCTGGTAGCCACATGCAGAGTAGCCCCATTGAGTGGCATTAAACCGCATTTGATCCACATCGTATGAAAGAGAAGGAATCTGAAGGGTTAGGAATTTTCTGTAATTCTTTCTAATCTGTAAAAGTTTTTTTCTAATGGAAAAATCAGTTGTGTGAACACAGCCCAAGATGTATATAAGCAGTGTGCTGGATGGACAACAGGGAGAAGAACCGACTGACTATTCTTTCCCACAGAACTTAGCTATGAAGGTGCAGAAATCCCTGTCGGAAGTCAATCAGGTGGCCCTAGAGATCTTCTCCAACATGAAGACAGTGCGCAGCTTTGCCAATGAAGAAGGCGAATGTCAGCGATATGAAGCAAAGCTGCAAAACACGTATGAGCTGAACAAGATGGAGGCCACGGCCTATGGCTGCACCTTGGTGGCCAACAGTGTGAGTACTGAGTGTTTTGTGTTAGTAGATTTCTCTTCATATCCTGTGCAAAACAAGCAGCTATGAAGGAAAGCTATGGAAATAATAACCAAAGAATATTCCAAATATTTCCATATATCTGTATGGGAGAGGCGAAAACGAAATGACATCAAGGTGCATCTACAGTTTGTCAGAAAGTCTCAGAGCCGCCCAGACAGAATTTGAGAAGTTTTTGTTATCTGGAAAAACAGAAATGAATTTTTTTTTACTAAGTTTACTAAAACTGCACCTGGTACATATTGGCAAAAAGTTGAAAATCTTTGCACAGTCTATTCAGGTGTGGAGGGAGTGATCATAATATAGCTAGCAGTAGATGCACATGGTGTATGGCTGTGTTTGTACATTTAGTTTTGTTGCTTTTCTTTGTTGCCATTACCAGGCTTCATCATGTGATCAGCATTACCAGGCTTCATCATGTGCTCAGCATTACCAGGCTTCATCATGTGATAAGCATTACCAGGCCTCATCATGTGATCAGCATTACCAGGCCTCATCATGTGATCAGCATTACCAGGCTTCATCATGTGATCAGCATTACCAGGCCTCATCATGTGATCAGCATTACCAGCCTCCATCATGTGATCAACATTACCAGGCTTCATAGTGTGATCAGCATTACCAGGCTTCATAGTGTGATCAGCATTACCAGGCTTCATAGTGTGATCAGCATTACCAGGCTTCATCATGTGATCAGCATTACCAGGCTTCATAGTGTGATCAGCATTACCAGGCTTCATCACGTGATCAGCATTACCAGGCTTCATCATGTGATCAGCATTACCAGGCTTCATAGTGTGATCAGCATTACCAGGGTTCATCATGTGATCAGCATTACCAGGCTTCATAGTGTGATCAGCATTACCAGGCTTGATAGTGTGATCAGCATTACCAGGGTTCATCATGTGATCAGCATTACCAGGCTTCATAGTGTGATCAGCATTACCAGGCTTCATAGTGTGATCAGCATTACCAGGCTTCATAGTGTGATCAGCATTACCAGGGTTCATCATGTGATCAGCATTACCAGGCTTCATCATGTGATCAGCATTACCAGGCTTCATAATGTGATCAGCATTACCAGGCTTCATCATGTGATCAGCATTACCAGGCTTCATCACGTGATCAGCATTACCAGGCTTCATCATGTGATCAGTATTTCCAGGCTTCATCATGTGATCAGCATTACCAGGCTTCATCATGTGATCAGCATTGCCAGCCTTTATCATGTGATCAGCCTGGTAATGCTGATTATATGATGAAACCTGGTAATGCTGATCACATGATGAAACCTGGTAATGCTGATCACATGATGAAGCCTGGTAATACTCATTACATGATGAAGCCTGGTAATACTGATCACATGATGAAGCCTGGTAATACTGATCACATGAAGAAGCCTGGTAATACTGATCACATGAAGAAGCCTGGTAATGCTGATCGCATGATAAAGGCGAGTAATGTTGATCACATGATGAAGCCTGGTAATGCTGATCACGTGATGAAGCCTGGTAATGCTGATCACATGATGAGGCCTGGTAATGCTGATCACATGATGAAGCCTGGTAATGCTGATCACATGATGAAGCCTGGTAATGCTGATCACATGATGAAGCCTGGTAATGCTGATCACATGATGAAGCCTGGTAATGCTGATCACATGATGAAGCCTGGTAATGCTGATCACATGATGAGGCCTGGTAATGCTGATCACATGATGAAGCCTGGTAATGCTGATCACACTATGAAGCCTGGTAATGCTGATCACAGATGAGGCCCAGACTGTCAATTTACCCTGTAAAAACATTTAGGGGGAGATTTATCAAACATGGTGTAAAGAGAAACTGGCTTAGTTGCCCCTAGCAACCAATCAGATTCCACCTTACTTTTTCTATAAAGTCTGTGAGGAATGAAAGGTGGAATCTGATTGGTTGCTAGGGGCAACTGAGCCAGTTTCTCTTTACACCATGTTTGATAAATCTCCCCCATAGTCTTTAATTATGTAAAATGAAAAAAAGCACAATAAACTGTGTATGTGCGGACATAGCCGAAAGATTTGCATTAAGATACTAAAGATGATTTTCTCCCCACCAGCTGTCCGGGCTCGTGCTTAAGGTGGGCATTCTCTACTTCGGAGGATGTTTAGTGACATACGGTGAAGTGAGCGGAGGGGAACTGGTGTCATTCGTGCTCTACGAGCTGCAGTTTACGTCGGCTGTGGAGGTGAGGCCGGGCAGGAGATTTTTTTTTTATTTTTAATTCATGCTTAAAAAAAACAAAACCTCTTTCTGCAAAAATAGCGCCACCCCTGTCCCTAGGTTGTGTGTGGTATTACACTTCAGCCCCATTCACTTTAGTAAAACTGATCTGCAGAACCCCCACACCCAAACGCAGGACAGGAGGAGTGCTGTTTCTAGAAGAAAGCGGCCATGTTTTTCTAAGCCTGGCATACCCCTTTATAGATAAGCAAGGGCCAGGTATGTGTACTATTTGATGTATTGTCTTGGGTTGATTGCTGCTTCTGATTTTTATATACTTTATGATTATATACAAGGTATTGGGAGTGTAGTTAGCAGTCTCTAATGGGGGAACCAAGGGGCCATTGGGCTTGATATTGTCTAAAAGAATCATGGGCTGTTTGGTCACTGTTTGGTCCATACCAGCCTCTACTATACACTAATAAACCTCTATGTCCGTTGTTCTAAGGTGTTGCAGCGTATGTACCCCGATGTTCGAAAAGCAGTCGGATCTTCTGAAAAAGTATTTGAATATATGGACAGGGTTCCACAGTCGCCACGACAAGGGAATCTCAAGCCGACTCACCTGAGGGGACACGTCCAATTCACGGACGTCACATTCTCATATCCGAAACGACCAGACACCCCGGCCCTCCAGGTATCAAGCTCATTGTAGAGCACAGGTGTCAAACTGCGGCCGTAGAGCTGGTACAATATGCAGCTATGTATATATACAGATACAGCTATGTTGTTTTGTATGTACCAATATTTTATATGTACCTATACCCCCAGGATGTCTCTTTTGACCTTCATGAAGGACGAGTGACCGCCTTGGTCGGTGCTTGTGATGCAGGAAAATCCACGGTGGTCCAGCTACTGCTCAAGTTTTATCAACCACAGAAAGGACAGATCCTCCTGGATGGGAAGCCATTGTATGACTATGACAATGAGTATTACCGCAAACAGGTGAGATTCCTTCATGTGTGCTGCTGGAGGTGATGGATCTCAACTTTAGTTGGAATTACCTTAATATAATAGAAATAACCAAAACAGAAAGCTGCAAACAGAAAGCTTGTGTGTAATAGGTTTCTGTTACATGAATTGGGACACATCCTGAAGCTGCAGAAAATCCTTATTTCCTAGTCCAATCTGTCTCTACATCACAGAGGTCACATGATCTTCTGTTGCCAGGCAAGCTGTAATGTCTCATCTGTAATCCCGCTTTCCACTGACATAACACCAATCAGTGAGCACCTGGCCACAGGCAGGGAAACAACAGAACAGTGACAGCCTCCTGAGCAGTATAGGGGAAAGGAAACTTGTTTTATCTCTTTTTCTAATCTATCTATGTAGATAGATAGATAGATAGATAGATAGATAGATAGATAGATAGATAGATGAGCTAGGTTTGGGAGCATTTTATTTTATAGCTTTTGGGTGAAATACCCCTTTAAATAAAGTAATTCCTCATTATATGTTATCAAAAGAAAAGTCATTATTCCGACACATAACCTGTATGAGTAGTAACATTTCTTTATGTGCTGGTAAGTATAAACTAGTAAATTAATAAGGAAGTACAGTTCTATAAAATTCATCGCAAAGTTCATCCATATATCATCACAGTCCATAGGTTACAAGTGAAAAAAAAGGTATCCGGTAAATATCACTTTAACCTTAGGTGTCGATCAGAGCAAAATCCAAATAATTATTGGCAGATATACACGACAATGCTGATGTGGTGGTATTTATGGGGCAGTAGTTAGTGTTACATGCAAGATTAGACCTTAAATTGTTTAAAATTAAGCATGCAAGAGAGCATCCTGAAAGGGTTAAAGGGAACCCATCACCAAGACAATGCTATCTAATCTATTGCCATCATGTTATAGAGCAGGAAGAGCTGAGCGGGGTGATAAATATCTTTGTGGGAAAAGACTCAGTATAACTTGTTATGAAAAAAAAAAACTTGATATGTCTCAGCGTTCAGACCACGACCAGTCAAAAGACGGAGACAGGAATTGTCTGAGCTTAGCACATTAACCCCCAGCTCTGTCTCACATGACCAAGTCTATGGGGCCATCCAGGTCTCATAGATACAGAGCGGAGAGAGAAGTGTACGGCACCACAGCCATCTCCCTACTCGTTCTTCAGGGTCTGAGCACTTGGACCCTGACTGTTTAAGTTTTTCACATATCTCTAAGACATTATTGACAGGTGTCACTGTCCAGCTGCAGACTATGGTGTATTGGTCACACACATTGTATTAAACACATGAAGCGCAGACAATTACCTCCCCCAGAGATGAGAAATAACCCCCCTAATAACAGTATCTGTGGTATTCTTTGTCCCAGCATGTTTCCTGTATTTGCAGGTGTCTGTGGTGAGTCAGGAGCCCGTCCTTACTGCCCGCTCCTTGAAGGACAATATCTCCTATGGTTTGGGGGAATCTCCTCTTCCATCGGTCAGGGACGTTGCAGCAGCAGCGTGTGCCGATAGTTTCATCTCAGGCCTGTCAGATGGATATAACACAGGTCGGTATTAACAATATACAAGGAATAATTATCATCTAAACACTCAAAATGTTCGACTCTCCGATACTTGTTCTTTTCTTCTGATCTGTTTCTATTTCCTGATTAAATTTTTTTTTTTTACACATTATAATGGGAGCTGCCTAACACTATTCAGAGATACAACAAGCCCCATGGACATAGACAACAATGGCCAGAATCTGTCCCATTGACATGAATAGGGAACAAATTCACCCAATACAATATACAGTATATACAATACAATATACAGTAAGCGAGCGCAGTTCTAGCCGGTACATGAAGCAATAAACCTGTGCAGGTCATCATAGTAATACACTGCATGTTTTTTCACAAGGTGCTGGAGAGAAAGGAGGCCTCCTGTCTGGGGGTCAGAAGCAGAGGGTGGCGCTGGCCCGGGCGCTGCTCAGGGATCCCAAGGTCCTCATTCTGGATGATGTCAGCAGCGCTCTGGACACTGAAAGTGAACAGAAGGTGAGACTGGTGATCGGCCCTATGGGATAAGCACCCGGTATATAAGTATGCGGCTAAGGTGCAGGGTGTGTGGGGTGCACTATATGGCGGTATCTCACAGTCTGCTTCCTGTTGTGGTTTCCCACGCTGCACAGCTTGTAGAAGCTAATGGTGTCACAATTTCCTAAACTGCAGCCATGATGCGGAGGAAGCAAAGATGCCTATCCTCCGCCAGTATAAAAAGGTTTGTAGATTTTTTTAACCCCTTTATGACCGAGGGGCCCAAATTGAAGCAATGTCGCCTCCTCGCCTTCTAAGAGCCATAGCACTTTTATTTTTCCATCTACAGGGATGGTCGGGGCGTCATTTTTGGCGCCATGATCTCTAGTTTTTATTGGCTAAAGGGGGTTATCCAGCGCTACAATAACATGGCCACTTTTCCCCCTCTCTTGTCTCCAGGTCAGGTATGGTTTGCAATTAAGCTCCATTTACTTCAATGGAACTGAGTTTGAAACCCCACCCAATCCAGAGACAAGAGAGGGGGAAAAGTGGCCATGTTTTTGTAGCGCTGGATAACCCCTTTAATTCTCTGGAATTAAAGTCGCTTTATTAATAAATAAATAATAATAATAATTGGTGTAAGAGAAAAAAATCATTAATATTATAGGCGATCTCTATGCACAGTCCCGATCAGTCAGTGACAGGTCCTTGACCTGTCACTGATTACCTTAAATGCTGCGATCGCTGTGCATCAAGGCGTTTAAAGGGGTTAATGACAGGCAGCTGCAGGACTGCGGCTGTCTGTCATGCATTGTCGTGCATTGAAACAGCCCTTCACAGCCAGGAAGGTATTTAGCTGTATGGCTGACGTAAAGGGGTTAATAAAGAATAATAGGCCCAGTGTCGGACTGGGGTACCTTGGGCCCACCAGGAAATTTTATTCTAGGGGCCCACCCTACATAAACTAGATATAACCAGCGCCAAACCTTTCACATTACTATAGCGACTTTACATGGAGCTGTATATGTAAATGGTGATGCTAGCTTACTGCTAGTAACTTGTCAGTCACTCTATGCAAACAGCATAGCATACCACTTAAGTTTCTTGATATAATAATATATAATAAGATGAATATATAATAAGATAAAACCCCAGGTTACTATATAGAGGCAATAAATGACCAGGTAACAGGCGTGTGCAGCAGTGCTGGGGGATTCTATGTCATCCTGGAGCTGCTAAACAGGGAGGCCCAGCTCCTGATCAGGGGCCCACCAAGGGGTAGGGCCCACCAGGGGATTCCCCTGCTCCCCTTTGGGTCAGTCCGAGCCTAAATAGGCCTCTATAGGAAAAGCCTAGATCTGGTTGCCCTTCGAGTGCGTCTCCATCTTTGTGTTGCATTGCACTCAGCAGATTTGCTCTATAACACAGATATAGAGCTTTAGCTTTGGCTGTCCAGGCATGATGGGAATTGTAGTTTTGCAACAGCTGGGGGACCGCAGTTTGACACCCATGCTTATACATGGCTTCTCTATTTAGATTCAGAGCACGGTGTACGACAACCCAAAGAGACGTACGGTCCTGCTTATATCTCACCGCATGCACATCGTGGAGAAGGCCGATCACATCCTGGTTCTAGAAGGCGGCCGGATCAGAGAGTCAGGAAAACATGAAGAGTTACTGGCTAAGAGAGGCGTCTACTGGAAACTCTGGGACAAGCAGCATAGCACCTTCCATAGGGAGAATGGAAAAACATAAGGCCTGCCCCATGTACACCAATGACTTCCCCATATATATATGTGATGGACGCCCTGCAAGTACTTCTAAGTATTGTGATCTCTCGTACAAGAGGCCGTGCAGGTATATGACCTTCTGCACTGAGATTTACAAAGAGAAAAGTGATGGTTTTCTTGTGACTTTTTCCCTTGCATCCTCACCAGTATTCCCATTGTCCATGTATCACACATATGGCAGTACAGATGAAGCAGACCTTGTAATATGCTTTTCTTTCCACTCGAATTTTGCTGGCATAGTGGGAGATTTATCAAACATGGTGTAAAGTGAAACTGGCTCAGTTGCCGCTAGCAACCAATCAGATTCCACTTTTCATTCCTCACAGACTCTTTGGAAAATGAAAGGTGGAATCTGATTGGTTGCTAGGGGCAACTGAGCCAGTTTCACTTTACACCATGTTTGATAAATCTCCCCCATAGAGTTTATATTGTTTTAGGGTAATAAAGGTTAATGAGTGAAATGATGTACAGATTTATTTCCTTACTGTCTGTGAATATTAGCGCGGTGTCAGTGAATGAGAACACGTATACACCCAGAGACTGACAACCCTATACCTAGCTAGTCCTGCCCTCTAAAGTTGTATCCAATCCGGAAAATGCCCTGAAAGCTGAATACCTTAAAAGCAGGGGTGGGGAACCGCATCCGGCCCCTGAGATCTCCCGATGCGGCCCGCGGCTCCCCTGTGATGTGCGCCGCTCTGGTGGGGCAGGACCCGGCATACACAGCATACTCTGTGACGGCTGCCAGACACAGGAGGATGCTGTGAGTGCCGTCCCCTTCCCCACCAGAGCAGCGCATATCTTCCTTCTCCTGCAGGCCGCGTGCGATGACGTCATGTCACCGAACGCCGCCTGCAGGAGAAGACTGGCACAGCCTAGAGGGTAGAGAAGAGGACCTGGGCAGCGTGGGAGCGGAGGAAAGGTGAGTGGGATGTTTATTTTTTTATTTGGGACAGACACTGGGGGTTAACTAGGCTACCAGGGACATGACTGGGGGGTTAATTAGGCTACCAGGGACATGACTGGGGGGGGGGGTTAACTAGGCTACCAGGGACATGACTGGGGGGGGGGGTAACTAGGCTACCAGGGACATGACTGGGGGGGAGTTAACTAGGCGACCAGGGACATGACTGGGGGGGGGGGGGTTAATTAGGCTACCAGGGACATGACTGGGGAGTTAATTAGGCTACCAGGGACATGACTGGGGGGGGGGGTTAATTAGGCAACCAGGGACATGACTGGGGGGGGGGGTTAATTAGGCTACCAGGGACATGACTGGGGGGGGGTTGATTGGGCTACCAGGGACATGACTGGGGGGGGGGGGGTAACTAGGCTACCAGGGACATGACTGGGGGGGAGTTAACTAGGCGACCAGGGACATGACTGGGGGGGGGGGGGGTTAATTAGGCTACCAGGGACATGACTGGGGGGTTAATTAGGATACCAGGGTCATGACTGGGGGAGAGTTAACTAGGCGACCAGGGACGTGACTGGGGGGGTTAACTAGGCTACCAGGGACGTGACTGGGGGGTTAATTAGGCTACCAGGGACATGACTGTGGGGGGGGGGGGTTAACTAGGCCTACCAGAGGCATCACTGGGGGTTAACTAGACTACCAGGGACATCAGTATCGGGTTAACTACAGCTACCAGGGGCATCACTGGAGGTTAACTCTGGCTACAGGGCATCACTAAGGATTCACATCAGGTACAAGGGGCACCACAGAGGGTTAACTACAATAGCAGGTGCACTAGGGGCACAATACTTTGCCTTGCCCTGGGTGCTGCAAACCCCCGCTACTAACGACCGCGCACAGTATGCGGCCCTCAAATGATTTTATTAATGCCCAACTGGCCCTCGACATGGAAAAGGTTCCCCACCCCTGCCTTAAAGGGTACCTGTCATTTAAACAAATTTATGCCATGTCAGAGGTTTGTATTGTTATATATATAAAGCTAGTGGGCACCACTAACGATCATGGAGTGCTAAACCAATGCATATAAGTTGTACATCATCCTCTCAAATCCCCAGAGACTGACAACCCTATACCTAGCTAGTCCTGCCCTCTAAAGTTGTATCCAATCCGGAAAATGCCCTGAAAGCTGAATACCTTAAAAGCAGGGGTGGGGAACCGCATCCGGCCCCTGAGATCTCCCGATGCGGCCCGCGGCTCCCCTGTGATGTGCGCCGCTCTGGTGGGGCAGGACCCGGCATACACAGCATACTCTGTGACGGCTGCCAGACACAGGAGGATGCTGTGAGTGCCGTCCCCTTCCCCACCAGAGCAGCGCATATCTTCCTTCTCCTGCAGGCCGCGTGCGATGACGTCATGTCACCGAACGCCGCCTGCAGGAGAAGACTGGCACAGCCTAGAGGGTAGAGAAGAGGACCTGGGCAGCGTGGGAGCGGAGGAAAGGTGAGTGGGATGTTTATTTTTTTATTTGGGACAGACACTGGGGGTTAACTAGGCTACCAGGGACATGACTGGGGGGTTAATTAGGCTACCAGGGACATGACTGGGGGGGGGGTTAACTAGGCTACCAGGGACATGACTGGGGGGGGGGGGTAACTAGGCTACCAGGGACATGACTGGGGGGGAGTTAACTAGGCGACCAGGGACATGACTGGGGGGGGGGGGTTAATTAGGCTACCAGGGACATGACTGGGGAGTTAATTAGGCTACCAGGGACATGACGGGGGGGGGGGGGGGGGTTAATTAGGCTACCAGGGACATGACTGGGGGGGGGGGTTAATTAGGCTACCAGGGACATGACTGGGGGGGGGTTGATTGGGCTACCAGGGACATGACTGGGGGGGGGGGGGGTAACTAGGCTACCAGGGACATGACTGGGGGGGAGTTAACTAGGCTACCAGGGACATGACTGGGGGGGGGGGGGGGGGGTTAATTAGGCTACCAGGGACATGACTGGGGGGTTAATTAGGATACCAGGGTCATGACTGGGGGAGAGTTAACTAGGCGACCAGGGACGTGACTGGGGGGGTTAACTAGGCTACCAGGGACGTGACTGGGGGGTTAATTAGGCTACCAGGGACATGACTGTGGGGGGGGGGGGTTAACTAGGCCTACCAGAGGCATCACTGGGGGTTAACTAGACTACAAGGGGCATCACTGGGGTTAACTAGACTACCAGGGACATCAGTATCGGGTTAACTACAGCTACCAGGGGCATCACTGGAGGTTAACTCTGGCTACAGGGCATCACTAAGGATTCACATCAGGTACAAGGGGCACCACAGAGGGTTAACTACAATAGCAGGTGCACTAGGGGCACAATACTTTGCCTTGCCCTGGGTGCTGCAAACCCCCGCTACTAACGACCGCGCACAGTATGCGGCCCTCAAATGATTTTATTAATGCCCAACTGGCCCTCGACATGGAAAAGGTTCCCCACCCCTGCCTTAAAGGGTACCTGTCATTTAAACAAATTTATGCCATGTCAGAGGTTTGTATTGTTATATATATAAAGCTAGTGGGCACCACTAACGATCATGGAGTGCTAAACCAATGCATATAAGTTGTACATCATCCTCTCAAATCCCCAGAGACTGACAACCCTATACCTAGCTAGTCCTGCCCTCTAAAGTTGTATCCAATCCGGAAAATGCCCTGAAAGCTGAATACCTTAAAAGCAGGGGTGGGGAACCGCATCCGGCCCCTGAGATCTCCCGATGCGGCCCGCGGCTCCCCTGTGATGTGCGCCGCTCTGGTGGGGCAGGACCCGGCATACACAGCATACTCTGTGACGGCTGCCAGACACAGGAGGATGCTGTGAGTGCCGTCCCCTTCCCCACCAGAGCAGCGCATATCTTCCTTCTCCTGCAGGCCGCGTGCGATGACGTCATGTCACCGAACGCCGCCTGCAGGAGAAGACTGGCACAGCCTAGAGGGTAGAGAAGAGGACCTGGGCAGCGTGGGAGCGGAGGAAAGGTGAGTGGGATGTTTATTTTTTTATTTGGGACAGACACTGGGGGTTAACTAGGCTACCAGGGACATGACTGGGGGGTTAATTAGGCTACCAGGGACATGACTGGGGGGGGGTTAACTAGGCTACCAGGGACATGACTGGGGGGGGGGGGTAACTAGGCTACCAGGGACATGACTGGGGGGAGTTAACTAGGCGACCAGGGACATGACTGGGGGGGGGGGTTAATTAGGCTACCAGGGACATGACTGGGGAGTTAATTAGGCTACCAGGGACATGACTGGGGGGGGGGGGGGTTAATTAGGCTACCAGGGACATGACTGGGGGGGGGGGTTAAATAGGCTACCAGGGACATGACTGGGGGGGGGTTGATTGGGCTACCAGGGACATGACTGGGGGGGGGGGGGTAACTAGGCTACCAGGGACATGACTGGGGGGGAGTTAACTAGGCGACCAGGGACATGACTGGGGGGGGGGGGGTTAATTAGGCTACCAGGGACATGACTGGGGGGTTAATTAGGATACCAGGGTCATGACTGGGGGAGAGTTAACTAGGCGACCAGGGACGTGACTGGGGGGGTTAACTAGGCTACCAGGGACGTGACTGGGGGGTTAATTAGGCTACCAGGGACATGACTGTGGGGGGGGGGGGTTAACTAGGCCTACCAGAGGCATCACTGGGGGTTAACTAGACTACAAGGGGCATCACTGGGGTTAACTAGACTACCAGGGACATCAGTATCGGGTTAACTACAGCTACCAGGGGCATCACTGGAGGTTAACTCTGGCTACAGGGCATCACTAAGGATTCACATCAGGTACAAGGGGCACCACAGAGGGTTAACTACAATAGCAGGTGCACTAGGGGCACAATACTTTGCCTTGCCCTGGGTGCTGCAAACCCCCGCTACTAACGACCGCGCACAGTATGCGGCCCTCAAATGATTTTATTAATGCCCAACTGGCCCTCGACATGGAAAAGGTTCCCCACCCCTGCCTTAAAGGGTACCTGTCATTTAAACAAATTTATGCCATGTCAGAGGTTTGTATTGTTATATATATAAAGCTAGTGGGCACCACTAACGATCATGGAGTGCTAAACCAATGCATATAAGTTGTACATCATCCTCTCAAAAGAAATAAAGCATATGCACAAAAAATGGTAGCACATCACAAAAATCTTTATTATAACACTGACATAGATACAAAGTACCACATAAATATATGAATGTACAGGAGGAGTAAAATGAGGGAGACAACACCCCAAATACTGCTCTACATTATAAACACTAAAATGTCACCATAAGTCCTGCTGGCGTTCCGGACGGGACTAATCTACCACTCTGACTCTGGACTGTATGTACAATAACAAAAATCCAACATCTCTACAGAGATCTAGACAGAGACCCTGTAAAACTAAATATAACCACAAATAATGGAGCATAGGAAAAAATTGGAAAAGATCACCATATACAGTCCAACAGAATGAGAGTCAGATGGGATAAGAAATCACCCCACTCATTCCGCTGTCTTGCGGCTTCCTCATGGATGTCCCTGAGGGGGTTTGATGGGATGTGAGGGGGTTTGATGTGTGCAAGACCGCTGGAGTAAGATCGGCCCCGCACACATCAGTGTTATGGAAGCCGCAGCTGCCTCTCATTAACCCCTTAAACACCCATAAAAGTTTAAACTACCCTCTTGCCCATTATAAAAATAAAGATATTAACCCTTAGGGGACACAGCCAGTTTTCATTTTTGCACTTTCGTTTTTTCCTCCTTGTGTATATAAAGCCATAGCACTTGCATTTTTCCACCAAGAGACCTAGATGAGCCCTTATTTTTGCACAACTAATTAAACTTTGCTATGGCAGATGTAATTTTTGCCTAAAATATGCCGGGAAACGAGAAAAATTTTATGTGTGGTGAAATTGAAAAAAAAAAAAATTATTTGGGGGGGTTTTGTTTTTACGCCGTTCGCCCTAGGGTAAAACTGAGTTGTTATACATGTTCTTGAAGTTGTTACGATTACAACGATATGTAACATATATAACTTTTATATTATCTGATGGCTTTTAAAAAATTCAAACCATTGTTAACAAATATATATTCCCTAAAATCGCTCCATTCCCATGCCCATAACGCTTTTATCCTTTGGGGCTGTGTGAGGTGTCATTTTTTGCGCCATGATGTGTTCTTTCTATCGGTACCTTGATTGCGCATATGCGACTTTTTGATCGCTTTTTATTACAATTTTTTGAGATTTGATGCGACCAAAAATGCGCAATTTTGCACTTTGGAATTTTTTCACGCTTATGCAGTTTACCGTGCGAGATCGGGAATGTGATAAATTAATATTTCGGGCGATTACACACGTGGCGATAGCGAACGTGTATTTATTTATTTTTATTTATAAAATGGGGAAAGGGGGGTGATTCAAACTTTTATTAGGGGAGGGGGCTTTGTGTTATTAAGAAAACATTTTTCTTTTACTTTACACTTATACTAGAAGCCCCCTGGGGTTAGGGTTATTCCCCCTGGGGTTAGGGTTATTCCCCCTGGGGTTAGGGTTATTCCCCATGGGGGACTTCTAGTATATGCACGCTGATCTCTCATAGAGATCTATGCAGTATAGATATACTGCATAGATCCATGAGATCTGTGCTCTATTGCTTTCGGCTGCTGCAGCCAAAAGCAATAGAATACTGAGCCGGGATCAGCGCCATTACGGCGCAGACCCCGGCCCGGGACACATACAGAAATCGCCCCTCTGCAATCACGCCGCGGGGGGACGATTCCCCCACTAGACCACCAGGTATGTGGCACAATAAGTACTCAGATGCAGCTGTCAACTTTGACAGCTGCATCTAAGTACTTAATTAGCAGGCACGGTGATCGGACTGTGCCCACTAATAGCCGCGGTCCCGGGCGATCCCCCTCTGAACTCCCATAGCTGCACCAGGACAATCAGTAACGTCCTGGTGCAGCTATAGGTTAAAAATAAATAAGCAAACATATTATAAATCTTAGCATACAGAATTGTCCGATCTATTAAAATATAACATTACTGCTCCCGCGCTGTGAACGGCGTAAACGGGGGGGGGGGGGGACACACAAACCAGGATTGCTGATTTTTTAAAATTTAAATATCACAAAAAAAAATAAAAAGTGATTGAAACTTTTCTTTTACACCAATATGATATTAATAAAAACTAGAGATCATGACGCAAAAAATGCCACCCCAACCAGCCCTTTGGGTGGAAAAATAAAAGCGCTATGGCTCTTAGAAGGCGAGGAGAAACATTGCATTAATTTGACCCGGACATCCGGGCATCAATGGGCTCGGCTTGAATGAGTTAAATAAAAGTAAATTACAAATCTATATAACTTTCTAAAACCAGTTGATTTAAAAAAAAAAAAAGTCTACTCTGCACTGCTGCCTTATATTTATGGTCCCCCCCCCCCCCCCCCCCGTCACAGGGTCCCTGTTTTAGGGGGTGTCCAGATACAGTTATAAGTATCAGCATCTGATTTTTGAATAGGAGTAATTTACAAAGCTATAAAACTTTCTGACACCGGTTGATTTGAAAAAAAAAAAAATATAGATTTTCACTAGAGTTTCCCTTTAAGAATTAAGATTCTTATTGCTTATGTATTGTTTGAAATGTAGATAAGAAACAAAAACAAATAAAACAAAAATAATGTTAAATTTTTTTTTTATTTTTTGGTGATCGACAGTTACAGATTTTTTTTTCTAATACAGGAAAGTCGACAGATGTTGAAGAATGTGAAGAGGGAACGGTTTGGCGGTGACATCTCTGCAGTTACGGCTTCTTTTCATCTTCATACTCGTGCAGTAAGTCGCTGACATCATACTGCCCGACCTTCACCCACCCGTCCTCCTTCATGTGATACACTGAGGAGACACAGATGAGTCACACACTTGGCAGCCCTTCCTACCAGATGTCCTAAACATTATTCGGCTGACTATTTCCTAATAATAAGCTTTACTTCGAGGAATCTTATAACTGAATTGAGGTGGCCGATGGGTTTCCGCCAAAACAGCAAAATCACTATTGTTGCTTAGTCATCGGGATGGCAAGGAGACAGGTTTCACATTCTAAGGCTATGTTCACACTACGTAAAACTACGGCCATAGTTCTCGCCGCAGAACTACGGGCGTAGTTTTGAGGGGTGGAACATAGCCTTATTTTCAATGGGATCCCGGCCGGAGCGTACACACATCGTATGCGCTCCAGCCGGGATCCTATGCGGCACCGGAAAAAAACTGACAAGTCAGTTTTCTGCGGCCGTAATTCAGTGAATTCCGGCCGCAGAAAGACCTGTCAGTTCACACAGTGAAGCGAGCGGCTCGCTGATGCGCCCGCATCAGAGCTCCGCGGCCGGAAAGATCACCCGACCGATACTTAAGTACCACAGAACGGCCGGATGTTCACAGCGTGTGAACATAGCCTAAAAATGTTCTAAAATGCTAATGCATGTGGAATGGTCAGGCCGGCTTCACACTGCCTTAAAATCTCAGAAAAATGCCAATAAAAACACCAGCTGTGATTTGCCTTACACATACACTGTGGGGGAGATTTATCAAACATGGTGTAAAGTAAAACTGTTTCAGTTGCCCCTAGCAACCAATCAGATTCCACTTTTCATTCCTCACAGACCCTTTGGAAAATGAAAGGCGGAATCTGATTGGTTGCTAGGGGCGACTGAGCCAGTTTCACTTTACACCATGTTTGATAAATCTCCCCACCAGTGTTTTTTTTTTAGGGGGGGGGGGGGGTCTCCTTTTTGGCGTTTTGGGGCTCTTTGGCTCTTTTCTTCCATAGACTTTAATGGGATTGTCATGGTTGTCTCAAAAACGCCATTGCTGTGCGTATGGTGGGATTTTTTTTTTTGCATTTTTGTCACCTTTTGTGCTTCGACAGCTAGGGCATTTGATGGCAGAGGAAAAAAAAAAAAGTTCAGCGCACAAACACACCTAAACCACAAAGAAGATCATTCACACAAAGTCGAAAATGCCAGAAAAAAACAAGAATGCCTGAAATATGCCATGTGCCGCATTGGTGTTTTTTTCATTTTTTTTTTAATCTGAAAAACACCAGACAAAAAAGTGTGTGTGAGGACACCCCCAGGGTCTGAACACTCAGACGTTGACTGATAAAAACCTTGCCATGCCACGTATGTGAGCCTAAAAAAAGGGAAATTAAAGACCGGAATTGCTGTTTTTGTTCATCCTGTCTCCTAAAAACAACCAATATACAGTATATACAATCTAATGTAACCCATAACGGTACTAACAAATCAAAACTACAGATTGAAATTGTGTTTAGCTAAAAAGTTATAGTGATGTATAAAAAAAAAAAAAAAAAAATCACACATGGCAGATTTTTGTGTTTTTTTTTTTTTTTAAATGGCCACTGCAGTGTTTTGTACCAAATCTAGAAATAGAGTCAAATGGGATGGAAAGTATAAAGAAAGGACTTTTATTTCTCTTTACTTTTAGATCTACATCTGATTTTGGCTCAAAAACTGCGGTTATCCAACAAAAACTTGTGTGATCCCAGCCTTAGGGCCCTATTACACAGAGTGATTATCAGCCCGATTCGGCCTTTTCATTATTGATCGGGCCCCCATCAGCCCATGGAATAGGACCCTTACTAGTCCTGCCAGTACACTGCCAAGTGGCTGCAGTGCTGACTGTGAGTGTAGCCGGAGATGTTCTCCCCCCCCAGAGCAGCACATTTACTTACAATTCACCACCCCTCCTGAATAGTTGTCACGGTGTGTGGCATAACTGATGGCTCTGCGGGCAAGGTCATACGCTTCTTTAGGGGTCAGATCGTAGCGGTGGCCACTGTCTATAATCCCATATGCATAGGAACTTCCCGATCCAGTAGAGAACATGTTACCAGAGAGCCGTGTTCCATTTTCATTAACGTAATATAAACCAGGACCCTGTAGAATACACATTATACAGGTAGTTTATTCTATTTGCTATTATGTTCATAACCTACTATTGCTTAACACAGTAGTCTAGATTTAGGCTAGGATCACACACAGTAAACTAGAAGCCAAATACCACCACTATTTTCAGTCAAAATTAAACAATGTGTGAAGAAACGTCCGGTGGTAAATAATGAGCATGTTTGGTCGGTCGCATTGTGCCGCACTCCTTACCTTCTTATCCCAGCCGCAGATCATGCTGCCAATGCTTAGGCCTGTACCTCTGTACTGGATCATCATATTGCACAAGAGTTTGGAAGCGGCCGACACCGAGATCCGATCGTTATTTCGCAGCTTGTATAACCTGATATAAAGACAAAGGGGTAGAAATAAATTATATATACTCATTTATATATATATATATATATATATATATATATATATACCATATTTTCCAGCGTATAAGACGACTTTTTAACCGTCAAACCGTTAAAGTCGTGGGTCATCTTATACGCTGGGTATTGTCACCCCATATGGGGCGCCATTTAAAAAAAAAAAACAGTTAACTCACCTGGGCCCATTCCCGGCCTCCGCGCGTCTTCTCCTCCGCACCCGTTGCTGGCGCAGCCAGTGTGATGTACACTGACTGCGGCGAGGATGCCCAAAGCTCTCCCAAGCAGCCGAGCGTCTAATTGGAGACAATCGGCTTCTCGGGAGAGCTTTGGAAGAATGACAGAGCCTTTGGGAGGCTCCGGAAGTACCCGATGCCTCTGTCATTCTTTAGACGCTCGGCTGCGGTCAGGCAGGGGTTAACATTTTCCGGCGTATAAGGCGAATCCCTGACAATCTGATTAAAAGTCAAGGGTCGTCTTATACGCCCAGTCGCCTTATACTCCGGAAAATACGGTAGATAGATAGATAGATAGATAGGAGATAGATAGATAGATAGATAGATAGATAGATAGATAGGAGATAGATAGATAGATAGATAGATAGATAGATAGGAGATAGATAGATAGATAGGAGATAGATAGATAGATAGATAGATAGATAGATAGATAGATAGATAGATAGATAGATAGATAGGAGATAGATAGATAGATAGATAGATAGATAGATAGATAGATAGATAGATAGATAGATAGATAGATAGACAGACCTTGGCTGGAAGGGCTCAAGCTTGGCACCAAATACAATAATTGTTTTTGCTTCACCAACAACCAGGTAATTTCTAACCCACCAATGAGGCTGAGGGGGTGTAAATCGGGCTCAAACACCCTGAGTACAGCGCTCACACCACTTCTTAGAATACACTTATTGACTTAATGCTGGTCACAGGTCGGCCAGGATTTAAAAAAAAAAAAATACAGTCAATGAGTGTATCCCAAAAAGTGGTGTGAATGCTGTACTCGGGGGTGTTTGAGCTTTCTTATACCCCCACAGCCTCATATTCAGGGGCATCACTAGCAGTGGGCATCAGTCAAAATTTTATTATTACTATATGGAGGGCACAGCACGGGGCATTATTACTATATGGGGGCACAGAGGTCATTATTACTATATAGTGACACAGCAGGGGACATTATTACTATATGGAGGGCACAGGGGGACATTATTACTATATGGAGGCACAGCAGGGGACATTATTACTATATGGAGACACAGGGGGCATTATTACTATATGGAGGGCACAGCAGGGGATATTATTACTATATGGAGGGCACAGCAGGGGCATTATTACTATATGGAGGGCACAGTAGGGACAATATTACTATATGGGGCACAGCAGAGGAGATTATTATTATATGGGGGCACAGCAGGAAGCATTATTACTATATGGAGGGCACAGTAGGGGCATTATTACTTTATGGAGGGCACAGCAGGGAACATTATAACTATATGAAGGCACAGCAGGGATATTATTACTATATAAAAGCACAGCAGGGACATTATTACTATATGACGCACAGCAGGTGATATTATTACTATATGGAGGGCACAGCGGGGGGACATTATTACTATATGGGGCACAGCAGGGGGACATTATTACTATATGGGGCACAGCGAGGGACATTATTACTATATGCGGGCACAGCAGGGGATATTATTACTATATGGGGCACAGCAGGGAACATTTTACTATATGGAGGGCACAGCAGGGGACATTTTACTATATGAGGCACAGCGGGGGACATTATTACTATATGGGGCATAGGGGACATTATTACTATATCAGGCACAGCGGGGGACATTATTACTATATGAGGGCACAGCAGGGGACATTATTAATATATGGAGCTACAGGGGGACATTATTACTATATGGAGGGCACAGCAAGAGATATCACTATATGGAGGCACAGCAGGAGACATTACTATATGGAGGCACAGGGGGACATTATTACTATATATAGGCACAGCAGGAGACATTATTACTATATGGAGGCACAGGGGGACATTATTACTATATAGAGGCACAGCAGGGGACATTTAGGTTAAGAAAAACATAACAGTCAAACAACTGTAAAAAAATAAATATATATATATATATATATTGTATCACCCACCTGCACTCTTTGGCGAGGAGCCGTTCCCAGTATTGGCAGTCTGCAGCACTTCCCGACATGGTGCCCAGCAGGAACGGGTTGATCTCTATCACTTTGTTAAATTTCAGAGTAGCTGTGGATATGGACATGATACACAGGAGTCATTATATAAGAACAAACAACGGTAATTACATATAACATGCCTGCAGATACACCAGCTTCCATTTACTGTAGAAGATGTATATATATATATATATATATATATATATATGAATGTGTGAAGGGTATATAGCAGCACCTTATACCGATTTATCACTCACAGATATAACTTCCAGCTGATGCCCGTGAATCCACCGCCACAATCACTCCGTGCTGGAACTTGAAGGCTAGTGTGGTGGTCCCGTGCCATGGCTCAAGTTTGACCCCATCGACTCCTTTCTCCAGTCTATGAAGAAATTCTGCAGGCTGCGCAACAGAACAATGGTATAAGGCAAAGATGGCAAACCTCAGGCCCCCCAGCAGTTGTAAAACTACAATTCCTATCAAACTAAAGCTTTGGCTGTCCAGGCATGATGGGAATTGTAGTTTTGCAACAGCTGGAAAGCAAAAGGTTAAGTTCCACATGATCTAGAGCAATAATTGTAAATTAAGTGTTTCCTACTTAAAGGGGAACTCCCGTGAATTTTTTCAAATCAACTGGTGTCAGAAAGTTATATTGATTTGTAATTTACTTTTAGTTAAAAATCTCCAGTCTTCCAGTACTTATCAGCTTCTGTACGTCCTGCAGGAAGTAGTGTATTCTTTCCAGTCTGACACAGTGCTCTCTGCTGCCACCTTCGTCTATGTCAGGAACTGTCCAGAGCAGCAGCAAATCCCCATAGAAAACCTCCCCTGCTCTGGACAGTTCCTGACAGGGACAGAGGTGGCAGCAGAGAGCACTGTGTCAGACTGGAAAGAATACATCCTGTGGGACATACAGCAGCTGATAAGTACTGGAAGACTGGAGATTTTTAAACAGAAGTAAATTACAAATCTATATAACTTTTTGAAACCAGTTGATTTGAAAGAAAATTATGTAGCCTACCACATGTTATGATCTTACACTGTTATGCACCATCAGGTACATCGCTATAAGTATTTTTTATGAATAGATTGGCGTCAGTGCAGGGATGCCAGTGACACAGTCCTAATTTCCGCGCACAGCACCGGTCTATTCCCAGGCACCGTTCCAGCTTGAAGCAGTGGAGGTGGGCCTGCCGGCCCCCAGTGTGACGACACCCCTTCCCTCTGTGACGCGACTCCATTACAATCAATGGCGCTGCGTCACAGAGAGGAGATGGACACACCGTGCTTCAGGCCGGGCTGGTGACCAGGACTAGACCGGTGCTGTGCGTGGGATCAGGCCGTGGTTCAAAAAAGGACCGCGTCGCCACAATCCCCGCACCGGTCTATAAAAAAGCGATGTACCTGAATACAGTGTACCACCTACAGACATACCATGCACCCAATGAGGTGAAAACCTTAGAGTCTGGAGTACACAGGCACAACATGCGCACAACCCACATGGCGTCCATGTTTCATCTCTTTACGACCTTCATCATGAGATTAGACAATGACAAGTAACCTTTATTAAAACTCCAGAGATTACAGAATCTCTCTTCCATGTGCCGCTGTCATACACTTGTCCGTCTCTATATTGACCATTGAACGTACTTTCCTCACAGTAACCACATAATATACATATATACTCACAATACATAGACACAAGCGCAATGTGACGCCATGACAGTGTCCGTACCTGACATCCAGGTGGCACCGCCAGTTCAGTATTGAAATTGTTAAAGGATATTGTGGGTGAAATCTGCCCGCCATAGAGGGGTGCGCGCCAGTCCTGGGATCTGGAAGACCCACAGATATTCAGAAGAGCCATTCCTAGAAGAGAGACCACCTGGAGATGTTATTCTTTCCCTTCAGTCCTCCCAGATTACCTCTATGATGTGTAGACCCCCCAGTCGGCCCCCATTCCCTCCTTACCTCTATAACCGATCTCTTTTATCCTTATTTCATATAAAACCTCTTTGTCCTTCTTGTTTTTCTGTCGTCTTCTTCCCGGCTCACCCAGTCATGCTGAAAGTGAAAGTAATGGTTCTACTTCTATTCTCCACCTCCCCCGTCTGCTGCTGACAATCCCTTGTAGAAGAATTGAAAGAACTGGGGTAGGTTTACTTCACGGCCTGACAAGCGTGTACGTTAGTAAGAAGCTTCTTTAACCCTTTCACGACCACGGCCTAAATTTCCACATCAAATTTATGCTAATTTTTAGCATTCTTATTTATATAGTAAGCAGCATTTTCATAAAATCTCGGTGTGGCCCTTTTTAGCATTTTTTTTTTCTATAGGCCACAAAAAGGCGCAAACAAAAACAGATAAAACTGCCTGATGCATATGGGCACACAGGCGCACGTCACCGTGTAAATCCGGCCAGCTCTATCATTTTCCGGCCTGGTCGGCCCCATAGGCTTACATTGTGCAGCCATCTAGGTCACAAAATACAGAGCTGGGCCAGGGGGGGTCAGTGGTAGTTTTTCAAAAACCGGGCAGGCTCTGGGTACAATTTTTTTTTCCCCCCAACTAATTTGAGGCATTTTCTCGCCCCATAGACCTATATAGGCTAAAAAGAAAAGCGTAGATAAAAAATATTAATCATAATAGTTTCCTTGTTCGTCAGCTGATCGCTGGCCCTTAATTTTTAGACGGCACCCATTTTGAGGCGAAAATACAGTTGTATTTTCACCTAAAAATGGTGGCTGTCCAAAAATGCGGCTAAAAAAAGAGGTTGCGTGAACATAGTAATAGACACACTTTTTGTAAAGCATTTTTTGGACATTAAAATAATATGAACATAGTCCTAGAGTAGAATCACACTATTATTTTTTAGCAAAAAAAACCCAAACAAAACACCAATAAAACCCGCATAATTTATGTTTTTTTTTTTGTTTAAAAAACACTATGGCTAGAATCATGCACCATCTGTGTCTGATGGAAGCTTAAATGAAGCTTTAAAAGGGTATTCCAGAGATAATCTTTTTATTTATTTATTTTTTTTAAATCAACTGGTGACAGGAAGTTATAGAGATTTATAGTTTACTTCTGTTTAAAAATCTGCACTCTTCCAGTACTTATTAGCTGCTGTATGTCCTGCATGAAGTGGTGTATTGTTTCCAGTCTTACACAGTGCGCTCTGCCACCTCTGTCCGGAACTGTACAGAGCAGGAGATTGAGGTGGAAAGCACTGTGTCAGGGTGCATGGACACTATGGAATACGCGCGGGAAAACTCGTTCCCGCTCGCGGCAGTACACATCTCTGCCCAGGCCATAGACACCATTCTATGGCTGGACAGATTCCGCCGTCCACCGAAAGAATTGACAGCGGAATCCGTCTGTGCCTAGAATAGAGTCTATGGCACAGGCGGAGATGCGCATGGTAGCTAACTACATGGGAACAGTGCAGAGGATGAAGGTAAGAGACATACCTTCATCCTCAGTGTCTCCTGCTCCATGTGGATATATCAGCAGGTTAGATTCATCTAACCTGCTGATAATTCCCCTTTAAAAGAAAAATATTTTCACTGGAGTTCCCCTATAATATGCTGTGAATTGTAGTGCATGTAGTGCAGGTTTATAAAAGAGCTCTCTCCCATCTGACCGGTAACTGTGATGGGGAAAGTGAGCACAAAAGGTGAAGACTTTGTTTGTAATTTAATGTAATCGGTTCAACTGAGCAAATACCCAGAATCCTCCTCCCCCTCCCGTATAACAATAACCCGTTTGTTATAGCTACAACAGCCGAGAAAAAAGCCTCTGGCTTTATTATTATTCCGGGGCTTCCTGTATTTAGTTGATATTTATAGGATCTTCTATGTAGTGACATTAACACTATACAGGCAAAAAAATACACAAAACATTCACACAGGTTCAGGCTGTAACGGACACAGAAAACGTATTTACCGTCTCTGCGCCATAAAACGGCCATTTGGTACTAAAGACTTGGAAAAATCCAGGCCTAATGGACCTTTTACAGGGGACGATTATCATGCAATAAATCCTGACATCGTTCGCAAGTCTTTCAGTGTAAACACTCAGCGTTCGGTCATTCGCAGTCATCAGTTTTACATTTATTAGCGACTTTTTGTATCAATTTATCGTTTAAAAGAAAAAAAATTGCTTGCCGTTTGCTTAACGGGGGCTTAGGTGATTTATCTGTATGTGTAAAAGGACCCTTGGGTCGGGGATGGGAACCTTTGGCACGCCAGCTGCTGCAAAACTACAATTCCTATTGGGCTTAGATGCCAAAGCTTTAGTTGTGGCTGTCCAGGAATAGTTATCAGAGGCTGAGACGGGACATCTCCAAATAAGCTGAATGGCTAAGCGGGCCTGCTATATCATGTCCCCCGCACAACAGAGACCAGAGCAGCATAGTCAGGGGTGAAAGTACCTGCTTGGCGTGATGGACGTGTTGTGTGTAGTGATTCACAGAAAATTATTTCTACTGAAATAATCAAATATACCGACTGCCAGATAAGGGTAAAGCAGTAGTGATGTGTTTATAATGTAGAACTACAGCTCCCAGTATGCCCTAAGCAGTGGGAAAGGGTGCTGGTGCAATGTCCCAGAGCAAGCGTGGAATTACTGTACTGTTCTCGTTTATGTTGGTCCTAAGTACAGTGGTACCTCGGTTTAAGAGTAACTTGGTTTAAGAGCGTTTTGGTTTAAGAGCTCACAGTTTAGCTCACAGTTTATCAAAATTGTGACTTGGTGTAAGAGCATTGCTTTGGTGTAAGAGCTCCCTGTACTGGGTGGGAGGGGGAGTGGGGGAGGGGCATGGTCTGCATAGCGGGGTCTACAGCTCTGTACTCTGACCCAGGAAGTCTCCCTCACCTTCCAAATCATAGCAGCTATGCGTGGTTTCCTTCCTGCCCAGATAAAGTTAGTGAATGCCTTCTGTAATTTGTCCACGTCTGAGTGTTTGAGGAGCAATGGAACAGTTTGAAGGGGATATAACAATTAACTGAAAGACATCATCTTTAATAGATGACATCTTGCTAATAATGGGATAGGTAGGTTGCTCCACCTCTTTAGTTTTTCTACTATTTTATGTATCAGGTGGGGATAGTTCAGCTGATATATAGAGTGAGGTGTTCTTCCCACACAGATCCCTAAGTATTGTATAGATCGACCAGCTACTTGGACCGGTACTGGCAGTGGTCCACGTTGAGCTAATGGGGACTCGGACAGGAACAACTGTTCACTCTTGTCTATATTTACTTTATAACCCGAGTATAGGCCAAATAACTGCAAGGCTTGAAAAATGGCCGGCATGTCCCGCCGAGGATCTCCTAGAAACAACAGGAGGTCATCTGCAAAAAGCGCCGCTTTCACCTCCCGGCTTCCAACCCGTATTCCCTGAAAAAAAGAACTCGTGGATAAATATCTTGCTAGTGGCTCAATAGCCAAATTGAATAGCATGGGGGAAAGGGGACACCCCTGTCTCGTCCCTTTTTGCAACGGAAAGGGTCGGGATAAGAAACCGGGAGTAGAAATACGTGCCGACGGTTCCTGATACAGAGCCTGAATCATGTTCTGGAACGCTTCAGGGAATTGCATTTTCCGCAAAACCCCTCGCAGCCATCCCCAGCTCACATTATCAATAGCCTTCTCGGCGTCTAAGGACAATATGGCTGGGGATGGGTGCGAGGAAGGCCCCAGGTTGATGTCATCTAAAACTGTCATCACCTTCCTAATATTGGCAACCGCCACTCTTCCCTTTATAAACCCCGTCTGTATGGGGGAGATTAATCGAGGCAATATCATTGATAAGCGATCCGCCATAATCTTGGTCAGGATTTTTAGATCCACATTTATCAATGATATTGGACGATAGGAGCCTGGCAAGAGAGGGTCCTTGCCCGGCTTTGGCAGCACTACTATATGTGCTACATTACTAAAATAAGTAATGGGGAGAATACGTTTATTGATGGAGATAAGGCGGTCGCTGACTATTTGAATAGTTACTTCTGCTCAGTGTTTTCAGAAGGCGGCCTTCACAATCACAGGATGGTTGGACACAGCATTGCCTCCAGCTATATGGGTTCGGCTCCAGTATTTTCAGAGGCTGAAGTTGCAGAGGAACTTGCCCGTTTAAAGCTGAATAAGTTGATGGGTCCAGATGGGATCCATCCCAGGGTTCCTAAAGAACTCAGATCTGTGATTGCTGCCCCCCTGACAGATCTGTATAACCAATCCCTGCTAACAGGAGATGTCCCCGATGATTGGAGAACAGCCAATGTTATACCAATCCACAAGAAGGGGAATAGAGAAGAGCCCAGTAACTACAGGCCAGTGAGCCTGACATCTGTAGTAGTGAAAATGATGGAAACTCTTCTAAAAAAGAAGATAATGGTTCACCTAAGAATCAACAATTTGATGGATCCAAACCAGCATGGCTTTACTGAGGGCCGATCATGTCAGACTAATCTCATTGATTTCTTTGATTATGCCACAAAAGTGCTGGATGAAGGTGGTGCTGTGGATATCGCCTATCTGGACTTAAGCAAAGCTTTTGATACAGTTCCCCATAAAGAGCTGATAGAGAAGTTGGAGAAAATTGGACTAAATCCCTGGATAGTTCAGTGGATTTGTGGTTGGCTGAAGGAGAGATATCAGAGGGTTGTTGTTAATGGTGTATATTCTGAGCAGAGACTGGTTACAAGTGGTGGCCACAAGGGTCTGTTCTGGGTCCTATTCTTTTTAATATGTTTGTAAGTGACATAGGAGAAGGGTTGGTAGGTAAAGTTTGTCTGTTTGCTGACAACACAAAAGTGTGCAATAGGGTGGATATTCCTGGAGGTGTCAGTAATATGGAAAATGATTTAGCTTTGCTAGATACGTGGTCCAAACAGTGGAAATTGAAGTTCAACGTTTCCAAATGTAAAATAATGCACTTGGGGAAGAGGAATCCTCTATCCGAGTATCACATCGGCAGTACTGTGTTGGAAAAGACTTCAGAAGAGAAGGATTTAGGGGTAATGATTTCTGAAAGCCTTAAAATGAGTCACCAGTGCAACCAGGCGGTGGGGAAAGCAAATCGTATGCTGGGGTGTATAGCTAGAGGTATAACCAGTAGGAAGAGGGAGATTGTGATCCCGCTGTATAGAGCTCTGGTGAGGCCACATCTGGAATACTGTGTCCAGTTCTGGAGACCTCACCTAAAAAAGGACATTGATAAAATAGAACGGGTCCAAAGACGAGCTACAAAAATGGTGGAGGGTGTGAGGCATAAACCATATCAGGAAAGACTTAAGGATTTGAATCTGTATAGTCTGGAGGAAAGACGGGAAAGGGGGACATGATTGAAACCTTTAAGTATGTTAAGGGACTAAATAAGGTTCAAGAGGGGAGTGTTTTTAGTAAAAAACTGAGCTCAAGAACAAGAGGACACAGTGAGAGGTTAGTTGGGGGAAAGATCAGAAGCAATGTAAGAAAATATTATTTTACTGAAAGAGTAGTAGATACCTGGAACAAACTTCCAGCAGAGGTGGTTGGTAAATCTACAATAACAGAATTTAAACACGCCTGGGATAGACATATATCTATCCTAAGATAATAAGGAAGAAAATACTAAAAGGGCGGACTAGATGGACCCAGTGGTCTTTTTCTGCCGACAATCTTCTATGTTTCTATGTTTCTATGTCCTGGAACAGGGTTCCCCTCCAAGTAGGAATTATACAGGGGCAGGAGAGATGGGGAAATTTCATCTACTAAGATTTTGTAAAACTCGCCGGAAAACCCATCAGGTCCCAGAGATTTCATATTTTTAAGATGGGAGATAACAGATTTAACCTCCTCCAGAGTCACCGGGGAGTTCAAGGCCGAAGCCTCTTCCCACGTCAGAGAAGGCATGAGATCTAGCCATAGTTAATATCTTAACAAGAAAGTTTCAAAATGTAGAAGGAGGAGAGAGGATAAGGGAGGAGGGAAAAAGGAGGATGTAGGTATTTCCCCACATTCTACATAAGAAGCCATTGTACTAGTCTCCATCCTCCCTAGCTGTTATCTATTGGCAAAGACTCACAGCCCAGACCTTGAATTATAGCAAAAAGTCTGAAACAACAAAATGCCAATATTCATGCATCATAGTAACAGAGTTGGGGGGGGGGGGGGTTCCTCACATAGAGCATTGCACAAAGCAAATATACGTTTTAAGAATATAACACATATAGAATAGACTCTCAACTCCACAGGGGGCAATACAATACTTTAATAAAAAAATTTGCTGGACTTCTTTAACAACACAGGCTGTGTACTGCAAAACAGCGACATCTTGTGGCCAAATGCAGAATGTCAGTTTAAAACCATATATCATACATACTATTATACACAGTTATATCTCTCCAGTTGTTTCTCACAACCTCTGAATATAATACTGCCACACACTGCACCCTCTGAATATAATACTGCCACACACTGCACCCTCTGAATATAATACTGCCACATACTGCACCCTCTGAATATAATACTGCCACATACTGTACCCTCTGAATATAATACTGCCACACACTGCACCCTCTGAATATAATACTGCCACACACTGCACCCTCTGAATATAATACTGCCACACACTGCACCCTCTGAATATAATACTGCCACATACTGCAGCTTCTGAATATAATACTGCCACACACTGCACCCTCTGAATATAATACTGCCACACACTGCACCCTCTGAATATAATACTGCCACATACTGCAGCTTCTGAATATAATACTGCCACACACTGCACCCTCTGAATATAATACTGCCACACACTGCACCCTCTGAATATAATGCTGCCACATACTGCAGCTTCTGAATATAATACTGCCACACACTGCACCCTCTGAATATAATACTGCCACACACTGCACCCTCTGAATATAATACTGCCACATACTGCACCCACTGAATATAATACTGCCACATACTGCAGCTTCTGAATATAATACTGCCACACACTGCACCCTCTGAATATAATACTGCCACATACTGCAGCCTCTGAATATAATACTCTCACATACTGCACCCTCTGAATATAATACTGCCACATACTGCACCCTCTGAATATAATACTCTCACATACTGCACCCTCTGAATATAATACTGCCACACACTGCACCCTCTGAATATAATACTGCCACATACTGCACCCACTGAATATAATACTGCCACACAATGCACCCTCTGAATATAATACTGCCACACACTGCACCCTCTGAATATAATACTCATACATACTGCACCCACTGAATATAATACTGCCACAAACTGCACCCTCTGAATATAATACTGCCACACACTGCACCCTCTGAATATAATACTCATACATACTGCACCCTCTGAATATAATACTGCCACACACTGCACCCTCTGAATATAATACTGCCACACACTGCACCCTCTGAATATAATACTGCCACATACTGCACCCACTGAATATAATACTGCCACACACTGCACCCTCTGAATATAATACTGCCACACACTGCACCCTCTGAATATAATACTGCCACATACTGCACCCACTGAATATAATACTGCCACACACTGCACCCTCTGAATATAATACTGCCACACACTGCACCCTCTGAATATAATACTCATACATACTGCACCCTCTGAATATAATACTGCCACACACTGCACCCTCTGAATATAATACTGCCACACACTGCACCCTCTGAATATAATACTGCCACACACTGCACCCTCTGAATATCAGGCTGCTATTCCTCTATTCCTAGGTGATAGATGGGGGAGGCAGAGAAACTGAAGGACTATGGATGTGCATCTATAACCATCCGCATCTGCATGGACCCATCTATTTAAATAGATCATTTGTGCTTCAACTATGGACCGCACAATGGTTTGTTTGTCTGTTTATTTGTTGCCCCTACACCCACAGGTGTGTGTATGGGGCCATAGAAATCTGTAAGTTCACATTTGTTCGTACAGCTGTCAGTAGAGGGCAGGGTGCTGGCTGGCTGGGTGAGATGTCTTCACTATATATAACTCCCAATGCCAATATGGCGATCTCCTCAAGGAAAAACACTACCGCCTCAGTCCCTCATCGAAGACCTCTCAACTAGCAACATGTTATGTACTGACGAAGGGCAAGAAACCCAAAACAGCCGTCACAATTTGTAAGCTAAGACCAAACCTAAAAACTATGGGGGAGATTTATCAAACTGGTGTAAAGTAAAATTGTTTTAGTTGCCCCCGGCAACCAATCAGATTCCACCGTTCATTTTCCAAAGAGTCTGTGAGGAATGAAAGGTGGAATCTGATTGGTTGCTAGGGGCAACTGAGCCAGTTTCACTTTACACCATCTCTTTGGCTGCTCCTGATTTTGGGTGATAAAAACTGGTGTGAATGTGTTCCTAGTGTGAATTTGGTCCTAAAAGGGCAGACTAGCTGGACCAGGTGGTCTTTTCTGCCAACAATCTTCTATGTTTGTGACTAGTTTCAGTAGGATAACCTATATAACCTTGTTATATCACATATGAGTCAGTCACGTAACAGCAGCTTGGCGTTGATGGCCGCCGCTCTCTTTCCTATCAGTGACTGCTGATTTACAGGAAAGTCCCTCCTTTTCTTACTCGGAGGTGAATTCCAGGAGGCTGCAGCCAATGTATAACAGAATAACCCAGGCATCACCTGTTACTGGGTAGACCGTCCCCGGACAGTGTAAGAAAGTAACCTGCCACGGGGAATAGCAGGAGGCGCACCGAGTATACACAAGGATGGTGTATATCTGTCCGGGAATCAGGGTGGGGATGTCTGGAAACTCCATTGTACTAAACAGCGACGTTAAACTGTATGCGCTTTGTTTGTTTGCCTCGTTGTCATGATCGTCATGCAGTGTCACTAGCCGTCCACTAGGGGAGCCGTCCTATCACAGAATAAATCTATGTTGTGCTTCCCCTTAGATGCCAGGAAAGAAGAGATCATACTAGTGATTTAACTCCTTAGGGACAAAACTAATTTTGACCTCAAGGTCCAAGCCCAATTTCTTTCTTATATAGTAGCCAGCCCTCCCCCATAGTCTCTTATATAGTAGCCAGCCCTCCCCATAGTCTCTTATATAGTAGCCAGCCCTCCCCAATAGTCTCATATAGTAGCCAGCCCTCTCTATAGTGTCTAATATAGTAGCCAGCCCTCTCAATAGTGTCTTATATAGTAGCTAGCCCTCAAAATAGTCTCTTATACAGTAGCCAGCCCTCTCCAATAGTCTCTTATACAGTAGCCAGCCTTCCCCAATAGTGTCTTATATAGTAGCCAGCCCTCCCCATAGTCTCTTATATAGTAGCCAGCCCTCCCCCATAGTCTCTTATATAGTAGCCAGCCCTCCCCCATAGTCTCTTATGTAGAAGTCAGCCCTCCCCCATAGTCTCTTATATAGTAGCCAGCCCTCCCCCATAGTCTCTTATGTAGTAGTCAGCCCTCCCCAATAATGTCTTATATAGTAGCCAGCCCTCCCTATAGAGTCTTATATAGTAGCCAGCTCTCCAAATAGTCTCTTATATAGAAGCCAGCCCTCCCCAATTGTGTCTTATATAGTAGCCAGTCCTCCCCCATAGTCTCTTATATAGTAGCCAGCCTTCCCCAATAGTCTCTTATGTAGAAGCCAGCCCTCCCCAATTGTGTCTTATATAGGAGCCAGTCCCTAAAATAGTGTCTTGTATAGTAGCCAGCCCTCCCAATAGTCTCTTATATAGTATCCAGCCCTCCCAATAGTGTCTTATATAGTAGCCAGCCCTCCCTATAGTCTCTTATATAGTAGCCAGCCCTCCCCATAGTCTCTTATATAGTAGCCAGCCATCCCAATAGTGTCTTCTTATATAGTAGCCAGCCCTCCCCCATAGTCTCATATAGTAGCCAGCCCTCCCCCATAGTGTCTTATATAGTAGCCAGCCCTCCCCCATAGTCTCATATAGTAGCCAGCCCTCCCTATAGTGTCTTATATAGTAGCCAGCCCTCTCAATAGTTTCTAATATAGTAGCCAGCCCTCTCAATAGTCTCTTATATAGTAGCCAGCCCTCAAAATAGTCTCTTATACAGTAGCCAGCCCTCCCCCATAGTCTCTTATAAAGTAGCCAGCCTTCCCCAATAGTGTCTTATATAGTAGCCAGCCCTCCCAATAGTGTCTTATATAGTAGCCAGCCCTCCCCATAGTTTCTTATATAGTAGCTAGCCCTCAAAATAGTCTCTTATACAGTAGCCAGCCTTCCCCAATAGTCTCTTATGTAGAAGTCAGCCCTCCCCAATAGTGTCTTATATAGTAGCCAGCCCTCCCCCATAGTCTCTTATGTAGAAGTCAGCCCTCCCCAATAATGTCTTATATAGTAGCCAGCCCTCCCAATAGTGTCTTATGTAGTAGCCAGCCCTCCGAATAGTGTCTTATATAGTAGCCAGCTCTCCAAATAGTCTCTTATATAGTAGCCAGTCCTCCCCATAGTCTCTTATATAGAAGCCAGCCCTCCCCAATTGTGTCTTATATAGTAGCCAGCCCTCCCCCATAGTGTCTTATATAGTAGCCAGCCTTCCCCAATAGTCTCTTATGTAGAAGCCAGCCCTCCCCAATTGTGTCTTATATAGGAGCCAGTCCCTAAAATAGTCTCTTGTATAGTAGCCAGCCCTCCCAATAGTTTTTTTTATAGTAGTCAGTCTCCAGTAGTCTTATATAGTAGCCAACCCTCCCCAACAGTCTCTTATGTAGAAGCCAGTCCTCAAAAATAGTCTCTAAAATAGAAGCCAGCCCCTACTGTAGTTATTCATGACTGCCCCCTTAGCTTGGACTCACCCTGCGGCTCCAGAGGCTGCAGGAGGCGCCCGTCAGAGGATGCGCGTGATGACTTCACCACATTGCCAGCGTTGGGGCACTACTGAGATACTTCTAGGCCACGGGCTAAAAACTGCCTACGGCCTGGGAGATTACATTATGGGTGGTCCAAGCAGCTTTACGGACCACCCATATTATAATCTGCTGCAACGTCAGGTGGGCCAAATTTAACACAGCAATGGAAAAGCATGGCGGGCCAAAAATAATGGCACCACGGGACAGATTTGGCCCGCGGACCAGAGTTTGACATGGCTGGCTTAGAGGGATTGGACGTTTAGCAGCAAATCTGCACAACAATTTCTAAAATCGACTTCCTAAGGGGCCAAATCAATCTGAAGTGGATTTAAGAAGCCTGTATGTAATGGAGCGTTTACACAGGCAGATTTATCTGACAGATATTTTAAGCCAAAGCCAGGCACAGACCATAAACAGGGAACGGGTCATAAAGGAAAGACTGAGATTTCTTCTCTTTTCAAATCCATTCCTGGTTTTGGCTTCCAAAATCTGTCAGATAAGGCACTTTTTCACTGGGACCGGGGAGGAGGTGGCTGAGGGAAAAGACGTCCACTCACCTCCTCGGTTCCAGCGGCGGGCTGCACATCGCGGCGCTCCGGTGCCCGGTTCCCGGCCGCTTCCGGGTGTCTGACGCGGGCACGAGGCGTGACAACTCAGGTCCGCTCAGCCACTCAGTGAAGGAGTCGGGATCTGATCGGACTTGAAAGGGATCCCGCCTCCTTCACTGAGTGGCTGAGCGGACCTGAGACGTGACGTCTCGGGCCCGCGTCAGACACCCGGAAGCGGCCAGGAACCGGGCACCGGAGATCCGCGATGCGGACCGCTGAACTGGGGAGGTGAGTGGACATCTTTTCCCTCGGCCACCTCCTCCCCGGTCCCAGTGAAAAAGTGCCCCCACGCTGGAGTACCCCTTTAACCCCTTCATTTCTGGCTCAGTTGTGTTCAGGTGGGCATATGGACCACAACAAGGCTTTCAGCAATCAGGTCAAAACACAAACCCGAAAAGTCATAGTTAGCATAAACACAATACACACACATATGTCATAAGTCATGTGTATAAAATAACGTCCGTTATTTAACCTCAAAATGATGGCCGTCCTAAAGGACAGCCATTAAACGGCTAAAAAAAACTAAAAGACAGTGAGTGAACATAACCTAATACTGTGACTATTTGACATTGAAAGAGTTAACACCGTATCAAACATTACACTGGGCTTGTGAAGCTGAGATACACGCAGATCACGTTACTGCCGCCTGTTCTGGAAAGTCCCTTCTCGGTTTTATAATGGGCGAGGTTCATCCTGATTTGTACAGCAGCCAATAGAAATTCAGATCACACGACGCATCGGCTGTTACTAGGCAGATGTTGTCATCAAAGGTTACAGAGACCGGATTATAGCGTAATGTGTTAGACCGGATTATAGCGTGGTGTGAAGTGCAGTTTAGTAATTTTATTTAGTTTTCATTAATTAAAGGACAAGTAAGATTAAATCGGAAAACCTCTTAAATAAACCACAAGTAAAACTAGTAATGACGAGTTGTATAGTGCTTATACTAATGTTCCGGAGCCAGATATGTAACAAATAAGCCACAGCCCTTAGGCCATGTTCACACTGTGTTTTGCTGCATGTATTGTTTTGGCATACTACACAGGGGTACTCTGAGCTGGGGGGCTTTTTTCGCCTATGGCCGGGGAGGAGGCGGATGAGGACAACGACGTCTCTTTACCTCCCCGGTTCTAGCGCCTCTGCCACTGACTGGCTGAGCGGACTTGAAATGTCACGTCTCAAGCCTGCGTCAGAGACCAGGAAATGGCTGGGCAGCGTAGACTGGAGTAGAACGGCCCCATCAACCTCCTCTCCAGCCATAGGTGAAAAAGCCCCCCAGCCCGGAGTACCCCTTTAAGAGAGGCGCTACAATAACAGACAGTGCATAAGTGCAATAATAGGCATGCATAAGTATGTTTTCTATTATCTTACAGTAGAAAATAAATTGCACTGCAGTGTAGTCGACTATGCTTTTGTCTTAGGTTAAATTCATCAACCTTTAAGGGGTAGCGCGGCGCTAGAAGAAAAAGGGAAATGTTGGCAGCACATCTATGACCCTGTTCACACTGCAGGTTGCACACTGCTTGTGGCTTAAGTACAGACAAAAAGAAGGTGCAACAGCAACCCACAGGTGCAAGGGCTCACTGTATATATATCTCCCAGTGTACACACGGTAAACACCTGCTCTGTAGATATAAAAAATTAAAATATAAATTTTTTTAGAAAAAATGAGGATCTTAGCAAACTATTTGATCAAATAGAGTGTACCATGTTGCCACGTAGTGCGGCACTAAACATTTATTCACAAAATGAGTATAATGCACCACAGTTCCAGGGTGGGGGGGAACGGGGCCATTCACATATATAACACACATTACAAAGTTGTACAACTTTGTAATGTGTGTTATTTTGTCAATAAATGTTTAGTGCCGCACTACCCCTTTAAATTATCCAACCGAAGAGTCCGGTGCACCCAGTTAGCTCGGAGCGACTTCCCACTAGATTGCAGATATAGGCTATGTTCACACAACGTCAATAATGGAGAAAAAACGTCCGATTTCGCTATTTAAAAAAAAAAGTCAGTTTTTGCCGCAATTTAACTGACTGCAATGCCATTGCATTGGAGTCAATGGGAAGACGGACGTCCAATGCGCACAATGCATTGAAAAACTGACGTTTTTGCCGCGGACATCAAAATAATGAACATGAACATTATTCTCAGACGTTTTTGCAAATAACTGACGTTTTTTATTAGTTGTTCACACGCAGTTCTTCTTTTGCCACCGTTCTTTCTCCGTTTTTACTATTAAATTCAATGGATTTTTCAATTAAGCCACAACCAAAGGGCAATTAGTAATCCCAAACTAAGATAATGTGCAAACAGCCGTCATTGCACTAAGGGGATGCCAGGCTTCTAAAAACGTCCGTTATTTTAGACTCAAAATAACGGACGTCATTTTAAACGGAGCTGAAAAAAACGTTGTGTGAACATAGCCATACAATGTAGGAGTATCCAACACACTGGATAAATAACCTTTATGTTTGTTTGAACGACAACTAATGTGGCCAAAACTTTGCACTACTATGTATATATGTACAGTATATAGTATAAGTGAGAAAACACTAAATTCTAAAATTTGTGACTTTTTTATGTTTTCCTCAAAAATTTACAGTGTTTTGAAAAACCTTTTGGCTTTTTTTGCCCTGGCTTTTTGGTGAAAGCGTTGATAAATTCTCCCTTATGTGTGTATTCATGTTGGTGTATTTTTCTGGCATTTTTCCTCCTAATTCTTTGATAGGAATAGTTACATAATAAAAGGATCTCATGATGAAATGCAGGGGATAGAGTAATACACATATACCGGTACATACCCAAGACTGAAAAATAATGTCAGAAAGAAAACACTAAAATGCTGTTTTTATGGGGGCACTCTAACCTATAACTCTTAACTTCTATTCATGGGGTCCCAATAGGGTCAACCTGTCAGAACAAAGCAATAGCTCCATTCATTGCTTATGGGAGCTGCTGGGGATAGTTTTAACTATTTTATGTCTGTAGTGGGTCTGTATCTTGCCATTGTTGCATTTTTCTGTGTTTTTGTGTGTTTGCTGCTGGCGATAGCCTGGCACTCTGACTGCTCCGTAGACAATGATTGGGGTAGTTGTGTGCATTGGTCGGTCCCCTTACAAAAATAAGAAAAAACAACCCATATTTATTATCACCATGTCTGTTGCAATTCAAAGTATAAAAGAGTGCCCTAAATTTACAAAACATCTAAGAAAAAAAAGAAAAATAACAATTATAGTTTTTCCTCTTCCCGCCGCTGCACTGTAAATTAATGTTGCTGCAGCCTATGCCTGATGCTGCAGTGATGTTAATTTACGATTGAGGATAACACAGGCGCAGAAGCTGCGTCTGTGTCATCCACGGAGGGTCCCGGGTATCAGTGATAGACGGGGACCAGCCGCAACTCTCAGCACCGGAGTCACGCTTCAGCTCTGAGAGTTAACCCTATAGGTACTGCGGTCAGCATGATTGCAGCATCTATAGGGCTTCTGACAGAGAATTCTCCCTCTACAGAGGGAGAATTCTCTGTCCGGTGGCCATTGGGGCTCTGTGAAGTGATCACAGAGCCCCGATGGTAGCCATAGAAACTGGAAGCCTCAGGCTTCTGGTTTCCTGGCTACGGAGGCCGGCGGGGGGAAGGCGGGAAGCAGGGCGTGCGCCGGGTGCTCTGCCCCCTCCCCTCTCTCCCCTGCCGCTGTCACAAGATTTTGACAGTGGCAGGGGACAGAGTAGAGGGAGCAGACATACGGACATCAGCTTATTCGGCCAAAAACAAGCCCCTCCCCAGCTTTATCAACACAAAAAAAAATGATGGGCGTTAGAATGTGGAGATACAATTTTCTCTTACTTATGAGTATTTTCCCATACTGATAAAACTCTTTATATGAATTATTAAAAAAAACTATCATTTTTTACTTAAATGGCAAACACTAAATAAATCAAACACAAAATTGTACTTTTTTTCAATAGCCATAATTAAAAAAAAAGTGAACAATAAAATGGTGTCATTAAAAAGTAAAACTTGTTCCGAAAAAACAAACAAACAAGCAGCTGGCTATTTAAACAAAATAAATAACAATGTGACAATGAGAAAAAAGGTATAAAACTGGGCAATAACACCCATATTGGCTTGACCACTAAGGGGTTAAGGGAGCTGAGCTATAAAGCAACACATTGTGCTTTTTTTTTTTTTCCCCAGGAGGGTTGTGTAATATTTTGATGCATATATTGGTCCACTCTAAATATCTATAGGTCACATTCCGCTATTGCTTTTTGCTTCCCACAGAACTACAACCCCCAGTATACCGGGCTGTTAGGACATTCTGGGGGGAGTTGTCTTGCAGCAGCAGAAAAGGATCAGGCTGCAGCCGTCTGCCATGTAGAAGCAATATGGAATCATAAGGTTTCTTATCTAAGAAGATACTGTTACTGTAGATGAGCAGCCTGCCTGTGCTGCCCTGTGTTACTGTAGATGAGCAGCCTGCCTGTGCTGCCCTGACAGCAGTGACTGTCACCCCTCACCCCCTGCAGCAGCCAAGCTGCAACCCTGCTCCTCACTTTCACTTTTACTTTGCAGGAAGAAAGCAAGATGCCGTCTTTTGGGGCGATGTCCAACTCTTCTTACCAGGTGTCCACTGGGGTAAGAGACTCTGGATTATTACACCTCATTTATTAATCTTTATGGGGTGGGGGTAGAGAGGGCGCAGAAGGTGGCGGGATATAAGAGGGTGTACAGAGGAGTATACAGTATGGAGGGAGGAGGAGACACAGGGGGACTTGTTTAATGAGAAGGATATGGTCATTGTGTTGTACAGGATTTTATGCTATTAATATACGATATGTGTAAGAATAACATGTCAGGAGAATACAGTACATGCCGTGTGTCTGCAGTCTACAGTATGGATCATAGAGACTATATCTGCCTTTATACAGTGTGTGCACCCAGTGAGTATAAGTGTAAGCGACTACGTACATGTACACAACTATACAAAGGTATATCCAGTGTAGCAGAACACGCTTGATAGCTATACAGCTACTACTTAGTGGCCTGTTCCACAGAGGGATAATCGTCCGAATCGGCCCCATTCGGCCGATTATCCCTCCTCGTAATAAATACAACATAATAAACACAACTCTACAAATGTACACCACGTTCACACATCCATAGAGCTGTCTGCACCTGTCTGTCACAGCTATGGACGCCACTATGGATATGCATCTCTACCCGCCCACAATCGCACGGACCGAGTTATAGGTATAGGTGATCGCAGCCCTTTCACGGATCCGTGGTAACTACAATTGAGTAAAAGAGTCCATTAAAATCAATAGGCACTACACTGTCCGCAATTACGTAATTGCAGAGAGTATAATACTGATGTATATAAGGGGCCTAAAATCCAGTCTTCTGAAAACACAGAGGGGCTTATATTGTTATGGGTCATTTGGGATATATATATATATATATATATATATATATATATATATGCATGCGTTAAGTTTACACTTAAACCAAGCGCTTATTTTAAGAGGTGAATTAATTTGTGTTTTTATTCTTTCCCATGGGATATATACATGTGAGGGGTGTTCCCCTTTAAGGCTATGTTCACACTGCGTATGTTTCCGTCCGTAGTGCGAACCGCGAATATTCGCCTGTAGTTTTGAGGTTAATGCGCACGCTGGAAAGTATACGATATACGCCCGCACAGTGCACACTACGTATGAGCTTACGGCCGGATCGTATGCGGCGCCGTGAAAAATGAACAAGACCATTGTTTGAGGACGGAAATGTAGAAACTCACGGCCGTGGATTTCCATGCGGTCCCGTACGGAGTACTTATTTCAGCCAAATTGAACTTGATTTTTCGATCCAAAAGGTTCTGTGTGGTTTACGGGGCGGGGCGAAGATTTCCAAGTAAATGACCTGCCTCAGATCGCGTCGAAACAAGCTAGGGAAGCAGAACTGTACTACGGGCGTATGTTCGCGGTTCGTATGCATCCGGCCGTATGTCTATTTTTCCCACGCCCGTAGTTTCAGCCGCACATGTACATCGGCGTACGAACTACGGACGGACTCATACGCAGTGTGAACATAGCCTAAGAATGAAAAATGACTGACCAAATGACTTTACATGTTGCACAAGGCCGGGTGGCACAATACACTAAGGGGGAGATTTATCAAAGTGGTGTGAAGTAGAATTGTCTTAGTTGCCCCTAGCAACCAATCAGATTCCACCTTTCTTTTTTCAAAGAATCTGTGAGGAATGAAAAGTGGAATCTGATTGGTTGCTAGGGGCAACTAAGACAATTCTTCTTTATACCAGTTTGATACATCTCCCCTTATGTGCTATAAAACACTTGAAGGATATAAGTAAAGATGAGTGAATCGATTTGATGTCAATAAAGCTTGTTCTGAAATTGACAAAAAAAAATTGGATTACTGAGAAGAAAATTTTTCGGTCCTATCACCAGTGTCCTTTGTGTGTTTTCAGACGACAATCATTGCAGTGGAGTTTGATGGAGGAGTTGTCATAGGATCGGACTCCAGGGTGTCCGCTGGGTAAGTATGCTGCCTCTCTCTCTGTATTTCTGATATCTTCTTATTCCTGGAGTTAGTACATACCTCCCTCCTTCTTCTACAGTGACGCTGTGGTCAATCGAGTCTTTAATAAACTGGCTCCAGTCCATGACAAGATATTTTGCGCTCTGTCGGGTTCAGCAGCGGATGCCCAGGCGGTGGCGGACATGGTCCATTACTACATGGATGTGCACAGGTTAGTGGGGAAAAGATTGACTTCAATTCCTTATTGACCATCTTTCATCTATTTCTGTAAGTTATTGTCTAGTTTCATACAATATAGGTCATATACCAATGTCAGATTATGAAATATGCCTACAGCCATTTGTTTCCTGCACAGCTGTGTCCATGCATTTCCTTGCTGTAACTGGGTCATGTGATCACCAGGAAATCACAGTGCTTAAAGTGTCACTGTCATCATTGTTTTTAAAATCTAAATCAACAGTAGATGTGAAATAAAGCAAGTATGAAATATACATTAACTATTATTTTTGTTGTTACCATGCTGTAAAACAAAGCTGAACTTATTAGAAATCAAGGTCCAGTCTCTTGAAGGCTGCTATATAACAGCTATACATACTGTATCCAGGTCCAGTCTCCTGAAGGCAGCTATATAACAGCTATACTTACTATATCCAGGTCCAGTCTCCTGAAGGCAGCTATATAACAGCTATACTTACTATATCCAGGTCCAGTCTCCTGAAGGCTGCTATATAACAGCTATACTTACTGTATCCATGTCCAGTCTCCTGAAGGCAGCTATATGACAGCTATACTTACTGTATCCAGGTCCAGTCTCCTGAAGGCAGCTATATAACAGCTATACTTACTGTATCCAGGTCCAGTCTCCTGAAGGCAGCTATATAACAGCTATACTTACTGTATCCAGGTCCAGTCTCCTGAAGGGAGCTATATAACAGCTATACTTACTGTATCCAGGACCAGTCTCCTGAAGGCAGCTATATAACAGCTATACTTACTGTATCCCGGTCCAGTCTCCTGAAGGCAGCTATATAACAGCTATACTTACTGTATCCAGGTCCAGTCTCCTGAAGGCAGCTATATAACAGCTATACTTACTGTATCCAGGCCCCATGTTACACGGGGCGTGGGCAGTATATCGCTGCTATTCTGACTGTTGATTTTTCAACATGTTGAAAAACAACGATCAGCTGACATCGTGCATGTCGGCTGATTGTTGTCTTCTATTACACAAGACGATTATCAGCCGTAACGGCACGTTAACGCAGTAGGGTTTCCCTAGGTTAAACCTGATGGACTCTTGTCTTCTTTCAGCCTTATTTACTATGTTACTATAATCCCTTCATGTAATAGGGCCTTCAAGTAGGCCATGTTAGAAAATTATTTCTGTGGAGGAATAGAAATCAACAAGGCTGAAAAACAATACCTGCTAAAACAAGTAAGCACAAGACATACACAAGAACATTATTATCTAATAATAGACTATGCCGCACTATATTAGGGTACGTGCACACTACGGAATCCCGACGGAAAACCTCAGCTCGCACCCGCTTGCGGACACTGGCAGCCGCGCGCGTTTCCGTCCGTGTCATAGACTCCATACTATGCACGGTGGATTCCGCCGTCCTTTCAAAGAACGAACAGGTTCCGTAGTGTGCATGTACCCTGGAGTGCTTCTTCAAACAGCGCTTGTGTATTCATTATTCACCAATTTCAAGAACTGTGCTTACAGTCAGTGAACGGAAACACCTGACACAGGGGAAAGGCTTATAACCCAGTAATACACAGTTACTGAGTAGTGACACGTCGCAATAGAAGTTCTGCCTCTAAATGTAAATAACAATAAACAAATTGTTTTTTTACACTTTTTAAAATATTTTTTGATAATTTTTTTTGTCTTCTACACAGTGTAGAAATGGGAGCGCCTCCTTTAGTTTTGGCTGCTGCAAACTTGGTGAAGGGGATCAGCTATAAGTATAAGGAGGAGATGGTGGCCCACCTCATAGTGGCCGGCTGGGATCGCAAGAATGGAGGACAGGTGAGTGAGCGTGAACGCTAAGGAAGTCGCACAAGGGCATGAAGGTGTATATGTGTAACACGAGGGTCACTGTTATTTGGTTGTGTATTTGATATTTTTTACTTATAACTAATGATGATATAGACTTAGTGGTTGTAGTGAATCCGTCTCTGCTCCATAGGTCTACGGGACGCTCGGTGGGATGATAACACGACAGCCTTTCGCTATTGGTGGATCTGGCAGCACATACATATACGGTTATGTGGATTCCGTTTTCAAACCGGGCATGTCAAAGGAGCAGTGCGAGAAGTTTGCTGTGCACGGTAAGTGATCTAACAGCATCTAACTACAACATACTACATACTATACCCATCTACACATAAAGTACACAGAATGGTAAAGGGAACCTATCATTTCCCTGGCTCCGCTACATACGTTGTACTCCTGTCTGTGTTATCTATATACTGGTGCCACTGGTCACTCTACTCCTGTATGTGTTATCTATATACTGGTGCCACTGGTCACTCTACTCCTGTATGTGTTATCTATATACTGGTGTCACCTGTCACTGTGCTCCTGTCTGTGTTATCTATATACTGGTGTTACCTGCCACTGTTCTCCTGTATGTGTTATCTATATACTGGTGCCACTGGTCACTCTACTCCTGTATGTGTTATCTATATACTGGTGTCACATATCACTGTCCTCCTGTATGTGTTATCTATATACTGGTGTCACATATCACTGTACTCCTGCCTGTGTTATCTATAAACTGGTGTCACATATCACTGTACTCCTGTCTGTGTTATCTATATACTGGTGTCACCTGTCACTCTACTCCTTTTTGTGTTATCTATATACTGGTGTCACCTGTCCCTGTACTCCTGTCTGGTCTGTGTTATCTATATACTGGTGTCATCTATCACTGTACTCCTGTCTGTGTTATCTATATACTGGTGCCACTGGTCACTCTATTCCCGTCTGTGTTATCTATATACTGGTGTCACATATAACTATACTCCTGTATGTGTTATCTATATACTGGTGTCACCTGTCACTCTACTCCCATCTGTGTTATCTATATACTGGTGTCATCTGTCACTGTACTCCTGTCTGTGTTATCTATATACTGGTGTTACCTGTCACTGTCCTCCTGTCTGTGTTATCTATATATACTGGTGCCCCTGGTCACTCTACTTCTGTATGTGTTATCTATATACTGGTGTCACCTGTCACTGTACTTCTGTATGTGTTATCTATATACTGGTGTCGCATATCACTGTACTTCTGTATGTGTTATCTATATACTGGTGTCACCTGTCACTGTACTCCTGTTTGTGTTATCTATATACTGGTTTCACATATCACTGTACTTCTGTATGTGTTATCTATATACTGGTGTCACACTGTTCTCCTGCCTATAAATGACATTATTGGTGATCAGCTGATCATAGCAGGGAGGGTAACGAAAACTCAGATTACCATATAAAACATGGTTGAACAACTTTTGTAGCAGCTCTCCACTTTGGCCTATGGAGTGTGATGCTACGATGACCATAGACCCCGATAGGAGAGCACTGAGCTCCTTATTATTAGTACATTTTACACACAATAAAGATCTGTATTATTGAAGAAGTCGGTGTCTGACTCTCTGCTCTCTCCGCAGCTCTCTCCCTGGCTATGGATAGAGATGGCTCCAGCGGAGGAGTGATCTATCTTGTTACCGCCACAAAGGACGGGATAAAGGAGAACATTATAAGTGGGGACAGTATCCCTCGCTTCTATAACCTTTAATAATATAATCACCATGTGTAAATAATTACATTAGTCCGAATTGTTTCAATAAATTCTCTCTATAAATCCCAAAAAGCGGCTGAATGTGTCCATTTCTTATCATGTCGTGCACTTTTGCGAGGTGACTTGACATCCCACAGGTTGGAACTTTCTAGAATAAGGCTATGTTTCCACACAGTATTTTTGCTCAGTATTGTGGTCAGTATTTTGCAACCAAAACCAGGAGTGGATTAAACACACAGAAAGGCTCTGTTCCCACACTGTTGAAATTTAGTGGATGGCCGTTATTTCATGGAAAATAGTTGCTGTTATTTTAAAACAAAGGCTGTTGTTTTGAGATAATGGCCATTATTTGCCATTAAATGACGACCATCCACTAAATTTCAACAGTGTGGGAACATAGACTTTCTGTGTGTTCAATCCACTCCTGGTTTTGGTTGCAAAATACTGACCACAATACTGAGCAAAAATACTGTGTGGTAAAGGGCTGTGTTCTCTGCAGGTTGGTAAAGGGCTGTCTTCTCTGGTGATTTGTAAAGGGTTGTCTTCTCTTATAGTTGGTAAAGGGTTGTCTTCTCGGGTGATTGGTAAAGAGTTGTCTTCTCTGGTCAATGGTAAAGGGTTGTCTTCTCTTATAGTTGGTAAAGGGCTGTCTTCTCTGGTGAATGGTAAAGGGTTGTCTTCTCTTATAGTTGGTAAAGGGCTGTCTTCTCTGGTGAATGGTAAAGGGTTGTCTTCTCGGGTGATTGGTAAAGAGTTGTCTTCTCTGGTCAATGGTAAAGGGTTGTCTTCTCGGGTGATTGGTAAAGCGTTGTCGTCTCTGCTGGTTGGTAAAGGGTTGTCTTCTCTGATGATTGGTAAAGGGTTGTCTTCTCTGATGATTGGTAAAGGGTTGTCTTCTCGGGTGATTGGTAAAGCGTTGTCGTCTCTGCTGGTTGGTAAAGCGTTGTCTTCTCTAGTGATTGGTAAAGGGTTGTCTTCTCTGGTGAATGGTAAAGGGTTGTCTTCTCTAGTGATTGGTAAAGGGTTGTCTTCTCTGGTGAATGGTAAACGGTTGTCTTCTCTAGTGATTGGTAAAGGCTTGTCTTCTCTACTGATTGGTAATAGGTTGTCTTCTCTAGTGATTGGTAAAGAGTTGTGTTATCTAATGATTGGTAAAGGGTTGTCTTCTCTGGTAAATGGTAAAGAGTTGTCGTCTCTGCTGGTTGGTAAAGGGCTGTCTTCTCTGGTGATTTGTAAAGGGTTGTCTTCTCTTATAGTTGGTAAAGGGCTGTCTTCTCTGGTGAATGGTAAAGGGTTGTCTTCTCGGGTGATTGGTAAAGAGTTGTCTTCTCTGGTCAATGGTAAAGGGTTGTCTTCTCGGGTGATTGGTAAAGCGTTGTCGTCTCTGCTGGTTGGTAAAGGGTTGTCTTCTCTGATGATTGGTAAAGGGTTGTCTTCTCGGGTGATTGGTAAAGCGTTGTCGTCTCTGCTGGTTGGTAAAGCGTTGTCTTCTCTAGTGATTGGTAAAGGGTTGTCTTCTCTGGTGAATGGTAAAGGGTTGTCTTCTCTAGTGATTGGTAAAGGGTTGTCTTCTCTGGTGAATGGTAAAGGGTTGTCTTCTCTAGTGATTGGTAAAGGGTTGTCTTCTCTAGTGATTGGTAAAGGGTTGTCTTCTCTGGTGATTGGTAAAGGCTTGTCTTCTCTACTGATTGGTAATAGGTTGTCTTCTCTAGTGAATGGTAAAGGGTTGTGTTATCTAATGATTGGTAAAGGCTTGTCTTCTCTGGTAAATGGTAAAGAGTTGTCGTCTCTGCTGGTTGGTAAAGGGCTGTCTTCTCTGATGATTGGTAAAGGGTTGTCTTCTCCACTGATTGGTAATAGGTTGTCTTCTCTAGTGATTGGTAAAAGGTTGTCTTCTCTGATGAGTCACGTTTACTGCTCCAAGGAAGGGTTGTACTTTGGTGTGTCAGGCAAGAAACATCAGAAAAGAAACACTCTGCAGTCATTGCGGGAAGAGCACAATGGGGGCAGCGTTTTGTGGCATTTTATTGAGCCATTCATCCAAGTGGAAGCTCTCCCAGCCGATCTGGGTATGAATCCATCCTTGCAGATCACATATACCCATACATGCATATTATCTTCCCTGGGGATGAAGGGATCTTGCAGAACAATGCAACATATAACAGATAGAAATCTACATTTTTTGAAAGAGTATGACAGGTACTACCCTGGCCCCCTAATTCCCCAGACAGAACCCGATCTGTTGGACCAGCTCGATCACTTCAGAAACGAAAGGGAAAATTACATCTGAATACACCAGCAGGTAATAGGGGAGGGGCCTATGTTATAGGCTTTGTGAAGGTGGTCATGTAGCATATCGGAGAAGACCAGAACTATCTAAGAAAACAATTGCCACAACAAGATTTGCAATATCTCTTGTGGTTAAGAAGCTATAAACACAGAAAGCTGTAACAACAACCGTGAACGTCCCCTGTGATGCACGACTGGTTGACATGGTCAGCGTGATGTCCATGGTGCTGAACACAGAGATTAAGCTGAACACAAAGCAACTTTCTGTGTTGATGGTTTCTCAGTTGACTGGTAAATCATGGATTCACTATAAAGACTGATGCTACTTACTCTTCTAATCACTAGATTCCTCTTCAGCTATTAGAGTTGCTGCACTGGGTCTGGATGTTGTACAGCATCATAGTGTGCAGTGGGGAAAATCTCTAGTGATTGGTACGCATATGTCTATGGTCTGACTCAGGAGTCTTACATCATCTCTGGTCTGAAATATTCAGGGGTCTGGTCTATGAATTAATTAGGGTTGTGGTTTAATTTAGGGGTCGGGGGTCTGAATTAATTTAGCGGTCTAAATTGAGGAGTTTGGTCTGGGGTCTGCAGTGAATTATAGTGGTATTCACAGGATAGCTTCTGTGGTGCCGCAATACACACTGAACTGAGTTTGTCTCCATCCATTGTGTAGTGATGGTTATGGGACACTGCTGCTCAGGCGCTGTTCAGGTGAATAGGAGCTGCACACTAGGCTGCAACTACAGTATTGTTACTAATGGGGAGACAGACGCTGAACTATTTGCTGTTCCACCCAGTACTATAGTGGCCTTGCTTTGTTGCTCCTCTCACCCCATTTTAAATTTGTCTGGACAGACAAAACACAATATTAGCGGGGTCAACTAGCCGGGTCAATAACTGTAGGACGTCGCGGTACCAAGGCAGAGAGTAGGATAGTCAGAGGAGAAAAAGCCAACCAGATAGCAATAAAACAGGCAGAAGGAACGGAATTCAATGAGGGAGCTTAAGTCTCGGCCCCAGGTCCTGATTGGGGAAGGGACTCCAGCCTCCCCACGTGACCCAGAGCTGACTGGCAGTGTACCTGCCAGTCAGCCAAATCAAAACATATGGAACAGCAAAATGCCCGACCAGCTGGTCGCTAGGGACGCTAAGGGCGCTGTTGATGCATCCTGGCAGCCAGGAGACGACTGCACCATCAGATGTCACTGTGCTCCTGTGGTTCCTGTAGATCCTGAAACAATGTATTTCTCGCCTGCCTCACCAAGAATCCACTGACTTATTCGGCCAGGGTCACACCTGCACACGACACTGGCTAGATTAATAGATGAGGCACAGCACCCGAGGACAATGTGAATATGGTGAGTGGACGTGGTTGATTAACGTCTACAATCTGATTCTTGGAGGGATGATGCATTGTATTTTATTCTTTTATTTTAATCTACTGTAACTACTTCCTGCACAGCCTCCATGACCTGTAACTACTTCCTGCACAGTCTCCATGACCTGTAACTACTTCCTGCACAGCCTCCATGACCTGTAACTACTTCCTGCACAGCCTCTATGACCTGTAACTACTTCCTGCACAGCCTCTATGACCTGTAACTACTTCCTGCACGGCCTCCATGACCTGTAACTACTTCCTGCACGGCCTCCATGACCTGTAAATACTTCCTGCACAGCCTCCATGACCTGTAACTACTTACTGCACGGCCTCTATGACCTGTAACTACTTCTGCACGGCCTCCATGACCTGTAGCTACTTCCTGCACGGCCTTCATGACCTGTAACTACTTCCTGCACTGCCTCCATGACCTGTAGCTACTTCCTGCACGGCCTTCATGACCTGTAACTACTTCCTGCACAGCCTCTATGACCTGTAACTACTTCCTGCACGGCCTCCATGACCTGTAGCTACTTCCTGCACGGCCTCCATGACCTGTAACTACTTCCTGCACGGCCTCCATGAGCTGTAACTACTTCCTGCACGGCCTCCATGACCTGTAACTACTTCCTGCACGGCCTCCATGACCTGTAACTATTTCCTGCACGGCCTCCATGACCTGTAACTACTTCCTGCACGGCCTCCACGACCTGTAACTACTTCCTGCACGGCCTCCATGACCTGTAACTACTTCCTGCACGGCCTCTATGACCTTGTCTACATTTTTCCCTTTCTTTATGACATAGCTCTTCATGATCCCTTTCACATCTGCTCATAGAAGCCAATAAAATTGCTATGTTTCTTCTTATGTAATTTACTCTTAAAAGCAATAGAAAAAGAAACAACAAAAACAAAAGTGACTTGCTGAATATTCCCTTCCATACACTGTGTGAATGCTATACAGGAGCACAGTGACACATGGCTGCTCTCCCTGGTGATCAGGTAAAAAAATGGCCGATCACATCAGCCCCTTACTGCCTTTTCATTGGCTCTTTCAGTACCATGTGTTCAGTGAAAGGCATTACGGAAATAAGTGCACTGAATTATAGAACTGACTGCAATGCATTATGGGCAAGTCCACCTCCAAGTGCTGGAAATCACATGTTCTGACATCTAATTGCCATGTAGAGGGAGGTAGTAGACCAATAACTTTACCTAAAAGCTTTAACGCAGTGTTCAGACACTTTTACAATCGGTCACTTAGGTTCTTATAGCTGAGTGCATTATCTCTGTGTGTGTGGAGAGATTACTGGTTGTCTGCAACCATCTGCATTACTATGAGTGGGGCTCTTGGGGGCGCTATGATCCTGAAATCCCTTTTTCTCGAGGTCTCCCCCCCTTTAGGTAGGGAGCTTTCTATGGGAGTATCTATGCTGGGCCAGAAGCCAAATAAAGAGATTTATTGAAGACTCTAAGGCTCCTTGTACAACTTCACCCTTGAACAGTCAGAAAGAGACCCAGTTACTGTACCCAGACCCAGACTCTGCTTCCGCTAGGTATACTTGAGCCTATCTACTCAGGGTATTATTTATGTATTCGCACCAACAGGAGCCGCACTGTCCCTCTCCTATATTTAAAAAAAGGCAACTGACCTTTAGCTCCCCTCCAACTGTCCTCTCTGCTGCTGGACTCATACTCCTTTCCTCCTTCTCCTCAGGCTCTCTCCCTTCCAACGACTTACTGTCAGAGCTGTTTTTTATATAGCCTATTTGCATAGTTCTGCCCACTTACTGGAAGTTTTTAAAGGGGTACATGAATTGGGCCTTTTGTCTACGGCACATCCTGACTCACCCCCCTGAAAGTGCAGAAAATATTAACTTTCCCCCCGTCTCTGTCTCTTCTGTTGCCAGGCAAGCTGTAACACATAATCTGTAACCCCGCCCACCACTGACCACTCCAATCAGTGAGCACCTGGCCAAGGGGCAGGAAAACAACAGAACAGTGTCAGCCTCTTGAGCAGTATAGGGGAAAGGAAACACAGTTGTTTAATATCTCTCTTACTAATCTATCTATGTAGATGGATAGATATTTTGTTTACAGCAGATATTACAAGATGAGGCAGATACTTGGCAGTTGCCTCTGAGGTGCAATGTGTTAGCCACAGCCACTTTTATAGTATGGCAGCATGGGGTATTTGGAGTTCTTTGAGATTCTGAGGGAATGGAAGGGGGTGCTTTGAGTCAGGTTCCTTAAAGAGGACCTGTCACCCCCCTTGCCGGGGTGACAGGCTCCCGACCCCCAGCTAGATCCCCTTATACTTACCTGATCCCACCGAGTCCCGCTCACGGAGCCGGTCCCAGGACGGAGATATCCCGATCAGAAGGCGGCACACGCGCTCTGGAGAGAGGTTCGGCGTCCATAGAGAATGAATCGAGCCGTGCGCGCTGCAGAGATGAGTCCGGCTCCATTCATTCTCTATGGACGCCGGACCTCTCTCCAGAGCGTGCGCACCGGCTTCTGACCGGGACATCTCCGTCCCGGGACCGGCTCCGGGAGCGGGACTTGGCGGGATCAGGTACGTATAAGGGGATCTAGCTGGGGGTCGGGAGCCTGTCACCCCGGCACTGTTTTTACCTCACATACAACAGGACATTGCTTCCTCTTACCTCACACACAGGATCTTGCTTCCCTTTACCTCACACACAGGATCTTCCTTCCTTTTATCTCACACACAGGGCCTTACTTCCTTTTGCCTCACACACAGGACACACTTTGTACCTCACAGACAAAAGGGCCTTGCTTCTTTTTTATCCCACTCAACAGGATCTTGCTTCCTTTTAGCCTCATACCACACTAACTCTCCCAGCATGCACAGCACAGCTCTCAAAGTTACCTCCCTCACTGCTGGACAACTACCAATGTTGTCTTTCTCTGTCACTCTACCTCACACACAACACTCACAGGACCTTGCTTCCTTTTACCTCGCACACAACAGGACCTTGCTGGACAACTACCAATGTTGTGTGCTTACACTATTGGCATTTTCTAAATTCCAGACAGAGGTAATTAATTAACCCTTGAAAGTGAGTCAAACTTACCCTGGGCCACATTTGCATGCTGAGAAATCTAGTTTCCTGGTTGGCGCCATTTCGGATATAGACCGACTTTTAGAAAAACGTATAACTCGGGAATGGCAGCAGCCCCGAAAGATATCTCAAAATACACAGGGAGACTTGGTACGACCAGCTAGGTTTGGGAACATTTAATTTTTTTAGCTCTTGGGTGGAATACCCCTTCAATCCTTACTGCAGTACACTCAGGAGACTGTGGGTGGCACTGCTATTTAACAGATAGGTCTGGATGTAAGACCATCTGTAACCCATTCTATGCCAGCCAGTAACACTGGTAACATAGTACACATAGCATAGGGGTGTGAATTTATTTATGGTCTAAAATTATTGTGGGATCTGATGTAATTTAGGATTGTAAATCTCAGAGGGACAGGTAACTTTATTACAGTGATGATTCACCCTGAAACACATTGTATTATGTTTTAGTAACAATATAATCAGACAGGTGGGAGAGCAGGTGGTATGGTTGCCTGGACAAATGAATGACCTAAGTAACTAGACCACCTACTCACTTTCAAACCCATCACCAATCACTTGTGGGGAAAGTAGTGATCAACGCTTCAAAAAATTTTTTTTTTACATTTCTGCATCCCTAGTTAGAAAAACTGTGTTTTCCTAATATTCCAAGTTTTTCTGGCTCCATAAGTCATGAGGAAATCATTGTTTTATAAGTCTCCACAAAGTAACAGAAAAAGACAATAGTGATATTGGTCTCAATGTTCTTTATTGACGAATATTAATCATAAAACGATTAGAGATGAGCGAGCAGTGAAATATTCGACTCGAATAGGCACCTAGCTTCGACTAATCAAACGAATATTCGATCCCATTATAGTCTATGGGAAAAAAATTCTCGGCACTTGGAAATCAAAATTCCCCCAAGTCCCCCATGAACCCTCCCTAAACGATGCGAACACCTCCGGAATGACACTGTGACATCAGGGGGAGCATGCCTGGGTGCACCCAACACCCCAAAATCGCAGTATAATGTCACTCTCCGCAGTTACGAAGGAAAAATATTTGCGAAAGATTTACGGCAATGTTCACACATTTCGTTCGTATTTCTTGCGCAGCGTTACATACATGATTCCAATGTGCGTCTGTAGAGCGTCATGTTATTCGTGCGTATCACGCATCATGCTGTACGAATGTTACTGGAACAGTATGTATGACATGCATTTTACTGGGCTACTGGCACAATAGGTATCACGTGCCTTTTACTGGGCAACTGGCACAATAGGTATCACTTGCCTTTTACTGGGCAACTGGCACAATAGGTATCACATGCCTTTTACAGGGCAACTGGCACAATATGTATAACGTTTACGTGCCCTTAGTGGGCTAAACCAGGTACACTATAAGTCACTTGTACACACAGGGTACTGGAATGAATACAGATGCTGCTGTTATATCATCTATGTCTTAGCACTGAGAAGTGCATTGGATTCAAAGATGACTTATCCCTGAAAAGGACTTTTGGGTTCTGTAGTAATCCTGCCTAACCAAAACGCTACTAAAACCTATCTCTCCCTGCTCGAGGAACTCTCCCTGACTAGGTTGAAAGCGCATCTGTGATCGAGAGGCGGAAGTCAATTATTAAATATTCAAGGTCATGTGGTTCAGCCATCCAATGAGGGTAGACGCCGTTTTCGCGCTGCGTGCGTACTCCCAGGGTCCCTCACGGCCTCCCTGCATGGTGATTGGATTAAAAAAAGCGTCAAGTGCGATGAGAGGGCTTTTGAATGTTTCCCGCGTATACGCCACACTACTCGATTGAATTCGAACCTTTCGAATACCGCAATATTATATACCATCTCGATCGAATTGTATTCGCTCATCTCTAAAAACGATGAGTAAGCAGGAAATCCTGTAAGACCAATGTACCTCAGGCCGCACAGTAGAAACCCTTCCATTCTAGCCCGGGGTTATCTCCTCATACAGGGATCATTATTCTTCTTACATAAAACACCACAAACTGCTGGTGGCAGAAAATCCGGGAGCCGAGGTTTCAGGATTTAAATATTTATTACAATCATGACTGGAAAACAATTCCTTGGTGTAATGTAATATATATAATCTTCTATAAGAGCCCAACAAGATGGCGGACAGTGTCACAATGTGCTCAGATGTCTTCATGGTGTCCAGACTGTGGAGTCACACAGATCTATTCTTGATCTTTTTCAGCCCAAGCCATGGGTCTCCAAACTGTGGCCCTCCAGCTTTGCAATATTAAATTTCCCATCATGCCTGGACAGCCAAATCCAAAGCTTTAGCTGTCTGGGCATGATGGGAATTGTGGTTTTGCAACAGCTGGATGGCCGCAGTTTAAAGACCCATTGCCTAAACTAATAGCGGCCACAAAAAGAGACAGCTCAGATTGTCTGTAACACTCTCATCTCATTTAGAGAAGAGACTGAAAAGAGATTGTTGTGTAATGAGGGAATTGTATGGTCCTGTCTTCTAGTATGATTCTCATTGTTGCCCATAGCAACCAATCACAGCTCAGGTTTCATTTCTTAAATTGCTCTGGTAAAATGAAAGCTGAGCTCTGATTGGCTGTTATGGTCAGATTGATAACTATCTCTATCATTGTTGGCTATTAGGATGTATTATATCTGCACACCTGTTATTATGTTCCTCTTGGTAATAAAACTTTTATCATCTGGATAACAAGGCACCAAACTGGTTTCCTTCTGTAAATGTGATATGAGGGATCAGTGCGGAGCTGATGATGGTGATCTGGTTCTTCTATGAGATCTCCGCAGCTTCATGAGGGGAGGGATGAAGAACGATTCTTAATAAGTCTATGTACAGCAGACATTACCCTGTGTAATATGTAAGAACGGAGACTTGTAGCTCAGACTGAATACAAGGTGTTACTGTGCGGGGTGAGGTCTCCTAAACTCATATCAGATCTGACAAATAGGCAAAAAATCAGCAAAATTAAACAAAATGAAACCCAAATCCTTACTGATAATATAAAGCGACTGTAAAAGCGTGAATTATAGCGATATGTTATATAAACTTATCCTGTCCTAAGCATAAAGCACTTATTAATAACTATGGAAGATGTAACGTCTTATACCAAATCCTTATTGTAATCACCAAGAAAACGTAAAGAGAAATCAGCAATATGTGACAGTCTGATCCTACACTAGCAGAAACCTCCATATACACATCTATCACTAATGTTAAAGCGACTCTGTATCCACCTCCCCACTTGTACCATCCGTTTGATGAGAGTAAATCCTTACCGGTTATGTTATTTAAAAGGTGCCCGATGCCTTGGTTAGAGCAAAACATGATCTTTTAATCTGCAGCTCTGTGTCAAGCTGGTGTGGCCTAAGAGTGTCTGTTCCCCAGGTCTGCGACTCCTCTCCTTTCTTCCTCCTCGCCCTCATCATTAGGAAAGCCCCCAGGCAGGATTTCTGTTCATCACTAAACAGTTCCCTAGTGCCATAGTGACTGGGGGCTTTCCTAATGATGAGGAGACCAGGGAGGAAGAAAGGAGAGGAGTCACAGACCTGGGGCACAGACACTCTAAGCCACACCAGTTTAACACAGCGCTGCAGATTAAAAGATCTTTTTTGCTGTAACCAAAGCACCAGGCACCTTTTAAAAGGCACGACCGGTAAGGATTTACTCTCATTGAATGGATGGTAAGAGTGGTTTGGTGGGGTGGTGGATACAGAGTCGCTTTAGGTCATTTACTATCAGATCTTCTTAATCGGTGACTTATTAGAGGGGATTGTCCAACTTGTGGAAGTTTTCCCAAGATTGAGCTGTTCTCCCTGGGTCCAGCAGTGATCAGCCATTATTACCAGGGAAGCTGTTGGTGCTCAACATTTCCCCTGTAGCAGCTCTTCTTCCCAGCAGCTCTCCTCTATGGTATATATAGTGCGTTATCATGTATGGGTCCTCCTCCTATCATATCCATGCACTCTAGTATGGTATATGGTCATAGCCGGTCCTATCCTATCACTATCATGTCACACATCATAAGGACTATCACCGGGACCAGTGCACAGCTCAGTAGTATAGTAAACTCTCTATAAACTTTGGTGGTGACAGAACTTTTTTCTATGATGTGAGATTTATCTGTGGGTGATAGTGAGCGGCCATTATATCCCTGGACAAGGCTGAATAGTAATGAGATTATTGTATATGGAGGATTTCTTCTAAATTACAATAAAGCAAAATAATGACAGATAAAGCGGAGATTCTTTATAGTCCAGAAGACTCTTGTCCGGTTCTGTAAAGCTGTAAAGACAAAAAGTACAAAATGTTCCCATCAGATCTCATAATACTGATCTAATAATATTGTAAAGATAGTGAATAAGCTACGAGTTTTGTCCTCCGGGCCACTGTACCGCTTCCCCCCATTCTGGTGTCACTGTCACTTTGGCCCTGCAGGGTGCCTTAACCTGCCAAGCTCCAGTCTCCTCCTGCTCTGCCTGGCGCACACCGGCTCCCGGCAATTTAAAGGGACAGTGTGTCCCTAAATGGTTGTGCACCCAATCATCTCCCTATAAAGTTGCACCTGTCCTTACATTCCTTGTTGGAGCCTCTGCACGCTTCCCATACCTCTTTGAAGCCCCCTACCTGCTGCAGGATGTACAGTAACGTTCTGCTGTAGGAAGGGGTTAATATCCTGCTACGAGTGGTGACCGGCCTCAGTGACAGGCTGAGTGGGCACATCCATGTGTCGACAATAGACCAGGAATAAGTGAGCAGTGGGGGCCGAGCACTGTTGATAACACAGTAGGGGGAGATTGAAGCAGGTGAGTACAGATTGGGATACACCCCCACTACAGGATCATAGGAGGGAAAGGTGGATGTCTATTAATATTAAATAAATATTCACAGACGGACATCTTTTTCTCCTGATAGGTTGCCACATCAGCCAATCAGTCACTACAGCTGTGTCCTGCCCCTGTCACTGACTAACTGAACGGGGAGTCCATCAACTGGGTTGTGAGGTTCCAGTCAAAGGAGTTACCGAAGCCTGACAGGGTCCCAGAGCAGAAACCAGTGAAGTAAAGAAACGGGGAGAGGTAAGTAGTGATTGTTTATTATGTCCCCCGCTGCACCTACCGGCTGACAATTTTTTTTTAATCGCCGGACTTCTCCCTTAGTCCCATTTATTATTACCTGGCGGCAGGATTTATATATAAGACATTATCACTCACCATTAGGCTGTGGCGGGATTACTGGACCGGTCAGATGAGGCTTCTGAAGCTGTGATAAGAGGAAATTATTTAAGTAAAAATATAAATATAAAATGTATTAACTTTGTAAATGTTTTGTTTTACTGTTTTTGTACATTTTAGTTATTTCATGTTTTCCCTTTCCTGTATATTATGGGGGGGGGGACTTCTTATACAATATCAGTCAGTGTGATAGTAATGTACATCTGTAGCTCATTATACTGATATAAAATCATCATGGATATCACTCTGTATGATGATGATAATGACATTACTAAAAAAGTCACAGCCACAAATATGATATTTTTACAGTCAGTGGGAAAAAAAAGTCTTCAAACACACAACCAGTGGGATAAGTCAGCGGAGTCACATATGGGGAATACTCACTGCCGGCCATGTTGTAGCCATCTTTATTATCTGAAATAAAGCAGAGAAAGAATAGACACTGTGGTCACTTTATTATTTTACATTGTAAGATTTATGATCATGAAATGATTTATCCAGTCTCTATATTCCTCCTCCATTCTCCTCTCCCGTTTTGTTACGTCTATTACGCTTTCTTACATCTAAGGAAATGCTGCCTGTGGGGATCTGAATTGTGTCCTGGAGAGCTACATACATAGAAGGAATAGAATGACAAAGAATGACTCTTGTATGGGGACAGATGTGCGGCGGTGTCTGTATGGGGACAGATGTGCGGCGGTGTCTGTATGGGGACAGATGTGCGGCGGTGTCTGTATGGGGACAGATGTGCGGCGGTGTCTGTATGGGGACAGATGTGCGGCGGTGTCTGTATGGGGACAGATGTGCGGCGGTGTCTGTATGGGGACAGATGTGCGGCGGTGTCTGTATGGGGACAGATGTGCGGCGGTGTCTGTATGGGGACAGATGTGCGGCGGTGTCTGTATGGGGACAGATGTGCGGCGGTGTCTGTATGGGGACAGATGTGCGGCGGTGTCTGTATGGGGACAGATGTGCGGCGGTGTCTGTATGGGGACAGATGTGCGGCGGTGTCTGTATGGGGACAGATGTGCGGCGGTGTCTGTATGGGGACAGATGTGCGGCGGTGTCTGTATGGGGACAGATGTGCGGCGGTGTCTGTATGGGGACAGATGTGCGGCGGTGTCTGTATGGGGACAGATGTGCGGCGGTGTCTGTATGGGGACAGATGTGCGGCGGTGTCTGTATGGGGACAGATGTGCGGCGGTGTCTGTATGGGGACAGATGTGCGGCTGTGTCTGTATGGGGACAGATGTGCGGCGGTGTCTGTATGGGGACAGATGTGCGGCGGTGTCTGTATGGGGACAGATGTGCGGCGGTGTCTGTATGGGGACAGATGTGTGGCGTGTCTGTATGGGGACAGATGCGCATTCTCTTGTTCTAGCTCTGCAACCAATGTGGCCTCTAGAAGTGACCTGGTCCTCTGCAATGACCTCGGTAAGAAGTGGGTGACAATAATGATGCAATCTTTTTGGGGGACAAAAGTTCTTTGCTGAGGCGGGAAGACCTGGGAAACTGCTGTCGGCTATAGTTAAAGCACAAGAGGAGAAGTTCTATATTTCCAGGTTAAGGGCTAAGGATGGACCAGTAATTATTGCTAGGGCTTTGGCACTGAGGCTGGCAGAGGTAGCCCCCTTGTTGATAGGGAATGAGAAGGTGGGATTTGTGCCAGGTCAGGTGACCCATGACAACTTGACCAGACTATATGCCAACATTCAGCTGGAGAGGGGTACCCCCTGTTCCATCCTCTCTTTAGATGCCACAAAGGCCTTTGACATGGTGGAATGGGGGTTCTTCTGGAAGACCCTTGAGGTTTTTGGCCTGGGAGAAGAGTTTATATCCTGGATTAAATGACTCTATACCCATCCAGTGGCAAATGTGAGGGTTAATAATGAGCAGACAGATTGGTTTGAACTATATAAAGGGACTAGACAGGGCTGCCCCCTTTCCCCTCTGTTACTTATATTCTCTTTGGAACCCCTGGCAGCCTGGCGTAGACAAACAGAGGAAGTGGTTGGCTTTGGCTCGAAGGGTCCGAATGAAAAATTTCTTTTGTATTTTGTATTGTGAAATATGATCTTGTTCCCTACAGAAGAAGCTTAGAGCGAAGAGAGAAGTCTGGACTTAAATCCCAATCTCAATGGCAGACAGGATCAGGATAATAAGAATGGTGTTCTCCCCAGAGTTATACTATCTCAATATCTCCGATATGGATTCCTGGTTAAAAAAGACTTCTCTAATGAATTTTTTGATTTGGGGCAGGAAAAAAGCGAGAAGTAAGCATATAACATGGCCGCAGTGATGGGGGTGGGGGGAATTTGGCGATGTGGAGATACTCCCCGGTGATGGAATGGTTGATGGCGAGTTCTACAGTGAAATATATGGATGCTTTCCAGGCAGTTGCGGCAGGTTTTGGGGGGCTATCCGCTCCAATGTCCTTCCTTAGACTATACACTAGAGCAGCGCTTCTCAAACTTTCTACTGGAGCCTCACCCAACAGACCAACGCAATGCCTGGGCCTCACCAGACTGACCAAGAGGGTGCCTGGGCCTCACCATATGTGGTGAAAGTCCATTCAAAAGCTGAAAATAATGCTAGGCTACCTTTCACTTGTCTCTCAAGCTCTATATGCTAATAAAGCAAGTACAAAATAAATTAATAATGTTGCTAAAATGGAGATTTTTGCAAACAGCAAAAGGACTGAGCAGATCATAGTTACCTTTGTGAAAACTAGCTCCTCAGCTGGGACTCACCAACAAATAGGGGACACCACACAGTTTGAGAAGCACTGTGCTACAGTATGGAAATCACTTAAAAATGCGTAAGGTATCTGGCAGTTTTACATACACAGTAATATGGGGCAATACTAAATTTAGTCGAATTTTCTAAAATTATAGATGTTCAGTTTCTGGTGAGTAGAGGAGTTAATACAATTGGGCAAATCACACAGAATGGTCAGTTGTTAGCCTTGGAGGGTTTGGTATGTGTGATGCATATAGTAATACACAGAATAAGGAGGTATGGCGATAGCAAAACGCACAATTTTATGATTTATTAAAGAGCAAACACAAGGGAAAAAGATGTAACAATGATCGATAGAAGATTGATCGGAAAAGAGGTCATTTGTACTTGAGGAGAATAAAGGAAATGTGGTAAATGTATGGTGGTGCAGTCACTGATGCCGTCCGGTCTAGGATACTGGGGGGTGTTAGGTCGGCATCTCCAAATGTTTAGTACAAAATTATTCAGATAGAAATTCTGTACTGTGTATATCTATCCCCTTTAAGGCCAAGTTCACACAGTGTATATTTTGAATGAATCTAATTCAAAATATGCACTGCGCTGAACTCTATGGCCCGCATCTTAACTCAAAATAAATGAAGTTCATTTGGCCAGTACTGCCGTACCGGCCGACATGATCTTCACTGACAATGGTCGTTCTCCGACACGGCCGGGTCACAGAATGGCCGGTGTTATATGTTGTGTGAACATAGCCAGGGCCGGCGTCAGCACCTGGCATACTCGGGCAAGTGCCGGGGCCCACGGCCGCCCAAGGGGCCCCCGACACTTGCCCAAGCAGTGAGACAGACGCCCGCCGCATCACCGACTCTCGGGGAGCGGGTGCTGCCGACACCAAGTCTGGGGGAGGGCTGGAGGGGCTGGGGAAGGACCTGCCGTGTTTGCTGCACTGGGGAAGGACCTGTGGTGACGTCATAAGGGGCGGGACTGAAAACGGGAGAGGCTACATATGCATGAAGGACCTGTGATCATTGTCATGTGACATGAGGAGGCGGGGCTCACTAATACCTTCCCTCTGTATGCTGTGAGTTTTAGTCCTTCTTTCATATCTCCTCCTGTAATGGCCTCTGATCTCCCATAATAACAGGCTGTCCATGCTGGGAGTTGTAGTACTCCTCTTATATCTGCTCCTGTAATGGCCTCTGATCTCCCATAATAACAGGCTGGACATGCTGGGAGTTGTAGTCCTATTATATCTCCTCCTGTAATGTCCTCTGATCTCCCATAATAACAGTCTGGATATGCTGGGAGTTGTAGTACTTCTCTTAAATCTCCTCCTGTAATGTCCTTTGATATCCCATAATAACAGACTGTCCATGCTGGGAGTTGTAGTCCTATGATATCTCCTCCTGTAATGTCCTCTGATCTCCCATAATAACAGACTGTCCATGCTGGGAGTTGTAGTCCTATTATATCTCCTCCTGTAATGTCCTCTGATCGCCCATAATAACAGGCTGTCCATGCTGGGAGTTGTAGTCCTAGTATATCTCCTCCTGTAATGTCCTCTGATCGCCCATAATAACAAGCTGTCCATGCTGGGAGTTGTAGTCCTAGTATATCTCCTCCTGTAATGTCCTCTGATCGCCCATAACAACAGGCTGGACACGCTGGGAGTTGTAGTCCTATTATATCTCCTCCAGTAATGTCCTCTGATCTCCCATAATAACAGGCTGGATATGCTGGGAGTTGTAGTCCTATTATATCTCCTCCAGTAATGTCCTCTGATCTCCCATAATAACAGGCTGTCCATGCTGGGAGTTGTAGTCCTATTATATCTCCTCCTGTGATGTCCTCTGATCTCCCATAATAACAGGCTGGACATGCTGGGAGTTGTAGTTCCCCCCCGGTATACCTCATGTAATGCCTCCTGATTGTAACTCCATTCTGGCCTGCTCTATGGTGAACAGACTAGAATACAGACTCCAGGGGGACGACCTCCTTCTACCACCTCCATTCTAGTCCATTCTAGCATGGATGTGATCTCACCAGCAGGCGCAGAGCGATGACGTCATCACGCCTGCTGGTGGATGGATCCACAAGGCGCACACAAGGGAGAAGAGGACCCGTCTCCCGCCCGGATTAGTGAGTATGATTTTATTTTTTTATTTTCTTGTGCTGAGGGAGATCAGGGGGCATTTCTATGGGGCAGAGCAGGGGGCATTACTATGGGGCAGAGCAGGGGCATTACTATGGGGGCAGGGGACATTACTATGGGGCAGAGCAGGGGGAATTACTATGGGGAGCAGGGGACATTACTATGGGGGCAGGGGGCATTAATATGGGGACAGAGCAGGGGGCATTAATATGGGGACAGAGCAGGGGGCATTACTATGGGGACAGAGGGCATTATTACTATATGGGGGGCACAGCACGGGACCCACAAACCTCCTTACTTTACTGCACATGACACCAAACAGTGGAGTTACTACTGTATAGGAGCCTATGGGTGGGAAAAAGGGAAGGAATTTGATGGAAAAGTGCGGAGCCTAACATGTTTGTCTGACAGGTCCCGAAGAGATGAATTGTAGCTGGAAGAAATCATCATGGTGGTCTGGGCCAGATGGAAAGGAAACGGAGAGCGATCACCTCAGATCAAAGAAGACGTCAGCTGTGAGTTACTGAATTACGTTTTTTTTCGATATTTTGTCAAACTTTATTTGGTAGGTGTGCCCCGAGGTGTGCTATACAAAGGTGCCCGCTGAGGCTCTCTCGCTCAAGGGCCCACAAAAACCTGGAGCCGGCCCTGAACATAGCCTAAAGATGTTTCACAATAACTATCGTGAGGATTCTAATTGTTCAAAGTGCGGGGAGGAAAATGCTGATTATTTTCATCTGATCTGGTTATGTCCCATAGTCCTCTCATTTTGGCATTCAGTTAAAGCATATCTGGAAGAATCATTGGAAGTAAATTAGTTATTGAGTACTGTTATTGAGATTTTGTTGGGTGGATATTGTGAGGATGCCGGGGCCGGCTCCTTCAGTAACCAGGTTTATACTATCTGTAAGGGACTGTTAGCCAGAAAATGGTTCAGAAAGGAAGCTGCAGACTTGAAGGAGTGGAAGGCAATGGTGGGGACAGTGAAGTATTATGAGGAATGCCTGGCTAAGAGAGTATCCTCAAAAGCTATTGCTTTTAAAATTAATTGTATTTTTTTTGTATCTTTTTGTATTTGTTTTTTGGTAAGTAATAGAGATGAGCGAGTAGTGAAATATTCGACTTTCGAGAATTCAAATTGAATAGGCACCGAGATTCGACTATTCGAACGAATATTTGTATGTCATTATAGTCTATGGAAATAAAAGTCACGGCACTTGGAAATCCAAATTCGACCACTTGGAATTCACCAAGTCCCCCATGAAACCTCCCTAAACAATGCGAACACCTCCGGAATGACACTGGGACATTAGGGGGAGCATGCCTGGGTGCACCCAACACCCCAAAGTCGCAGTATAATGCCACTCCCCGCAGTTGTGAAGGAAAAATATTTGCTAACGCTTTACAAACTTTCCGGCAATGTTCACACATTCCATTCACATTTCTTGCGCAGCGTTACATACATGATTCCAATGTGCGCCCGTAGAGAGTCATGTTATTCGCGCGTACCGCACGTCATGCTGTACGAATGTTACTGGAACAGTATGTATGACGTGCCTTTTACTGGGCTACTGGAACAATAGGTATCACCTGCCTTTTACTGGGCTACTGGAACATAATGTATCACGTGCCTTTTTCTGGGCTACTGGAACAATAGGTATAACGTGCCCTTAGTGGGCCAAACCAGGGACACTATAAGTCACTTGTACACACAGGGTGCTGGAATGAATACACCTGCTGCTGCTGTTATATCATCTATTTCTTAGCACTGAGAAGCTTTGGATGCAGAGAAGACTTTTTCGCTGGATCTTAGCCCTGAAAAGGACTTTTGGGTTCTGTAGTAATCCTGCCTGACCAAACGCTACTAAAACCTATCTCTCCCTGCTCCAAGATCTCTCCCTGGCTAGGTTGAAAGCGCATCTGCGGTCGAGAGGGGGGAGCCAAGTATTTAAGATTCGAGGTCATGTGGTTCAGCCATCCAATGAGGCTGGACACCGTTTTCGCGCTGCGTACTAACAGTATAAAAAAGTCATGGCCACAAATATTTTTACAGTCAGCGGGGAAAAAATTGTTGTCAAAAACACAACCAGTGATATTTCTCAGCGGAGTCACATATGGGGAATACTCACTGCTGGCCGTCTTGCAGCCGGGGTTCCATTCTAAAAAAAATCAAAGCAGAGAAAAAATTAGGAGATGAAACCTGATGAATTGATTATTATTGGTTCTATAATAGAGGAGAGATGGTATACAGACATATGGCCGGCTGTCACTGGGTGTAATGGCCCCCCAAAAAAATATAAGACATGTGTCAGCCAAGCCGGCCTTTGTTGGCAGGACCGGACGACAGGCCAGTGTGTATTAGATGTTGAATTTCACATTTCCCCCCAGCCTACTTTATGATACGTCCAGTATCTGTGAGTCTTGTATAAGTTGTAGATGTAGGAGGTTACTTATTGCTGCTATAGGAATTATCCATGTAAAGTGTATATTACATGTATGTGTAAGGTGGCACTGCTGTATATGTGTTATGTGACTGTAGTGTGGAAACAGTCAGCAATACAATCCTGAGCAATGCACAAGATACTGTTTATCCTGGTCTGTAAGAGAAAAGAACTATATTCCTGCCACACTTACTTTTATACAGGAAAAATCCTCCAATCCCAGCACCAATAAGAGCGATGACGACCAACACAGCAATGACCGCAAGCATCACCACGGAAATCGGCTTTGTTGGTTCTAGTTAAAAAAAAAACATAATTGTGATCTGCGGGTTACACAGAGAGCGCCATGTATCAGGGATTCACATCACCAGGGCTGAAAGCTTAATTCAAATACCTATGGAGTACAAATCCGATACATTTTTAAGGGGTGTAGTTTCCAAAATGGGGTCACGTCTGGGGGTTTCATTGTACTGGAGGAGACACTGCAAATGTACATGGTGCGCAAAAGATGTTCCAGCAACATCCGTGCTAAGTGTGTAACATAATGCTGCTTTCCTGCTGATCACTGCTGTGCGCCAACCCCCTGCTGGAGATATTGGGTAATACATTCTGGGGGAGATTGTTCTCCTTTGTTCCTCATAAAAAGGGAAGAATTTATAGGGAAACTAGGGATTTTATTGTACTCCCTGTATATACTGACAGCAGCTCCCTGTGTACTCACTGTATATACTGACAGCAGCTCCCTGTACTCCCTGCACTTACTGACAGCAGCTTCCTGTACTCACTGTATATACTGACAGCAGCTCCCTGTGTACTCACTGTATATACTGACAGCAGCTCCCTGTGTACTCACTGTATATACTGACAGCAGCTCCCTGTGTACTCACTGTATATACTGACAGCAGCTCCCTGTGTACTCACTGTATATACTGACAGCAGCTCCCTGAGTACTCACTGTATATACTGACAGCAGCTCCCTGTACTCACTGTATATACTGACAGCAGCTCCCTGTGTACTCACTGTATATACTGACAGCAGCTCCCTGTGTACTCACTGTATATACTGACAGCAGCTCCCTGTGTACTCACTGTATATACTGACAGCAGCTCCCTGTGTACTCACTGTATATACTGACAGCAGCTCCCTGAGTACTCACTGTATATACTGACAGCAGCTCCCTGTACTCACTGTATATACTGACAGCAGCTCCCTGTGTACTCAATGTATATACTGACAGCAGCTTCCTGTGTACTCACTGTATATATTGACAGCAGCTCCTTGTACTCACTGTATATACTGACAGCAGCTCCCTGTACTCATTGTATATACTGACAGCAGCTCCCTGTACTCATTGTATATACTGACAGCAGCTCCCTGTACTCACTGTATATACTGACAGCAGCTCCCTGTGTACTCACTGTATATATTGACAGCAGCTCCTTGTACTCACTGTATATACTGACAGCAGCTCCCTGTACTCATTGTATATACTGACAGCAGCTCCCTGTACTCATTGTATATACTGACAGCAGCTCCTGCTTCAGTCCCTGGGGGCCAAAAACTCTCTCCAGTTAAAGAGGACTCTAGATGAAGTGGACACCGCTCCAGTCTCACCCCAGGGAGAAGGTCGGAGGGTTGCCATGCTGCATGCTTAGTGTCAACAGGGACAAGCTCTCTGGAACTGTTATCACCAGACCATAGCTGAGGCAGAGGCCACCCAGAAGGAAGAGTGACTTCCAGGATGTAATCACACAAAAACACAGAAAAATGCAACAGCTCATTGCAATGGCAAGATGCAGATCCAATACAGATATGAAAATCAACAAAAGCAGCAAACTCCATAAAAATAACGAGGCTCTTGGTTACTATTTGCAAATAGTGTAAACCGTCCCACCAACGATAAGGTGGCCTCATGCTGGGAAGAACCTACACTGTACTCTGGCTTCTCCATGGCATGTAATAAGCCTATGCTCTGGGCATGCAAGATCCAACTAATACTGGCAGAAATACTAACCACCTGGGTGGGATGGGTGGAGTCTTCACTATTTGCAAATGCTAACCAAGAGCCTCATTATTTCTATGGAGTTTGCTGCTTTTAGTGATTTTCATATCTGTAGTGGGTCCGTATCTTGCCATTGCAGTGAGCTGTTGAATTTTTTTGTGTTTTTGTGTGTTTGCAGTTTCAGCCATAGCAACGTGCTCCTGCCTAGTGTGACTGGTGTTCTAGGAGAGCTGACCATTTCTGTCTTTTTTCTGTGTGCCAGGATGTAATGTCTTGATACAGGTGTCAACAGGGGAGTAACTACCACCGTAGCAGCCATAGCGACTGCTACGGGGCCTGCAGGATCAGGGGGCCCAGTGGTCCACTCCTGTATTATACTCGGCCCCCTGAGCTGTCCACATTTGCAGCACCCAGTGTCCATGCGGGCCTTCAGGGTAGTGCAAATGACCAGCACTTGCAGTGAAATGTTAATAGTTAGGACAACACTTGATGGGTTTGTGGTCAGTCGGGGGGGGGGCGCAATCAAAAGTTTGCTATGGAGTCCAGCCAGTTCTAGTTACGCTGCTGGGTGTCAAACACCTCAGAGACTTGGTCACCTCCACAGTTTTCCCCAGTGTTGACCTCCACAGTTTTCCCCAGTTCATCTCCTGCAACCAGTTCAAGATCCTTGTACCCAGCATTGCTGAGAACATTTCCCCTTCCTGCCCTTGTAGTTCCCTACTGTGATGAAGAAACCTGTGCTTACAAAGAACTTTACCAAAGAGTACTATTGTTGTTTCTATGCAAAGAGACTGGCGCATCATAGCACATCAGGTGCACAGAGACTGATGCATGCAGCCTGTTCTATTGCTATATGTACTATGGACGATTTGCACTTATTGCCTTTTGCATTTGCCAGTTTTATACTTTTGTATTATTACCAATGTGAGCATTTATAGAGTTATACACTGTATTCTCTATTCCAGTTGCCTCATTCAAGTACTATGTGTCTTCACGTATGCTGTTTTCCAGTAATCCATGCTGTGCCTAACTCCCTACTAGTATGCCAGGGATGGCTTTTTCTCAGTGGGGGAGTCTGCAGTGTCCCAGACAGAGGTCCACTGTCTTTTTGTAACAGGTATAGGTCGGTACCATATGTGTGTATAACTTCTCAGACTGTAGTCTGTAGTGAGCAACTCCCGCCACTCAATGTCACTGTTCTATTGCACAGATGATAGCTAAAACTGCCTAAGGGTTAACTAATGTCTCTATTATTATGTATTTCCTAGATATTAAACTAACCAATCCCTAAACTAGTTATCTTAGGAGCTCTACCCTATCAGAAAGGGTTATTCCTAGCTTATTACCCAATCAGATCCAATCCTGTTGGGTGGGACTTATGCGGTCAGTCTTCAGTGTATTTCCAGTATTGACAAGTGTATGAGCCAGAGCAACATCACAGAGTCTGCTGACCATGTACCTACAGGCCCTGACCTGCGGCCAGGAGCCTTGTGCGAGACTTCTGTATTTTCTTCTGTCTACTAGATCCTAGCCATGTCCAGCTAGAGCTAGTGGGTGGTGCAGAACTAGATCAAAACCATGTAGCTGAGTGTATATATATATATATATATATATATATATATAATTTTTTTTTTTTTTACATTTACCCTCCCATTCCCTGCTCTTGGGCAAACTGCACAAAAAAAACGGGAATCCCTTCAAATAATTTACAGAACTGTTCAGTAGCTTTAAATCAATGAGATGCTGGTGATCAGACAATAGACTATACAATTACATGTCACAATAGTGATCATCAGTCATGACATCTCCCATATATAGGAGAAAACCACGGCACTCGATATTGCAATAATAAGTGAGAGTTTATTTATTTAGCAAATAGATACAAGGTATTTACTCCGACCGTACATAGGAAATGTAAGAGATGAGACCAATAGCATATGGTGCGACGTTTCGGTCCGCTATGGACCTTCCTCAGGCAATAGGGTCTCTTAAGCGCTGTATGCAGGGAGAAGGGTCGGTGCATACAGCGCTTAAGAGACCCTATTGCCTGAGGAAGGTCCATAGCGGACCGAAACGTCGCACAATATGCTATTGGTCTCATCTCTTACATTTCCTATGTACGGTCGGAGTAAATACCTTGTATCTATTTGCTAAATAAATAAACTCTCACTTATTCTTGCAATATCGAGTGCCGTGGTTTTCTCCTATACAAGACTTATGGGTGAAGAACCCAGTTACCACTGAGCACCGGCTTCCACATTTAAGGCAGAGGTGTGCAGCACTGATCATATACAGATGACATCTCCCATAGTCTCCCCCAGTATGGATACAACTGCCCCCATCTGACAAGGAGTGGCTCCCGCAGTATGGATACAACTCCCCCCATCTGACAAGGAACGGCTCCCCCAGTATGGATACAACTCCCCCCATCTGACAAGGAGTGGCTCCCGCAGTATGGATACAACTCCCCCCATCTGACAAGGAGCGGCTCCTCCAGTATGGATACAACTCACCCCATCTGACAAGGAGCGGCTCCCCCAGTATGGATACAACTCACCCCATCTGACAAGGAGCGGCTCCCCCAGTATGGATACAACTCACCCCATCTGACAAGGAGCGGCTCCCCCAGTATGGATACAACTCCCCCCATCTGACAAGGAGCAGCTCCCCCAGTATGGATACAACTCCCCCCATCTGACAAGGAGCGGCTCCCCCAGTATGGATACAACTCACCCCATCTGACAAGGAGCGGCCCCCCCAGTATGGATACAACTCACCCCATGGGACAAGGAGCGACTCCTCCAGTATGGATACAACTCACCCCATCTGACAAGGAGCGGCTCCCCCAGTATGGATACAACTCACCCCATCTGACAAGGAGCGGCTCCCCCAGTATGGATACAACTCACCCCATCTGACAAGAAGCGGCTCCCCCAGTATGGATACAACTCACCCCATCTGACAAGGAGCGGCTCCTCCAGGCTGCTGTGATCCACATAACAGGAGTAGCTGTCGCCCTCTTTGGGTAACACTTCCGCACTGACCCTGATCTGATAGGTGCCGTCAGGATTGGGGAGGGTGCGTGTGGTCTGATATGCGGGAAGGTCGTCCTCCTCGTTCTTCATCCACTTCACGTCCACTGGTTTGGGATGAAATCCGTACGCCTGGCAGTGAAGCGTCAGAATCCCATCTCTTTCCTGACCGGAGACCTTCACCTGGGGCCGAACTGAGAGGGAAAAAGAAGAGAATATAAATGTCCTCCCTGTAGCCCTGATGTGATCACAGGGACAGGGGATAAATGGACAACCTCTTGCAGGGACTGACTCTGGATGATAACCTCTGTCTATGTGCGAGGTGATGGAATATGTATGTCATAGGGGGGTTCACTGCCACATAAGAGAAGCTTCCAGTCTGGTGCACCCAGTTGACATGATATCAAAGGCCTGCTCAGCCAATCAGTGATTGTGAGGAATACTGCTGTGGCCCCTGATTGGCTGAGCAGACCTGTGATGTCACAACAACAATCCCAGAAGCTTCTGCAATAGGGACCGGAGCTGCATGAGCCCAGAGCTGGCAGGGGAGCAAGGAAGATGGCGGGGGAGCGAGGGAGAGGAGTGTTTTTTCCCTCCTTGTTGGGCACCATTATAAGAAACATAATAAGAAAACCCCTATTCTCCTTGTGGTGGAGCAGGTGGAGCGGAGGTCTGTAGCAGAGTAAGGATAAGTTCATATCTGCCAGGTATCCACATGTACTGTGTATGGGGCAGGATCAGGCCCTGTACTTGCTCCATACTGCCTGATCTGACATGTGATGTAATAGGATATATCATGTCAGGAAGGGGTTAATAGTGAAACATTGGAAGCCCAAGAATATTCCAGCAGTTCCTGGAGTCTTGGTAACTGTACAACACAGCGGCACCACGGACGAGCTCACTGCCAGCAGGTTACATAACCTCCCGTCTATTCAGAGAAATGGCTGATATGGTTACACTGGGCTAACACTATGGCCAGGGCCGCTTCTGTCATGAGGCGGAATGAGTATTTCGCCTCAGGCGGCAGATTTTGCGCCCCTGCAGGGGGCGGCAGGGTCTTCACCGCTGTCATTTTAGTTAAGTTTAACTTAGCTAAAATGACAGCAGCAGTCGCGGCCCCACCACACATCTTGCCGTCCGTGCTCCCCGGCATCCCCACGCACTGCCGGGTTCCCTGTCTGACGTCACCTGGAGTGTTGCCCAGCGCTCTGGTACGTGCCGGGACACTGCTATCGCACAGCATTGTCCCGGCACCTATCACCGCTGCTGCTCTCTCTTTCCTTCTCCCAGTAGCAGCTCAGCAGCGTTCAGTGCTGGGGACAGGAAAGAGACAGCGCAGCGACTAGCACGGGGCTATCTCCCTTCTTCCCCTGCAATCCGCGCCGACAGTGACGGCCCCCATAGCCGCCCCGGAATCCGCGCCGGCAACTGCAGGCCCCCAACAACCCCACACCCGTCCTCCGCATATGAACCCCCCCACCCCCGTACCACCACCGGAACCACCACAACCACTGTTGTCTGTTCGGCGGGGGGCGGCTGTAGCCCAAGTTTGCCTCAGGCGGCAAAAAGCCTGGAAACGGCCCTGACTATGGCCGTCCTGTCATGTCTCTGTATAACAACCACCCCACATACAACACAATTACATGGAGCCACTAAGCTGTAGGAGATTTATCACACTGCGCCATAGGTGTAATAGAGGAGTAAGAGCATTGCACCCCGCACCCCACACCATAGACATTACTAGTATCCTTCCATCATTGCTGCAGGTGCTGTATAATCTATCAGGGAATGATACAGCCGGGACATCGTAGGTGAAAGGAAAAGGAAAAACGGGAGAAAAAAAGTTTCACAACTTTTAAAGGAGACGTTGACAAAAAATGTTTCTTTCAAATTAACTGGTGCCAGAAAATACCAGAGATTTGTGATTCACTTGTATTAAAAAAAAATCTCCAGTCTTCCAGTACTTATCAGCTGCTGTATGTCCTGCAGGAAGTGGTGTATTCTTCCCAGTGTGACACAGTACTCTCTGCTGCCACCTCTGTCCATGTCAGGAACTGTCCAGAGCAGCAGCAAATCCCCATGGAAAACCCCTCCTGCCTTATGTCATTAATGGTGGGTATGGAGGGGGATTTCCACCATCTTGTTAATGACAATTTTGCAATGGTTGCGATTTTACAAAATAAAATACGATGTGGTGGTGCTATTAGGTGAATGCCCAAAAACAAAAGAATCAGTTGAGGTGTAGCAGGGATATGATATTGAAATGTTGCATTATTGCTCGCTTCTATTTTGTCTATTACAGTCTGTACAATATACTGTTTTCTATTGTACATGACAAATTTTGTTAAAACCTAATAAAATATATTGAAACAGAAAACCTCTCCTGCTCCCCAAACTGGAGAGAATACACCACTTCCTGCAGGACATACAGCAGCTGATAAGTACGGGAAGACTGAAGACTTTTAAATAGAAGTAAATTACAAATCTCTGGCACTTTCTGGCACCAGTTGATTTGAAAGAAACATTGGTTTGGTGAACAACCCCTTTAATAAATCCCCCTATAAACTATCCGAATCCTTTCCCTGTTTTCTTTTAATAAAAAAAAATCTAAAGTTACAGAAACTAAACAACGAGTGCGGATCTATCTGATGTATAAAAATATAATACGATATATCCGGCGTGGTGATCGCCATAGGAAGAAACTATAAAAACTCCTTCTCCCCCACTAATAAGGACATCAGCGACATCAATAAGGACATAAATAAGGACCCCGCACAGATGCGGAGCCGTCACTGAGCTCTGCAGACAGATAGAGCCTTACAGGAGGCAGGATATGGCGATACAAAGCAGAGCGGCCTCCTCACACACTATATTGTAATGGATACTCCTCCTGTGCTGGAGAACTACAAGTCCCAGCTTGTCCTGACAGTTGCAAACCTTCTAGACCTGCTGGGGGTTGTAGTTCTCCTTACACGTGGGAAGCAGATCCTCTTAGGGTCCCTGGGGCTGGTGGACTATGATGTATTGCTGGAGGACCCTGCGCAGTGTATTACATAGACCAATCTTATAGCTCATTGTATATTGCAGCCGGTTTATGCTGCAGTTATATATATGGAGTAATAAAGTATTTGTTTCATGGAGAGAAGTCTCCCCTGGTCTTATATCTCCATCAGTCTCAGTAATGGCGTCCTATAATCTCTATCACTGCGCCGGACAACAACCACCAGACATGGAGACTAGTAATATTATATTTCCCATTACCATGAGGTCAGTTCCTCTCTCTGCCAGCAGATGGCGCCGTGTTACAGTGCGGCTCCAGTGTGAGGAGTGGCGGACTGTAATATCATTATAATAACTAATGTGTATCTAATGCTGCAGCTGAGTATCTAAGCCGCGATAGACAGAAGGAGCCTGGTCCCCCATCTCTGCAGTGATCTCCATCTCCTCACATCATGTACCGTCTATTACTGGGGAGGAAGGAGGAAACCAGAAGAAGCAAACCGCAGCCAGCAATCTGGGAGAACGCGGCTTTTATATTCCAATGTGAACAGTATACAAGACACCAGCGTGCAGGGAGACTACTAGTGATCGGACATGTTCTGGACACATGACACATGCACGGCCCTGCTCACTGATAATACAACCCCCCCCCCCCCCCCCCCCCAGATGAACAACAATAGTCACAGGTGGGGAAATAAAAAAAACACAATGGTAAAAACTATTGATATGTTACATACGAAGTGACAATGTCCTATAACTGTGCGGAGATACATACACTGACAGCTGGATAACTGCATAAATACTATATATATATATATGCAGGTGTGCTGTATACTGCGGGTATATATATATTCCTACACATGTATGAAGCATATGATATAGACATGACACCCGCACTATATACCTCACAGCTGTCACTATGGGGATTCTGCACATAAAATCCTCTATTGCACATGAGGAAATGACGGCCTAGTAGGAAGGACGTTGTATCCAGAATATATTCCGTTACTTCTCTAGAATATTCTCCATATGGATATATATATATATTATGTACAATATACCAGAGAGCGCTCACCTCTCCTCTCCAGATCTTCTCTCCCGTTCTCCACATATTTCTTCAGCCACTCGATACATTCATTCTCCAGATAAATCTTGTGTCTCTCTCCTGCCTGCATCTCCGGACTGTTCCATCTCTGTGCGGTGATCTGAGCCTCGGCCATGGTGGGGATATATGTCCCTGTCTGTGTGTCCAGGGAGGTGAACTCTCTCCCATCATATCCGTACTGCATGTATCCCCTGATGCTGCCGTCATCTCTCAGCTCACAGCCGTACATCCACTGGTAGGAATGGAGACCTGCAGAGAGCACAGGAGCGTGTTACACAGATATATATATATACACAGGGGATGTGTGTGTGTGATATATATATATACAGGGGATGTGTGTGTGATATATATATATATGTATATATATATATATATATATATATATATATATACAGGGGATGTGTGTGTGATATATACAGGGGATGTGTATGTGATATATACAGGGGATGTGTATGTGATATATATATATATATATACAGGGGATGTGTGTGTGATATATATATATACAGGGGATGTGTATGTGATATATATATACAGGGGATGTATGTGTGATATATATATATACAGGGGATGTGTGTGTGATATATATATACAGGGGATGTGTGTGTGATATATATATATACAGGGGATGTGTGTGTGATATATATATATATACAGGGGATGTGTGTGTGATATATATATATACAGGGGATGTGTGTGTGATATATATACAGGGGATGTGTGTAGTGATCAGTGTTGGTGTAGCAGAGCTGTGTTAGTGATCAGTGTATCTGGTGTAGCAGAGCTGTGTTAGTGATCAGTGTTGGTGTAGCAGAGCTGTGTCAGTGATCAGTGTATTTGGTGTAGCAGAGCTGTGTTAGTGATCAGTGTTGGTGCAGCAGAGCTGTGTGTAGTGATCAGTGTACCTGGTGTAGCAGAGCTGTGTTATTGATCAGTGTTGGTGTAGCAGAGCTGTGTTAGTATCAGTGTATCTGGTGTAGCAGAGCTGTGTTAGTATCAGTGTATCTGGTGTAGCAGAGCTGTGTTAGTGATCAGTGTATCTGGTGTAGCAGAGCTGTCTCAGTGACCAGTGTTGGTGTAGCAGAGCTGTGTTAGTGATCAGTGTATCTGGAGTAGCAAAGCTGTCTCAGTGACCAGTGTTGGTGTAGCAGAGCTGTGTTAGTGATCAGTGTATCTGGTGAAGTAGAGCTGTGTTAGTGATCAGTGTATCTGGTGTAGCAGAGCTGTGTTATTGATCAGTGTATCTGGTGTAGCAGAGCTGTGTTAGTATCAGTGTATCTGGTGTAGCAGAGCAGTGTTAGTGATCAGTGTTGGTGTAGCAGAGCAGTGTTAGTGATCAGTGTACCTTATGTAGCAGAGCTGTTTTAATGATCAGTATACCCGGTGTAGTAGAGCTGTGTACCTGGTGTAGCAGAGCTGTGTTAGTGATCAGTGTATCTGGTGCAGCAGAGCTGTGTCAGTGATCAGTGTATCTGGTGTAGCAGAGCTGTGTTCGTTATCAGTGTATCTGATGTAGCAGAGCTGTGTTAGTGATCAGTGTTGGTGTAGCGGGCTGTGTCAGTGATCAGTGTTGGCGTAGCAGAGCTGTGTCAGTGATCAGTGTTGGCGTAGCAGAGCTGTGTCAGTGATCAGTGATGGTGTAGCAGAGCTGTGTTAGTGATCAGTGTACCTGGTGTAGCAAAGCTGGGTTAGTGATCAGTGTTGGTGTAGCAGAGCTGTGTTCGTTATCAGTGTATCTGATGTAGCAGAGCTGTGTTAGTGATCAGTGTATCTGGTGTAGCAGAGCTGTGTTAGTGATCAGTGTATCTGGTGTAGCAGAGCTGTGTTATTGATCAGTGTATCTGGTGTAGCAGAGCTGTGTTAAGTGATCAATTTTGGTGTAGTAGAGCTGTGTTAGTGATCAGTGTTGGTGTAGCAGATCTGTGTTAGTGATCAGTGTATCTGGTGTAGCAGAGCTGTGTTAGTAATCAGTGTATCTGGTGTAGCAGAGCTGTTAGTGATCAGTGTATCTGGTGTAGCAAAGCTGTGTTAGTGATCAGTGTCCCTGGTGTAGCAGAGCTGTGTTATTGATCAGTGTTGGTGTAGTAGAGCTGTGTTAGTGATCTGTGTTGGTGTAGCAGAGCTGTGTTAGTTATCAGTGTACCTGGTGTAGCAGAGCTGTGTTAGTGATCAGTGTCCCTGGAGTAGCAGAGCTGTGTTATTGATCAGTGTTGGTGTAGCAGAGCTGTGTTAGTGATCAGTGTATCTGGTGAAGTAGAGCTGTGTTAGTGATCAGTATTGGTGTAGCAGAGCTGTGTTAGTGATCAGTGTATCTGGTGTAGCAGAGCTGTGTTAGTGATCAGTGTTGGTGCAGCAGAGCTGTGTTAGTGATCAGTGTATCTGGTGTAGCAAAGCTGTGTTAGTGATCAGTGTTGGTGTAGTAGAGCTGTGTTAGTGATCAGAGTATCTGGTGTAGCAGAGCTGTGTTAGTGATCAGTGTTAGTGTAGTAGAGCTGTGTTAGTGGTCAGTGTCCCTGGTGTAGCAGAGCTGTGTCAGTGATCAGTGTTAGTGTAGTAGAGCTGTGTTAGTGGTCAGTGTCCCTGGTGTAACAGAGATGTGTTAGTGATCAGTCTATGTGGTGTAGCAGAGCTGTGTTCGTTATCAGTGTATCTGATGTAGCAGAATTGTGTTAGTGATCAGTGTTGGTGTAGCAGAGCTGTGTCAGTGATCAGTGTTGATGTAGCAGAGCTGTGTTAGTGATCAGTGTACCTGGTGTAGCAAAGCTGGGTTAGTGATCAGTGTTGGTGTAGCAGAGCTGTGTTAGTGATTAGTGTATGTGGTGTAGCAGAGCTGTGTCAGTGATCAGTGTATCTGGTGTAGCAGAGCTGTGTTCGTTATCAGTGTATCTGATGTAGCAGAACTGTGTTAGTGATCAGTGTCCCTGGTGTAGCAGAGCTGTGTTATTGATCAGTGTTGGTGTAGTAGAGCTGTGTTAGTGATCTGTGTTGGTGTAGCAGAGCTGTGTTAGTTATCAGTGTACCTGGTGTAGCAGAGCTGTGTTAGTGATCAGTGTCCCTGGAGTAGCAGAGCTGTGTTATTGATCAGTGTTGGTGTAGCAGAGCTGTGTTAGTGATCAGTGTATCTGGTGAAGTAGAGCTGTGTTAGTGATCAGTATTGGTGTAGCAGAGCTGTGTTAGTGATCAGTGTATCTGGTGAAGCAGAGCTGTGTTAGTGATCAGTGTTGGTGCAGCAGAGCTGTGTGTAGTGATCAGTGTACCTGGTGTAGCAGAGCTGTGTTATTGATCAGTGTTGGTGTAGCAGAGCTGTGTTAGTATCAGTGTATCTGGTGTAGCAGAGCTGTGTTAGTATCAGTGTATCTGGTGTAGCAGAGCTGTGTTAGTGATCAGTGTATCTGGAGTAGCAGAGCTGTGTTACTGATCAGTGTATCTGGAGTAGCAGAGCTGTGTTAGTGATCAGTGTATCTGGTGTAGCAGAGCTGTCTCAGTGACCAGTGTTGGTGTAGCAGAGCTGTGTTAGTGATCAGTGTATCTGGTGAAGTAGAGCTGTGTTAGTGATCAGTATTGGTATAGCAGAGCTGTGTTAGTGATCAGTGTATCTGGTGTAGCAGAGCTGTGTTAGTGATCAGTGTTGGTGCAGCAGAGCTGTGCGTAGTGATCAGTGTACCTGGTGTAGCAGAGCTGTGTTATTGATCAGTGTTGGTGTAGCAGAGCTGTGTTAGTATCAGTGTATGTGGTGTAGCAGAGCTGTGTTAGTATCAGTGTATCTGGTGTAGCAGAGCTGTGTTAGTGATCAGTGTATCTGGAGTAGCAGAGCTGTGTTAGTGATCAGTGTATCTGGTGTAGCAGAGCTGTCTCAGTGACCAGTGTTGGTGTAGCAGAGCTGTGTTACTTATCAGTGTATCTGGAGTAGCAGAGCTGTGTTAGTGATCAGTGTATCTGGTGAAGTAGAGCTGTGTTAGTGATCAGTATCCCTGGTGTAGCAGAGCTGTGTTATTGATCAGTGTATCTGGTGTAGCAGAGCTGTGTTATTGATCAGTATCCCTGGTGTAGCAGAGCTGTGTTAATGATCAGTGTACCTGGTGTAGTAGAGCTGTGTTAGTGATCAGTGTACCTGGTGTAGTAGAGCTGTGTTAGTGATCAGTGTTGGTGTAGCAGAGCTGTGTCAGTGATCAGTGTTGGTGTAGCAGAGCTGTGTCAGTGATCAGTGTTGGCGTAGCAGAGCTGTGTTAGTAATCAGTGTACCTGGTGTAATAGAGCTGTGTTAGTGATCTGTGTTGGTGTAGCAGAGCTGTGTTAGTGATCTGTGTTGGTGTAGTAGAGCTGTGTTAGTTATCAGTGTACCTGGTGTAGCAGAGCTGTGTTAGTGATCAGTGTCCCTGGAGTAGCAGAGCTGTGTTATTGATCAGTGTTGGAGTAGCAGAGCTGTGTTATTGATCAGTGTTGGTGTAGCAGAGCTGTGTTAGTGATCAGTGTTGGTGTAGCAGAGCTGTGTTAGTGATCAGTGTATCTGGTGTAGCATAGCTGTGTTAGTGATCAGTATTGGTGTAGCAGAGCTGTTTCAGTGATCAGTGTATCTGGTGTAGCAGAGCTGTGTTATTGATCAGTGTATCTGGTGTAGCAGAGCTGTGTTAGTGATCAGTGTATCTGGTGAAGTAGAGCTGTGTTAGTGATCAGTATCCCTGGTGTAGCAGAGCTGTGTTATTGATCAGTGTATCTGGTGTAGCAGAGCTGTGTTATTGATCAGTATCCCTGGTGTAGCAGAGCTGTGTTAATGATCAGTGTACCTGGTGTAGTAGAGCTGTGTTAGTGATCAGTGTACCTGGTGTAGTAGAGCTGTGTTAGTGATCAGTGTTGGTGTAGCAGAGCTGTGTCAGTGATCAGTGTTGGTGTAGCAGAGCTGTGTCAGTGATCAGTGTTGGCGTAGCAGAGCTGTGTTAGTAATCAGTGTACCTGGTGTAATAGAGCTGTGTTAGTGATCTGTGTTGGTGTAGCAGAGCTGTGTTAGTGATCTGTGTTGGTGTAGTAGAGCTGTGTTAGTTATCAGTGTACCTGGTGTAGCAGAGCTGTGTTAGTGATCAGTGTCCCTGGAGTAGCAGAGCTGTGTTATTGATCAGTGTTGGAGTAGCAGAGCTGTGTTATTGATCAGTGTTGGTGTAGCAGAGCTGTGTTAGTGATCAGTGTTGGTGTAGCAGAGCTGTGTTAGTGATCAGTGTATCTGGTGTAGCATAGCTGTGTTAGTGATCAGTATTGGTGTAGCAGAGCTGTTTCAGTGATCAGTGTATCTGGTGTAGCAGAGCTGTGTTATTGATCAGTGTATCTGGTGTAGCAGAGCTGTGTTAGTGATCAGTGTACCTGGTGTAGAAGAGCTGTGTTAGTGATCAGTGTATCTGGTGTAGCAGATGTAGCAGACTTGTGTTAGTGATCAGTGTTGGTGTAGTAGAGCTGTGTTAGTGATCAGTGTCCCTGGTGTTACAGAGCTGTGTTAGTGATCAGTGTTGGTGTAGTAGAGCTGTGTTAGTAATCAGTGTATTTGGTGTAGCAGAGCTGTGTTAGTGTTCAGTGTTGGTGTAGTAGAGCTGTGTTAGTGATCAGTGTTGGTGTAGTAGAGCTGTGTTAATGATCAGTGTATCTGGTGTAGCAGAGCCGTGTTAGTGATCAGTGTATCTCGTGTAGCAGGTCTGTGTTAGTGATCAGTGTATCTGGTGTAGCAGAGCTGTGTTAGTGATCAATGTATCTGGTGTAGCATAGCTGTGTTAGTGATCAGTGTTGGTGTAGTAGAGCTGTGTCAGTGATCAGTGTATCTGGTGTAGTAGAGCTGTGTTAGTTATCAGTGTTGGTGTAGCAGAGCTGTGTTAGTGATGGAGGGGTGATAGAGGGGCATGCTGGGATTTGTAGTGCAGGGGCTAGGGATGTATAGACTGTTATAATTGCTATCATTAGAGATGAGTGAAGGGCAGGAAATTTTGCAAAAATTTGATTCACCAACTAAGCAAATTTTTGCTAAATTTGCTAAGAAAGTTCACAAAAAACCCCACGTTCTTGTCCGTGCTCCTCTGGTGTCCTGCTGCAGGTCTTCAGCCGATCGCTGACTAGCAGAGAAGGGAGCGCGGCGGCTGAGAACACGGAGGAGGACACCGGCGGAGCGGACAGGGGGTAGAGATTCCTTTGGTTTGTGAATGTTGTGGGAAAAATTCACGAACATCAAAAACTGAATGTTTCCATGACTGTCTCTGTATGTGTATTCTATCAGGAAGGATGTGTATATAGGGGGGGGGGGGGGGCAGTGTGCTGGACTACACGTGTCAGCCGGAGCGCCCCCATAACACTGCGATCTGAGGCGTCTGCAAGGACAAACATTTCCTGATTATTTAGAAAAGAAAGAAAAAGATTTAAAACGAGAATCGGCCATAATGTTCAAAAATAGACTGAGATTGTGATTTTTGGCCATATGACCCGGGCCTAATATGAGGGTCCGCACCCCTGTGTCCCCCCATTATTCCCTATGATAGTCACATGACTGACAGTGCAGAGTAATGGTGGACAGCCCCTCACACACACTGGGGGTCACTGTCCTATATCTCCTGTAAGGAGACGTATGACATATCCTGTGTCCTCACATATCACACACAGAGGCCCGAGCGCAGTCTATAGATGGCAGCACTCTGCACTGTACGCAGGACACCTGCAGGATCATGTCATCCATCAGTAACTATAATCATCCTCTAATGTGATGTCAGACGGCCGGTGACATCACATGCAGTGTATTCCTATAGGGAACGGCCACGTGTGGAGATGTCATGTGACCGGTGTATAACAAGGAATTGGCCGTGTAACATGATGATCATGTGATGTCTCCTCCATAGAGATATCCGGGTACAAGGATCTGATTTCTCAGTCTCCAGTGACTTCTATGGGCGGTGATGGAGGAGACAGGAGGACGTTACATGCGGCTGTGTATATACCTTCTGTGTCCTTCAGACAAGGAGGGGGCGCTCTCCCACCCTCCGCCATCTTTGTCCAGTATCTGAGCGTACGTGAACATGACATCACTGCTGGGATTGGATGCTGATGGAAAGGGGCGGGGCTTAGTCCCATAGACTATAATGGAGGCAGCGTACAATGCAGATGGAGCAGGAGTCAGTGCAGCCACATGGCAGGAATTACACCCGGGATTGTGTACTATGGAACATATAACACTAAGAAATAAAAGTCCATATCATATAACACTAGGAACCCTACAAAGGATGTCACGAATAGCGCATGCGCCTCATGATATCACTATGTAATAGTCACAGGACACATTATGGACCAATAGTAACAAGTCTGTTTAACCTCTTAAGGACAGGGCCAATTTTCGTTTATGCGTTTTCGGTTTTTCCTCCTTGTGCATAAAAGGCCATAGCACTTGCATTTTTCCACCTAGAGACCCACATGAGCCCTTATTTTTTGCGTCACTAATTGTACTTTGCAATGACGGCTGAATTTTTGCATAAAGTACACTGCGAAACCAGAAAAAAATTCAATGTGTGGTGAAATTGAACAAAAAAACGCATTTCTTTTATTTGGAGGGTATTTGTTTGTACGCCATTCACCCTGGGGTAAAACTGACTTGTTATATACGTTCCTCAAGTCATTACGATTACAACGATATATAACATGTATAACTTATATTGTATCGGATGGCCTGTAAAAAATTCAAACCATTGTTAACAAATATACGTTCCTTAAAATCGCTCCATTCCCAGGCTTATAGCGCTTTTATCCTTTGGTCTATGGGGCTGTGTCAGGTGTCATTTTTTGCGCCATGATGTGTTCTTTCTATCGGTACATTGATTGCGCATATGCAACTTTTTGATCGCTTTTTATTACATTTTTTCTGGATTTGATGCGACCAAAATGCGCAATTTTCCACTTTGGGATTTTTTGGCGCTTACGCTGTTTACCGTGCGAGATCAGGAATGTGATTAATAGTTCGGGCGATTACGCACGCGGCGATAGCAAACATGTTTATTTATTTAAAACATGGGGAAAGGGGGGTGATTCAAACTTTTATTAGGGGAGGGGGCTTTTTACTAATAACACTTTTTTTTTTTTTACACTTATACTAGAAGCCCCCCTGGGGTTAGGGTTATTCCCCCCTGGGGTTAGGGTTATTCCCCCCCCCCCCCTGGGGTCAGGGTTATTCCCCCCCCCCCCCTGGGGTTAGGGTTATTCCCCCCCCCTGGGGTTAGGGTTATTCCCCTCAGGGTTAGGGTTATTCCCCCCCCCCCCTGGGGTTAGGGTTATTCCCCCCCCCCTGGGGTTAGGGTTATTCCCCCCCCCCTGGGGTTAGGGTTATTCCCCTCAGGGTTAGGGTTATTCCCCCCCCCCTGGGGTTAGGGTTATTCCCCCCCCCTGGGGTTAGGGTTATTCCCCCCCCCTGGGGTTAGGGTTATTCCCCCCCCCCTGGGGTTAGGGTTATTCCCCCCCCCCCTGGGGTTACGGTTATTCCCCCCCCCCCCTGGGGTTAGGGTTATTCCCCCCCTGGAGATAGGGTTATTCCCCCCCCCTGGGGTTAGGGTTATTCCCCCCCCCTGGGGTTAGGGTTATTCCCCCCTGGGGTTAGGGTTATTCCCTAAGGGTTAGGGTTATTCAATGAGATCGGCACTCGGATGCTTTCGGCTGCTGGAGCCGCACCAGGGAACGGCTGCATACAATATTCGGATGCAGCTGTCATCTTTGACAGCAGCATCTGATTACTGAATTAGCGGGCACGGCGATCAGACCTGGCCCACTAATAACCGCGGTCCCAGACTACACCCAGCACCTGGGATCGCGGCGGTTCAGAGAGGGGTTGCCGCGCGGCCCCGCTCTGAACAACTCTTGCGGACGCATGACGTACCGATATGTCATGCGTCCTTAAGAGGTTAAGATGATGGAGTTGTTACTATTGGTTCATAATGTATCCGCTGACTAAGGGTCCATTTACACAGAAAGATTATCTGGCAAAGATTTGAAGCCAAAGCCAGGAACAGACACAGAGAACAGGTCATAAAGGAAAGACTGAGATTTCTCCTCTTTTCAAATCCATTCCTGGCTTTGGCTTCAAATCTTTGGCAGATAATGTGTCAGATAATCCTTCTGTGTAAACGGCCCCTTGCACATAGTGATACCATGAAGCGCATGCGCTATTCCTGACACGGATAGCGGTATACTGTCTGGGACTTGGGCACATCACTCTTTTGATGATCTATATTGGGATTTATTTGTAGATATTGCTGTTTGGGATGAGGATGTGCTCATGAGGTGCTTTTAGAATATGTCATGTGATTTTGATGGAATGAACTTGATCATTCTTTGTATTAGGGAAGGAATCCGCCTGTGCATAGAATAGAGCCTATAGAGCCTATGACACGAGCGGGTGCTGCAGTCGGCGAGCGGGCGTGAGCGACGGAGTTTCCGTCTCTTTTAAGCAGTGTGCACATACCCTTAATCTGGGTGAATAGCGGTCTCCATACTTGAGATTGATTAGTATGTGATCTTCCAAGAAGGCCTGTGTATAAGGAGAGCACATAGTGAAGGTTTCTGTACTATTATAGGACGTAACAAGGATTTCTCATCCCATCTTACTATGTGTCTCCTATAAGTGTGTATGTATTGTTACCACGTGGCTTTCCTATCCCCCTCTGTACATAGTGTACAGGCAGTAACCGTATTCGGCATGTGCAGAAGATGTGGTAACAGCTGATGTGCATACGGGGTCATTCAAATCAGTGTGAATAGCGGTCTTTACTAATAGATTGATTGGTAAGTGTTAATGCTAAGAACGCCTGCGTATAAGGTGGGCACATAGTGGAAGGTTATTTTGTCATAGGACGTACCGGGGCTTTCTGATATCACTTGTCCTTATGTATGTAATATAAGTCTGCATATACTGTTACTGCATCACTATTATGTTTTCTTCTTCCACCCTACAACCTAACTTACCAGTAGTAACTGTATACGGCATGGGCGCTGGTGCAGAAGGGGCGATATGTAACCTGGGGCCATCTTGCTTCAGGGCATAGGAGCCGGATGGTCATTTACACATACGCTGCTTTCAGTACCTGCCGCGGGCGCCATCTTGGCCTGGTCTTGGTGTGTTAGCCATGGGGTCTCCCTCTGTTTACCGGTTTGTGGAAATACAGCTGCTTGTGATATATAAGTATAGTGATGTGTGTGTGTGTGTATATATATATATACACCCCTTACATGCCTTGTGTTCCCCTGATGAAGCCCCAGGACCGGGATGTAATGTGTACAGGAGCTCAGAGTCTCTTTTCCCCTTTTTCACACTTGCTTTACCCCATGTGATTTGCATTTGTTTCAGGTTTATTAGCATGATTTTGGCACGTGTATATCTCTTTTCTGTGGTAAATAAAGTATATCTGTACATTTTCCATCCTGTGTGGCGGGCCTTTTTCTTTGTGTACTATGTATAATCTTTGGTACATCAGTCTAGGAGCACCCGGTATCTGGTTGTGCAGTTTCCTTGTTTAGCGTTAGTGTTATATGTTCTGCGTTGTCTCCATGTTCTCTGTGCGGTGTTGGGGATCATTCACATGAGGCGTCAGGTCGCAGCTTTTACCAGGGATTCAGGAAAATGTTATTTAAACATGCAAATTATCCCTTTCTTTATCTTATCTCATTTATATGAGAATTTTATTGATGCTGAAGTTGGTTTCTTCTTATTTTTTTACATTTATTTCAAGACTATTGATATTATTAATAATTATATTAATTTACCCTTAAATAAAGTGCCCTGAAGAGAATACAGTTAAAAGCAGCCAGAAGTACCCAGTGGTTGGCATAAATATGGGCATCAAATTGTAATAAAAAAAATTAAAGGGCTAGTTCAGAAACTTTTTTTTCTTTGGTGACAGAGATTTGTAATTCACTTTTATTAAAAAATTTCTAATCTTCCAGTACTTATCAGCTGCTGTATGTCCTGCATGAAGTGGTGTATTCTTTCCAGTCTGACACAGTGCTCTCTGCTGCCACCTCTGTCCATGTCAGGAACTGTCCAGAGCAGCAGCAAATCCCCATAGAAAACCTCTCCTGCTCTGGACAGTTCCTGACATGGACAGAGGTGGCAGCAGAGAGCACTGTGTCACACTGGAGAGAATACACCACTTCCTGCAGAGCATACAGCAGCTGATAAGTACTGGAGGACTGGAGATTTATGATTAAAAGTAAATTACAAATCTCTGGCACTAGGTGATTTTTTTTTTAGGCTGAACTACCCCTTTAATTTTGGGCCACTGATCTCACACTGCCAACACAGAGACAGGGGTGCCCCTCATCACACCCAAAAGAGTCCAGCCTGACCCAAAGTGTTTTTACTAGGCTAAATTGTGTATGATGCGGGGCCCCCCTCTCTGTGTAGTATCAGTGTGATGCGGGGCCCCCCTCTCTGTGTAGTATCAGTGTGATGCGGGGTCCCCCTCTCTGTGTAGTATCAGTGTGATGCGGGGTCCCTCTCTGTGTATTATCAGTGTGATGCAGGGTCCCTCTCTGTGTAGTATCAGTGTGATCCGGGGTCCCTCTCTGTGTAGTATCAGTGTGATGCGGGGTCCCTCTCTGTGTAGTATCAGTGTGATCCGGGGTCCCTCTCTGTGTAGTATCAGTGTGATCCGGGGTCCCTCTCTGTGTAGTATCAGTGTGATCCGGGGTCCCTCTCTGTGTAGTATCAGTGTGATGCGGGGTCCCCCCTCTCTGTGTAGTATCAGTGTGATGCGGGGTCCCTCTCTGTGTAGTATCAGTGTGATGCGGGGTCCCCCTCTCTGTGTAGTATCAGTGTGATGCGGGGTCCCCCCTCTCTGTGTAGTATCAGTGTGATGCGGGGTCCCCCTCTCTGTGTAGTATCAGTGTGATGCGGGGTCCCCCCTCTCTGTGTAGTATCAGTGTGATGCGGGGTCCCCCCTCTCTGTGTAGTATCAGTGTGATCCGGGGTCCCTCTCTGTGTAGTATCAGTGTGATGCGGGGTCCCCCCTCTCTGTGTAGTATCAGTGTGATGCGGGGTCCCTCTCTGTGTAGTATCAGTGTGATGCGGGGTCCCCCTCTCTGTGTAGTATCAGTGTGATGCGGGGTCCCCCCTCTCTGTGTAGTATCAGTGTGATGCGGGGCCCCCCTCTCTGTGTAGTATCAGTGTGATGCGGGGTCCCCCCTCTCTGTGTAGTATCAGTGTGATGCGGGGTCCCTCTCTGTGTATTATCAGTGTGATGCAGGGTCCCTCTCTGTGTAGTATCAGTGTGATCCGGGGTCCCTCTCTGTGTAGTATCAGTGTGATGCGGGGTCCCTCTCTGTGTAGTATCAGTGTGATCCGGGGTCCCTCTCTGTGTAGTATCAGTGTGATCCGGGGTCCCTCTCTGTGTAGTATCAGTGTGATGCGGGGTCCCTCTCTGTGTATTATCAGTGTGATGCAGGGTCCCTCTCTGTGTAGTATCAGTGTGATCCGGGGTCCCTCTCTGTGTAGTATCAGTGTGATGCGGGGTCCCTCTCTGTGTAGTATCAGTGTGATCCGGGGTCCCTCTCTGTGTAGTATCAGTGTGATCCGGGGTCCCTCTCTGTGTAGTATCAGTGTGATCCGGGGTCCCTCTCTGTGTAGTATCAGTGTGATGCGGGGTCCCCCCTCTCTGTGTAGTATCAGTGTGATGCGGGGTCCCTCTCTGTGTAGTATCAGTGTGATGCGGGGTCCCCCTCTCTGTGTAGTATCAGTGTGATGCGGGGTCCCCCCTCTCTGTGTAGTATCAGTGTGATGCGGGGTCCCCCTCTCTGTGTAGTATCAGTGTGATGCGGGGTCCCCCCTCTCTGTGTAGTATCAGTGTGATGCGGGGTCCCCCCTCTCTGTGTAGTATCAGTGTGATCCGGGGTCCCTCTCTGTGTAGTATCAGTGTGATGCGGGGTCCCCCCTCTCTGTGTAGTATCAGTGTGATGCGGGGTCCCTCTCTGTGTAGTATCAGTGTGATGCGGGGTCCCCCTCTCTGTGTAGTATCAGTGTGATGCGGGGTCCCCCCTCTCTGTGTAGTATCAGTGTGATGCGGGGCCCCCCTCTCTGTGTAGTATCAGTGTGATGCGGGGTCCCCCCTCTCTGTGTAGTATCAGTGTGATGCGGGGTCCCTCTCTGTGTATTATCAGTGTGATGCAGGGTCCCTCTCTGTGTAGTATCAGTGTGATCCGGGGTCCCTCTCTGTGTAGTATCAGTGTGATGCGGGGTCCCTCTCTGTGTAGTATCAGTGTGATCCGGGGTCCCTCTCTGTGTAGTATCAGTGTGATCCGGGGTCCCTCTCTGTGTAGTATCAGTGTGATCCGGGGTCCCTCTCTGTGTAGTATCAGTGTGATGCGGGGTCCCCCTCTCTGTGTAGTATCAGTGTGATGCGGGGTCCCCCCTCTCTGTGTAGTATCAGTGTGATGCGGGGTCCCCCTCTCTGTGTAGTATCAGTGTGATGCGGGGTCCCCCCTCTCTGTGTAGTATCAGTGTGATGCGGGGTCCCCCCTCTCTGTGTAGTATCAGTGTGATGCGGGGTCCCCCCTCTCTGTGTAGTATCAGTGTGATGCGGGGTCCCCCCTCTCTGTGTAGTATCAGTGTGATGTGGGGTCCCCTCTCTGTGTAGTATCAGTGTGATGCGGAGTCCCCCCTCTCTGTGTAGTATCAGTGTGATGCGGGGTCCCCCCTCTCTGTGTAGTATCTGTAGTATGAGGCTTAATAAATAAAATAAAATCCTATGAATAAGAAACTGCCCAATAAGAAACCAACTTTAGCCTGGTAGATACTGAGCAATAATCTGCAACAGAAGTGTGAGAAATCCTCCACATGTGAACATTCCCTTCCAGCTTCATTGTGCAGTCACCCAGCTTTTCCAGGATCCTGAGAGGCAGATCCCCCTGCTATAGCACAGTATAGGAGCCAGGAGGGGAGCATATGGGTGGATTATACTGGATTTACATTACTGCCAGGGCTCCATGCGGAGCCACAGAACAGAGTTGGATGGTCGGTTCAATATCGGACACCGGAGAGATCAGATTTTTTGTTAACTCACTCTTAAAAATGAACTAAATGTCCTCAGCCGTCTCTATTATACTAGACAGGGTGTTACTAAGCTCTGCTACAGTATAGGAGAATATCAGTGTATAACATGGAAGACAGCAGCGTCATTGTGTGTAATGTCTATACAGTGTAGTGTGTATATATTAGTGTATACAGTGTAGTGTATATTAGTGTATAGAGTGTAGTATATATTGGTGTATAGAGTGTAGTATATATTAGTGCAGTGTGTATATTAGTGTATACAGTGTAGTGTGTATATATTAGTGTATACAGTGTAGTGTATATTAGTGTATACAGTGTAGTATATATTAGTGTATATAGTGTAGTATATATTGGTGTATACAGTGTAGTATATATTAGTGTATACAGTGTAGTGTGTATATATTAGTGTATACAGTGTAGTGTATATTAGTGTATACAGTGTAGTATATATTAGTGTATATAGTGTAGTATATATTGGTGTATACAGTGTAGTATATATTAGTGTATACAGTGTAGTATATATTAGTGTATACAGTGTAGTATATATTAATGTATAGTAGAGCTGGGCGATATGGCCAAAAAATAAAATCTCGATTTTTTTAAAATTTTGGACGATTCTCGATTTAAATCTCGATTTTTTTTCCTTTTTGCTAAATAAACAGAATAGTTTTGTCCTTGCAGCATCAGATACTATTTTAATGACATTTGAGACAACTGTATTGCTTCTCACTGTAACAGTGCTCCCCTGTAGTAGACAAGCCCCCTGTGTGCCATTCTGGGCCCCCATATAGTATAGGAGATCTTCTTTGTGTGTTTAGTAGTGGAGGTATAGTGGATAAGGGGTGTAGTAGTAGTTGTAGTACAGGTAAAGATGAGGGGTGTAGTAGTACAGGTACAGATGAGGGCTGTAGTAGTACAGGTATAGATGAGGGGTGTGGTAGTACAGGTATAGATAAGGGGTGTGGTAGTACAGGTAAAGATGAGGGGTGTAGTAGTAGTACAGGTATAGATGAGGGGTGTAGTAGTAGTACAGGTATAGATGAGGGGTGTAGTAGTAGTACAGGTATAGATGAGGGGTGTAGTAGTAGTACAGGTATAGATGAGGGGTGTAGTAGTAGTAGTACAGGTATAGATGAGGGGTGTGGTAGTACAGGTATAGATGAGGGGTGTGGTAGTACAGGTACAGATGAGGGCTGTAGTAGTACAGGTATAGATGGGCAGCTAGGGGGGGATGGAGGGCGACTGGGGGTGACTGGGGGTGACGGAGGGCGACTGGGGGTGACGGAGGGCGACTGGGGGTGACGGAGGGCGACTGAAGGAGGAGTGGGGGTGATGGAGGGCGACTGGGGGTGACTGAAGGAGGAGTGGGGGTGATGGAGGGCGAGTGAAGGAGGAGTGGGGGTGATGGAGGGCGACTGGGGGTGACTGAAGGGGGACTGGGGGTGATGGAGGGCGACTGGGGGTGACTGAAGGGGGACTGGGGGTGATGGAGGGCGACTGAAGGAGGAGTGGGGGTGATGGAGGGCGACTGGGGGTGACTGAAGGAGGAGTGGGGGTGATGGAGGGCGAGTGAAGGAGGAGTGGGGGTGATGGAGGGCGACTGGGGGTGACTGAAGGGGGACTGGGGGTGATGGAGGGCGACTGGGGGTGACTGAAGGGGGACTGGGGGTGATGGAGGGCGACTGGGGGTGACTGAAGGGGGACTGGGGGTGAAATAAAAAAGAAAAAAAAGTGTAGTAACAAAGAGGACTGGGCCCCTAGAGGCCGCATGTGACAGTTAGGGGCCCGCCGATCCATACTGGGTCCCCCGAGCACCTGTCTTCCATCACAAATCTTCCCTACAGCCGAGTAGGAAAGAGGACCTTTGAGTCTGAAGGACCTTTGATGATGTCACGGGTCATGTGATCGGACACATGACCTGAGGGCAGCAGGTAGGCTCTGCAAACTAAGTGTCCTGTATGTGCTGGTTCTTCTACTTGTTTTGTGTATAGAGGTCCTGCTGTAATATATCTATATCTATTACAGCAGGATATATATTACAGCAGGACCTCTATACACAAAACAACTAGATATCTGTATCTATCTATCTATCTATCTATTTCCCTATCTCCTATCTATCATATGAACATGGTGAGACCTCTAGTTCTCCTATATTCAGGCCCTGCAGTGATATACAGTGTGTGTGTGTATATATATATATATATATATATATATATATATATATATATATATATACACACACACTGTATATCACTGCAGGGCCTGAATATAGGAGAACTAGAGGTCTCACCATGTTCATATTATAAATATATATATATATATATATATATATATATATATATATATATATAATGCTGGTGCTGCTAGTTCTCTAGTATACAGCTCCTGCTCTGTGTGTGTGTATGTATATACACACACACACACACACACACACACAGAAGGAGCTGTATACTAGAGAACTAGCAGCACCAGCATGATATATATATATAATCCTGTGACTGGGTCTGATTCCTCCAGAGTCCTGACTACTGCAGAGATCAGGAGATACAGAAGGAGAAAGATATGCAGCAGCCGCATGTTTCTTCTGCTGCAAATCTTTCCTCGCCTGTCTCTCCATGATTTGCTCCTCAAAGGGGCCCGCCGAGGCTCTGTCGCCCAAGGGCCCACAAAAAGCTGGAGCCGGCCCTGACTGGGGGTGATGGAGGGCGACTGGGGGTGACTGAAGGGGGACTGGGGGTGATGGAGGGCGACTGGGGGTGACTGAAGGGGGACTGGGGGTGATGGAGGGCGACTGGGGGAGATGGAGGGCGACTGGGGGTGACTGAAGGGGGACTGGGGGAGATGGAGGGCGACTGGGGGTGACTGAAGGGGGACTGGGGGTGATGGAGGGCGACTGGGGGAGATGGAGGAGGAGTGGGGGTGATGGAGGGCGACTGGGGGTGATGGAGGAGGAGTGGGGGTGATGGAGGGCGACTGGGGGTGATGGAGGGCGACTGGGGGAGATGGAGGGCGACTGGGGGAGATGGAGGGGGGCTGGGGCAGCTGGGAATGATTGGGAAAGGAGTACACATAGCCCTCCTCCCCTCACCCCGGCCACACATGCAGGTCCCGGTCTCTGCAGGAGGCTGCAGGGACTGTAGTGGTGATAGCGTCGCTGCCATTACTGGAGCTGTACAGCGGGATCAGGGGTGAAGATCCTGCTGTACAGCTCCAGTAATGGCAGCGACGCTATCACCACTACAGTCCCTGCAGCCTCCTGCAGAGACCGGGACCTGCATGTGTGGCCGGTAGGGGAACGGAACGCTATGTGTACAGCTGGGGAAGGTCGGTCGCGGCTCTGGGGGACTGCCGACCGACCTGCACCTCGCCGCACTTCCCGCCCGCCCGGCACCTCCACGCAGCGCCGCCCCCTCACTTCCCGCCGGCCGTAACCTGCACCTCATGCCCGGCCGGCACCTCCACGCAGTGCTGCCCGCCCTCCATCTCCCGCCCGGCACCTGCACCTCCCGTCCGCCCGACTGACTCTCCGCGCTTCTCTGCCCTTCTCTGCCCGCAATGATTTTTTGTGAAAATCGAATTTACGATTTTCACAAAAAATCAAATCGATTCTAACCTTCTGGGCGAATTAATCGAATTAATTCGATTAATCGCCCAGCCCTAGATAGTGTAGTGTATATTAGTGTATACAGTGTAGTGTATATTAGTGTATACAGTGTAGTGTGTGTATATTAGTGTATACAGTGTAGTGTATATTAGTGTATACAGTGTAGTGTGTATATATTATTTATACAGTGTAGTGTATATTAGTGTATACAGTGTAGTATATATCAGTGTATACAGTGTAGTATATATTAGTGCATACAGTGTAGTATATATTAGTGCATACAGTGTAGTATATATTAGTGTATACAGTGTAGAGTGTATATATTGGTGTATACAGTGTAGAGTGTATATATTGGTGTATACAGTGTAGTGTGTATATTAGTGTATACAGTGTCGTGTGTATATTAGTGTATACAGTGTGTGTATATTAGTGTATACAGTGTAGTGTGTGTATATTAGTGTATACAGTGTAGTGTATATATTAGTGTATACAGTGTGTGTATATTAGTGTATACAGTGTAGTGTGTGTATATTAGTGTATACAGTGTAGTGTATATATTAGTGTATACAGTGTAGTATATATTGCTGTATACAGTGTAGTGTATATATTAGTGTATACAGTGTAGTATATATTAGTGCATACAGTGTAGTGTGTATATTAGTGCATACAGTGTAGTGTGTATATTAGTGTATACAGTGTAGTGTGTATACAGTGTGTATATTAGTGTATACAGTGTAATGTGTATATATTAGTGTATACAGTGTAGTGTATATATTAGTGTATACAGTGTGTGTATATTGGTGTATACAGTGTAGTGTGTGTATATTAGTGTAGTATAAGTGTATACAGTGTAGTGTGTATATATTAGTGTATACAGTGTAGTGTGTATATTAGTGTATACAGTGTAGTATATATTAGTGTAGACAGTGTAGTATATATTAGTGTATACAGTGTAGTATATATTAGTGTATACAGTGTAGTGTGTATATTAGTGTATACAGTGTAGTGTGTATATTAGTGTATACAGTGTAGTGTGTATATTGGTGTATACAGTGTAGTATATATTAGTATATACAGTGTAGTATATATTAGCGTATACAGTGTAGTGTGTGTATATTAGTGTATACAGTGTAGTGTATATTAGTGTATACAGTGTAGTGTGTATATTGGTGTATACAGTGTAGTATATATTAGTATATACAGTGTAGTATATATTAGCGTATACAGTGTAGTGTGTGTATATTAGTGTATACAGTGTAGTATATATTATTGTATACAGTGTAGTGTGTGTATATTAGTGTATACAGTGTAGTGTATATTAGTGTATACAGTGTAGTATATATTAGTGTATACAGTATAGTGTGTATATATTGGTGTATACAGTGTAGTGTGTATATTAGTGTACACAGTGTAGTGTGTATATTAGTGTATACAGTGTAGTGTGTATATTAGTGTATATTAGTGTACACAGTGTAGTATATATTAGTGTACACAGTGTAGTATGTATTAGGGCTGGGCGGTATACCGTGAAAATACCGATACCGTCCATGGCGTCGGTTAACCGACCTCAACTCTGCCAGGACGGTATCTGCGGTATTTCACAGTTTTGTGCGCTGTATGTGCAGGGATGTCGGCGTGTCAGAGCCAGGCAGGATGTGGCTGCAGCTGATCGAATGAGAGGAGTCTTATCCGAGGCCCGAGACAGGAGGGGGATCACTGAGCACTGACACTATAGCCCAGGGATCTGGCTTATCTCCCTCCCGGGCCCCAAGATGCGGACACTGAGCCGGTGGAGCCCCGCGGCCGAGTGCAGCCTCGGAGTGTCTAGTGTCCTGCACTCCCTGAGCAGTGAACGAGGCACAGAGCAGAGGTCTGCAGGCTGAGGACCGGACTGCTGCTCGGGTGACAGCGCTGCCCCATCCCCCTCCTGTCACTGCCGGACCGTCCTATCAAACAGGGAAATTGCTTGGGGCCCCCCTTCTATCCCCCATCCGTGTGACTGAGGAGCAGCAGCCTTCAGGAGGTAAACTTACTACTGTGCTGCCGTCCACACAGCCCTCCCCCGTCACCGGTCTCCAGGAGGCACACTCTGCCGGGTTGTAGATCCTCCCATTGTGTCCAGGGAAAGGGACAGTGTCTGTGTAGCAGCATGTTAGTGCACGGAGGAGCCGCTTTCTTGTTTAGTTTCCCTGACGTGCTCTGTCTCTTATCACTGACACCAGAGGCGAAAGGAGAGAGCGGTTTCTTCATCTACACTCAGGCTCTGGCTTTCCCTGGAATAGCCGAGTTGTCTCAGTTCATGGACACATGTAACACTGGATGTCCCTGGAGTAGCAGAGCTGTCTCAGTTCATCTAGCTCTAGCTATCCCTTCAGTTCCTAGTCACCACATGTAACTGGCTGGAAGGAAGGGAGACAAGTCTCTATATATACACACACATGAGGAAGGGGGGCAGTCTCCCTTCCTCCTGTGTACATAGTGTGTATATATAGAGACTTGTCCCTTCCTGTGTGTATGTAGCTGTATAACTCTGCTAAGACCCCTAATAATGACAAATAATAGTCACAATAGACTAAATACACAGCCTTGAGTTGCTGCTCAGTAAGTTACTGGTTTTTTTTTTAAATACTTTTTAGGGTACAAACACCCACACCGTATACGCAGCGTATTTACTGCTACGATATGCAGCAGATTTGATACTGTGTTCAGTTATTTAGTTCTAATCTGCTGCGTATTTGCGGCGTATCGCAGCAGTAAATACGCAGCATATATGCCGTGTGTGTTTGTATCCTTAGAAAGAAAATATCCCCAATTTGGCACATACAAGTGGGTGTGGCTTGCAAAAAGAGGGTGTGGCTTACAAAGTGGCGTGTCATAGTTATCGTTCAATTATCGTTATCGCAGCTACATGTGCGATAAACCGCGATATTGATTTAAGCCAATATCGCCCAGCCCTAGTATGTATATTAGTGTACACAGTAGTATATATTAGTGTATACAGTGTAGTGTATATATCAGTGTATACAGTGTAGTATATATTGGTGTATACAGTGTAGTGTATATTAGTGTATACAGTGTAGTGTATATTAGTGTATACAGTGTACTGTATATTAGTGTATACAGTGTAGTATGTATTAGTGTATACAGTGTAGTGTGTATATATTAGTGTATACAGTGTAGTATGTATTAGTGTATACAGTGTAGTGTGTATTAGTGTATACAGTGTAGTGTGTATTAGTGTATACAGTGTAGTGTGTATATTAGTGTATACAGTGTAGTGTGTATATTAGTGTATACCAGTGATTTTCAACCTTTTTGAGCCGCGGCACACTTTTTATACTTAAAAAATCCCGGGGCACACCACCAACCAAAATGGCACAAAATGACACTAAAACAGTACATATTATACATATAGTTAATAATATAGATTCTAAATGTGTTTATACTCACTCAGTGTGAAACCTGAGCATGTTTTCTTCTCCCCCCTGTGCTTCTCTACACCATACTTCTCCCCCTGCTTCTCTCCTGTGCTTCTCTCCCCCATGCTTCTCTCCTGTGCTTCTCTCCACCATACTTCTCCCCGTGCTTCTCCCCCATGCTTCTCTCCTGTGCTTCTCTCCACCATACTTCTCACCCCTGCTTCTCTCCACCATACTTCTCCCCCCTGCTTCTCTCCTGTGCTTCTCTCCCCCATGCTTCTCTCCTGTGCTTCTCTCCCCCTGCTTCTCTCCTGTGCTTCTCTCCCCCTGCTTCTCTCCTGTGCTTCTCTCCTGTGCTTCTCTCCCCCTGCTTCTCTCCTGTGCTTCTCTCCCCCATGCTTCTCTCCTGTGCTTCTCTCCACCATACTTCTACCCCCTGTGCTTCTCTTCTGTGCCTCTCTCCACCATACTTCTCTCCCCTGCTTCTCTCCGCCATACTTCTCCCCCCTGCTTCTCTCCTATGATTCTCTCCCCCATTCTTCTCTCCTGTGCTTCTCTCCCCCATGCTTCTCTCCACCATACTTCTCCCCCCTGCTTCTCTCCTGTGCTTCTCTCCCCCATGCTTCTCTCCTGTGCTTCTCTCCACCATACTTCTCTCCCCCCTGCTTCTCTCCACCAAACTTCTCTCCCCCTGCTTCTCTCCGCTGTTTCTCTCCCCCATCCCCAGGTTTCTCTCCCCCATTGTTTTCTCCTGTTTCACAGGGCACCATAGTTTGGTGAACTTTCCCTGCGGCACACCCGACCATGTGGCACACTGGTTGAAAATCACTGGTGTATACAGTGTAGTGTGTGTATATTAGTGTATACAGTGTAGTGTGTATTGGTGTATACAGTGTAGTGTATATATTGGTGTATACAGTGTAGTATTTATCAGTGTATACAGTGTAGTATATATTAGTGTATACAGTGTAGTATATATTGGTGTATACAGTGTAGTATATATTAGTGTATACAGTGTAGTATATATTAGTGTATACAGTGTAGTGTATATATTAGTGTATACAGTGTAGTATATATTAGTGTATACAGTGTAGTATATATATTAGTGTATACAGTGTAGTATATATTAGTGTATAGAGTGTAGTGTATATATCAGTGTATACAGTGTAGTATATATTAGTGTATAGAGTGTAGTGTATATATCAGTGTATACAGTGTAGTGTATATATCAGTGTATACAGTGTAGTATATATTAGTGTATACAGTGTAGTGTGTATATATTAGTGTATACAGTGTATATATATTAGGGTATACAGTGTAGTGTGTATATTAGTGTATACAGTGTAGTGTATATTGGTGTATACAGTGTAGTGTGTATTTATCAGTGTATACAGTGTAGTATATATTAGTGTATACAGTGTAGTATATATTAGTGTATACAGTGTAGTATATATTAGTGTATACAGTGTAGTATATATCGGTGTATACAGTGTAGTGTATATATTAGTGTATACAGTGTAGTATATATTAGTGTATACAGTGTAGTGTATATTGGTGTATACAGTGTAGTGTATATATTAGTGTATACAGTGTAGTATATATTAGTGTATACAGTGTAGTATATATTAGTGTATACAGTGTAGTATATATTAGTGTATATAGTGTAGTATATATTAGTGTATACAGTGTAGTGTATATATTAGTGTATACAGTGTAGTGTATATATTAGTGTATACAGTGTAGTGTATATATTAGTGTATACAGTGTAGTATATATCAGTGTATACAGTGTAGTATATATCAGTGTATACAGTGTAGTATATATCAGTGTATACAGTGTAGTATATATCAGTGTAGTATATATCAGTGTATACAGTGTAGTATATATTAGTGTATACAGTGTAGTATATATTGGTGTATACAGTGTAGTATATATTAGTGTATACAGTGTAGTGTATATATTAGTGTATACAGTGTAGTGTATATATTAGTGTATACAGTGTAGTATATATTAGTGTATACAGTGTAGTATATATTAGTGTATACAGTGTAGTATATATTAGTGTATACAGTGTAGTGTGTATATATTAGTGTATACAGTGTAGTGTATATATTAGTGTATACAGTGTAGTATATATTAGTGTATACAGTGTAGTATATATTAGTGTATACAGTGTAGTATATATTAGAGTATACAGTGTAGTATATATTAGTGTATACAGTGTAGTATATATCAGTGTATACAGTGTAGTATATATTAGTGTATACAGTGTAATATATATTAGAGTATACAGTGTAGTATATATTGGTGTATACAGTGTAGTATATATCAGTGTAGTGTATATCAGTGTATACAGTGTAGTATATATTGGTGTATACAGTGTAGTATATATCAGTGTATACAGTATATCTGTCTCTCACCTCCAGTCTGGTTGAAGCGGCTCATCGCTGTCCTCACATTATGTCTGAATACGGCCTCATCTCCTTTACTGATCTGTGTATTCCTCTCCCAGTATCCCGGTTCCTGTTTCTCCATCCATTGGACGCTGGGTCGCTCTCTGCCGCTGTCGGAGTTATAGTTTGTTATCTCCCGATCATCCACATATCCTACTGTAGAGAACTCCGGCAGCCCGGACCCTGGAGCTGAGACGGCCGTGTAGTAATAGCGCAGAGAGTGACTGTCTGTGGGAGAGAGCAGAGTTGTTGGTCTCTGTATCTGTGTAGTGTAGGGAGCAGAGATGTGCGGGGTCGGGGTTTCTCTTCTGTACAGTCACATCACTCACCAAGGAAGAGACTTTGGGCCACATTACCGATGAGATGGTGTAAGGCAGCTCTGATCTGTTAACCCCGCGTTCGTATACTGAGCCCATACACGGCCCGATAATCATACAAGAAAGGCTGTGTATATACACATATCATACAAAAAGGGCTGTGTGTGTATATATATATATATATATATATATATATATTATGAAGCGATGTCCGTGCAGCCCTTGCTAGACTGAAGCCCCTGGGCTGAAGCTACAGGACATCAGGGAGCACAGACAGGTGTGTATACAATATTATACATTTTTTACACATTCATGGATCGGCTTTTGCTGCCATTCATAGTTTTCACTTTTTTTGCTGCCATTCAAAGGAAACACAACAGCGGCCGCAATGTATACATTATAGGGGGATGAGGGCAGGAATAGGGGCTGTTATATCTCTATACACTGCGCCCCTACTGGCCGTGTCTGGTATTACAGCTGTATGGTATATAAGTGATGGCCCCTGAGCTGTGATACCAGACACATCCCATCACCTGCTGTTATATCTATACACTGTGCCCCTACTGGCCGTGTCTGGTATTGCAGCTGTATGGTATATAAGTGATGTGAGCTGTGATACCAGACACATCCCATCACCTGCTGTTATATCTCTATACACTGCGCCCCTACTGGCCGTGTCTGGTATTACAGCTGTATGGTATATAAGTGATGTGAGCTGTGATACCAGACACATCCCATCACCTGCTGTTATATCTCTATACACTGTGCCCCTACTGGCCGTGTCTGGTATTACAGCTGTATGGTATATAAGTGATGTGAGCTGTGATACCAGACACATCCCATCACCTGCTGTTATATCTCTATACACTGCGCCCTACTGGCCGTGTCTGGTATTACAGCTGTATGGTATATAAGTGATGTGAGCTGTGATACCAGACACATCCCATCACCTGCTGTTATCACTTATGACGCAGTGTCCAGGAGACATAAGGATGTTTCCACTTTTCTGTCTTTTGCAACACGTGTGAACAGCAGCGAGAAACACTCAGAAAAAAACATAAAACAACAATACTACAATACACACACACATATATATATATATATATATATATATATATAGTATATATATCTCACTGCTCATGTTCAATTGTATGCTGCCACATGCAACAGTAATATCCTGTATAACATGGCCGCCAGAAGAGCCCCGGCCTCCATGATAAGTGATCGGTGTTACAGGGGACGATCAGCCACAGAAATGTCTTCTCTCTGCCTATCTCCTAGCTCTCCTGTCCCCATTGTGCCAGCGTTGTGTTACAGCTCCATGGCGCCCCCTGTCTGTGCTCTGTGTACCTGGTGCTGCAGTTGCTGTAGTTCTCTGCCCGGTCACTGGGGGGAGACACTTGCCCTGGTCTGTGACTGCAGCACAATACAACTTATTCCAGGTGACTTCCCTGATATCCCAGGAGAGAAGAGCCCAGCCGGCTCCTCACTATTACACACTGGGCCTGGTACAGCTCAGGGCAACTAACCTATGCTGGGGTACAATGCTATAGGAGACATGGTGCCCAGTATCCCCCCATTATTCCCATACACCGGGGGTTACACCCCAATACCGTCACATGATGGTCCCCCCATTATTCCCATACACCGGGGGGGGGGGGGTTACACCCCAATACCGTCACATGATGGTGGCCCCATTATTCACATACACCGGGGGGAGGTTACAACCCAATACCATCACATGATGGTCCCCCCATTATTCCCATACACCAGGGGGGTTACACCCCAATACCGTCACATGATGGTCACCCCATTATTCCCATACACCAGGGGGGTTACACCCCAATACCGTCACATGATGGTCCCCCCATTATTCCCATACACCAGGGGGGTTACACCCCAATACCATCACATGATGGTCCCCCCATTATTCCCATACACCAGGGGGGTTACACCCCAATACCGTCACATGATGGTCACCCCATTATTCCCATACACCAGGGGGGTTACACCCCAATACCGTCACATGATGGTCCCCCCATTATTCCCATACACCAGGGGGGTTACACCCCAATACCGTCACATGATGATCCCCCATTATTCCCATACACCAGGGGTTACACCCTAATACCGTCACATGATGGTCCCCCCATTATTCCCATACACCAGGGGTTACACCCCAATACCGTCACATGATGGTCACCCCATTATTCCCATACACCAGGGGGGTTACACCCCAATACCGTCACATGATGATCCCCCCATTATTCCCATACACCAGGGGTTACACCCCAATACCGTCACATGATGGTGGCCCCATTATTCACATACACCGGGGGAGGTTACAACCCAATACCGTCACATGATGATCCCCCCATTATTCCCATACACCAGGGGTTACACCCCAATACCGTCACATGATGGTCCCCCCATTATTCCCATACACCAGGGGTTACACCCCAATACAGTCACATGATGGTCCCCCCATTATTCCAATACACTAGGGATTACACCCCAATACCGTCACATGATGGTCCCCCCATTATTCCCATACATCGGGGGTTACACCCCAATACCATCACATGATCGCCCTGATCTCGACAGACAGAAGGCGGCACTGAGACCCCAGACATAGTGACATTTCTCCATCACTATGACGGACACTACAGGTGCAGCTTGTCTAGTGGATTTCTGCGTCTTATAGACTACAACACCCTGATACATAAACTACAATGAGCGCACAACCCAGCACATATATACCCCCTAATAACCGTGTAATATATAATACCTGCCCCCCCTCCATACTCACCAGCATACACCGCAGACAGGGGGAGGAGAAGCACAATGAGGGGGAACATCTTCCTCCTCCTCTATCTGATAGATTGGGGGCTCCGAGGGACAAGAACACAAGTGTCACCCGAGACCCAGCAGTAACAGAGGCTCCAGCCAGGGCTTTATATACTGGGGGCGGAGCTCAGCTCTGATTGGACGCCACTTACAGCTTCCTCCAATAGGAAAATGACTCTGCAGCTGGTCAGCAGTTACCGGGCAGAGTGAGGCCGCAGAGGTTAGACGCCGAGAAAGCGAAAGTGAAAGCCGGAGATTTTCTAGAAAGAATGAAGATTTATATAGAGACTTCTGGAATCTCAGGATGTGGAAAAGAGGCGGCAACATAGTGATCAGGGCGGGATAAGACAGAGGCCGGGGGGCTCCTCCTGGGACTGTAGGGGGCGCTAACAATCCACCACCGCTAGGACACAGACAGATAGTATAGTGTTATATACCGCCACCACCAGGACACAGACAGATAGTATAGTGTTATACCGCCACCACCAGGACACAGACAGATAGTATAGTGTTATATACCGCCACCTCCAGGACACAGACAGATAGTATAGTGTTATACCGCCACCGCTAGGACACAGACAGATAGTATAGTGTTATATACCGCCACCACCAGGACACAGACAGATAGTATAGTGTTATACTGCCCCCTCCAGGACACAGACAGATAGTATAGTGTTATATACTGCCCCCTCCAGGACACAGACAGATAGTATAGTGTTATATACCGCCACCACCAGGACACAGACAGATAGTATAGTGTTATATACCGCCACCACCAGGACACAGACAGATAGTATAGTGTTATACCGCCACCACCAGGACACAGACAGATAGTATAGTGTTATATACCGCCAACGCTAGGACACAGACAGATAGTATAGCATTATACCACCACCGCTAGGACACAGACAGATAGTATAGTGTTATATACCGCCACCACCAGGACACAGACAGATAGTATAGTGTTATACCGCCACCACCAGGACACAGACAGACAGTATAGTGTTATATACCGCCACCACCAGGACACAGACAGATAGTATAGTGTTATACCGCCACCTCCAGGACACAGACAGATAGTATAGTGTTATACTGCCACCGCTAGGACACAGACAGATAGTATAGTGTTATACTGCCCCCTCCAGGACACAGACAGATAGTATAGTGTTATATACCGCCCCCTCCAGGACACAGACAGATAGTATAGTGTTATATACTGCCCCCTCCAGGACACAGACAGATAGTATAGTGTTATACTGCCACCGCTAGGACACAGACAGATAGTATAGTGTTATACCGCCCCCTCCAGGACACAGACAGATAGTATAGTGTTATATACTGCCCCCTCCAGGACACAGACAGATAGTATAGTGTTATACCGCCACCGCCAGGACACAGACAGATAGTATAGTGTTATACCGCTACCGCTAGGACACAGACAGATAGTATAGTGTTATACCGCCCCCTCCAGGACACAGACAGATAGTATAGTGTTATATACTGCCCCCTCCAGGACACAGACAGATATAGTGTTATACCGCCACCGCCAGGACACAGACAGATAGTATAGTGTTATACCGCCACCGCTAGGACACAGACAGATAGTATAGTGTTATACTGCCCCCTCCAGGACACAGACAGATAGTATAGTGTTATACTGCCACCGCTAGGACACAGACAGATAGTATAGTGTTATACTGCCCCCTCCAGGACACAGACAGATAGTATAGAGTTATATACCGCCACCACCAGGACACAGACAGATAGTATAGTGTTATACCGCCACCGCCAGGACACAGACAGATAGTATAGTGTTATACTGCCCCCTCCAGGACACAGACAGATAGTATAGTGTTATACCGCCACCGCCAGGACACAGACAGATAGTATAGTGTTATACCGCCACCGCTAGGACACAGACAGATAGTATAGTGTTATACTGCCCCCTCCAGGACACAGACAGATAGTATAGTGTTATACTGCCACCGCTAGGACACAGACAGATAGTATAGTGTTATACTGCCCCCTCCAGGACACAGACAGATAGTATAGTGTTATACTGCCACCGCCAGGACACAGACAGATAGTATAGTGTTATACTGCCCCCTCCAGGACACAGACAGATAGTATAGTGTTATACCGCCACCGCCAGGACACAGACAGATAGTATAGTGTTATACCGCCACCGCCAGGACACAGACAGGAATTACATGATACAAGAAGAGACAAGGGGATTTCCAAGGAACTTCCTGAGTGACTGAGCAGATAGTAGTGTTATACTGCCACCTGCTGGACAGATGAGGGATATGATGTGTATTACAGATGGAACATTGTTATAATGGGAGGAGGGGGGTGATACAGACTGGTACAATGGGAAAGTGGAGCAGTTTCCGGCAGTAACAAATCTCTTCGCTGCTTTCTATTTTAAATCACCCTCTTGTGGTAAATACAGTGGTACCTCGGTTCTCGAACTTAAAGGGAATGTGTCGCAAAGTAAAAAGAAAAAAATTGAAAGTGGGAAAACTGAATTTGTTATTTTTTTGTTAATTTATATGTGTATTTAATTTTTTTTACATGTAAGGAAATATGAAAAATTTCAGCTAATCACCAGGACAGTGCTGCGACCAGTGATTGGCTGAGCGGCTGTCACATCAGACACTGCAGGGAGCGGCCGAAGCCACAGGACATCAGGGAGTGAGGAGAGGTGAGTATAGATTATTGTACATTTTTTACCCATTCATGGATCGACTTTTGCTGCCATTCATAGTTTTCACCTTTATTACATTATAGGGGCCATGAGGTCAGGAATAGGGGCTGTTATATCTCTATACACTGCACCCTACTGGCCGTGTCTGGTATTACAGCTGTGTGATATATAAGTGATGTGAGCTGTAATACTAGACACATCCTATTCACATCCTGTTATATCCCTATACAGTGCGCCCCTACTGGCCGTGTCTGGTATTGCAGCTGTTTGGTATATAAGTGATGTGAGCTGTGATACCAGACACATCCCATTCACCTGCTGTTACGCCTAACGACGCAGCGTCCAGGAGACATAAATGTTTTCACTTTTCTGTCTTTTGCAAAACGTGTGAGCAGCAGAGGAAAACATTAATAAAATACATACATATATATATATATATATATATATATATATATATATGTCTATATATATATATATATATATATATATATATATATATATATATATATATATATATATATCTCACTGCTCATGTTCTATTGTATCCTGCCAAATGCAACTGTAATATCCTGTATAACATGGCCACCAGAAGAGCCCCGGCCTCCATGATAAGTGATCGGTGTTACAGGGGACGATCAGCCACAGAAATGTCTTCTCTCTGCCTATCTCCTAGCTCTCCTGTCCCCATTGTGCCAGCGTTGTGTTACAGCTCCATGGCGCCCCCTGTCTGTGCTCTGTGTACCTGGTGCTGCAGCTGCTGTAGTTCTCTGCCCGGTCACTGGGGGGAGACACTTGGCCTGGTCTGTGACTGCAGCACAATACAACTTATTCCAGGTGACTTCCCTGATATCCCAGGAGAGAAGAGCCCAGCCGGCTCCTCACTATTACACACTGGGGTTGTGTCACCTGGTACAGCTCGGGGCCACTAACCTATGCTGGGGTACAATGCTATAGGAGACATGGTGCCCAGTATCCCCCCATTATTCCCATACACCGGGGGTTACACCCCAATACCGTCACATGATGGTCCCCCCATTATTCCCATACACCAGGGGGGGTTACACCCCAATACCGTCACATGATGATCCCTCCATTATTCCCATACACCAGGGGTTACACCCCAATACCGTCACATGATGGTCACCTCATTATTACCATACAGCGGTGGTTACACCCCAATACCGTCACATGATGATCCCCCCATTATTCCCATACACCGCGGGTTACACCCCAATACCGTCACATGATGATCGCCCATTATTCCTATACACCGGGGGTTACACCCCAATACAGTCACATGATGATCCCCCCATTATTCCCATACACAGCGGGTTACACCCCAATACAGTCACATGATGATCCCCCCATTATTCCCATACACCAGGGGTTACACCCCAATACAGTCACATGATGGTCCCCCCATTATTCCCATACATCGGGGGTTACACCCCAATACCGTCACATGATGATCGCCCATTATTCCCATACACCAGGGGTTACACCCCAATACAGTCACATGATGATCGCCCATTATTCCCATACACCGGGGGTTACACCCCAATACCGTCACATGATGATCCCCCCATTATTCCTATACACCAGGGGGGGTTACACCCCAATACCGTCACATGATGATCGCCCATTATTCCCATACACCGGGGGTTACACCCCAATACCGTCACATGATGATCCCCCCATTATTCCCATACACCAGGGGGAGGTTACACCCCAATACCGTCACATGATGATCGCCCATTATTCCCATACACCGGGGGTTACACCCCAATACCGTCACATGATGGTCCCCCCATTATTCCCATACACCGGGGGTTACACCCCAATACCGTCACATGATGGTCCCCCCATTATTCCCATACACCAGGGGTTACACCCCAATACAGTCACATGATGGTCACCTTATTATTCCCATACACCGGGGGTTACACCCCAATACCGTCACATGATGATCGCCCATTATTCCTATACACCAGGGGGGGTTACACCCCAATACCGTCACATGATGATCCCCCCATTATTACCATACACCAGGGGTTACACCCCAATAGAGTCACATGATGATCCCCCCATTTTTCCCATACACCAGGGGTTACACCCCAATACCGTCACATGATGATCGCCCATTATTCCTATACACCAGGGGGGGTTACACCCCAATACCGTCACATGATGATCCCCCCATTATTCCTATACACCAGGGGGGGTTACACCCCAATACCGTCACATGATGATCGCCCATTATTCCCATACACCGGGGGTTACACCCCAATACCGTCACATGATGGTCACCTCATTATTCCCATACAGCGGGGGTTACACCCCAATACCGTCACATGATGATCCCCCCATTATTCCCATACACCAGGGGGAGGTTACACCCCAATACCGTCACATGATGATCGCCCATTATTCCCATACACCGGGGGTTACACCCCAATACCGTCACATGATGGTCCCCCCATTATTCCCATACACCGGGGGTTACACCCCAATACCGTCACATGATGGTCCCCCCATTATTACCATACACCAGGGGTTACACCCCAATAGAGTCACATGATGATCCCCCCATTTTTCCCATACACCAGGGGTTACACCCCAATACCGTCACATGATGATCGCCCATTATTCCTATACACCAGGGGGGGTTACACCCCAATACCGTCACATGATGATCCCCCCATTATTCCTATACACCAGGGGGGGTTACACCCCAATACCGTCACATGATGATCGCCCATTATTCCCATACACCGGGGGTTACACCCCAATACCGTCACATGATGGTCACCTCATTATTCCCATACAGCGGGGGTTACACCCCAATACCGTCACATGATGATCCCCCCATTATTCCCATACACCAGGGGGAGGTTACACCCCAATACCGTCACATGATGATCGCCCATTATTCCCATACACCGGGGGTTACACCCCAATACCGTCACATGATGGTCCCCCCATTATTCCCATACACCGGGGGTTACACCCCAATACCGTCACATGATGGTCCCCCCATTATTCCCATACACCAGGGGTTACACCCCAATACAGTCACATGATGGTCACCTTATTATTCCCATACACCGGGGGTTACACCCCAATACCGTCACATGATGATCACCCATTATTCCTATACACCAGGGGGGGGTTACACCCCAATACCGTCACATGATGATCCCCCCATTATTACCATACACCAGGGGTTACACCCCAATAGAGTCACATGATGATCCCCCCATTTTTCCCATACACCAGGGGTTACACCCCAATACCGTCACATGATGGTCCCCCCATTATTCCCATACACCAGGGGTTACACCCCAATACAGTCACATGATGATCCCCCCATTATTCCCATACACCAGGGGTTACACCCCAATACAGTCACATGATGGTCCCCCCATTATTCCCATACACCAGGGGTTACACCCCAATACCGTCACATGATGGTCGCCCATTATTCCCATACACCAGGGGTTACACCCCAATACAGTCACATGATGATCGCCCATTATTCCCATACACCAGGGGGGTTACACCCCAATACCGTCACATGATGGTCCCCCCATTATTCCCATACACCAGGGGTTACACCCCAATACCGTCACATGATGATCCCCCCATTATTCCCATACACCGGGGGTTACACCCCAATACCGTCACATGATGATCCCCCCATTATTCCCATACACCAGGGGGAGGTTACACCCCAATACCGTCACATGATGATCCCCCCATTATTCCCATACACCAGGGGGAGGTTACACCCCAATACCGTCACATGATGGTCGCCCCGATCTCCAGCGACAGACAGAAGGCGGCTGGAGCCGGCGCTGAGACCCCAGACATAGTGACATTTCTCCATCACTATGGCGGACACTACAGGTGCAGCTTGTCTAGTGGATTTCTGCGTCTTATAGACTACAACACCCTGATACATAAACTACAATGAGCGCACAACCCAGCACATATATACCCCCTAATAACCGTGTAATATATAATACCTGCCCCCCCTCCATACTCACCAGCATACACCGCAGACAGGTGAACGAGAAGCACAATGAGGGGGAACATCTTCCTCCTCCTCTATCTGATAGATTGGGGGCTCCGAGGGACAAGAACACAAGTGTCACCCGAGACCCAGCAGTAACAGAGGCTCCAGCCAGGGCTTTATATACTGGGGGCGGAGCTCAGCTCTGATTGGACGACACTTACAGCTTCCTCCAATAGGAAAACGACTCTGCAGCTGGTCAGCAGTTACCGGGCAGAGTGAGGCCGCAGAGGTTAGACGCCGAGAAAGAGAAAGTGAAAGCCGGAGATTTTCTAGAAAGAATGAAGATTTATATAGAAACTTCTGGAATCTCAGGATGTGGAAAAGAGGCAGCAACATAGTGATCAGGGCGGAATGAGGCAGAGGCCGGGGGGCTCCTCCTGGGGCTGTAGGGGGCGCTAACAATCCTCCTGGTGATGGGGGGATAAATCCTCTGCCCACAGCTGGGTCCGGCCTTCTCCTCTGGTCTCTTTGGTTTATGAGGGTCAGAATAGCGCAGTCAGCTCTGCTATTCCATCCAGTACAGACACCTGATGGATCATAAAACCTAATCTGTGGTAACAAGCCATGACTGCAGTGTGAACAGAGCCGTACTGACTCCATGATCAATACCTTTAAGAAATCAGAAATAACTGTCTATAAATCATACCTCCCAAGTGTCCTTCTTTTGGAGGGACAGTCCCCACTTTTGACCCATGTCCCTCTGTCCCTCTTTGCCCCTTACATGTCCCTCTTTTTGACCTAGGAATTAGATTTACATTAATTAACTTGTATAATAGACCCAAACCTGCAGATTATCCCATCATGTGATGCAAGTTTGATCCTAAAAAATGCTATAAATTCAAATAAATCATGTGACATTATGGCCGCTGTCACATATCATATCACTCATGCAGTTTATATGGCCCCATACACACATCTGTAGGGGTAAGAGATCCGTTTTGGGGCCATGATCCGTGCCACAAAACAATGATGAAGCCGTTGTGCGTCCGTGTCACCTATACAGACGGGGGACTGTGCAAATGTGGACAGTTACTGAAATCCTTTGTAATCCAGTCCATGGTTGCAGGTCCGCAATTACAGACAGGGTTACTGATGTGCGAATGGGAACTAAGGATGCATCACACATACAGGATCTGCTGCAGATTGATGCAATCACACATACAGGACATATCAGTGTAACTAAATGTATCAATCTGCAGCAGATCCTGTATATGTGATTGCATCAATCTGCAGCAGATCCTGTATATGTGATTGCATCAATCTGCAGCAGATCCTGTATGTGTGATTGCATCAATCTGCAGCAGATCCTGTATGTGTGATTGCATCAATCTGCAGCAGGTCCTGTATATGTGATTGCATCCATCTGCAGCAGATACTGTATATGTGATTGCATCCATCTGCAGCAGATACTGTATATGTGATTGCATCCATCTGCAGCAGATACTGTATATGTGATTGCATCCTTCTGCAGCAGATACTGTATATGTGATTGCATCCATCTGCAGCAGATACTGTATATGTGATTGCATCCATCTGCAGCAGATCATGTATATGTGATTGCATCCATCTGCAGCAGATACTGTATATGTGATTGCATCCATCTGCAGCAGATACTGTATATGTGATTGCATCCATGTGCAGCAGATACTGTATATGTGATTGCATCCATGTGCAGCAGATACTGTATATGTGATTACATCCATCTGCAGCAGATCATGTATATGTGATTGCATCCATCTGCAGCAGATACTGTATATGTGATTGCATCCATCTGCAGCAGATCCTGTATATGTGATTGCATCCATCTGCAGCAGATCATGTATATGTGATTGCATCCATCTGCAGCAGATACTGTATATGTGATTGCATCCATCTGCAGCAGATACTGTATATGTGATTGCATCCTTCTGCAGCAGATACTGTATATGTGATTGCATCCTTCTGCAGCAGATACTGTATATGTGATTGCATCTATCTGCAGCAGATACTATATATGTGATTGCATCCATCTGCAGCAGATACTGTATATGTGATTGCATCCATCTGCAGCAGATACTGTATATGTGATTGCATCCTTCTGCAGCAGATACTGTATATGTGATTGCATCCTTCTGCAGCAGATACTGTATATGTGATTGCATCCATCTGCAGCAGATACTGTATATGTGATTGCATCCATCTGCAGCAGATACTGTATATGTGATTGCATCCATCTGCAGCAGATACTGTATATGTGATTGCATCCTTCAATCAAAAAGGATATAAATGTCTGTAAAGTAGTCCTATAGTCTGTAAATTTTCCTAGAGTCCTCTTTGGTCGTCCAAAAAAGTTGGGAGGTGTGCACTGTATAAATGCAGAGAAATACGAAAAATGTATTATCAATATTATGTACAGACAGGAATTAAGTTGGGGTCCTGGATTATTTTTGTATGCTGTATGTCCTCCCTGTGTTGTTGGGGTTCCCTCAGTCCTCCGGCTTCCTCTCCCTTTATAAACACACTGAGGTTATAGTGTGAGACTCCCGGGAGTAATAATCTGCCCTGTGTGACACCTCTGTACAGCGCTGCGGAATATGTCACCACCATATATACTAATACATAGCAATAATAGTGTAAGGGTCTAGTACAGGACTAGGATTGAGACACTGAAACTCAGGGGTAAGAGACTTAGGGGATAGAGACAGAATTGCAGAGAATTAAAGCTACAACTGTTATTCAAGTATAAACCTCCATGTGAGAGCCGCCAAGTATTGTTATCTTATATGTATATATACTGTAACTGCCAAGCTGTAAGTGCCTCACCTGAGTAATGTGCTCCAGTGTCTGTAAGTTTACTAGTACACGGAACGATAATCGGCCCGATTCGGCCAATTTGCGCTCCGTGTAATAAATACAACTATCAGCCAATGACAAGGATCATTGGCTGATCATTGATATAGGTTAGAACCTATAATTGTCGGGTGCCGACTGCGCATCGCTAAGTGTAATAGCGGTGCGCGGCCGTCGACTGGCGATATACATTACCTATCCAGGCTGCAGGACTCCTCTTCCGGTCTTCTTCTCCCCGGGTCCCGCGCGCTCCAGCTTCAGGGCGGCCTGTCTGAGCTGACCACCATGGCCAGTGATTGGCTGAGCTGCCTGTCAGCTGAGACAGGCCACTCAGAAGCTGGAGCACGTGGAACCCAGGGAGAAGACCGCAAGAGGAGCCCTGCAGCCTGGATAGGTAATGTATAAAGTAAAAACAAGGGCTGCAAGGACTTCGGTAACAATGTCCCTGCAGCCCTTGTCAAACAATAATCAGGCCGTGTAATAGGCCCAGTAAATGAGCGCCGATCTAGCAGATTGGTGCTCGTTTACGGTTATTATCGGGCCCCTAAGTAACAGACTGTGTGTAATTATTGCTGCCCCATCTCCTCAGCAGGGCGGTCACCACCACCACCAGGACACAGACAGGAAGTGATCACCTTAAGAGATCAGAAGAAATGATCCCTGATTCTGTGGAGTAGTAGATCCTTTATTGGCACAATGGCAGCAGGTTTTATGAACTTGTACATTCCTTTCATTAGGCATGATGAAGGGAACGTTCAAGTTCTCGAAATGCGTTTCCATAGTTGCGCTGTGTGATCCGCCACTTTTCATCACTTTGTCCAGTCCTTGATTCACCAAGCTGGTGGAAGCTGGTTCTCTATATTCCGAAAACCACCTTTCTATATGTATGACCACATGTATAGTGTTATACTGCCACCTGCTGGACAGATGAGGGATAGGATTGTGTCATAAACAATATGCAAAGACATAGTAGTTCTCTTGTGAATTGAGGAAAAACACCAAAGTTTCTGAGAAAAAAACACTAAATATATAGTGTATTAATTTATGTGTATCGTTCCCAGGTAGTTCTGATGTTCATTGGAAGAATTCACCAAAGCTTATCTTTTTTGTCATTAAAGTTTTAATATATGGCACAACTCCAGAAAGTATTTTCTTCTTTAAGATTCCATAATTTTTTTTTATTGCATAAGCATATTAAAAATTGAAAGCTGATAAAAACAACATTGTGTGAACTACGGCCGTTGTTTGCACTGACTTCAATGTAACACATTTCACTATGAAAACAATGGCTGCTCTTTTCATAAAAAGTATGTTGTGCCAATGTCTGTAATAATTATGGACATAAAATTAAAATGAATGTGAAGTGACAGACTATTCAATTTAAAAAAAAAACAGCTGTATTTTGGATGTTTTGTTTTAAAAAAAAAGTGAAAAAAAAATGGTGTGTGAACATAACTCTACTATTCCTGTCACTGTCACTGGAAGGGAATAAAAAATAGAATAACATTTCATTCTGCAGAATATTATGAGGTGCTGACAGTGTGATGAAGGTCTGTGTGTTCTAGTGTCGTGTCATACCTTTATTTTTCAGATCGGTGCTGTAGTTTTTCTTCACATCTGTCAAAGAGGGGGAGTGGTGATGTCTTGGTGCTGCACTTCGGCCCGCCTCGCCACTACCTCCTCGCAGCTTGTATTTAATATTCATGGCGCCCGCCCCCCCGGCCTCATGGCGACGTCATCTGTAGCTTCCTGGTTATGTGTACTGCGCACGCTCTTTGCGCATGCGCCGTATTGTGTCAGATTGGTGCAGGCGCTTGAGGGCCAAAGCCCATGCCCTCAATGGCTTCGCTCAGTGCCGCTCCGACGCACTACGGCACATGCCTGAATCAGGCCGTGGGAGCGTGCGCAGTACACATAACCAGGAAGCTAAAGATGACTTCGCAAGGAGGCCGGGGGACGGGCGCCATTAATATTAAATACAAGCTGCGAGGAGGTAGTGGCGAGGCGGGCCGAAGTGCGGCACCAAGACATCACCACTCCCCCTCTTTGACAGTTGTGAAGAAAAACTACAGCACCGATCTGAAAAATAAAGGTATGACACGGCACTAGAACACACAGACCTTCATCACACTTTCAGCACCTCAGAACAAGAACAGGTGCTGACAGGTTCCCTTTAAAAGTTCTCTTCCCCATAAGGGTATGTTCACACTGGAACATACCCACACTCCGAGCTGAACACTGTGAGACACGTGGGGTCAGATTCACCAATGACCCAGAATTCACAACTGAATCTGCACTGAATATCTGGGTGGGTACTGTGCTCCAGACATTATACAATTAGACAATGTGCCAAATGTATTATTGATAAGCACCATTGTTTCTGGTGCAAATTATTGGTGTAAAGTAAAACAACCAAGTGGCGGCATAAGGGCCTGTGCACACTACGGAATTCCCTCGGATAAATTCCAGCAGATTCCGTCCATCGCCCCTGCCATCCCTCGCACTCTGTTTGAAGTTCCGTTGGTCCCATAAGCTCCATTCTATGCTCAGGCAGAGTCTGCCGTCCTCCCAAAGAATTGACATGTCAATTCTTTTGCCGGACAGCGGAATCTGCCTGTGCATAGAATGGAGCTTATGGGACCAACGGAACTTCAAGCGGGATTGCGCATGGAATCTGCTGGAAGTTATCCATGCTTAGTGTGCACAGTACACGTCAATTCTTAGAGCGGAGAGTGGCGGAATGACATACTGAGGCAGACGGGAATTCCGCCTGTTTTATGGCCTTAAAGAGGGAGAAAAGTTTCTAATAAGTCTAGGAAGAGGCACCACACAGCATGCGTCACTGATAAATATAGTGCAGCTTCCGACTGTCTCTTGGATTTATTAAGATTCATCAGGTTCATCTATGGCCATCTTAAATAATCCCCTGCCAGCGTACAGGCACACTGGACTTATGTGGAGACACACTTCTCTTCATAAACCTCAGTACAGCAGAGCCACCCATATCCAAATCACGGAATAAAGAAATCAAACACCATACAAATAATAACTTCATAGTGTGCAAGCCAAGCCCTGCGGTGGTGATATTTTTGGTGTCGGTGGCGTCACATGTCAGAGGTTGAAGTGCTCTTTGTGTCTGGATTTCTGGATATTGTCGATGTCTCGAGGCCATGAGTTCCACCAATGCGATCTTCTGTCTCCGTGACCATCCAGACATAATACATTGGAAGCAGAATGTAACGCTCAACCACGTGTAATAGTGCACTCTTACAATAAAAATATATTGCTAAAGCGTCTAACAGCTGGAAAACACGTTGTCCTCTCTCCGAGCTTGTATGAATCATATTCTGCGCAGTCTATAATATAAAAGAGGAAATATATAAGTACATATGGTCCAGCTTCTAAAGCTTTCATCCTGCTGTAAATAATATTTGTAATGTATTAAAATTGGTGTAAGCCCCCTCCCCCCCCCCTCATCTTCATCCACCTCCCCATTATATGATTCATCACAGAAGGCGTCTACTAATCCCTGATCGCAGGATTCCTTACCTGGCGGCAGCTTTTATATATATGATGTTACCATTAGGCTTTGGCTGCGATACTGGACTGGTCAGATGATGTGTCTGAGGCTGTGAAAACAGGAAATTATTGGATAAATATCACATTTGAAATATAGTTGAAGGAATTGTGTCATAAAGCAGAGAGATGGAGATATATATATATATATATATATACAGTATATATGTGCTGTTTTTAGTAAATTAGCTGGCATCCCTGGGCTATGTTCACACACAGTATTTCCATCAGTCTTTAGGTCCATTCTTACTCAACCTAAATAGGGATCTTCCCATTATAATTTTACCCTGTTAGTTCCACTCCTGATTTTGGTTGAAGAAAGAGTGATGGAAATACTATGTGTGAACACAGCCCTGTACTGTTTTACTCCCCCATGGGTTTAATCACTCCTTAGTTTTCTCTTTGATCTGTAACCCTGTAGTTGCCAGGCAACAGTGCAGACACTTTCCCACAACCCCCTTTGCTTGCAGGCTAAGTGGAGACCGACTGCCGGTACTTCTTGGTAATATGGTGCGCCGACATCCTGCAGCTATTGGACGTTGTATGTGGGCTTGGTGTCACCCATACCTGATGCTCACCCCATCCTCATCCCAACCTCTCAGAGTGTATACTTCCAAGATGCTCTGGGGAGCAGAACAGGTAGGACCTTTCCAAATCCCCAGACAACTATTTTAATCTTTAATTTAATAACCAGATTTTATTTAATTTTTGTCTGAATTTTTGGATGTTTTGATCAGGACATGTTGAAATGAAATATACAATTGCACGAATCCCTGCCTGATGTGTTTTGCAGAAAGCTATTACATTTTCTCATTCTAAATATTGTATACTACATTTAAACATCCCCAAAAGGACAAAATCACAAAATATACAAAAATGACAAAAAAGAAAGAAAGAAATATAACACCGAATAATCTCTCGTCCACCGTAAACATTTCTTATGTTCCAGACCAGACACCCTCCGCTCTGCCGATTAGGGGGCTCCTGAAATGCTTGTGTCTCCCATTGATTTCAATGGGGATTGTTACTCAAATCAAGCACTCAAACATGAAATAATGCTCGACTCAAGCAACGACAACTTAAGAATGTCACTGCTCATACAGAGATCCCAGTCCTGTCCTCCCCTCATATAGGCTATGTTCACACATGGTTTAACTACGGACAACGGACGCTGTTAAACAGCCGGCCGCCGGGCTGCACTCAGCCCGTTCCTCAGCCCCATACCTCCATATCGGCTGCAGGAACATTCTTTTTTCCCAAGTGACTTGTGGGCACCGGCGGCTGTGCCCGCAAATCAATTAGCCATTCACTCCAATGCAATGTGCGGCCGCCGCTGCACATTGCGTTGTGTGAACAGCTGATGTTGTGTGAACAGCGTCCGGAAATAATGTACAGGCACATTATTCTAACGCCCGTTCTAAAGATGCCGCCCCTGCAGTAAAGAACGGACGCTGAGGCAATTGCAATCAGCATCCGTTCTTTACAAGAAAATGACGTTGTGTGAACATAGCCATACAGTCACATAATGTCCTCCCTGTTCTCTCCTTCAGTAACATGGACAGCCGTATATGAGGAATACTCACTGCCGGTCGTCTTGTAGCCGTCTTTCTTTTCTAGAAATAGAAGATAATATAAAATTAGTAGATATAATATCCCAGTCCATCCGCCCTTTGTTATAACAGTGAAATTAGACAGGCTGGCTATCACACGCCACAAAGATACTTACATTTGCCTGTTTTTCCTGCTTTTGAAACATTAAAGGGGTACTCCAGCAAAAAACCTCTTTCAAATCATTTGGTGTCAGAAAGTGCCAGAGATTTGGAATTTACTTCTATTAAAAATCTTAAGTCTTACATTACTTATCAGCTGCTGTATGTCATAGACATAGAGATATATATGTAGGACATACAGCAGCTGATAAGTACCAGAAGACTTAAGATTTTTTAATAGAAGTAAATTACAAATTTCTGGAACTCTCTGGACACCAGATGATTTGAAAGAAAGAAAAAATTTGCTGGACAACTCCTTTAACATCAACAATTACTCGCTGTCTAATATATCTCATTGACACTTACTTCTATATAGGAAATATCCTCCAACTCCGGCAACAAGAAGAGCGATGACCACCACAGCTACGGCCACAGGGATCACCCAGGAACTCGGCTTTGTTGGTTCTGGTTAGAAAACATAACAGTAAAGATGAGGGATGGATTATACTGAGAGCTTCATGTATCACTGGTTCACATTACAGGTTTTAACCCCATGAGGAACCTGAAAATGGAAGTGGCCCTCATGAGCCGTCAACTCTGTGCCCCACCATTCACCCTCGTAGACCACAACCTAATTTAATTTTGCAGAACAGCCTACAGGTGGGCAGATTTCCCCCATAAGCAGGAACAGTGACACCTAGTGGACTTGTAGAGTGCACCACTTTGCACAATTATTTTGGGAGACATTCTGTGGGTGCTTATATTTAGTGACACACTTCTAGGCACTATAGGGGCGCTCTAGTACAACTCACGCCACTATGTGGGCACCATTACTGACTGAGGGTAAAATGCTGATCAGACATTGTGGTGGTTGGCGCTGTGTGGCATTATTACTGTCAAGGGCACTATCTGCTGGGTAGAATTATATGTAAGGGGCGCTAATACTGTCAGGAAGAGCTATTTGTGGCACTGTGTTTTCACTCTTATTTTGGAGGGCACTGTGTATGGCACTATTATTTTTCAGTCATTTAACAGTACCAGGATGGGGAGTCTGTGTTGGAAAGTTAAAGTGGTACTCCAGCGAAAAAAAAATTCTTTCAAATCAACTGGTGTCAGAAGGTTATTTATATTTGTAATTTACTTCTATTTAAAAATCTCAAATCTCCCCATGCTTATAAGCTGCTGAATGTCCTGCAGGAAGTGTTGTTTATTTACATTCAAAAACACTGCTCTCTGCTGACATCTCTGGCCAAGTAAGGAACTGGCCTGAGCAGGAGAGGTGTCCTATAGGGATTTACTACGGCTCAGGACAGTTCCTGACTCGGCCAGAGATGTCAGCAGAGAGCACTGTTTCTGAATGTAAATAAACAACACTTCCTGCAGGACATACATCAGCTTATAAGTATGGGAAGACTTGAGATTTTTAAATAGAAGTAAATTACAAATATAAATAACTTGCTGACACCAGTTGATTTGAAAGAATTTTTTTTTTTGTTGGACAACCCCTTTAAGGGAATAATGTAAAGTAAGAAACATAAGATGTCTGGGCAGCAAATTCTGCAGAAACGAGAAACAAGGAGTTCAAGGTATTTTGGACCGAATGAAGACGACAAGGAAAAAGAATGTCTATCATCAGGGAAGATGTCACCTGTAGATATCTGATCACCGCTATATTCTCCTGTATGTTCTGTACAGCATAATAATTTTATTTAAAATGTAATATCCATCCTGAGACAGTGTGTATGAAGACCCTGGCAATGCCCCTGATGACTTACCACTGTCCACCTATTCCTGCATTGGATTCTACCCCACTGCCGTAATCACATATGCATAGTGTAATACTATTACAATGTTAAAGGGCAACTCCGGCCAAAATGTATTTTTTAAGGGAACCAATCACCTGAAAAATCGATATGAGTCCAATAATCTGTGGTAAAACCCCCTCTAATACACTTTCCACACATGTATCTATAGCAGCTGCCTCTGCCCCATACACCCCAAAATCATACTTGTCCCCGCTGTATGCTAATTCCAGTAAGGTAGTCATGTGGGCGTTTGTTCAGGCCAAGTTGTCACGGCCTCGGGGGCGGGGTTTGGCTGTAACCACGCCTCTAAGGGCGTCATTCACAGCCCCCTGTCACTGCATCATCCAGGGGCGGGGCCTAAGACACTGAGATACACAGCACAGCGGCACCATATCCCCCCTGTACTGTGTATGTGTGACCTGGCCTCTCACACAAGCAGCTGCTGCCTTACACAGTGTCCCTGAATGAAGGATTTTAGCCCAGCAAAAGGGTTAAATGATTCATTCAGGGACGCTCTTATCCCCCCTCCTCTGGCAGTTAGTGTGTGTGGCCCCCTCCTCTCTCTCCAGGTGTGTTTCTGGTGCCGCTCCGTCTCTGATGCTGTCTGAGAGGGAGATGGGAGATAAGGAGTGCAGTGGCCACACTGGAGGGGGGCAGGAGGAGGAAAGGAGAGGGGAGAGGAGGGGGGCCGCTGCTTCCACAGGGCGATGGAACAGCAGGGCAGCACATGTGGAGAGAGAGGAGGGGAGGGGGATAAGAGCATCCCTGAATTAATCATTTAACCCTTTTGCAGCCAGCAGCTGGGCTAAAATCCTTCATTCAGGTACGCTGTGTAAGGCAGCAGCTGCTTGTGTGAGAGGCCAGGTCACATACACAGTATAGGGGGAATAGGGAGCCGCTGTGCTGGATCTCAGCTACGCTGTTCCCTGCCCCGCCCCCCGGATGATGATGCAGTGACAGGGGGCTGTGAATGACGCCCATAGAGGCGTGATTACAGCCAAACCCCACCCCCGAGGCCATGACTACTTGGCCTGAACAAACGCCCACATGACTACCTTACTGGAATTAGCATACAGCAGCGACAAGATCAAAGTATGATTTTGGGGTGTGTGGGGCAGGGGCAGCTGCTATAGATACATGTGTGGAAAGTGTGTTAGAGGGTGTATTAGCACAGATTATTGGCCTCATATCGATTTTTCAGGTGATTGGTTCCCTTTAATGTTATTATATAAGCAAAGTTAGACAAATTCCTAATGTACATTAATTATGGGAAATGCACATATAGGGATATTTCCCTCAATTTAGTCGATCAGGCAGCTTCATTTTCATAAAAAAAAAAAAGTAAGAAAAAAAATGGAGGGACTTAGCACTATATGTGCATTTCCCATAATCCGTGTAGATTAGGAATTTGTCTAACTCTGCTTATGTAATAACACATATGTGACATATGACTACTGACCCATGACACCTGCATGTGGAGTTAGTTAGGAGGCCTCATACACATTAGTTCATCAGCTGATCTTGCAGAAATAAGCTCATATGGTCTATGTGTTGTCCCACCTTGGGCGTTTTGTGTCTTTCCTTTGCACCTCTGAAAAAACTTCTTACTCCGGGTTATGTGGTCATGAAGGTATTTTTGAGGTTTCACCACTAGATGTCAGTATCTTTTATATGTGTACTCTTATGTCTTGCACAGCTGAAGTCCGCATTGGGTTAATGTTTTATTGCCTTCCACGTGTTCTTATTGACCTATAGGAGGTGCTCTCTACTGTCAGCCTATTATCTTTCTTCTTTCTTTTGCACATAATCCTTTCCACCTCTCACAGGGTAGATTACTTAGCCCCTGTAGTAAGTAGTTATTTGGTGGCGGAGATGTAGCTTCAGTCTTATCCAGATTGTTGTGGGAGAAGGACACACAGAGCAAATGTCCCTGCTGTAGCCAAGCCAGGGACTGGCTTCTGCCAGGACCCTTGTCCGGGACCAAAGTCAGTTCAGTTCAGTCTGGTCTAAGTCTAAGACAAGTGTGTACAGATGCAAATAGAGACAACCAGTTCTTCCAACCTTTCTACTGTAGCTACTATGCAGTGCTAAACACTTAAAGGGAGAAGGGTCTAGGAACACCCTAACCCTCGCTGTGAACCAGTCTAAAAGGTGCAGGGCAGTATCCTGAGACACAAGAGGAACTAGCCTGGATAGGACAAAGCTACCAAAGAAGGTCTACGTATCCTATCTTGCAGTGCAGGTAACTGGGACACACCCAGGAGTTTAGCTTCACCCAGATAACCACGACTGGGGCTTGTATCACCCTTTTAGGACAGGTCACTCTACACTGTAGGGCACAAGGTGGTCAGACCAAAGTCTAAACACGGGTACAAGTAACTTCTCACTTTACAGTATTCTCTAAAGTTTTGGCACAGTACATTGCTACTTTGGGTTAGGTCTCCCTCAACAAACTCTTCAAGCACCGCTACAACTTCCTCTCTACTCTACTCTACTTCTTCAAGCACCTCCTTTAGTACAACCAAGTTAAGCAAGTTAATGTGAAGATTGCCAAAGTGTATTGTACCACTAAGAGATTGCACAGTAAAGCTGTTATATTTTTATATCACTGGGACTCATTCATCTTTTCCTATGCACCAGCACCTATACACACTAGCCGCAACCTTGGGTTATTTTTACCCTTTCTGTGGGTGGCGGTACTGATAGTCCGGGTGTGTCCATTACCACTTAGGACTACTGTGACAAGAGCCCAAGGAACCCATCACACCCCGGCAGGTCACCGACCATTGGGGAACACAGCCAGCCACAGCACAAAGCAGGTACCAACACCATATCTGTGTGCTGGACTAGCACTGGTGTTACGACAATACCATCTCTGGCTGAGCTGTAAAGCAAAACTAACAACATCCTTATTGTAGCCCACCACATCTATGTTTATCTAATGTTTCTGGCCACATTATCCAGTCATTCCCCCCAGTATGGATACAACTCCCCCCATCTGACAAGGAGCGGCTCCCCCAGTATGGATACAACTCACCCCATCTGACAAGGAGCGGCTCCCCCAGTATGGATACAACTCACCCCATCTGACAAGGAGCGGCTCCCCAGTATGGATACCACTCACCCCATCTGACAAGGAGCGGCCCCCCCAGTATGGATACAACTCACCCCATCTGACAAGGAGCTGCTCCCCCAGTATGGATACAACTCACCCCATCTGACAAGGAGCGGCTCCCCCAGCATGGATACAACTCAACCCATCTGACAAGGAGCGCCTCCCCCAGTATGGATACAACTCACCCCATCTGACAAGGAGCGGCTCCCCCAGTATGGATACAACTCACCCCATCTGACAAGGAGCGGCTCCCCCAGTATGGATACAACTCACCCTATCTGACAAGGAGCGGCTCCCCCAGTATGGATACAACTCACCCCATCTGACAAGGAGCGGCTCCCCCAGTATGGATACAACTCCCCCCATCTGACAAGGAGCAGCTCCCCCAGTATGGATACAACTCACCCCATCTGACAAGGAGCGGCTCACCCAGTATGGATGACACTCACCCCATCTGACAAGGAGCGGCTCCTCCAGTATGGATACAACTCACCCCATCTGACAAGGAGCGGCTCCCCCAGTATAGATAGAACTCACCCCATCTGACAAGGAGCGGCTCCCCCAGTATGGATACAACTCACCACATCTGACAAGGAGCGGCCCCCCCAGTAGGGATACAACTCACCCCATCTGACAAGGAGCGGCTCCCCCAGTATGGATACAACTCACCCCATCTGACAAGCAGCGGCTCCTCCAGGCTGCTGTGATCCACATAACAGGAGTAGCTGTCGCCCTCTTTGGGGATCACTTCCGCACTGACCCTGATCTGATTGGTGCCGTCAGGATTGGGGAGGGTGTTTGTCCTCTGATATGTGGGAAGGTCGTCCTCCTCGTTCTTCATCCACTTCACATCCACTGGTTTGGGATGGAATCCGTACGCCTGGCAGTGAAGCGTCAGAATCCCATCTCTTTCCTGACCGGAGACCTTCACCTGGGGCCGAACTGAGAGGGAAAAAGAAGAGAATATAAATGTCCTCCCTGTAGCCCAGATGTGATGTCTCCTCCTCTCTGGTGGTCTGTACCATCTGCAGAGATCCCTGTACTCTGTATAACACTCAGGAGATCCCCTGTACTCTGTATAACACTCAGGAGACCCCTGTACTCTGTATAACACTCAGGAGAGCCCTGTACTCTGTATAACACTCAGGAGACCCCCGTACTCTGTATAACACTCAGGAGACCCCCTGTACTCTGTATAACACTCAGGAGACCCCCGTACTCTGTATAACACTCAGGAGACCCCCGTACTCTGTATAACACTCAGGTGACCCTTGTGCTCCTGACATATAAACATTTAAGGAGCTGCTGACCCACTAATCCCACAACCCTGCAACCATACATACATACAGTATGGGGTCTACATTTATTATAAAAACCTTTAAAAATCTGAATTTATACAGAAATAAAGATGAGGTTCACCACATACTGATGTGGTGTCCCACCACTGGTGCAGTCCTATGCACCCTAGAAAGTGGTTCTCTCAGGTTAACAAAGTGGGACATCTAATGCTGTATTTTTCCCCACTAGGTGTCCTCGTTGTTGTTAGTGTCTTCTATGCACAGCTGAAGCAATGGGTCAACTGTTTTATGTCGTGTTTATATGCTGAGCAGTCACAGGTGCTCTTTCTTCCTATCCTATCCTGTCCTTCTCTTACACACACTCAGCCCCACCACTCACAGTAGGGTTTACATTTACCCCTGAAGGCAGAGTTAGCTCCGTGTGGGAGGAAGTGAGGAGTTAGTTGTTGGAGGTCCAAGCGGACAGATGTGTGAGAGACTATCTCTAAAAGAAACTTTCTGTATACAAACAGCTCCAGGCAGTATGTGGTGCTAAGTTCACCTTTGGGGATCACCCTAGCCCATGCCAGGAACCTCTCAAAACAGTGCAGAGCAGTACCCTGACACTAGAGGAACTGACTCCAGTAGGACAAAGCTACCAGGGAAAAGGGTTACGCATCCTACTGCACAGCGCATGACTTTTAGATATGGGATGGTCCCTCACTTTCCCTTAATAAACACTCCAACAACGATAAATACAGACTATGAAATGAAGGCTCAAAACGCACTTTTTGGTATTAAGATGGCCACAGCTTTATTTAAATCACAGGATTAAAACAATCACAGGAGTCAGGTGAAGTGGTAGGTCACTGGGATTCACGTATACTGTGAGATCCCCAGCTGTCTACCATACAGTACTCGGCCAGACAGCAATAAAGGGGGGCGGCACATTCTGGCTTGCCATTCTAGCAGAGCCAGTCCACTTTAAGGGCCCCAATGACCCTATGGAAGATCCATACTCCTGTGCTTAACCACCGTGCCCGCCCCTGGATGACGTTACCATTCTGACATCCTTAAGGCTGCCCACTCCTGAGCCGCCAAACCAAAGCTGTGACAGATAATAAAATACTTTTTTTATCTTTTACATATTTTCGCTCACTTAATTCATTGCTATGAATGTATAACTTAAAACTAAAAGTTCAGGCAAAACTATGAGAATTGTGCAAAACAAGGCGAAACCTTGTCATCCTCCAGCACTCAGGAGAGGGAAAACCCCCTGTTGAGGAAACCTCTAGGGAACCATGGCTGAAGGATTGCCCTTCCCTTGGGCTTAGAGGCGTAATGCCAAACTGTAACTAATCAAATGAAAATAAAATCAATTTTGTCATTGCATATGGTACCATACACAAACATAATATTTACAATACATGCATTATTACACTTACAAAAGAAAATTTGTGTTAAATTAAAGATGGGAAAAAAGGGAGGGTGGGAGGGAAATGTTTTCCTCCAGATCTTCTAGTGAAAGAGAGGAAGTGAGAGAAAGACAGGAAGTTATATCTATTCCTAAACCCCACCCTGCTCATATCAATACCCTAGGCATATACTCCTCCCTCTTATAGCAGAACCACCTGTGCTTAAATGTATAGCATTATACAGACAAGACTGCTGGGGCTATAGTTTCACCCCTCCCAAAGTCATGCCCCCCTTTGCTTAGGGCTTTGGGGGATTTTGGGAGACTGGGAAGTCTCAGCAACCTGCTACGCCCAGATAACCAACAACTGGGGCTTGTACTACCCACCTAGGACGGGTTCTATGCAACTAGGGGGCATAGGCGGTTCAGAGCCACAAGTGGGCATCCATGAGTATGAGTATTAATATCTACTCTTTTCTACACTCCTGTTCCAGCAGAGCACTGTGTATACTACATTGTCCAAGGCTCCTCTGGAAACCCCTCTCCTCTTCCTTCTTTTTGTTAAGCACTTACTACTACAAAGCACCTATTTCTACATAACAACACCTCCAAATCTAGTCACAGTACTTGTACTACTCTTTAGTGTCCCATAGTACCTTCAAGCAAAAAATAATGTTAGATTATGTATTCCTAATCCTTAGAAAGCTGAGTTGGGGTACATTCGCACTGAGCGGACTCTGCTCGGAATCCCGCCAGCCTTACTGTCTCGATGGGATGTGTCACGCGCCTCGGCCTAAAGTATTGTCATGTCGAATATTTGAGCTGAGAGCAGAGACGTGCAAGACATCACATTGAGACAGTGAGGCTGGCGGGATTTCGAGTGGAGCGGAGGTCAGCCTGTTGTGTCTTACTGGTTGTTCATTGGTGGGCCCCAAGGATCACTTCCTCTGGTGGGCCCCTAGTACCCCAGTCCGTTTTCTTTCTAGTTGTATTTTAGGATAAAAAATGGATAAAAACTGGCTTCAGATTCTCTAACCTGGAAGCCACTGGATATATACACATGGGGGGAGATTTATCAAACATGGTGTAAAGTGAAACTGGCTCAGTTGCCCCTAGCAACCAATCAGATTCCACCTTTCATTCCTCACAGACTCTTTAGAAAATGAAAGGTGGAATCTGATTGGTTGCTAGGGGCAACTGAGCCAGTTTCACTTTACACCCTGTTTGATAAATCTCCCCCAAGGAGTCTTCCCAAGGCTCGATCAGACATGTTTCTAGACCCTACGAATGATCGCTGGAATGTACTTGTGGTTACTGTAATTGGCAGATCATTTGTCAGGCCAGGACACTGATGGACCAGTGTTTGCTCTATTACACTCTCTAGCCCTCATAATTGCCTCCTGTAATAGGGTCTTTACTGTCTTTACTCTTCTTCTCCTGACAGTTCCTGACATGGACAGAGGTGGCAGCAGAGAGCACTGTGTAAGACTGGAGAGAATACACCAGTTCCTACAGGACATACAGCAGCTGATAAGTACTAGAGGACTGGAGATTTTTTCTTTATTACTCTCAATAACTTTCATGCACAAGTTGATTGAAGAATATTAGTTGTTTTTTTTTCTGGAGTACTGTATTTTCCGGTGTATAAGACGACTGGGCGTAAAAGACGACCCCTGACTTTTAAAGAGATTGTCAGGGGTTAGCCTTATAAGCCGGAAAATGTTAACCCCTGCCTCACCGCAGCCCTGCTACGGTGAGGCAAGGGTTAACTGCAGCTGAATTAATAAAACAACAGTTAACTCACAGTAAATAAACAGTTAACTCACCTGGGCCCGTTCCCGGCCTCCGCGCGTCTTCTTCTCCGCTCCCGTTCCCGGCGCAGCTAGTGTGACGTACACTGACTATGCCAGGGATTCCCGAAGCTCTCCCGAGCAGCCGAGAATCTAATCGGAGAGCTTCGGAAGAATGACAGAGGCTTCAGGTACTTCCAGACCCTTCTGAAGCCTCTGTCATTCTTCCAAAGCTCTCTTGAGCAGCCGAGAGTCTCTGATTAGCCGCTCGGCCGCTCTGTAGAGCTTCGGGCATCCCTGACGCAGTCAGTGTACGTCACACTAGCTGCGCCGGGAGCGGAGGAGAAGACGCGCGGAGGCCGGGAGCGGAGAAGAAGACGCACGGAGGCCAGGAACGGGAGCGGAGAAAAAAACGCGCGGAGGCCAGGAACGGGAGCGGAGAAGAAGACGCGCGGAGGCCAGGAACGGGAGCGGAGAAGAAGACGCGCGGAGGCCAGGAACGGGAGCGGAGAAGAAGACGCGCGGAGGCCAGGAACGGGAGCGGAGAAGAAGACGCGCGGAGGCCAGGAACGGGAGTGGAGAAGAAGAACGTGGAGGCCAGGAACGGGAGCGGAGAAGAAGAGCGTGGAGGCCAGGAACGGGAGCGGAGAAGAAGAGCGTGGAGGCCAGGAACGGGAGTGGAGAAGAAGAGCGTGGAGGCCAGGAACGGGAGCGGAAAAGAAGACGCGCGGAGGCCAGAAACGGGCCCAGGTGAGTTAACTGTTTTTTTGTTTTTTTAATGGTCGCCCCGGTGGGGATGCGGGCCATTTATGAGCTCCTTCACCATATGGGGCGACCATACCCGGCGTATAAGACGACCCCCGACTTCTGACAAGACTTTTCGGGCTTAAAAAGTCGTCTTATACGCCGGAAAATACGGTACCTCTTAAACGGTACAGTTCTGAGCTGGTCTCTTTTGCATATAGGCAGTACCCATGAGATTACCAGTTAGTTACTTATTATCCGTTCAGATATTTTCCATGGCAGCAAACATAGGACTATAGTCACACTTATAGTCAAAATTTTCACAGAGACTGTGGAAGTCCAATCCCAACCAGATTTGATTTCTCCTTATGTGTCTCCTGTGGAAATAGGAACCTATATGTTCCATAAATGAGTCACTTGGGTTGATGATAAGGAAAGACGGTCTGACATTACCTCTTCTCTCCAGGTCTTCTCTCCCAAACTCAACGTATTCCTTCAAAGCTTGGATACATTCATTCTCCAGATAGTGTTTGCTTTTCTCTCCTGCCTGCACTCCTGGACTATTGCTTCTCTGTGTGCTGATCTGAGCCTCGGCCATGGTGGGGATATATGTCCACGTCTTTGTGTCTAAGGATAAGAACTCTCTCCCATCATATCCGTGCTGCTCATATCCCCTGATGCTGCCGTCATCACACAATTCACAGCCGTACATCACCTGGTAGAAATGGAAACCTGCAGAGACCAGAGGAGCGTGTTACCTTATGAATTACATAGCAAATGTACATAGAATAACAGAGCGGATGAGTAGAAGCTGGTGGTGACAATCACTGGTTATTAGACATATATATATATATATATATATATATATATATATATATATATATATATATATATATGTAGCCAACTTTAAATTGATACTCAAAGACTCAAAGGGGTATTCCGGTATCATAAATTTGTATTTAAATAAAACTATCACCCAAAGACATATAACTTTCTAATATAATGTTATCAATTATAGTACTGTGTTCATTGGCTTTTGCATGATTCACCCCTGACAGGAAATGGAAAATATACGAACTACACAACGTGTATTGTCTCCAGCTCCATAGACATTGCATCGTTCTCTAATGTCACAGGAGGCTCAGATGGATCTTTTTTTGGAGCTCTAGCCTTCTTATCACATTATGGTGGTGTTGGTCAGGTCTGGTGTGGCGGTGTTCTCCAGGCACAGTATGGCGGTATCAGGTCTGGTGGTGTTTTCCAGGCACAGTATAGTGGTATCAGGTCTGGTGTGGTGGTGTTATCCAGTCACAGTATGACGGTATCAGGTCTGGTATGGCGGTGTTATCCAGTCACAGTGTGGTGGTATTGGTCAGGTCTGGTGTGGCGGTGTTATCTAGTCACAGTATGGGGGTATTGGTCAGGTCTGATATGGCGGTGTTATCCAGTCACAGTATGGTGGTATTGGTCAGGTCTGGTGTGGCGGTGTTATCCAGTCACAGTATGGCGGTATTGGTCAGGTCTGGTGTGGCGGTGTTATCCAGTCACAGTATGGTGGTATTGGTCAGGTCTGGTATGGCGGTGTTATCTAGTCACAGTATGGGGGTATTGGTCAGGTCTGGTGTGGCGGTGTTATCCATTCACAGTATAGGGGTATTGGTCAGGTCTCGTGTGGTGGTGTTATACAGTCACAGTATGGCGGTATTGGTCTGGTTTGGTATGGCGGTGTTATCCAGTCACAGTATGGTGGTATTGGTCAGGTCGGGCATGGTGGTGTTATCCAGTCACAGTATGGCGGTATTGGTCAAGTCTGGTATGGCGGTGTTATCCAGTCACAGTATGGCGGCATTGGTCAGGTCTGGTATGGCAGTGTTATACAGTCACAGTATGGTAGTATTGGTCAGGTGTGGTGTGGCGGTGTTATCCAGTCACAATATGGCGGTATTGGTTAGGTCTGGTATAGCGGTGTTATCCAGTAACAGTATGGCGGTATTGGTCAGGTCTGGTATGGCAGTGTTATCCAGTCACAGTATGGTAGTATTGGTCAGGTGTGGTGTGGCAGTGTTATCCATTCACAGTATAGGGGTATTGGTCAGGTCTCGTGTGGTGATGTTATACAGTCACAGTATGGCAGTATTGGTCTGGTTTGGTATGGCGGTGTTATCCAGTCACAGTGTGGTGGTATTGGTCAGGTCTGGCATGGTGGTGTTATCCAGTCACAGTATGGCGGTATTGGTCTGGTTTGGTATGGCGGTGTTATCCAGTCACAGTATGGTGGTATTGGTCAAGTCTGGTATGGCGGTGTTATCCAGTCACAGTATGGCGGTATTGGTCAAGTCTGGTATGGCGGTGTTATCCAGTCACAGTATGGCGGCATTGGTCAGGTCTGGTATGGCAGTGTTATACAGTCACAGTATGGTAGTATTGGTCAGGTGTGGTGTGGCGGTGTTATCCAGTCACAATATGGCGGTATTGGTCAGGCCTGGTATTGCAGTGTTATCCATTCACAGTATGGCGGTATTGTTTAGGTCTGGTGTGGCGTTGTTATCCAGTCACAGTATGGCTGTATTGGTCAGGTCTGGTGTGGCGGTGGTAAATGTGACACCTGGAGCTATTACCTACCAATCTACCAATCCTGTGGTGAGAATTCCCTCAGACAATATGCAGACCGCTGTAATCATTGATTCAATGTGGAAATTGTGCCACGTTTCGGCTGCATGTGGTGATGCACAGTAAAAGTGGGAACGCGGACTAAGACTGATCAGATATCAATATTATGTTCAGAAACTAGAAAACCATGATGCTAATAGGTGAGTGAGATGGGGCTTCTGCAGGTCTAGTGCCGGGGGCGTCAGCAGCTGGTAATACTGCCCTGACTAGCAGTAATATCTAACATCCGTACTCTATTATGCTGTATTGTGGACAGTAGCCTTTTAATTAGCACTGTATATATGGGTGATTTATAATTTTAAGTGATTACAATAGTTACAGTTCAGATCGCAGTAGCGGCCCTGTCCAGCGGTCTTGAGCACCAGAGAGGGGCGTGGGGGCCCCCCTGGATGTGGGGGCCCCAATCGATCGCTTGGGGTGCTTGGTGCCAAAGACCGCTACTGGAGCTGGAGAACACCTTTAAAGGGGTACTCTGCCCCCCCCCCTCCCAAAAAAAAAATAATCTCCAGGCTTCCAGTATTTATTAGCTACAGTATGTCCTGCAGGAAGTGGTGTATTCCTTCCAGTCTGACACAGTGCTCTCTGCTGCCACCTCTGTCCATGTCAGGAACTGTCCAGAGCAGGACAGGTTTTCTATGGGGATTTGCTGCTGCTCTGGACAGTTCCTGACATGGACAGAGGTGGCAGCAGAGAGCACTGGAAGACTTAAATAGAAGTAATTTACAAATCTATCTATCTAATTTACAAAACTGTCTGACACCAGAAGATTTGAAAAATTAACCACTCTTTAACCCTTTCCCGCATGAGGGCGTAACTGTACGTCCTCATGCGGGTGGGGGAGTTCAGAGGGGGGCCGCGCTGCGACCCAGCTGTTGTTTTAAAATAACAGTAACTATTTGCTATTAAATGACGGCCAGCCACTCAATTATAGTGTGAGGCATGTGACAGAAGGGGCAAAAGGGATATTAAGGCAGAGACAGGAGGAGAGGCAGTAAGGATGAGGCAGGGACAGAAGGTACAGGAAAGATCGCTTAAAAATTTGGGGATCCATTTGACGGCGGACCTCAGGGATCTTTATCAATGTAACTTTGTCCCGTTATTGGCCAATATCCAAAAAGACTGTGCTAACTGGATGAATGGGCTCTTCACTTGGCTCGGTAGATGCGCCATTTATAAGATGAATGTCCTACCACGCCTTCTCCCCAATACGCTTGCCGCAGCTCTCAAACTGGCCAGAGTACGTAGTGAACTACTGTTTAGACCAAAGGACAGGGGCAGCCAGGGCCTTCCGGATGTCCAAAAATCAGGCAGCTCACGTGGCACATATGTTGGACTGGTGCCACAACCACTCCAGGAAACAGTGGATCAAGCTAAAATAAACATATACTCCCATTCCACTGAGGGATATCCCGTGGTTGCAGGGTGTTTCCCTTACATCTCCTAAGTCCCACCCTACCATTTGCCCAGTGGTCCGGGCGTGGTCGGAGAAAGCGATCCGTCAAAACCTCCTTCCATTACAATCTCCTATGTCCCCTATCCTGGGTCATCCAGAGTTCGCTGCTAGCCAAATTGATCTTGTGTTTGCTGATTGGATCCAGAGAGATATATTCCAGGCGAGAGACTTTCTACATAGCAAGGAGTGGAAATCCGCTGCTGATCTTTCTGCTATAAACGAACCGGGTCCACTGGGGCCCTGAAGGTAGCTCAGTTGCATCATTTTTTAGCATTGTTGCCGAATCCCTCTCTATTACCCAACTCTCTTACACCCTTCAAATCCCTATGTGTTTCTGAGGAACCTCTGAGACACACCCTCTCCATTGCCAACCAAATCCTCCTGATCCCTCCAGATCAACCACTCCTTGACTTCATGTTGAAGTGGGAAGCAGAACTTCATGTGCCCCTCACCTCCGAGCAGCGGACCAGAATATACCAGTTAACGCATGAGGCTTCTATCAGCTCCCGTTTCCAGGAAGCAGGGTAAAAATTTCTGTCTAGGTGGTACAGGGTCCCCGCGCGTCTACATGTTCTTATGCCCGAGATGGAGCCAACTTGTTGCCGTTGTGGTACATTCACTGTTCCTGCGCTATCCACGCAAGCGCAGAACAGAAAATCAGTGCAGTCAATGGGAATGAAAAGGCTGCCGGTGCGCATGCTGTAGCCCCAGATGTCTTCTGTTATGCTCAGCCAATTGCGGCTGAGCAGCTGATGATGCGCTGGAGGGGGGCCGGCATGAGGGAGGGCTGGAGCAGAGTGACGTATCGTCACAAAATGGTGGCCGGGACAGAAGGGGTCGACAGTGATTATGTGAATGTTCACTATTACACTTCCGGGTCAAGTGTCGGGGGGTGGAAACATGGGGAAGGGGGCCATTCACATAAATAACACACACTACAATGTTGTATAACTTTGTAATGTGTGTTATTTAGTGGGGGGAAAAAATTCACCGGAGTACTCCTTTAATATTGATGGAGGAATGATGGAGGAGTCCATTAGTAATTATGGTGTTGACCATAATCCCACTTGTGTGCGGGTCTGGCACCCTTATTTATACACTTACTTTAAGGCTACGTTCACACTTCGTAAGTTTCCGGCCGTAGCGCGCTCCGTGAATAAGCGGCTGGAGATTTACGTAGTTTGTGTACAATGGAAAGTATATGATCTACAGCTGCACAGTTCACACTACATACGAACTTACGCCCGGATCGTATGCGGCGCCGCAAAAAATGAACCAGACCATTGTTTCGGGACGGAAATGCTGTGATTTCTTCATTTTTACACCTTTTTGTGCCGATCCAAAAGGTTCTGTGGGGTGTCCGGGGCTAGCCGAAGATATCCAAGTAAAAGACCGCTGTCAGATCGCTACGTACGCCGCTCGGGAAGCGTAAGTAGACTACGGGCGTAAGTTCGCCGACAGTACGTAGCCGGCCGCAACTTGCGTAAATCCCGGCCGGAGTTTTACACGTATATGTCCGGCTGGACATATACGTAGTGTGAACATAGCCTTAGGGTGTAACACATCAAAATATCACTCGAATTGGTTAACTTCAAAACATAATATCTAATTCGCCCACACACATTAAAATATCAATCTTATTGGTATCGTTTGAATCCAAGCTTTACACAACTGGCTAGCAGCCACTATGTAAGGGCCCCCCTTAAATAGAAGGGGGACACACGAAATTGCGGCCCCCCCTCCTTTTATTATTAGGGTACAAACCCACTTGACGTATTTGCTGCGTGAATCAGTCTTAAAAATAAGCAGGCAAAACGCAGGTTGGCTTTATACAATTGTTCTGTGTTAAAATACGCAATTGCGTATTTTTGAAGCATGAAGCTACATGCGTTTTTTGCACAGGTTGTTAACAACTGATGCTTTACTAACAACAAGCTTCATGCTTCAAAAATACGCAATTGCGTATTTTAACGCAGAACAATCGTATAAAGCCAACCTGCGTTTTGCCTGCTTATTTTTAAGACTGATTCATGCAGCAAATACGTCAAGTGGGTTTGTACCCTTAATATATATAGTTTGTAGTTGGTATGTTCCTGTGCTCTCTCCCTCCCCCCCCCCCCCCCCTTCTTTTCCAAGCAGGTTGGAGATGGTCTTACCTTTCCAGACGATTCCAGTATCCAGGTAGAACTCGGGTTTCTGATGATGATTGGCTTAGAAGAATGGAGCAGGAGTTTCAAGGCTAAATTTAGATCGTGAGAGCAGCTTCTGATTGGTCAGCACCTGAGAGCGGGAAAGAAGGAAGATTATTTAAGTGTTGCCTCTTCAGTGCTGCTCAGTCTGTGAGAGAGCTTGTGAGAGAAGCAGCACTGTGTGGTTCAGGAGAGTGAAGCGTGAGGTGATTCCTGTGCTAACGAGGGTCGGTGCTTCTGCTTACCGGGTTAGCAGTCTCGGTGTCCATAGTCACTGTGCAGGAGTGCCATGAGTCTGCCGACTACTACAAAAAGGAAGAGCTCCTGTCAGCGCTGATTCGCCGGGCGGAAGGTGTGGGAGGAGAAGCCTGGCTAAGACGCTGCCTACAGGACCCAGAGCCAGAGGAGGAAGTGGCATCAGAGCAGGAAGAGGCAGGACCTTCTACCCAGGTTATCTGCCGCATCTTGCCTCCCAGGGAGCCGGTGCAGGGACAGAGTGAGGATGCCGGGACCAGCAACAGCCAGCAGGAACGGAGTGTTAGAGGGGAGCGCCCGGCAAAGCGGAGGAGGAGTAGTAAAAGAGCTGCTCATACTCTCCTCCCGCCGGCCCCCTCTGGCATTTCCAGGAGCCACTCAGGTCGGAGGTCGGATCGTCATCACAGCGGGGATTCTCACAGAAGCCGCCGCAGCTCCGCTGGGCTGGAGGGTCAGACACCGCAGCAAGAAGCAGGACCATCAGCTGTGGGTGAGAACATCAATGTGCCTGTCAGTGGTGTCAGCATGTCTGAGTTATTAGCTAATGATATGGTGAAGCAGTTCTGTGTAGCTGTAGCTCAAGGTCTGTCAAATACTTCACCGCTATTGAATGTGTGGAGTGGTGTCAGTAATGCCCCTCCGGTGAACTTGCCTCCTAGTATGCATGAGCGCTCTGGGTCTAAAGTGATGCCAGTGACTGATAAGAGTGCTGGAGTAGCAGAAGTATGTGTCAAAGAGGCTCTTGCCTGTGAGGTTTCCCCATTAGGTTTTCATTTACAACCTAGTGTCAAAGATAAGATATGGCGAGACGACTTCATTGAATTGCTATCTTTACTGCCTTCTAAAGAGGTTCCTTTAAGAAAACAGATGATAAATCTGAGGATGACAAAAAGAAGGCGCCTCGCACTATATTTAACTGGCTACAAGCTTATTGTATTTACTGTGCAGTTTTGGCAGAAAAGCGCCCTGAGCTTTGTGGTCAATTATTTCAACATTTAGATAACATCTTGGAGGCATACCGCAGTTTCAGCGGTATGTCTTGGTTTTATTACGACGAAATGTTCAGGCAAAAGTTGGCTGTGCACCCCAATTTAAAGTGGGGAAACAAGGATGTTGGCCTATGGCTCAGTTTAATGCTACCACAGCGCAATTTTTCAGCAAAATCTGCATCAACATCTCAGGGCGCTTTTCGCAAAGGGACTTGTTTTGCCTTTAATGAAGGATCATGTAAATTTGCAGCAAACTGTAGATACAAACACGAATGTTCCTTTTGCGGTGGGCAGCATGGAATGGCCCGTTGCTTCAAAAAGGCAGCGCAGTCAGGTCATGGACAGCTCACTACAAAGGAACTTATGGCAAAAAGCCTGGACGCCGGTGAACTTAACAAAAATGCGACCGTATCTAGACCGGTATCCAGATCGACTGAAGGCTGAGTTAATTACTGACGGTTTTATTGAAGGCTTTCGGGTACCTCAGTTTACTGGGTCCGGTTGCATAATTGTTGAGAATTTAAAATCTGTATTGCTGAATAAGGATGTTGTGAGGGAAAAGATTGTGAAAGAGGTTCAGGAGGGTAGGGTGGCGGGACCTTTTCCTGCCCCCCCTTCGAGAATTTCCGAATTTCTCCGCTGGGGTTGATTCCAAAAAAGGAACATAAGTGCTTCAGATTAATACATCATTTATCTTACCCTGCAAAACTGTCTTTAAATGATGAAGCAGATAAGTCACTGGCATCTGTGTCCTATGCTACATTAGAAGATGCAGTAAAAGTGCTTCGTGCTGTTGGTGTTGGTGCATTGTTAGCTAAATCAGATATTAAGTCTGCTTTTAGATTGTTGCCAGTGCATCCTCAAGGTTTCAACTCGTTAGGCTTTTGCTTTGATAATCAGTTTTACTTCGACTGTTGTTTGCCCATGGGCTTTACGTTATCTTGTTATTACTTTGAGTCGTTTGCCACTTTTCTTCACTGGGTCGTTTTGGACGGTGCACCTGAAGGTGCTATAGTGCATTATTTAGATGATTTTTTATTTATCGGTAAGGCGCATTCGTCAGTTTGTGCGGACCTCTTGGCACGCTTTCAATTTATTGCGGCCGAGTTTAGTATCCCATTTGCTGAGGAAAAAACTGTCACACCTTGTCATTGTCTTGAGTTTTTAGGCATTACATTAGACACATTGAATATGGAATTCCGTTTACCTGCAGAAAAGTTGTCTAGATTACGAGTAGCATTGGAGAAGTTACTTAAGAAGAATAAAGTTACATTAAGAGAGTTGCAAGTGGTTCTCGGGTTGTTGGCATTTACAGTTAGAGTTATTCCGATGGGCCGTATCTTTTCTAAACGTATGTATGCAGCAACTAGAGGTTTGAAATCACCCCATGCTCACATACGTCTCACTAAACCTATTAAAGAGGACCTGAACATGTGGTTAGAATTCATTAACTCATTTAATGGACATTCTGTATTCCAACCTGAATTTGTTGAAGCGAGCGCTTTATCCTTGTTTACGGATGCGGCAGGTGCCTATGGCTATGGAGCATTCTATGATGACCAATGGTCAGCGGAGGCATGGCCTGAGAGTTGGGTTCAGTTGGGTGTTTGCAAAAACATAGTCTTATTAGAATTATTTCCTGTACTTGTTGCAATTGTTGTATGGGGAAAGGAGTTTCGTAACAAGAGAATTCTGCTTAGATCAGATAATAAAGGAGTCATATATGCTATTAATTGTCTTTCGTCAAAGTCAGACGTAGTGGTGAAGTTGTTAAGACATATTGTGTTACATTGTATGTCCTGTAATATATGGTTGAAGGCTCTGCATGTAAAAGGTATTAACAATAATGTAGCTGACGCTCTGTCCCGTGGTCAGTTCACAGAATTCCGGAGACTGGTGCCAGGAGCAGACAGGGTGGGACAGCCATGGCCGGAACATCTGTGGTCCCTGATCTGGGATTGACTGCACAGCTCATTAAAGGTTCTTTAGCCCAGTCTACATGGGCTGCGTATACAGCCGCATGGTCTCGCTGGAAGGTTTTCTGTGAAAGTCTGGGAGTGCAATATTTGCAATGGGATGCTTGGTTAACACTGTCATTTGTTAATTTACTAATCTCTGAAAAAATGTCTTATTCTACCATTTGTAAAACATTGTCAGGGGTATCTTTCTTTTTAAAATTGTTTGGTTTTCGCAGTGTTAGCAAGTTTTTTGTGGTAAAACAGTTATTAAAGGGTTATAAGAAGGGTGTGGTGCAAGCAGATGTTAGACGTCCGTTGACAGTGGATATTTTAGTTAGGATTTATAATATTTTACCTTCAGTTTGTTATTCTAAGTACAAAGTTATTTTATTCCGTGCTTTGTACACATTAGCCTTTTTTGGTGCTTTTAGGTTAGGCGAGTTGGTGGCTAAGAGTAAAATAGTGCCAGCTGGTTTATTGCATTCTGATATAAAGTTGTCGGCGGATTCTTTGGCTATTTTAGTCAGGAAGTCTAAAACGGATCAATTAGGTAGGGGTGCTTGGGTGCGCATTAATGCCTTTAGGGACTCAGTGGTCTGTCCGGTTTTGTTGATGTCTGAATATTTGGCCCTTCGCCCCCTACTATTCCGGGTAATTTATTTGTGCATGCTGATTGGTCATTTGTTACACGATTTCAGTTCAATAGAATTCTGAAACTGTGTATGGTAAAATTAGGTCTGGCTGGATACCGCTTCACTAGCCATTCGTTCCGGATTGGGGCCGCTACTGAAGCGGCCTCTTTAGGTATGAATGAGCAGCTTATCAAAAGATTAGGGAGGTGGGATTCTAATCGTTTCAAGTTATATATCCGTCCAGGTCTAGTTCTCAGTTAATATTCTTTTCTTTTGCAGGTCCTAAGATGAATATATGGATCATTGGACATTCCTTTGTGCGTTGGGCTTATAAGAGAGCTAGGGAGCGCTCATATGGGGAGAACTTGGGTCTGGATCCTGCTAAGTTTGAAGTCCAGTGGTTTGGATACAGTGGGCTGCGTTGGAGGGAACTATATCGCATACTGCGCAGACTTGCAGCATCATTGCCTCCTCCGGATGTGCTGATTGTGCATGTAGGAGTCAATGATTTAGGAAAAATTAAAACATTAGAATTACTCTGGGACATGAAGCGGGATCTGGCCTTGTTTAAGTGTTTATTTCAGGATTGTGTGATAGTGTTCTCTGACATTGTCCCACGATTGGAATGGATTGACAAAGGTGTATCTTATCTAGAAAAAATACGTAAAAGGGTAAACCACACCATTAGTAAGTTTATTCCGTCTATTGGTGGTTTTTCATTCAGACGTGCAATTAGAGGGCTTTTTGCCTGGCTTGTATAGAGAAGATTTAGTGCATTTGTCCTCAATTGGTTATGATATTTTAAATAACGACTTTCAGAGTATCATAGAACAGGGTGCTGTGGCACGGTGGGCGGTGGGGCCTGGACATTAATGTCCAGGCGGTTGGGACATTGTCGCCCTGCTAATTGCGGGGCGGGCATGGTCTTTGCTGTTAGGATGTTACAGGGTTTGATGGTTTTAATATTTAGTTTAATTATTTATTTATTTATTTATTTATTTATTATATATTTATGGTACCTAACAGTTTGATTAAAGTATACCCTTATTAAAGTGCCACGGACATTTTTATGCAACATTGGTGTCCTCTTTCTTCGGGGGGGATGGGGCCTGCTATTCCGTGTAAGGGCCCCCCTTAAATAGAAGGGGGACACACGGAATTGGGGCCCCCCCGCTCCTTTTATTATTAATTTATATAGTTTGTAGTTGGTATGTTCCTGTGCTCTCTCCCTCCCTCCCTTTTCCAAACAGGTTGGAGATGGTCTTACCTTTCCAGACGATTCCAGTATCCAGGTAGAACTCGGGCTTCTGATGATGATTGGCTTAGAGGAATGGAGCTGCAGCTTCTGATTGGTCAGCACCTGAGAGTGGGAAAGAAGGAAGATTATTTAAGTGTTGCCTCTTCAGTGCAGCTCAGTCTGTGAGAGAGCTTGTGAGAGAAGCAGCACCCGCCCAGCCCTCCCTTGTTATAGACTGTTCTCTTGTCGTGGCACTTTGGTAGTGGGGACATTGTCGCCCTGCTAATTGCGGGGCGGGCATGGTCTTTGCTGTTAGGATGTTACAGGGTTTGATGGTTTTAATATTTAGTGTTTAATTATTTATTTATTTATTTATTTATTATATATTTATGGTACCTAACAGTTTGATTAAAGTATACCCTTATTAAAGTGCCACGGCCATTTTTATGCAACATTGGTGTCCTCTTTCTTTGGGGGGGATGGGGCCTGCTATTCCGTGTGGGACACAGAGACACTGACACAGTGCGGGTCCTGTCAGTCACTGTGCTGTCTCCTCCTGGGCTTCCTCTTACACATACAGAGCTGGATATGACTGAGCCTCCTCCTCTGACCTATACTGTCCGTGCAGCTCTGGCTCCTCCCACTGGCACCACCTCAGGGAAGCTGTATAAGGTGGCACTGCTCCCCCTGGCATCAATACTGCCACCACTTCAGGTGAGTTCTGTAATCTGGGGTCCCCCTGGCACCATCCCCACCACATCACCTCAGGAAGCATCTGGGCCCCCTGGCACCATCCCCACCACATCACCTCAGGGAAGCATCTGGGGCCCCCTGGCACCATCCCCACCACATCACCTCAGGGAAGCGACTGGGGGCCCCCTGGCACCATCCCCACCACATCACCTCAGGAAGCATCTGGGGGCCCCTGGCATCATCCCCACCACATCACCTCAGGAAGCATCTGGGGGGCCCCTGGCATCATCCCCACCACATCACCTCAGGGAAGTATCTGGGGGCCCCTGGCATCATCCCCACCACATCACCTCAGGGAAGTATCTGGGGGCCCCTGGCTGTGAAGGTTGTGGCCACAGAAATAATCTTAGTAGCAGACAGCAGGCGGCAGACATGTTACACTATAGAGGATGGGGGGGGGTAACAGGGTTGAAGTTTGCTAGGAATTTATTAGGGGTCTGAATGTCTTTGTGTCTATAGGGGTCGAGTGACTGCAGAAGTGAGAGACCCCAGACCTTTCGGCAGCCGCCTCTGCAGTCAGGAGACGTCGTCTTTGTGGTACAAGCCAAATGGTGAAGAGAAGTGAAGGTAAGAGATTCTGATGAGAAAAGACGCCCCCTGTAGTCTCTGGATGATAGAATGGCTGCCGCATCTCCTCACCTGTCTGCTGTAGTAATAACTGGATGATAGAATGGCTGCCGCATCTCCTCACCTGTCTGCTATAGTAATGGCTGCCGCATCACCTCACCTGTCTGCTATAGTAATGGCTGCCGCATCTCCTCACCTGTCTGCTGTAGTAATAACTGGATGACAGAATGGCTGCCGCATCTCCTTACCTGTCTGCTATAGTAATGGCTGCCGCATCACCTCACCTGTCTGCTATAGTAATGGCTGCCGCATCTCCTCACCTGTCTGCTGTAGTAATAACTGGATGACAGAATGGCTGCCGCATCTCCTCACCTGTCTGCTATAGTAATGGCTGCAGCATCACCTCACCTGTCTGCTATAGTAATGGCTGCCGCATCTCCTCACCTGTCTGCTGTAGTAATAACTGGATGACAGAATGGCTGCCGCATCTCCTCACCTGTCTGCTATAGTAATGGCTGCCGCATCACCTCACCTGTCTGCTATAGTAATGGCTGCCGCATCTCCTCACCTGTCTGCTGTAGTAATAACTGGATGACAGAATGGCTGCCGCATCTCCTCACCTGTCTGCTATAGTAATAACTGGATGATAGAATGGCTGCCGCATCTCCTCACCTGTCTGCTATAGTAATGGCTGCCGCATCTCCTCACTTGTCTGCTGTAGTAATAACTGGATGATAGAATGGCTGCCGCATCTCCTCACCTGTCTGCTATAGTAATTGCTGCCTCATCTCCTCACCTGTCTGCTATAGTAATGGCTGCCGCATCTCCTCACCTGTCTGCTGTAGTAATAACTGGATGATAGAATGGCTGCCGCATCTCCTCACCTGTCTGCTATAGTAATGGCTGCCTCATCTCCTCACCTGTCTGCTATAGTAATGGCTGCCGCATCTCCTCACCTGTCTGCTATAGTAATGGCTGCCGCATCTCCTCACCTGTCTGCTGTAGTAATAACTGGATGATAGAATGGCTGCCGCATCTCCTCACCTGTCTGCTATAGTAATGGCTGCCGCATCTCCTCACCTGTCTGCTGTAGTAATAACTGGATGATAGAATGGCTGCCGCATCTCCTCACCTGTCTGCTATAGTAATGGCTGCCGCATCTCCTCACCTGTCTGCTGTAGTAATAACTGGATGATAGAATGGCTGCCGCATCTCCTCACCTGTCTGCTATAGTAATGGCTGCCGCATCTCCTCACCTGTCTGCTGTAGTAATAACTGGATGATAGAATGGCTGCCGCATCTCCTCACCTGTCTGCTATAGTAATGGCTGCCGCATCTCCTCACCTGTCTGCTGTAGTAATAACTGTAATAGAAGTAGTAGGCTCTCTAGCGTAACTTCCCTTAAATTATCCAAGTTAATGTGTATAGTCTTATATATCGTTTCTGGTTATATCATAAATAAGTGATTCTAATAAGTCAGAATTGTGTATAGAGATAAATAATTTTTATATTCATAAGATGAAACAAATAAAAAATAAAATTCACCAGTGAAAAATACAAGCAAAATTAAAAAACACACCTGTATCAAGATTCATAAGGCTCTATAGGCATATATATCAGTATATATCTTCATAGTATGATAATCACAGGAGTATATATATTAAAATTCTTAGACTCCGTAAAATACTCCGTTCTTTCCTCAGTAATATGTTGCAAAGTATTTGCAACATATTACTGAGGAAAGAACGGAGTATCGTTCTGAAAAGCGTCTAATAAGAGTTGCAACGTTATATATAGCAGAAAGACGCATTGTGCAAAATATATCACCAGTCCGCACTTCAGATCTGAGCACCCAGCCACATTGGAAGAGGCAATCAGACATGAAACATACCTCCTGAAGCTCCACAAATGTGAGAGACAAGATCTGTGTGGAATACTCTGGGGAGAACCTCCCGAATGAAGGATCTCTGAGCAGGAGAAGTTCCATATCCATCTACATGCTCCTCAGTAACTGCAGCCGCAGATCCTGCAAACACAGAGACTTGGGACTGGTGAGAGGTGGACTTTCACCGCTTTTATTCTATTTTAACTGTATTACCTCTGCATATACGAGAATAAGTGATATAATATATCTCAAATCAACTAACAGAGGAACAGTTCTATACTTACCATAAGCACAGTGACTACAAACCACTGCGACCTGCAAGGGCCCTGCAGAGTCTCATATGGACAAGATTGTACTGCTATAATCGTTTATGAAAAATAGTCGTTTATGAAATATACTACACAAAGATACCTTTTTTTTTTTTTTTTTTTTTTAATGAAACATCCTTCAAGCTTTGCTATGTTTTTTATATGTGTTTTACACTAAGAATTTTAATATATATACTCCTGTGATTATCATACTATGAAGATATATACTGATATATATGCCTATAGAGCCTTATGAATCTTGATACAGGTGTGTTTTTTAATTTTGCTTGTATTTTTCACTGGTGAATTTTATTTTTTATTTGTTTCATCTTATGAATATAAAAATTATTTATCTCTATACACAATTCTGACTTATTAGAATCACTTATTTATGATATAACCAGAAACGATATATATCTAAGACTATACATATTAACTTGGATAATTTAAGGGGAGTTACGCTAGAGAGCCTACTACCTCTATTACTCATATTTGCTGGTTCTTGGTGCCAAGTAGTGCACTCGCTGTACACCCGTCTTCCTAACAGTACTGTTAGGTTGAGTTCTTACACTAGAATATTTCATGTAGTAATAACTGGATGATAGAATGGCTGCCGCATCTCCTCACCTGTCTGCTATAGTAATGGCTGCCGCATCTCCTCTATTATTCCTCCTGGAAACGTTAGAATAAGGCCCGGCCTGCATGGAGTTTTCTGTGACAGGACCAGTAGCTGCTCTGTGTGACCCGGGCATAAATAGCATCTATGGCCCAGATTTATAACAGGGTGTAACATATAGACTGGTGTAACTTGGTTGCTGTGGGCAGGTTACATCAGCTTATATTTTACACCCTTCGATAAATCTCCCCCTGGGTTTTACTATGACTGATCCCCTGGATGTTACTATGACTGATCCCCTGGATGTTACTATGACTGATCCCCTGGATGTTACTATGACTGATCCCCTGGATGTTACTATGACTGATCCCCTGGATGTTACTATGACTGATCCCCTGGGTGATACTATGGCTGATCCCCTGGATGTTACTATGACTGATCCCCTGGGTGATACTATGGCTGATCCACTGGATGTTACTATGACTGATCCCCTGGATGTTACTATGACTGATCCACTGGATGTTACTGCAGTGTCCCGGAATAGCCATTTCTCATGCTCACACTTTCAGTATAAACAGTTCTGTTCCGGAAACCTATGGTCCACTGCAAACTGCGTGCATTGTGTCACCCCTGCAGTATTCAGGTCTGCCATGTCTGTCATTCATTGCATAGATATTCAAGTATCAGTGTCTAATGGTATTATGTCGCCACCTAGTGTTAAAGGATGGTATTTCTCATGTATATTCCTCTGCATATGCCTAGTGGTGTGATGATGCAATGGCTGGATGTCACGTGACTGTGCCCTGCTTCCATGGTAACACCAATGGTCATCGAGCTTTTGGCTGGGTTACCATGTGACTTCCTGTGCTACCTCAGTCTTGTCCTCCACCTTCAGGAGACAAGTTGTGTGTTTGTCCTCTCTCCCTGCTAAGAGAGAGGCCTGTATTGTGCTCTGCTGCTTCAGTCCACTGGCTGTGTTCCTGTCTCAAGTCTCAAGATCCTCATCTGGGTGTCGATTCTTCAGTCATTCTTCAGTTCCTCTCATCATCATCATCTTCTCAAATCATCAACAGCAAGTATTTCATTCAAGTCTCATTCCACCCAGCATCTCTACTTCAGTATCACTACAACTCCCATTATTCAGCACGCTACTCTCACAGCCTATTGCAGCATCACCCATTACTCTGCTTTATTCAACATTGCCTTATTCCCGGTTGCATCCGGAGAGACTGTTACTACTAGTTACCACCGTTACAATAAATACACAACTACCGTTGTTTCTGAACCTTGGCATTGGTGTGTTCATTGGTGCCCTGACTAAGGACAACGAAGAATCGCATGCCCAGTAATCCCGCATGGTCAGGAGCCCGGTTTCCAGCTGTAGCACCCTCGTGCCTACACAGTGACAATATTCTCCTACAGCTGCCCCGATTCCTGCACCCTCACAACATCTGTATACTGCGGAGTGGCCCCTAGGGGCCAGGGCATCGCATCTGGCGTCACGAGCAGGATTATCGTTTGCATTGTGTCCCCAAGTCTGTGCCGCAATCCCAAAGAGACTTTGTACCTGTCCCGGCGGCCCAGGAAGGGGTTAAGGCCGCATTCCCCAGGTTCCCGCGCGCGCGCGCACCGCTCAAGCTCCGCCCCCGGCCCTTCCGCCATTGTCTCTGTTGCCGGGGGGAAGAAGATCCCCGCTGCGCTTACCGGAAGTCGCCGGGCCCAGCTTCCGCCCGCTCCACCGCTGTATCCTGCAAGCCTGCTGCTCCTGCCGCGGTCATCTCAGCTCAACGCCAGTCGTCCAGACCGCTTGTGCAGCTCATCCAAGGATCCCGTCTGCCGCGCTGGGGCAGCCAGTTAAGTGAGAGTTCCCCAGCATGTCCAGCTCAGAGGATGACGCCGTCGGCGGGTCAAACAGTCCCCCCCCCCTCATCCACCGGCGCACCTGCTCCTCCAGCTGCCCCCCTTGCACCTGCTAGTGTCGCTGGGGTGCCGTTTTTCATTGGGCCCAATCACCTGCCCAGCTATAAGGGAGAGCCCCACACCTTGGCTGCTTTTAAAGAAAAGATTTCACGTACTCTAGAACTGGTTTCTCTCTCCCCTACTCAGCAGGTACAGCTCCTACTCGGACAACTAGAAGGCCCTGCTGCCGAGGAGGTTCGGTCATGGCCTGCTACAGAGAAAGCCGGGGTGCAGCAGATTCTTGATCGCCTCCGGAGGGAATTTGAGGTGCAGTCCCCCACAGAAGTTCGCCTCCAGTTCTATGATCGGCGCCAGAAACCAGGTGAGACCCTGAGAGACTATGCCCTTGCCCTCCAGTCTGCCTATCGGGCCCTACAACAGGTGGATGTCATTGACCCCTCTGCGGCAGAAAACATAATCACCGACCGCTTCATAGAGGGCATAGACTCTAGGCTCATTCAAAGCCAGTTGCGCATGTTGGCTGCGCAGAACCCTAGTATGTCCTTCCTGGATTTCAAAACCCTGGCTCTGAGGGTAATCAGAACTGACTCTCCCTGCCATAACTCTCCCCCATAAGAGAAACAGATTGCTGAACTCAGGGAGAACAGCCAAATGACAACACTGCCGGCTGCTAATGAAAGCGCTCAATGCAGTGAAGTCCTAGGTGCATTGCCCCCTGGGAAACATGAGTATGCAAAAGTATGCATTGCTCCCACCTAGCCAGAATCCTGCTCCACACTGATGAGGGGCAACACCCCGAAACAGCTGTCTGTGGATGGTTACCTAGCCTTGGTTTATCCCTTGTCATTACACTGACTTATAGGGCCACTTAATATGGTGGATTTGGTGGTTTCCTAACAGGAGCTGCCACTTGGCTGGGTCCTTCCCAGAGGGATATCTGGCTAGTCCTGTGTTTTGAGACTCTTCAATGAGGCTCCACGGACTCCTCTTTTGCATAACTCTCCCCCGACCTCGAGTCAGCCAGTACTGACAGGTGTGACCCCTGGGCCTGTCCCCACGCCTGCTATTTCACCTGTTCCTGCTGTTCAGGCCATGCAAGCTTCTCTCACCAGCCCCCTGGTTACTCCTGACCTCCTTATTCACGTAGTCAGCTCTCTATGTCAAGCCATTCAAGAGCTAAAGGGGACCTCATCCATCTCCTCCTCCCGCTCTACCTCCAGTCAGGACCTGTCCCTAGAGTCACCTCCCAGGCATCCACGCTCTGCCCCCTCCATGCCTCACAGGGCCACACCACGAGAGCGGCCCTACTGTGACTATTGTCGGCGGCATGGACGCTACCAATCCCAGTGCTTTCAATTAAACGGGCCACCCCCCGGGTCCGAGGGCCAACACCCGGGAGGTAGGATCACAGGCCCGCAGGAGTCACAATGGCTCTCAAAATTCCTATTGCAATGCCCGCATGTGACTCTATGGATAGACGGTGTGCCTCTCGAGGCCTTGGTGGACACTGGGTCCCAGGTTACCACCATCCCCAAACATGTTTTTGACGCACATTGGGACCGCAGGGTGTTGTGTCCAGTGGAGAAGGCCAGGTTAAAGCTGATTGCTAGTAATGGTCGGCCTATCTCACAACTAGGGTACTGGGAACCCACTATATGCATTGGTAACCGGAGGTTAGTCCAGCAGGGTGTTATAGTCACTGAGGCTCAAGGGGACAGTGGTGTTACAGTCTTGGGCATTAATGTCATTCGCCATGTATTCTCTGAATTAGTTGCTGCCCTGCATAACTCTCTGTCTCAAGCTTCTTCCCCCTACAGACAAGCCATCCATAAGACTATCAAAGCGCTCACCGCTCAGCAGAGGTTTGTCAATCACCGTGGGGAGATTTGCCGTGTCCGTACTAAAGATGCTCGCCCCATCACTATCCCAGCTAACAGCGAGACCCTTATCTGGTGCAGGGCTCGACCGGGCCTAGACAACGCCGACTACGAGGCTCTACTGGATTCCATTGAGATTGAGGGACAACCCCTTGTCATGGCTGCCCGAAGTCTAGTGACCGTCACCAATGGTCAGGTTCCGGTGCGGCTGGTCAACCTCAGTACATCTTCAGTCGACTTACCTAAATTTACTACGGTTGCCATGCTTCACCAACTCGACCCTGAGGACCTCATAAGTGAAGAGACTATTGCCCACCAGAGGTCGATTAGAACATCATCAGGAGAATCCCAACAGTCCCGCGCTCCTTGGTGGGATGCCCTCAACATTGGAGATGCCAACACCCCAATCGAGTATGTCCAGGGGGTACTCAAAGTTGCCAAGCGCCATCACGAGGCCTTCAGCAAGCATTCACTTGACTTTGGTAAAACTGGTCTGGTCCAGCATCGAATCAACACCAAAGATCATCCTCCTATCAAGGAGAAGCACCGGCCTATTCCGCCTGCCAGCTATCAGCAGGTGAAGAGACTGCTCCAAGAAATGAAGGACACCAATGTCATCCAGGAGAGCCAAAGTCCGTGGGCTGCCCCTATTGTTCTTGTTAAAAAGAAGGACGGCAACATCAGATTCTGTGTTGACTACCGGAAGCTGAACACCATTACTCACAAGGATGCCTATCCGCTGCCTCGTATAGAGGAATCTATTGCTGCTCTGGGTTTAGCTGCCTACTTCTCCACGTTGGATCTCACCAGTGGGTATTGGCAGGTGCCCATGGCTCCGGAAGACCGGGAGAAGACGGCATTCACTACCCCCATGGGACTCTATGTGTTCACCAGTATGCCGTTTGGGCTCTGCAATGCCCCTGCCACATTCCAGCGGTTAATGGAGAGGTGCCTCGGTCACGTCAACTTCCAAAGTGTATTGCTCTACCTGGACGACGTCATTGTCTACTCTCGCACTTATGAGGACCATATTCATCACTTAGCCGAAGTGTTTCAAGTTCTTATTGACCATGGCCTCAAGATTAAACCGTCGAAGTGCCATCTCCTCAAGCCGCAGGTGAACTATTTGGGCCATGTCGTCAGTGCCGCGGGGATACAACCTGACCCCGAGAAGATTTCGGCTGTGGAAAGCTGGGGCATTCCCAAGATGGTGAAGGAGGTGAGAAGCTTCCTTGGGTTTGCGGGCTATTACTGCCGCTTCATACCCCACTTCGCCCAGGTGGCTGAACCACTCAATGAACTACTCCGTGGCTGTCCCCGAGAGAACTATAATCGACGGCTACCCATAGAGTGGTCTGAACGTCAGGAGACGGCGTTCCAAACCCTGAAGGCCCTGTTGATCTCGCCTCCCATCCTGGCTTACCCTGACTATAGCCAGCCCTTCCGTCTCTACACAGACGCCAGCTTCCAAGGCCTCGGGGCTGTCCTGTCTCAAGTCCAAGGTAACCAAGAAAGAGTGATTGCCTATGCCAGCCGAAGTTTAAGAGGTGCTGAGAAGAATGACAGTAACTACAGCTCGTTCAAATTGGAGTTGCTTGCGCTGGTGTGGGCCGTCACGGAAAAGTTCAAAGATTACCTGGCGGCTACGCCATTCACTGTTTATATAGATAACAACCCGCTAGCTCACCTCAATACCGCGCGACTGGGCGCTCTGGAACAGCGTTGGGCCTCTAGGTTGGCCAATTTCAACTTCGAGATCAAGTATCGAAGCGGCAAGGCCAATGTGAATGCTGACCTGTCTCGATTGCCTAGAGGGGAGGAAGCCCCGGAGGATGACGACTGGGAAGATGTGGAGATGCCTCCTTTCTATCAGAGGTTCGCTACCCAGAGTACTACCACGGCGGTCAAAGTGGGCGAGGCGTCCCCTGACCCGGGGCCTTATCAAGATTTGTCCCGATGGCAAACCATCCAGAATGAGTCCAGAGTCTTGGGGGAAATCTACGACTACTTGTCTACTGGGAGAGTCCCCATGAGAATCAAGAGGCCCTATCCAGACGTTGAACTGAGGCGTCTCTGGAGGCAGAGGAATCGTCTCTTCCTCCATAAGGGCCTACTTCTGAGGAATTCATTGGACCCCGTCTCTGGAGAGCGATGCCATCAGATCTTGATTCCCCGGCGAGATGCCAAATTGGTGTTGGATGCCTACCACGACCGTTCCGGCCACTTCGGGGTCCATAAGACTGAGGCGACCATCCGTCAGCGGTTCTATTGGATCGGGATGCGGGCTGACATTGAGAACTGGTGTGCTGAATGCCCCGCCTGTAACATCTCCAAGGCGGGAGGAAGAGAGGCTAGAGCCCCCTTGCATTCCATTGTGTCCCACCGGCCAAATCAGCTCGTTGCCTTAGACCATGTGAGGTTGTCCCCAACGAGATGTGGATACACATATGCCCTGACCATGGTCGATCACTATTCCAAGTGGGTAGTCGTGGTACCCGTCCGAGACTTGACTGCAAGGACCACAGACATCACTTTCTACAAGGAGTATGTGAAACACTACGGCTGTCCTGAGTCTCTGCTCACAGACCGAGGCCCGGCTTTCGAATCTCAACTCTTCCATGAGCTGTGCACCTACCACGAGTGCAAAAAGCTTCGTACCACAGCCTATCACCCGCAAGGCAATGGTCTCTGTGAGAAAATCAACCAGGTTTTCATCAATATGCTCAGAACAGCTTCAGTGGCCAAGCGGGTGGAATGGCCTCACCTGTTGGATGAGCTGGTGGAGATCTACAACAACACCACCCATTGCTCTACGGGCTACTCCCCTTTCTATCTGATGTTTGGGCGCCAAGGTCAGCTTCCTCAAGACCGCGCGCTGGGAGTTCAAGTAACTGACACTGTCAACCCTCTGCCTGATACCGACTGGGTCCAGGAGCATCAGAGGAGGATTCAAGACGCCCGAGAGATTGTCGACCAGAAGATGGGAGAGGCCCACCAGCGTCAGGAAGATGCTTATAATCAAGGGGCGCATGCCACACCACTAAGAGTGGGGGACAGAGTCTGGCTAAAGAAGTATCACCGCACTCACAAGTTGGAAAGTTTATGGGAGCCTGAGCCCTATGTCATTTCTGCTATTCCCTATCCAGAGACTGATGTGTATGAGGTCAAGAAGCCAGGTCTGGCCCCTCAAACTGTACACCGGAATAGGATAAAGTGCTGTGTAAGAGAGGATCTACAAGGCCTCACAGCATTCTGTCCAGCACCTGTACAGGCACTTCCGCCAGTTCCAGAGGCTCCATCTAAACCGGTCTCTCTTGAAGATATGCTCCAAACTGAACCATTCCTCATGGCTGTTGGCTATCAGGGGATTCCGATGAGCACTCCAGTTGTCCTGCCTCCTGCGGCTCCGCCTCCTGCGGTCCCTTCTCCTCAACCAGCTGCTGTCAATGATCCCCAATCTGTTCCAGAGCAAGTTACTCATGAAGCCAACCTCATGCTGAGACGGTCTGAGCGCTCAACTCGGGGAACACTACCAATCCGCTACAGAGACCAAAGTCCTTGAACTGTTCCTGTTTTGTGCTGTTTCACCGTTTTGTTATGCAACGTTCAAGGTTCGTGCCTGGTCCTCCTGATCAAGTTCCCTGTACTAACCAGCTATGTGCTGATGGACACTCAGTGCCTAAACTGTTCTACAGTGCCTGTCCCAGAGCCTTTACATGGACGATGGTGTATATTGCCTAAAGAGACTCTACCACACAGAGACACTTATCCATTCCTTCCTAAAGAATTTTCCAGAGTATGTGATTGTCAGAGGTTTATTATTGCATTTCAGTATTGCACTTCAATAGTCAAAAGTCTATTTTCTACAAGTGTATTTTCTAAAGAGTGTATTTTTCAGAAGGATCTTCTATTTTCTCCATGCATAATCTCATTGTGTATTATTGTCATATCTACAGCTGGAAAGATTATGTGAGCCAGTTCTCCTCAGAACCTCGCAGTATTTGTTGTCTTTTGTATTTCCCTTCCTTTTTGTTTCCAGTATTTGTTCACCTCTGTCTTGTCTCAACATAGTAGTTGCTACACATAGTAATACTCCAACATTTACACTTGTCCATACACATTGCACCTTGGATGCCTTTTCGTGTGTTTGGCCTATTGAGTGCTTGTGCTGCATGCTTGCTTGTGTGTATGAGGGATCCCAAAACTGTATGCTTGCTTTTGTTATTTTATTCTTTCTCTTCCAGGTGTCCAAGACATTTCACAAACACGCCAAGGGAATACACAGGTCTTCACAATTCTCCTCCAGTAGGGTAACACTTTATACAGGAAACCTACTGTCAAACTGAGTGGAATATGGAGGGTCGCCCGCCAGCAGTTAAGTTGTCCTGACTTCCATGTCAGATGGTCCACGCACTAACTACCTGTAACCAGAGTACGTTAGGCACCCCTAGGTGAAGTCCTGCCACTAGGGTTTTCATTCTCTCTCTCTCTTGTCACCTGTGCCTTGAGCGTGGGAAACACACATCTACACATTCATTCACACTAACATTCCTTCCTCTTGTCCTGTTGTCCTGGTCCTCTATGTTCATTCGGCCACATCTACCTCAGCTTGTGGTTCGCCGAGGTCGGCTCATTTCTAGTAGGGAGGTATGCAGTGTCCCGGAATAGCCATTTCTCATGCTCACACTTTCAGTATAAACAGTTCTGTTCCGGAAACCTATGGTCCACTGCAAACTGCGTGTATTGTGTCACCCCTGCAGTATTCAGGTCTGCCATGTCTGTCATTCATTGCATAGATATTCAAGTATCAGTGTCTAATGGTATTATGTCGCCACCTAGTGTTCAAGGATGGTATTTCTCATGTATATTCCTCTGCATATGCCTAGTGGTGTGATGATGCAATGGCTGGATGTCACGTGACTGTGCCCTGCTTCCATGGTAACACCAATGGTCATTGAGCTTTTGGCTGGCTTACCATGTGACTTCCTGTCCTACCTCAGTCTATTCCCCACCATCAGAGGGAATAGGTTGTGTCTGTCCTCTCTCTCCCTGCTAAGGAGAGGGGCCTGTATTGTGCTCTGCTGCTTCAGTCCACTGGCTGTGTTCCTGTCTCAAGTCTCAAGATCCTCATCTGGGTGTCGATTCTTCAGTCATTCTTCAGTTCCTCTCATCATCATCATCTTCTCAAATCACCAACAGCAAGTATTTCATTCAAGTCTCATTCCACCCAGCATCTCTACTTCAGTATCACTACTACTCCCATCATTCAGCACGCTACTCTCACAGCCTATTGCAGCATCACCCATTACTCTGCTTTATCCAAGTTTGCCTTATTCCCGGTTGCATCCGGAGAGACTGTTACTACTAGTTACCACCGTTACAATAAATACACAACTACCGTTGTTTCTGAACCTTGGCATTGGTGTGTTCATTGGTGCCCTGACTAAGGACAACGAAGAATCGCATGCCCAGTAATCCCGCATGGTCAGGAGCCCGGTTTCCAGCTGTAGCACCCTCGTGCCTACACCGTGACAATATTCTCCTACAGCTGCCCCGATTCCTGCACCCTCACAACATCTGTATACTGCGGAGTGGCCCCTAGGGGCCAGGGCATCGCATTACTATGGCTGATCCCCTGGATGTTACTATGACTGATCCACTGGATGTTACTATGACTGATCCACTGGATGTTACTATGACTGATCCACTGGGTGTTACTATGACTGATCCACTGGATGTTACTATGATTGATCTTCTGGGTGTTACTATGACTGATCCCCTGGGCGATACTATGGCTGATGCTCTGGATGTTACTATGACTGATCCCCTGGGCGATAGTATGGCTGATGCTCTGGTTGTTACTATGACTGATCCTCTGGATGTTACTATGACTGATCCTCTGGTCAGTAAGATGTGTTTTTGCACAGTGTGATGCTGTCAGTGAGGATTGGTTAGTGTGTAGGGACAAGGGGGAAGATATCAGTCAGTTTATTCATAGATTTCCAGGAGGAATAACAGGGGGACAGCACAATACACGGCTCTAAGAAAGAATATCTCAGAGTTATTCCATCATTTTAGGATGAAGTAACATGGGCCTTTGCTTTCTCTGTATAGCAGATAGTGGAAATACTTTTACCTTGATTGTTAGGAATGAGCTGATAGGAGAGCGGACAGATCCTTTCTAATAGTCCTGGATTCTGCCTGTGATACGTCATGTGCTCTGTTCTATAGTCTGCGTCTGTGTAGACCATGTATCTGATCACTATAGGGTTACTGTATGGCAGTGCTATTGGTTATACTAACATATACCTGGTGAATGATTAGGTGTTTCAGTTTTTCATTTTAAGGGTAGGTTCACACTACGGAATCTGCGCGGATAAGTTCAGTGGGATCCCATAATTTGTACCCGCTCTCAGTGGTGCGCATCTCTGCCTATGCTATAGACACCATTCTGACATGTCAATTCTTTTGGCGAACGGTGGAATCAGCACGGCCATAGAATGGTGTCTATGGCACGGGCAGAGATGCGCAACGCTGTGAGCGGGTATAAGCGACGGAATCCGACTGAACTTATCCGTGCGGATTCAGTAGTGTGAACCCATCCAAAGGGTATATGCACACAGAGTAATTCTGTCAGAAAACTCCTTACGGAATCTGCCTCGTCAATTCCTTGGGCGGACAGCGGAATCCACCAGAGCATATATTGGAGTCTATGGAACGTGAGAGGGATGTGGGAGCGCGCGGGGATGAGCAGCGGATTATATGTATATATATATATATATATATATACACATACAGTACATACACACACACATTTATATATACATACATATACACACACACACATATATATATATATACACACACAAACACAGCAGGAAACGCTGCTCTAAGTGAACATAAAACATTAGAAATTAGAAACGTTTATTGTGACTTTAGTTATATTGATGTATACACAGCTCAGTATACAGGGGTATCTGGAGAGCAGACGACTCCTACCTTTCCTGTTCTGCGCATCCTCCTCCGGCCTCCTTCCTCACACGTCACAAGACACACCGGAGAGTCAGCACCATCTGATTTACACTGGCTATATCAGGAACCATCAGGAGTTACCACATATCCTAACATCAGAACCGTCCTGCTACCATTATATATAACCCGGTGCACTTATATACAGGAGCCAGATGGTGGAGGAGACTTTACATCATAAATCATGTGACTATACAGACACTAAACCATGTCCAATCCACACACTGCTACAGCCTGGGGCTAGGTTCACACTATGTATCTGTGCGGCTGTATTGCGGGCGGTAAATCATCGGCCGGATTTTTCCGGTTCATGCGTACGCTGGAAAGTATACGATATACGGCTGCACAGTGCACACTATGTATGAACCTACGGCCCTATCGTAAACGGACCCGTAAAAAATGAACAAGACCATTGTTTGCGGCTGGAAATGTGCAAATTCAAGGCCGTGGATTGGCAGGCGGTCCGTACGGAGTACTTCAAAAATAGCCGGCAATGATGCAGAATGCCGATGCCTCTAATAATTAATATATTAAATTAATAAAACACATTTTCGTTGTAATAAAATCAGTTTCGTTGTTCAATAATTTAATTCTAACGAATCCATCATTGTGCAATTAAATATACTGTTAAAATAAATATATATATAAATAAATGTATATTTATATATATATATTTATTTTTTGACAGTATATTTAATTGCACAATGATGGATCCGTTTAAATTAAATTATTGAACAACAAAACTGATTTTATTACAACGAAAATGTGTTTTATTAATTAAATATTAATTAGTACAGGAAACTCCATAAGCCGTTAATTCATATTGCCGGCAATAGAGCTTTCTGTACTAATCATCACTTTACTTTAATGAAAACATCAAATGTTTCTTCTAATTATGTTATGACAATAGCATTATTAGAAGAAACATTTAGAATTATATGTGCGCTCAGCTGATTGGCTGATCGGCTGAGCGCACATATATTGAGCCGGTCCGCAGTACAGTGACTTCATTGTGCTGCGGACCAGCGAAGAGGACACATCGGGGTGAGTATACAGATCTCCCCACCCCCTCCCCAGCACTGCACCCCTCCCAGTAAGGAAGGGGGGTCACTTAACCCCTTCCTTGCTGGGATGGGTGCAGTCTGACATCAGTCTGGCCCCCAGGGGGTTAAGGGGGATGCAATACATCCTCCCTTAACCCCTTGGGGGCCAGACTGTAAGCAGCGATCTGTAAAGATGCTGCATACTGTAAGAAGCACAACACCGCTCACAATGATGGGTGTTGAGCTCCTGTTTGTGTGTTTTTTGTGTGTTTCTCCCTTTTTGTTTTTCAGATATCGGTATCCTGTGGATTACGTCGGATTCCGTGGACTACGTCGATGTTTGTTGTTTGGTGTTTTTTTTTAATAAAATGGTCAATGAGGGGGGTGGGGGTGTTTTTATTTGAATTTAAAAAAAATGTCACTTGTGTGTTGTCTTTATTTCTTTACTTTATAGACTTAGTAGTGGAAGCCGTCTAATAGACGGAATCCATTACTAAGTTGGGGCCTAGTGTTAGCCGGTATAAAATGGCTAACACTAACCCCCTATTATTACCCCAGTACCCAATGCCACCAGGGGTACTGGGAAGAGCCGGGTGCCAGTGGTCCCGGAGCGTCAAAATTGGCGCTCCTGGACTGGGCGGCAGCAGGCTGGTAAGATTTAGGCTGGGGAGGGCCTAAACCAATGGCTCTTCCTACCCTGGTGTTACCAGGCTGCTGTCGTTTGGTTTTTAACCCGGCTGGTTATGAAAATAGGGGGGACCCTATGCGTTTTTTTAAATTATTTTAAAAAGGCAGAGGGAACCCAATGCTTACTTCATGCAGCCTGACTGGAGAGTGACAGCATTCCAATGTGCTGTATTACTGTGTAAACCAGAAAGTAAAGTCCCTCAGTTATATCACCCTGTCTATTCATTGTCTCCAAACACTGGAAACCAACCACCTCATTACTGTGACGACCGCCCGGGCCCTTAGGAGAGCCAGGACCGCTAAGGTAGGAGTAAAACACCGTGACACTATTGCCCCTGACAACACCACCGGCACCCTATCTGGCCCTAATAGAGCCTCCAGTCCACCGTGCGGACATTGCATTTGCATCACTTTCTAAAGATTTTATTAGTTTTTTTTTAGTTGAACCAGATTTCCAAGTAAATGACCGTATGTTTTCAGCCGCATGTCTATTTTTTCCCACGGCCGTAGTTTCAGCCGCACATTTCCAGCCGCATAAAAAATACAGCCGCACACATACATAGTGTGAACATAGCCTCTGGGTGTAGGAGTCGCACAGAACAGATACGCTGGAGCAGTAACATTTATAATAGGAAGAACACCGCACAAATGCTGGGAAATCCACCAATACAGGCCAAACACTCATAGTAACCCTCCCCCATTGTATTTTCTGAGGAAATCATTGTATTATTAGAGTCGCCACAAAGTAACAGAAAAAGACAATAGTGAGATTGGTCTCAATGTTCTTTATTGATGATTATAAAACGATGAATAAGCAGGAAATCCTGTAAGACCAATGTACCTCAGGCCGCACAGTAGAAACCCTTCCATTCTAGCCCGGGGTTATCTCCTCATACACGGATCATTATTCTTCTTACATAAAACACCACAAACTCCTGGTGGCAGAAAATCCTGAAGCCGAGGTTTCAGCATTTAGATATTTATTAGTATCATGACTGGGAAACAATTCCTTGGTGTAATGTAATATATATAATCTTCTATAAGAGCCCAACAAGATGGCGGACAGTGTCACAATGTGCTCAGATGTCTTCATGGTGTCCAGACTGTTGAGCCAGAGTCACATAGATCAGTTCTTGATGCATCTTTAGTAGCGGCCACAAAAAGAGACGGATGAGATTGTCTGTAACACTTTCCTTGTATTTAGAGAAGAGACCTGAGGTGTCCTGACAGCTTGTTGTGTCACATAATATCTTTAGCATTGGTAGCTATTAGGCCAAGTTCCCACACTGTATTTGGAAACTGCAACAACGGCCGTAGTGTTTACACACTGTATACACTATGGCCGTTGTTCACTGCGGCCGCAGAAAATAATTGAGAGGTCTATTTTCTACGGCCACAGTTCGGTGAACAGCAGCTGTAGAGCTCACAGTGTAAAGTATGGCTCCCAGCCATACTTTACACTGTGATCAATTGAAATGCGGGCGCACCTGACTGTGTCTGCATTCCAATCAAAATAAAATGATGTTCAACCGGCCGATACTACAGTATCAGCTGGGTGAACGTGTAAGACAGCGGCTATTTTTGACACGGCCATGTCATATAACGTCTGCTGCCTTACATAGTGTGAACATAGCTTTAGGATGTATTATATCTGCACATCTGTTACTATGTTCCTCTTAGTGACGGTAATAAAACTTTTACCATCCGGATAACACGGCCCCAAAATGTTTTCCTTATGTAAATGTGATATGAGGGATCAGTGTGGCGTGGACAATGGTGATCTGGATCTTCTGGGATCTCCGCAGCTTCATGAGGGGAGGGATGAAGAACGATTCCCAATAAGTCTATGTACAGCAGACATTACCCTGTGTAATATGTAAGAACGGAGACTTGTAGCTCAGACTGAATACAAGGTGTTACTGTGCGGGGTGAGGTCTCCTATACTCATATCATATCCCACAAAGAGATTTTAAAAAATCTGCAAAACTAAACAAAATTTAATAGATAAATAATAGATAATAGAGAAGCGACTGTAAATGTGAGAAGCGTGAATTATAGCGATATGTTATATAAACTTATCTTGTCCTAAGCATAAAGCAATTATGAATAACTATGGAAGATGTAACGTCTTATACCAAATCCTTATTGTAATCACAAAGAAAACGTAAAGAGAAATCAGCAATATGTGACAGTCTGATCCTACACTAGAAGAAACCTCCATATACACATCTATTACTGATGTTTAGTCATTTACTATCAGATCTTCCTAATTGATGACTTATTAGAGGGGATTGTCTAACTTGTGGAAGTTTTCCCAGGATTCGGCTGTTCTGCCCCGGGTCCAGCAGTGATCGGCCATTATTACCAGGGAAGCTGCGGGTGGTCACACATTTCCCCTGTAGCGACTCTTCTTCCCAGCAGCTCTCCTCTATGGGTCATATAGGGGGCTCTCATGTATGGGGCCTCCTCCTATCACATCCATGTACTCTAGTTGGACATATGGTCATAGCCGGTCCTATTCTATCACTATCATGTCACACATCCTCAGGACTATCACCGGGACCTGTGCACAGCTCAGTAGCTTAGTAGACTATCTATAAAGTTTGGTGTTGCAAAAACTTTCTTTTATGATGTGAGATTTATCTGTGGGTGATGGTGAGCCGCCATTTTTATTCCAGGACAAGGCTGAATGGTAATGACATTATTGTATATGGGTGCCTTCACACGTACCGGAGTTTGCAGCGAAGGCACTGTGGATCCATGTACTGTGAAGGTCTATGGGGGCTACATATCCACAGCGCAATATTGATTCCACTGGGGATATGTAAGCCGGCCCCTTTATGTAAGCCCCGGCATCCCGCAGCCCCGGCCCGGAGCATACATTCCCTGCTCAAAGCTGCAGTGAAGCTCTCGGCTCCCCTCGCTCCTCATCAGCCAATCAATGCTGCTGTGCACTGATTGGCTGATGGGGAGCTAGGGGAACCGGTAGCTTCACACAGCCGACCAGGTAATGTATGCTTCATGCCAAGGCAGCGGGCAGCAGGATGCTGGAGGTTAAAGGGGCCGGGTCACATACAGGCAGCGGAATAAAAATTCTCCTGCGTGCATGTGACCCATTCAGCTTCACACTACCAGGATCCTCAGCGGATTTCACTGCAAACTCATAGAATGAAATCTGCTGCGGATCCGGTACGTGTGAAGCTACCCTATGGAGGATTTCTTCTAAATTGCAATGAAATGAAAGAATGACAGATGGAAAGAGGAAGTTCTTTATATTCCAGAAGACTCCTGTCCAGTTCTGTAAAGACAAAAAGTACAAATTGTTCCCATCAGATCTCATTATACTGATCCAATAATGTATAGATGGTGAATAAGCTTCTATACCAGAGGGAAGTAACAATCATCTATGGATTTATCACTACATGAGTTTTATTACAACATCAATGTGAAAACCAGCATATTGTTTTAGGCCATGGCCACATCTGAGCAATGCTTCACAGTTCATACATAGACATTATTTATATCACTATATATCGCTTTACTTATTTTTGCTCTCGGTTATGTTAGTTGTTGCTGGAAACGGTCAATAAGCTTTTTGACAGACAAACCTCCAAGAGCAGAACTCGTATACTTCAGCGGAAAACATAATTGTCCAAACACCCAACATAGCAATATACATGGAGAGATTATTTCCTGCTATAAGAGATCGGCTGCGTGAGCGCTTCCCTATGTCAAGAGTAGACCAGGAAATGGTGAGCTACCCCCCCCCCCAAACTTCCTCATTAACCTCTATTTTTATTACTTATAAGTCACTCACCATTAGGCTGTGGCAGGATTACTAGACCAGTCAGATGATGATTCTGAAGCTGCGAAAACAGGAAATTATTTAAGACAAAATTCTACTTCTTAACAAAATGTTGCAGATGAAATAGAAAGAAAGTTTAGTAACTTTACTGTTTTTGTACTTTTTTTGTTATTTCTTGTTTTCTAGAGATGAACAAATTTTTTTAAAAGTTTGGTTCAGGAGGTTCACTGAATTTCGGCATGAAATTCTGGTTTGCCTTAATCGAACCGTTAACAAATCACACTAAAACAGCTAAACTATGACAGCTAAACTAGTGGGACAAGTGGGGCCTTTTTGCTGCGAAAACTGTTTAAAAAAGCGTGTTTTTATTTGCGGCACAAAAATGGGATTTTTAATGTCACATTGCTTTCAATGAAGCAGCTGTTTGGAGAGTTTCTACTTGTGCTTTTGCGGCAACCCAACTCTACAGAAAAACCTGCTATACACCGATAGAACGCTGTGTCAACATCCCTGTATAAATGAATTGGAAAACCATAATGAATAATCAAGATTAAAAAGTATATGTGTCTATAATTCAATAAACCGATAAAAAATATCCTCATTTATAATGTCTCAAAGAAATCATGGCTGCATGGATTTTATTTTCATGGTAACTGGAAAACAGTTCCCTATGTCTGGAATTTCTGGAAGCTGGCGACCCCGGTACACAGCTGCTTTCGATACTTGTTTAAAGTTCTGGTTTTTATAAGAATATGAGAACACAGCCTTAGGCCACTTCTCCACATTGCGGTCCCTGTATGTATCTGAATGCACATCCCCTTGCCTTTTCCAGTGGCCATGTGACGTGGCTAAGTGTTCTGGCAGCATCTCACGGCCATAGGAGAAAGGAAGAGGATGCGAAAGTGTGGTAAGCCACCGGGTGATGTTGTAGCGGTGGGACAGCCGGTCACTTGCTAGGTGGAAATGTGACACCACTTCTTGAGGTGGATGGCCGAGATACAGCCGGACCTTAAGGGTTTTGTCTTGTGATGCCAGTGCCTGGTGGGCACACAGGTGTGATGGCACGCCTGCTTGCAGAATGTAAGGCCAGTTGTACCCTTCTCCCCTGTGGTCGGTGTTCTGTCGGGTTGCTGCAGGGTCCCTTGGGATTATGTCACAGGTGGTCAAAGTGGTGTAATAACCCTCCTGAATAGTGGTAGGACCCGCCACCCGCAGATAGGGGAAATGTCCCAAGGTTGCGGTGTAAGTGCTGTGCAGGTGGTAGCCAGTAATCACAGACTTGGTAATAACGTTGACTTGGTTTACTACTCGTTAATGTGCAGCAGGAAATACAACAAATCTTCAGGTACACTTGATACAATTCCAATAAATACACGTACATAGAACCACCAGATCTGTGAAATAAGTGCTGAGCAGGATGTAGTAGAGTTGATAAGGTTGTGCTGAGATAGTAGATAGGAGAGTGCCGTGAGAGTCTCAACCTAATTAGTAATGTGCTCTGCCGGGATGTTGGAGTGCTTAGAAGAATACTTGTAGAAGAAGAAGAAACAACCTGTGCCTGCGTTTTGACCTTTCCTATATTCTTCACACCATCTTATGCCCACTAGCTTTGGCCGAACCGTACTGATGGGTGACACAGGCCCAGACACTGTTACCTGGGATGAGCGGAATGGTTAGGGTTTCCTAAGTACACCCACGCTGTGAGATGGAGTTTATCGACTTTTAGTAACTTTGCACCACCCGGATCAGTTCCTAGCTCTTTTGCGGATACTGTCCTGCACTTTACTGACTCCTATTCCTCGGTGTGGGTTGAGGTTATCTGTAGGTTAGTTCTCTCCTGAAGGGCTTAGCAGTGCATCATACAGCGTGTTTGGTGCTTCAAGAAAGAGTTGTGAGAGCTGACTGTTCTGTGTCCTGCCCATGCAGGGTACTGACCAGGGGCGTAGCTAGGATTCATGGGGCCCCATAGCAAAAAACCTTTATGGGGCCCCCCTACACACTATATGGGGCCCCCCTACACACTATAACATATATATATATATATATATATATATATATATATATATATATATATATATATACACTGTATATTCGGTGATGTGGCAAAAAAAATAAATCTCTTGTGGCCAGAGGCAGAATCCTGCATGCAGCTACAACAGTGACTGTCAGAGGACAAAGCCAATGTCTGCTTGTTCTGTCCATCCACTGTATTTACCTATAACAGCCTATTAGGAGCCTCATGGTTATATACAAAGGTGCAGGAGCAGACTACCTTTTGCTTAACCCTTTATTTACTGCAGTGTGGAAGTGACCCAGTGTTCTCTTACACAAAGGGTTAATACAGAAAACAATTAGCTCTCTCTCCTTCACTACTGCTGCACTGATAACCCCTGACCTCTGCAGGAGCTCAGAGAACAGAGGTCAGAGGTTATCAGGGTAGTGAGGCAGAGAGCTAATTGTTAACCCTTTTTTGTGTTGCAGCATGTAAGAGAACACTGGGTCACTTACACACTGCAGTACATAAGGGGTTAAGCAAAAGGACACAGGAGGCTCTTATCTTTTCTGGGCCCCCTCCCTCCACAGGCCCCATAGCAACCGCCTTCCCTGCCTCTATGGTAGCTACACCACTGGTACTGACTAAGAACTCACTTGTAGAGGGGACCTGGCAGAGGGCCAGGGCCCAGGTAGAACCACTGAGAAGAACTATCTGAGCTGCGTCCTTTCTCCTCCAAAGCTCAGCTAAGACTCCCCCTCACCCAAGGGACTAACTTCCTAACCAGCGTGTGTGCTGCGCTGTGGTTCGGTGGAAAAAGTGCAATAGAGAAACAGGATAGAAAAGAGAGAATTGGGCAGAAGAAAGGAGAAATCCTACTGGACAACAGAATCTGGTACATACACAAACAATAATTCTTTAGTATATTTCAGCCATGCAGCTTCTAGACCTTAGTTACACACTGTAGCGACACCTAGTGGTCATCTTTAGTAATACAACAGCTACAGTGAGATCACAGACAAGTACAGACTTTTACAAGGGGTGTAAAGAATAGCAACACCCACGGTGGCACACCACAAAAGGGGACGTGGATTCTAATGTATGTCTTTGTATGCTTGTGGAAACATAGCCTTAGGCAGCATCCCCAAATTGTGTTTTTGTATGATGTGGTAAACAACACAGCTAGTGATATATCTCATCACAGCCGTCTATGGGGAATACTCACTGCTGGTCGTCTTGTAGTCATATTTCCTTTCTGGGAAAAAAAAAAAAAAAAACAGAGATAGAATTAGGAGCAGAAACCTGAGGAATTGATTATCAATCCTTCTATAATAGAGGAGAGATTGTATACATACATAAGGAAGGCTGTCACTGGGTGTAATGGCCTCACAAACATTAGACATGTGTCGGCCAAACCGGCCTTTGTTGGCAGGAGCGGCTGACAGTCCAATGTGTATTAGATGATGGATTTCATTTTTACCCAAAGCCAGGTGTGTGGTTAAAAAAAAAAATCTACTTTTTGTATAAGTTGTAGATATAAAATGTCACTTATTGCTCCTATAGGAATTCTCCAGGTACTGTACTATATTATGCATGTACTGCTGTATATGGATTATGTGATTGTAATGTGGAAACACTTACTTTTATACAGGAAAAATCCTCCAACACCAGCACCAAGAAGAGTGATGACGACCAACACAGCAATGACCGCAAACATCACCACGGAAATCGGCTTTGTTGGTTCTGGTCAGAAAAAAAGGTAAATGTGATCTGCAGCTTATACAGAGAGCGTCATGGATCATATTCACATTAGAGTCTAAGGGAGAATTTACAAGTGGCCATTTTTTTGGTCAAAATAGTAGAAGATTGTTGTGTAAGCCCCTGTTATATGCAAAACTCGGCGCAAACTTTTTACGCAATGACCATCAATTTTTAGAAACTGGTCGGGGCTTAGTGTGAGGAGGCTGAGCCTCCATGTCCCAGCAAATATAATATCATTTATGCCAGAAAGTAAATTATAGCTGAAATCTACTCCATCACCATGCTGCCATAGATATCAGTCAGTGGCGACCCCTACGATGCTGTCAGTTTGGGTCATAAGATTTGTGGTCAGACCAGAACTTACAGCTTTAATCTGGATACAGAAAAGCAGCCATGATACATGTCTGATAGAAGCCCCAGAGGATGATGATTTATGGATGCTTTTTTTTTTTTTTTTTTTTTTTTTTAGAAAAGAATTTATTAACAAATCGCTTATACATACAAAGATCCACATAAAATTATTAGAGGCTTGTGATGCCCATCCCCTCCAAGGTTACTTAAATTAGGTGTAGCTTAATTCACTTGTTTCCATCAATATTGCATTTTACAGTATTTTACTATCCATGGGATGTATCTCCACCCAGCTCTAGACTGTGTACTTCTATCTTTTACCCCCTCTTCTATATTTGTCGTTCTTACACTAATAACCATCCTTCAATTGGATTGGAATAGAGTGCCCCAGTAGACACACGGCGTCGGCCCCACTGACCCATTCACGCCAGTCCCCAGACCAATACTCACGACCACCCAGAGTCAGTTCTCACCTGGAAAGGGAAATCTTTACCATTACGCCCTTACAATTACCAATAACATTATGTATAAAGTTTCAAAGAGACTGTGCAGATTTTTAGCATACTGAATCCATTGAGCGAGTCAGACCATTTACAGGCCTCCCTCCCTCTTGCAGATTCTTCCTCATTCACTCTAATGCTCTGGACCACATTTATTATGCAATCCAAGAACATTTTCCTGGGGTAGACTAGAAACTACAGCGTCCATATACCATATTTTTTCTGTCTCACCCCAGCATCCATCCATCCATTCAGGAGAAACAGTCGTCTTTTGTATTTCACACTTTCTCATGTTGAACCACTAATTACTTCTTATTCATCTATTAATCTCTCTTTTAGTTACCCTTCCAGGTGAGACCAGACCCCCAGGCCAACAAGCTCGCTCCAGGGGCTTGGATCAGGATCAGAGACCCCCCCGAGCTCTCTAGGGTCACTCCCAACCAATCCAAACCTGACTATTTCTAGACTCTAATGTTGTGATGGAAATCTCAATGCTCGGGGAGTACATCCCTAGGTAACAAATAACTGTTTAGATATATCAACCAAATTACAGTATTGGACCTCACTAACACCTCATATATAACACACTCTTTCTTTATACTCCTCAGAGAGCACAAGCCTCCAACCTACTCCTTTTCCCTTATCCCCTTCCCTCTCTGTCCAACCCCCCAACACAAAAAAACCCCAAAACAAAAAAAAAAAAACAAAAAAAAAAACGAAAGACAAAAACAAATATATCCTCACTACCTCACTTCTCCACCCACTCTCCACCTCCCCCCCCACACCTTTACAGCATCATCTCTTGCCATTTTGGCCATTTCGACCATACCTTACAAAACTTTTCAATATTATTGCTCTTTCGGGCCTTAAAGTATTCCATTATTATCATTCTTTGCATTTCTTTCTCCCACTCATTTATCACCGGAGGAGCTACTGAGATCCATTTTTTAAGTATACAGTTCTTAGCTGCTAACATTCCTTGGAGAGCTATCCTTTTTACTTCATTACAACTTTGTAGATCATTCCATGCACCCAAAATACATATTCTTGGATCTTTCTCTATCTCGATGTTTAATCTATTTTCCAATCTAGACACAACATCTGCCCAATACCTATGTAATTTTGGGCACCTCCATAATAAATGAATTAAATCCCCTCCTTCTTGATTACATCTTACACATCTATCATTATCCCTTAATTTCATTAAGTATAACCTACGTGGTGTATAGTGAACTCTGTAAGTGATAAAGAGTTGTGTCACCTTGTGATTAAGTCTAGAACTAGAACACCCCTTATCTATGTCAGAGAAGATTTTTTCCCAATCAATTTCTTCATCTTCTATATCTCTCCTCCATTTTTCTCTGAAGCGGTTCTTCACCTCTACCTGTGAGTGTTCTTTAATTCTAGTATATAGTTTCCCTATTAACCCTCTTCTCATCATTCTCACCCTATCAAGTATTACTTGGTGTTCCTGTGTTTTAAATATGTTTTTATTTTGTGTTTTTCTTACCGCATGCTTAACCTGTGCATACCTATAATAATCTGTATCTTTCACTCCAAATTCCTTTCTCAGTGCTTCAAGTGACTTTATATTACCTTGTACATCAAATAAGTGTTCTACTTTAATAATGCCCTTTCGTACCCAAAAAACAAAATCTGTGGAAGATGCATATTATTCCAAAGGGGGGTATATTCATTACTAGTTCTACATCCCATTTTTGTTTTAATAGTCTGCCACACTTTGTGCGCCAGAAAATTAAGGGGGTTCTTATTATCCCTTGCTGTTCCCGCCTCTAAAATGGTAGGAAGATCCTGGTGCCACTTAGTTTTTTTAGATTCCCAATATCCTGTGAAATCAAAGCTTTCTCCTTTAACTATATAGACCATCTGGGAGGCTAAAAAATAGAGCTCAAAATCAGGAAGATTCATACCTCCCTTATCTTTTGGAAGGCACCATGTATCATAAGAAATTCGTATAGACTTATCACGCCATATTATTTTGTTACATATTTCTTTTATCTGGGACCAACAGTCCCTACCCAACCACACTGGGCTATTAGCCAAGATATATAGCATCTGTGGCAGAATAATCATTTTTATGAGCCCCAATCTAGCGGCGACACTCAGGGGGAGACCTCTCCATACCTTCAGTTTATTCCGAAATTTTTCTATCAATGGGATAAAATTTAATTTAAGATACTGGTCTAGTTGTGCCGAAATCTCAATCCCCAGATATTTGAACGTATTCTTTACCGTAAACATTGGTGCAATCTCATGCCTAATTTTATCTGACTCATCCAAAAACATTATTGATGATTTTGACCAATTTATTCCGAATCCACTAAACTTCCCGAAAAATTCAATTACTTCTTTAACCCTTAGCACTGAATTATGTACATCTGACAAAAATAGCAGAACGTCATCAGCGAAAAGTGATATTTTTTCAATTTTGTCTTTATACTTAAACCCCTGTATGTTTACATCTCGCCTAATAATCTCTGCTAATGGTTCTACTGCTATTGCAAACAGTATGGGGGAGAGGGGGCAACCCTGTCGAGTCCCTCTTGATAACTCAAAAGAGTCTGATACTTGGCCATTAACCAAAATCCGTGCTCTTGGCTGTTTGTACAACAACTGTAACCATCCTATAAAGCCCTCCCCAAATCCCATCTTTCTAAGGACCGCCCACAGATAGGGCCATTCCACGCTATCAAACGCCTTAACGGCATCCAACGCCAAAATGGCCCTACCTGTGGTATCCCCCCCACTTTCAAAAATATTGCTGTAGGCTCTCCGAATATTGTAATACACTCCTCTTCCCTGCATAAATCCAGATTGATCACTGTGAATTAGCCCATTCACCACCAATGACAGCCTATTCGCCAGCGCTTTAGCTATTATTTTTACATCATTGTTAATCAACGAAATAGGGCGGTACGACCCCGGGCTAGTGAGATCTTTTCCCTCCTTGGGGATTACTATAATAGTTGCTTCTCTCATTGAATCTGGAATTACCCCTGTTTCGTTTGAAAAATTCCATACTTTTAGTAGTTCATCCAGTATCTTAGTTTGCGTGTTCTTATAGATCTCTATAGGGAGTCCATCTGAGCCCGGGGCCCTACCACCCCCCATCCCCTCTGCTGCTCTCCTTAACTCATCCACCGATAAGGGGGCCTCTAAAAATTCTTTCTGTTCTTCTGATAATTGAACTAAAGGAATATCTGCCAAATATGATAACAACTCCCTTTCTGAATATTTAACTTTTGACGTATATAGTTCCTCATAGTATTGAACAAATAGTTCTTTGAGTTTCTTTGTGGATGCAACTAGTCCCTCATCTCCTCTTAAGGCTATAATACTACCCCTGTTCTGATTAACTTGGATTATCCTAGCTAAATATCGTCCCGGACCATCCCCCTCTACGCCCCCCCTGGCTGACTCAAATAATTTCTTAGCTTCAGTTTTCCCCAAGGAGATCCTTTCCAATTTGTCTTTTTCCTGAATCCACTCATCCCAATTTTCCATACTCGGGTTATTTATATACGTTAACTGCTTATCAACTAGATCTCTATATATCTGTTCCTCCTTCTTCCTTTTTTTCCTTTTAAAAGCTACTATCTTACTAAAGAGGGTCCCTCTGAGTGTCGCCTTCCATGCTTCCCATACTGTCACTGGGCTGGCGGAGTCTGAGTTAATCATAAAGAAATCTTCTACTTCCTTTCCTAAGTCCACCTCAATAAATTTCAACCAATTAGGGTTGATCCTTATAGTCCTGTTTATCTGCTCTTATTCAACCTTTATGTGGACTATCAAGGGTACATGATCAGAAAAGCATCCTACACCCAATTCCATTTTATCCACTACCTCCAAGAATTTACCATTGCCAAGTGCCAGGTCAATTCTGGAAAGGGTCTTGTGTGTTTTATTTGTGCATGTATACCCTGGAGTATCTGGAAATTATTTAAGACAAAATTCTACTTCTTAACAAAATGTTGCAGATGAAATAGAAAGAAAGTTTAGTAACTTTACTGTTTTTGTACTTTTTTTGTTATTTCTTGTTTTCTAGAGATGAACAAATTTTTTTAAAAGTTTGGTTCAGGAGGTTCACTGAATTTCGGCATGAAATTCTGGTTTGCCTTAATCGAACCGTTAACAAATCACACTAAAACAGCTAAACTATGACAGCTAAACTAGTGGGACAAGTGGGGCCTTTTTGCTGCGAAAACTGTTTAAAAAAGCGTGTTTTTATTTGCGGCACAAAAATGGGATTTTTAATGTCACATTGCTTTCAATGAAGCAGCTGTTTGGAGAGTTTCTGCTTGTGCTTTTGCGGCAACCCCCCTCTACAGAAAAACCTGCTATACACCGATAGAACGCTGTGTCAACATCCCTGTATAAATGAATTGGAAAACCATAATGAATAATCAAGATTAAAAAGTATATGTGTCTATAATTCAATAAACTGATAAAAAATATCCTCATTTATAATGTCTCAAAGAAATCATGGCTGCATGGATTTTATTTTCATGGTAACTGGAAAACAGTTCCCTATGTCTGGAATTTCTGGAAGCTGGCGACCCCGGTACACAGCTGCTTTCGATACTTGTTTAAAGTTCTGGTTTTTATAAGAATATGAGAACACAGCCTTAGGCCACTTCTCCACATTGCGGTCCCTGTATGTATCTGAATGCACATCCCCTTGCCTTTTCCAGTGGCCATGTGACGTGGCTAAGTGTTCTGGCAGCATCTCACGGCCATAGGAGAAAGAAAGAGGATGCGAAAGTGTGGTAAGCCACCGGGTGATGTTGTAGCGGTGGGACAGCCGGTTACTTGCTAGGTGGAAGTGTGACACCATTTTCTGAGGTGGATGGCCAAGATACAGCCAGACCTTAAGGGTTTTGTCTTGTGATGCCAGTGCCTGGTGGGCACACAGGTGGGATGGCACGCCTGCTTGCAGAATGTAAGGCCAGTTGTACCCTTCTCCCCTGTGGTCGGTGTTCTGTCGGGTTGCTGCAGGGTCCCTTGGGATTATGTCACAGGTGGTCAAAGTGGTGTAATAACCCTCCCGTATAGTGGTAGGACCCGCCACCCGCAGATAGGGGAAATGTCCCAAGGTTGCGGTGTAAGTGCTGTGCAGGTGGTAGCCAGTAATCACAGACTTGGTAATAACGTTGACTTGGTTTACTACTCGTTAATGTGCAGCAGGAAATACAACAAATCTTCAGGTACACTTGATACAATTCCAATAAATACACGAACATAGAACCACCAGATCTGTGAAATAAGTGCTGAGCAGGATGTAGTAGAGTTGATAAGGTTGTGCTGAGGTAGTAGAGAGGAGAGTGCCGTGAGAGTCTCAACCTAATTAGTAATGTGCTCTGCCGGGAGGTTGGAGTGCTTAGAAGAATACTTGTAGAAGAAGAAGAAACAACCTGTGCCTGCGTTTTGACCTTTCCTATATTCTTCACACCATCTTATGCCCACTAGCTTTGGCCGAACCGTACTGATGGGTGACACAGGCCCAGACACTGTTACCTGGGATGAGCGGAATGGTTAGGGTTTCCTAAGTACACCCACGCTGTGAGATGGAGTTTATCGACTTTTAGTAACTTTGCACCACCCGGATCAGTTCCTAGCTCTTTTGCGGATACTGTCCTGCACTTTACTGACTCCTATTCCTCGGTGTGGGTTGAGGTTATCTGTAGGTTAGTTCTCTCCTGAAGGGCTTAGCAGCGCATCATACAGCGTGTTTGGTGCTTCAAGAAAGAGTTGTGAGAGCTGACTGTTCTGTGTCCTGCCCATGCAGGGTACTGACCAGGGGCGTAGCTAGGATTCATGGGGCCCCATAGCAAAAAACCTTTATGGGGCCCCCCTACACACTATATGGGGCCCCCCTACACACTATAACATATATATATATATATATATATATATATATATATATATATATATATATACACACTGTATATTCGGTGATGTGGCAAAAAAAATAAATCTCTTCTAAATCCTGCACGCAGCTACAACAGTGACTGTCAGAGGACAAAGCCAATGTCTGCTTGTTCTGTCCATCCACTGTATTTACCTATAACAGCCTATTAGGAGCCTCATGGTTATATACAAAGGTGCAGGAGCAGACTACCTTTTGCTTAACCCTTTATTTACTGCAGTGTGGAAGTGACCCAGTGTTCTCTTACACAAAGGGTTAATACAGAAAACAATTAGCTCTCTCTCCTTCACTACTGCTGCACTGATAACCCCTGACCTCTGCAGGAGCCCAGAGAACAGAGGTCAGAGGTTATCAGGGTAGTGAGGCAGAGAGCTAATTGTTAACCCTTTTTTGTGTTGCAGCATGTAAGAGAACACTGGGTCACTTACACACTGCAGTACATAAGGGGTGAAGCAAAAGGACACAGGAGGCTCTTATCTTTTCTGGGCCCCCTCCCTCCACAGGCCCCATAGCAACCGCCTTCCCTGCCTCTATGGTAGCTACACCACTGGTACTGACTAAGAACTCACTTGTAGAGGGGACCTGGCAGAGGGCCAGGGCCCAGGTAGAACCACTGAGAAGAACTATCTGAGCTGCGTCCTTTCTCCTCCAAAGCTCAGCTAAGACTCCTCCTTCACCCAAGTGACTAACTTCCTAACCAGCGTGTGTGCTGCGCTGTGGTTCGGTGGAAAAAGTGCAATAGAGAAACAGGATAGAAAAGAGAGAATTGGGCAGAAGAAAGGAGAAATCCTACTGGACAACAGAATCTGGTACATACACAAACAATAATTCTTTAGTATATTTCAGCCATGCAGCTTCTAGACCTTAGTTACACACTGTAGCGACACCTAGTGGTCATCTTTAGTAATACAACAGCTACAGTGAGATCACAGACAAGTACAGACTTTTACAAGGGGTGTAAAGAATAGCAACACCCACGGTGGCACACCACAAAAGGGGACGTGGATTCTAATGTATGTCTTTGTATGCTTGTGGAAACATAGCCTTAGGCAGCATCCCCAAATTGTGTTTTTGTATGATGTGGTAAACAACACAGCTAGTGATATATCTCATCACAGCCGTCTATGGGGAATACTCACTGCTGGTCGCCTTGTAGTCATATTTCCTTTCTGGGAAAAAAAAAAAAAAAACAGAGATAGAATTAGGAGCAGAAACCTGAGGAATTGATTATCAATCCTTCTATAATAGAGGAGAGATTGTATACATACATAAGGAAGGCTGTCGCTGGGTGTAATGGCCTCACAAACATTAGACATGTGTCGGCCAAACCGGCCTTTGTTGGCAGGAGCGGCTGACAGTCCAATGTGTATTAGATGATGGATTTCATTTTTACCCAAAGCCAGGTGTGTGGTTAAAAAAAAAAATCTACTTTTTGTATAAGTTGTAGATATAAAATGTCACTTATTGCTCCTATAGGAATTCTCCAGGTACTGTACTATATTATGCATGTACTGCTGTATATGGATTATGTGATTGTAATGTGGAAACACTTACTTTTATACAGGAAAAATCCTCCAACACCAGCACCAAGAAGAGTGATGACGACCAACACAGCAATGACCGCAAGCATCACCACGGAAATCGGCTTTGTTGGTTCTGGTCAGAAAAAAAGGTAAATGTGATCTGCAGCTTATACAGAGAGCGTCATGGATCATATTCACATTAGAGTCTAAGGGAGAATTTACAAGTGGCCATTTTTTTGGTCAAAATAGTAGAAGATTGTTGTGTAAGCCCCTGTTATATGCAAAACTCGGCGCAAACTTTTTACGCAATGACCATCAATTTTTAGAAACTGGTCGGGGCTTAGTGTGAGGAGGCTGAGCCTCCATGTCCCAGCAAATATAATATCATTTATGCCAGAAAGTAAATTATAGCTGAAATCTACTCCATCACCATGCTGCCATAGATATCAGTCAGTGGCGACCCCTACGATGCTGTCAGTTTGGGTCATAAGATTTGTGGTCAGACCAGAACTTACAGCTTTAATCTGGATACAGAAAAGCAGCCATGATACATGTCTGATAGAAGCCCCAGAGGATGATGATTTATGGATGCTACAAAGTTATTATGAGGACTGCACTTACTGAGATCTGTGGGAAAAAAACAAACCCTTTATTGAAGATCCATTGAGATCCCAATAGACATGTAGAAGGGGAGATTGCGGGCACATTTGGGTATATATATGGGTGTTTATATATTTGGGTGTTTATATATTACATTTGGGTGTGCCCGCATTCATACCCGGAGCCGCACTTTACATTGTCTGCACTGTTAGTTTTGTGCGGCCGCTATTCAGTGAATAGCAGCCGCACAAAACTGACATGTCAGTTTTTTGTGCCGCCGCATGGAATCCCGGACGAAGTGTATACACTCCGGCCGGGATTCCATAGACTTCAATGCAATGTATTTATTCAATTAATAATGGCCAGTGTTGCAATCTGCAACAACTGTTATTAATTGAATAAATATGAGTGTGAACTTAATAATAGATGCAAATCTATGTTCACACAACAGTTTTTCCTGAGCTTTTAAAATGATGTCCTTCATTTTGAGGTTCAAATGATGGACGTCATTTTGCTGTTTGGCCGCCCATTAGTGCAATGACGGCTGTCGGTACGTTATTCTAGTTCAGGTGGACTGATTGGCTTTTAGGTCTTTAATTGAATTTAATAGTAAAAATGGTGAAAACAGAAAAACTGTGTGAGCAACTAAAAAATAACATCCAGTTTGCAAAAGATGTCCGAAAATAATTGAAATGATCATTATTAAGTCCACGCCGACGATATCCGTCATGTTATACACTGTGTGCATTGGACGTCTGTCATCTCATTGCACTTCAATGCATTGCAGTCTGTTAAATCGCTGTAATAACAGATATCTTTTTCTATTCCCAAGGGTAGGGAATAGGGAGGTAAATAAAAAACAAAAAAACATATTCACCTCTCCACCCAGTCCTGATCAAGCGCTAAGCCACTGTCCCTGGTGGTGACATCCCATACACTCTGCAGGGGACGATGCAGCCAATCACAGGCATCAGCAGTCACATGTACTTCCTCCTCCAAGTGACTGAGGCCAGTGATTGGCTGGAGCAGTCCAGTGCGGGGTGTATGGGATGTAACTGGGCTGGGGGCAGTGGGTGGTGCAGAACTAGATTGAAACCATAGAGAAGGGTGTATTTTTTTATATTTACCCTCCCATCCCCTGCCCAAATCCCTTTAAATCATTTACATACCTGTTCAGTAGCTTCACATCAATGAGATGCTGGTGATCAGACAATACACTATACAACTACATGTCACAATAGTGATCACTAGTCATGACATCTCCCATAGTCTCTCCCAATATGGATGCTGCTCACCCCATCTGACAAGGAGCGGCTCCCCCAGTATGGATACAACTCCCCCCATCTGACAAGGAGCGGCTCCCCCAGTATGGATACAACTCACCCCATCTGACAAGAACCAGCTCCCCCAGTATGGATACAACTCACCCCATCTGACAAGGAGCGGCTCCCCCAGTATGGATACAACTCACCCCATCTGAAAAGGAGCGGCTCCTCCAGTATGGATACAACTCACCCCTACTGACAAGGAGCGGCTCCCCCAGTATGGATGCAAGTCACCCCATCTGACAAGGAGCGGCTCCCCCAATATGGATGCAGCTCACCCCATCTGACAAGGAGCGGCTCCCCCAGTATGGATACAACTCCCCCCATCTGACAAGGAGCGGCTCCCCCAGTATGGATACAACTCACCCCATCTGAAAAGGAGCAGCTCCCCCAGTATGGATACAACTCACCCCATCTGACAAGGAGCGGCTCCTCCAGTATGGATACAACTCACCCCATCTGACAAGGAGCGGCTCCCCCAGTATGGATACAACTCACCTCATCTGACAAGGAGCGGCTCCCCCAGTATGGATACCACTCACCCCATCTGACAAGGAGCGGCTCCCCCAGTATGGATACAACTCACCCCATCTGACAAGGAGCGGCTCCCCCAGTATGGATACAACTCACCCCATCTGAAAAGGAGCAGCTCCCCCAGTATGGATACAACTCACCCCATCTGACAAGGAGCGGCTCCTCCAGTATGGATACAACTCACCCCATCTGACAAGGAGCGGCTCCCCCAGTATGGATACAACTCACCTCATCTGACAAGGAGCGGCTCCCCCAGTATGGATACAACTCACCCCATCTGACAAGGAGCGGCTCCCCCAGTATGGATACCACTCACCCCATCTGACAAGGAGCGGCTCCCCCAGTATGGATACAACTCACCCCATCTGACAAGGAGCGGCTCCCCCAGTATGGATACAACTCACCCCATCTGACAAGGAGCGGCTCCTCCAGGCTGCTGTGATCCACATAACAGGAGTAGCTGTCGCCCTCTTTGGGGATCACTTCCGCGCTGACCCTGATCTGATAGGTGCCGTCAGGATTGGGGAGGGTCTGTGTGGTCTGATATGCGGGAAGGTCGTCCTCCTCGTTCTTCATCCACTTCACGTCCACTGGTTTGGGATGGAATCCGTACGCCTGGCAGTGAAGCGTCAGAATCCCATCTCTTTCCTGACCGGATACTTTCACCTGTGGCCGAACTGAGAGGGAAAAAAAAAAGAATATAAATGTCCTCCCTGTAGCCCTGAGGTGATGTCTCCTCCTATCTGGTGGTCTGTCCCATCAGCAGAGACCCCTGTACTCTGTATTACACTCAGGAGACCCCTGTACTCTGTATAACACTCAGGAGACCCCTGTACTCTGTATAACACTCAGGAGACCCCTGTACTCTGTATAACACTCAGGAGACCCCTGTACTCTGTATAACACTCAGGAGACCCCTGTACTCTGTATAACACTCAGGAGACCCCCGTACTCTGTATAACACTCAGGAGACCCCTGTACTCTGTATAACACTCAGGAGACCCCCGTACTCTGTATAACACTCAGGAGACCCCTGTACTCTGGATGGTTATCATATGTCCAGAGTATTGTACAATGTGCTGCTGCCTACTGATCCCACAACCCTGCAACCATACATGCATATGGGGCCTACATTTATTATTCAGTTTATGGCAGATAAAGCAGAAATAACAAAGTGCGCTACGCCAAATAATCCCCCAACAGCACCAAAGATCTATCAACAGCCTGCACAATAGACTGTCCCCTAGTCTGAGCAAATCATATTATTTAAAATACACATATTTTATTCAAGGAATTAATTGGTAAAAACCATTAAAAATAAGAATCCTTACGGAAAGAAAAATAAGGTGTGAGATACTGTGTCTGGTGCGTACTTTATCGGTTTACGCCAAATTGCCAAAACATAAAGCCCTACCGTATTGTGAACCTCACTGAAGTCATCATCCTCTCACGTACAGTATCTAGTCAGAGACATTTTGGCATGACAAGTTGGGTTTTCTACCATTTGTACCATTTTGACCTACATATACTCTAGCAAATGTAAATGTAAAAGTACTAACAAAAACTACCCAACTTTGTAATTCATTTCTGACTTATTGGCCGATAATCGTTTTGTAACTAAGACAATGAGCAGTTAACAATGTGAGGGAAAAGGCAGCATATCGGGAGAAGGAGGTGTTTTCTAAATAAATGTATTTGCATAAATATTTTAATTGGGGGGGTGGGATGTAGACAGAAGTTGGCCGAAAATTACTTACGCCGGCGGACAGATAAAGGTGATAGTGGCGCTACGGAGGCATGGGGATGGGTAAGTATTCATTCTTTATTAGGTTCATGCACCCTCCTGCCTACAGCCTATTTTTATTATCATAGAAATTCCTCTTTAACCCCTTAAGGACGGGGCCCATTTTCGCGTTTTCGTTTTTTCCTCCTTGTGTTTAAAAGGCCATAGCACTTGCATTTTTCCACCTAGAAACACATATGAGCCCTTATTTTTTGCGTCACTAATTGTACTTTGCAATGACAGGCTGAATTTTTGCATTTGGTACACTACGAAACCAGAAAAAAATTCAAAGTGTGGTGAAATTGAAAAAAAAAAACGCATTTCTTTTATTTGGGGGAACTGTTTTTACGCCATTCGCCCTGGGGTAAAACTGACTTGTTATGCATGTTCCACAAGTCGTTACGATTAAAACGATATATAACATGTATAACTTATATTGTATCTGATGGCCTATAAAAAATGTAAACCATTGTTAACAAATATATGTTCCTTAAAATCGCTCCATTCCCAGGCTTATAACGCTTTTATTCTTGGGTCTATGGGGCTGTGTCAGGTGTCATTTGTCTGCGCCATGATGTGTTCTTTCTATCGGTACCTTGATTGCGCATATACGACTTTTTGATCGCTTTTTATTACATTTTTTCTGGATTTGATGCGACCAAAAATGCGCAATTTTGCACTTTGGGATTTTTTTGCGCTGACGCCGTTTACCGTGCGAAATCAGGAATGTGATTAATAGTTCGGGCGATTACGCACGCGGCGATACCAAACTTTTATTTAAAACCTGGGAAAAGGGGGGTGATTCAGACTTTTATTAGGGGAGGGGGCTTTTTACTATTAACAACACTTTTTTTTTTTTTTTTTTTTTTACACATATACTAGAAGCCCCCCTAGGGGACTTCTAGTATATATACTTTGATCTCTCATTGAGATCTCTGCAGCATAGATATGATCAGACCGTACCCGCTAATAGCGGCGGTCCCGGACTACACGCGGCACATGGGACCGCGGCGACCCCGCTTTGAAGTGCAAATGAGGACATATGACTGGTACGTCATATGTCCTTAAGAGGTTAAAGGTGAAGTCCGGCGAAAATTTTTATTAAATTATTGTACTGCCCCCCCCCCCCAAAAGTCATACAAATCACCAATATACACTTATTACAGAAAAATACTTATGAAGTGTTTATTTCCCTGCACTTACTACTGCATCAAGGCTTCCTGGATAACATGGTGTTGTCACTTCCTGGATAACATGGTGGTGTCACTTCCTGGATAACACGGTGATGTCACTTCCTGGATAACATGGTGATGTCCCTTCCTGGATAACATGGTGATGTCACTTCCTGGATAACATGGTGATGTCACTTCCTGGATAACATGGTGTTGTCACTTCCTGGATAACATGGTGATGTCACTTCCTGGATAACATGGTGATGTCACTTCCTGGATAACATGGTGTTGTCACTTCCTGGATAACATGGTGGTGTCACTTCCTGGATAACATGGTGTTGTCACTTCCTGGATAACATGGTGATGTCATGACCCGACTCCCAGAGCTGTGCGGGCTGTGGCTGCTGGAGAGGATGATGGCAGGGGGATGCTCAGTGTCCCTCCAGTGCTCTGTGTCCCTCAGTGTCCCCCTGCCATCATCCTCTCCAGCAGCCACAGCCAGCACAGCTCTGGGAGTCGGTTCATGACATCACCATGTTATCCAGGAAGTGACAACACCATGTTATCCAGGAAGTGACACCACCATGTTATCCAGGAAGTGACAACACCATGTTATCCAGGAAGTGACATCACCATTTTATCCAAGAAGTGACATAGTAAGTACAGGGAAAAAGCACTTTATGTGCATTTCCTGTAATAAGTGTATATTGGTGATTTGTATAACATTTGGGGGGCAAAACAATACTTTAATAAAAATTTTCGCCTGACTTCTCCTTTAAGTAATGGAAGGCTTCAGTTTAATTTTATTCTGGAGTACCCCTTTAATGGCACAGTTCTGAGCTGATTCCAAAGTCTCAACAAAACACAGCAATCACACTCGCCTGAGAGTTAGACTTCGACGCAAAAAGGGGCCACCCTGGTATTTCCCTATTTATGTTCCAATACTCGCAACTGAGTGGGACTTAAGGGGCTACGTATCACGGTGGTTTGGTGATCTCCCCACTGGGAGGCACCCCCATAGCAATAGGCTATCCTCCCCTGGAGGGATATCTGGCTATTCCCGTGTTTTGAGACTCGTAACTGAGACTCCACTGACCCTTCTTTTGCTTATGGTCAAAGTCTCACCATTATTTCTGCATAGAATAAAGTCCAATTCCAACCAGACTTGATGTCTCTCCAGAACGATAACTGTCACAACAACCTCCTCCATCTCTCCTATAGAAATCTCCGAATATAAATTTTTTTATAAATGAGTTACTTGGGTCGATGACGGGGAAGGATGGTCTGACATTACCTCTCCTTTCCAGGTCTTCTCTCCCATACTCAACGTATTCCATCAGAGCTTGGATACAGTCATTCATTAGATAGTGTGTGCTTCTCTTCCCTGCATGCACATCTGGACTATTGATTTTCTGTGTGGTGATCTGAGCCTCGGCCATGGTGGGGATATATGTCCCTGTCTGTGTGTCCAGGGATAAGAACTCTCTCCCATCATATCCGTGCTGCTCATATCCCCTGATGCTGCCGTCATCTCTCAGCTCACAGCCGTACATCACCTGGTAGGAATGGAAACCTGCAGAGAGCACAGGAAGGTGTTACCTTATGAATTACATAGTAATTGTATATATAGAATACCAAAGCGTATGAGTACTAGCTGGCGGTGACAATCACTGGTTATTAGACATAAATGAACATATTTAGCAAAATTTAACTAGACACTTAAAGGAGTACTCCGGTTTCATAAATTTGTATTTAAATAAAACTATCACCCCAAGACATATAACTTTCTAATAGTGTTGTCACTAATAGTACTGGCTTCAGCAGGCTTTTGCATAATTTACCCCTGACAGGAAATGGAAAATAGAAGAACTACACAATGTGTATTGTCTTCAGCTCCCCGACTCCTCCCTCTCTCCATAGACAACACATCATCCTCTGATGTCACAGGAGGCTCTATATCTGACCAGCCTTTCCAGCCAGCACCACTATATCCCTGACCTAATTCTAAGGACCCATCTATGCTCTGCGCCAGGTCTGGCCTATTCATGTTGTTTTACCTCAGCCACACCTCCTTATGTAAGATACATTCTGTGTCCTATATACCATAAGCAGCCTCTGTAATGTCCCTTGGCACCTGAGTAAAATCACACAGGTGGAGGATGTAGTATGGTGTTTTCCCCACTAGGTGACACTACTGTCTTTGTCTGATTTACTGCACAGCTGAAGGAGCAACAGGGTTAACAATGTTTTGTAGCATGTAACGTCTTCTAACCACTTACAAGGTGCAGGTGCTTTCCTTCTATCCCATTTTTTCTCTCTCCTTACACACACACACACACACACGCACACACACAGCGCTCACCACTCACAGGAGGGTTTACATAGCCCCTGTATGAACAGTTGATCTCTGGTAGGAAGAAGTGTTTAGTTTGGGTATAGTTCTCAATGTGAGAGGAAGCTAGCCGCAGAGTCTCTGGAGAAGTTAAGCCAGGGCCTGGCTTTGGCCAGGTCCCCTGACAGGCACACAGAAACAGAACCTGAAGATTTCCTTTTTGAAGCAAGCAACCACTAAGTGCTAAGTTACACCAGCGGAGAGAAGCCAAACAGGGACCACCTTGCCCATGCCAGGAACCTCTCTACAACATGCAGGGCAGCTGCCTCCAAGCTATAGAAACTGACCCCAGTGGTACAAAGGTATGGAGCATCTATGTATCCCACTGCGCAGTGCAAGACAACTGGGTAATCTCGGGAGTCTGCTTCGTCCAGATAACACTTACTGGGGCTCGTATTACCCACCTAGGACGGATAGCCCGCAACTAGGGGGCATAAGGCGGTCAGGACTAGAGCAATCATCCGTGAGTATGAGTATTCTCTTTCACCTCTTCTGTTCATTCACCTGTTCCAGCAGAGCACACTTACTACATTGGGCAGGGCCCCTCTGGTAACCCCTCTCCTCTCTCTCTCTCTACTGCAAAGCACCTACCACTACAAGCACCAATTCTACCTCAACTTTCAGTTGCACTAAGCTGAACTCCAGTAAAGTGTCCTATTTTTGCCAAATGCACTGGACTCTGGTGTACTCTTTAAGCACCCGCACCTACACACCTCTGTATACTTGGTTGTCCTCTCTCTCTGTGCTGTGGCAGTGCCAACCGTCCGGAGTGGGACTAACAGCACTCCAGGCCACTGTGACAAGTGACCCTAAACACCCTGCGGTGCCAGCTACTGGCCACCACACCTCCACACTTGCAGTAAGTCAGTGGCGGCTCGGTGCGGGCCTCTCACCTCCAGTCTGGTTGAAGCGGCTCATCGCTGTCCTCACATCATGCCTAAACCATCGCTCAGTTTGTTTCGCAATCTTCGTCTCTCTCTCCCAGTACTCTGGATCCTTCTTATTCATCCATTGAGCCACCGGGATATTTTTCCTGCTATCACTGCTGTATTTATCGATCTGCCGATCATCCACATATCCACTTATGGAGAACTCAGGCAGCCCGGACCCTGGAGCCGAGACCCCAGTGTAGTAATAGCGCAGAGAGTGACTGTCTGTAAGAGATAAACAGAGCATGACTTACAGCACATCAGATACATAAGGATGTTTAGGCCTATTTCACATAATAGATTTTCTATACTTTTTGAAAAGTTATTTTTGGATAAAAATGTATTTCTACCTGCTTTCCTGCACGTGACAACACCCGAAGCACAGAGGATGGAGGCCGAATGGAGCCTAAAACTACAATGAAAAAGGCAGTAAAATTGCCAGAAGCCTCCGACAAGCCTTCACATTTTAATATTAGAAAAAAGTATTCTCATACTAAAAATCTCCTACTGCAAATGCTGGGACTAAACTGTTATCTTACCAAGGTCACTCAGCCAGTCAGCGGCAGAGGCGGGACCCCACTATGGCTGCTAACTGGCTGAGGGGAACTCACACGTCCCTGCTCAGACCAGGAAGCGGCCAGGGACAGGAGTGGCAGGATGCGGCCACCAGCGCTGGAGCAGGGGAGGAAAGAGCATGTTATTTCTTTTATGTTCCCCCTCCCCAGCACTTGCTAAAAAAAATGGGTCTTCTCCTTTAACCCTTAGAGGACCCGGCCAATTTAAAATTTTGCGTTTTCGTTTTTTCCTCCTTGTGCTTAAAAGGCCATAGCACTTGCATTTTTCCACCTAGAGACCCAGATGAGCCCTTATTTTTTGCGCCACTAATTGTACTTTGCAATAACAGGCTGAATTTTTTCATTAAGTACACTGCGAAACCAGAAAAAAATTCTAAGTGTAATGAAATTGAAAAAAAAACAAAAAAAAACGCATTTCTTTTATTTGTTTTTTTTTTTCGTTTTTACGCCGTTCGCCCTCGGGTAAGACTGACTTGTTATATATGTTCCTCAACTTGTTACGATTACGACGATATGTAACATGTATAACTTATATTGTATCTGATGGCCTGTAAAAAATTCAAACCATTGTTACCAAATATATGTCACTTCAAATCGCTTCATTCCCATGCTTATAGCGCTTTTATCCTTTGGTCTATGGGGCTGTGTGAGGTGTCATTTTTTGCGCCATGATGTGTTCTGTCTTTCGGTACCTTGATTGCGCATATGCGACTTTTTAATCGCTTTTTATTAGAATTTCTCTGGATTTGATGCTCAATTTTGCACTTTGGGATTTTTTTGCGCTTACACCGTTTACCGTGCGGGATCAAGAATGTGATTAATTAATAGTTCGGGCGATTACGGCGATAGCAAACATGTTTATTTATTTATTTTTATTTATAACATGGGAAAAGGGGGGTGATTCAGACTTTTATTAGGGGAGGGGGCTTTTTATTAATAACACTTTTATTAATAATCACTTTTATTTTTACTTTTACACTTATACTAGAAGTCCCCCTGGGGTAGAGGGTTATTCCCCCTGGGGTTAGGGTTATTCCCCCCTGGGGTTAGGGTTATTCCCCCCTGGGGTTAGGGTTATTCCCCCCTGGGGTTAGGGTTATTCCCCCCTGGGGTTAGGGTTATTCCCCCTGGGGGACTTATAGTATAAGTGCACTGATCTCTCATTCAGATCTGTGCTGCATAGATATGCAGCACAGATCGATGAGATAGGCACATTGATTGCTTCCGGCTGCTGCAGCCGGAAGCAATCAAGTGCCGAGTCGGGATTAGCGCCATTACGGTGCTGACCCCAGATGGGGTAAGATGTGTGGATCGCGATCCTCCCCACTAGACACCAGGGGACGGCTGCATTCGGTAATCGGATGCAGCTGTCAACTTTGACAGCTGCATCCGATTACTTTATTAGCGGGCATGGCGATCGGACCGTGCCTGTTAATACCCACAGTCCCAGGCTACGAGCGGCACCCGGGACCGCGGCGGTTCAGAGCGCGGCCGCCGCACGGCCCCGCTCTGAACACGGTGAGGCGGCCCTGGACGTACAGGTATGTCCAGGGTCGCCTAAAGGGTTAAAGGGAACCAATAAGCACGATTGTGCTGATATTGTCCCAGCAGTACAGTATAGATCTACTGTGCAGCTCAGTAGCGGATTATAATAGGTCCGTTTCGGGCGGCAGCCCGAGGCCCTGAGCTCCTGGGGGTGCCCGTGGCCCCCAAAACAGACTCATACTTTCAGTGGTGTATTATCTCCTGGCTACAGTACTGCCATGATTTGCAAAAAATTGCTGCTTTTCTACATCAATTTTGCACAAATCAAGGCATTGTGACATTATCTATCCTGTACTATGAACACCACACCAGTGCTGCCAAAGTTCCTGTGGGCTTGGGGGGCCCGGGCTTGGTGAACAGCCCGGGGCCTATGGTAAAGTTAATCCGCCCCTGGTGCAGCTCCCCAAGGCTACCAACCACGTCTTCAGTGGTAGCTTTACATCAGGGAAAAGTAGTTTTAGTCCAATGTGTGAGGCCAGGAGAGGGGCGGCAACTAGTCATCTGGGTGGGGAGCCCCCCACGACTAGTCACCGCTCTCTGCGCGTTCTGTGGGGATGATTGACAGGCAGAGAGGCCACTAACAGGTCTAGTGTCCTCGGGAAGTTGCTGAGTAGCTTTTAACTGTGCAGCTGGGAACCATATGGGGCTGATTGGTTCCCTTTAAAAGCCAAAAGTATTGTAATTAGAATATTGGTCGAGAATTACTATTGCAATGTGCTGTAAATAACATGACTTGCACCACTTTGTAGACAGTGCGGCCTCTGTTCATCAGGAGCGTGGATTGACATGAGACACTGTATTCCAGAAATACTCCAGGGTATTGGAGCAAAATTTTGATACAGTTTAAGGCTATGTTCCCACCACGTCTTTTTTTTTTTTTTTTTTTAAACTCCTTTTATTGAAGGATAAAGAACAGACACAAGCATTACATATGTTATATCGTCACATGTACATAACAGCTCAGCAGAGCAGAAAGAAGTATACTTGCATCCGAGAAATAATAAAACATAAGACAAAATTGGCTGTACAGAAAGTAGAAGATAGTACAATGTAGCAAACATTACACAGGTTACATTATAACCGAAAGGAACATCCGCATATAGACATTACACCAAATCATATTAGTTCCCTCCTTGAGGGGAAGGGAGATTGTGTTCTCCAATCCGTATAAATCTACTAGGCTGAAATGCCGTCAGAGGTGAGTCACACCACCAGCCCCACACCTTGCGAAACTTTCCCGGGCAACCTCTGTGCTTGTATACAATAAACTCATACGATAGTGTGGAATTGACTAGTTTTTTCCATTTACCCACTGAAGGGGGTCTGACGTCCATCCATCCCATCGCAATTGTCTTTCGAGCCATGAATAGAGATTCTCTAAGGAAAATTCTACAGTGATGAGGCCACTCCTCCTCATCCAGTAAGCCTAACAAACATATTTTGGGGGTACACGGTACCGGGATACCTATCATCTGAGACAACTGGACTGTTATTTCCTGCCAAAAAGATCCAACATCTGGACAAGTCCAGATCATATGCCAAAAGTCGGATCTCGGGCAGTGGCATCTATGACATTCCTCTGAGGGATATCTACCCATTCTATGCATTCTAACAGGGGTGAGGTAACTTTGGTGGATGATAAACAACTGTGTCAATTCATTGTTAACGGCAGGGGAAACATATAGATGAGAGGATAGGACGTCAGACCACTCGTCCTCAGACAGCTCTCCTAAGGAAGAGCGCCACCTGTCTTCCACTGGCAAAGGATTATTCTCTATTCGGTACTGTATGAGGAATGAGTATAGTGCAGAGATCAGGCCACCAGGGCCCTGAGATCTAAACACACCGATAAGAGGATAATCTGAGAAGGGTAGAGAGGGTCTCGGGAATTGGGTGTTGAAAGCGTGCCGAAGTTGTAAGTATCTGTACATGGATCCCCGTGGTAAGTCAAACTTGTCTTGCAATTGTTGGAATGAGCAGAAGACCTGGCCCCGACACACATCCCCCACTGTACAGACCCCATGTCGTATCCAGAAGCGGGGTTCCAGGTGTTCAGAAAAATGTGGCAAATTAGGGTGATACCATAAGGGCGTCTCTATCATCACTCCCTGATAATGCAGTAATTTTTTGACTGCGCCCCAGACTTGTGATGCTAATTTGTGTAGCGGTAAAAGCCGGGACTGTTTCAAATAGCCACCCTCCAAGACCGGCCATAAATGTTGGAGGTCCAGGAAGTGAGCCAAATGATGTTCCCTATTAGGTAAAATCTTTGCCTCCACCCACCTCTCGAGATACCTCAACTGTCCCGCCAGATAGTACAAGTAAATGTCTGGTAGAGACATGCCACCATACGCCTTGGGCCTCTGAAGTGTCAGTAAGCTCAGTTTGGACCTAGATGCCCCCCACACAAAGGATGGAAATAAAGAGTGCAAGTTTCTGAAAAAGGACATGGGAACCGGGGCTGAAGCATGTTCCAGTATATACAGGCATTTAGGCAATATCACCATTTTAATGAGATTAATACGTCCAGGAACTGCTAGAGGGAGAGTCGACCAGATCTTAAACTTGGATTTTATGTATTCCAATAGGGGATAAACATTTGCCTTGGCATCTAGAGAATATTGTCTACAAATTATGATGCCCAAATATTTAAATTGGGCCACCACTGGCAGTCCTTGAGCATTAGCCATCCAATCATCGGGACACAGTGGCATAAAAACGGATTTGGACCAATTAATATAAAGGCCAGAATATCTACCAAACAGATTAATAAGGGATATCGCTATTGGGAGGGTAGTTTGCGGAGAGGACATAAATAGAATAGTGTCATCGGCATATAGCCCTACTCTATCCTCTCTATCACCTATTATAATGCCTTTATATAGGGGAGCTCTCCGTATCCTCAACGCCATGGGCTCAATGGCCAGGGCAAACAATAGGGGTGACAATGGGCATCCCTGCCTAGTCCCTCGAGATAATGGAAAGTAATGGGAATACACGCCGTTCACCATGAGCCTAGCTTTTGGGGTCTGGTATAATAAGGATACCCACTTAAGAAAATTAGGACCAAACCCAAACCTCTGCAAGACTTCCAGTAGATAACACCATTCCACAGAGTCAAATGCCTTGGCCGCGTCTAACGAGGCCATGGCCCAATTCTCGCCTTTCGCACCCCCCACCTGGACAAGAGACTGCACTCTACGGATATTATCCGAAGTAGAACGGCCCGGAATGAATCCCGCCTGGTCGCTATGGATAATCTCAGTAATATAGTTGTTAAGTCTTTTAGCCAACATTTTCGTGAGGATTTTATAATCTAAATTAAGTAAAGAGATGGGTCTATATGAACTACAATCTAGGGGATCCTTGTCAGGCTTCAATAATACAATGATAGTGGCCTCGTTCATAGAGTCTGGGAGTCTATTCACGTCAAAAGCATACTGAAACATGCTGAGCATGTGGGGAAGAAACTGATCTACATAGCGATTAAAGACCTCAATCGGGATTCCGTCCGGGCCGGGAGCTTTACCCGTCTTAATATCCGAAATAGCTTCCAATAGTTCCTCGGAGGTAAACACAGCCTCCAAGCTCTCTCTACTATCTGCGGACAGGGTGGGAAAAGAAATACCATCCAGATAGTCATTCAGTTCGGACTTGGTGTAGTCCACTTTGGTTGTGTACAGGTCCACATAGAAGTCCGTAAAACAAGCTGCTATATCATGATCCGAAGCGTGAATCACGCCCTGGGAGTCCCTAATTTTAAGTATAGCAGGGGAGGCCGAATTTTGGTGAATCAGATGTGCAAGCATTTTACTCGATTGGTTCCCCAGTTCAAAAAACGTTTGTTTAGTAAAGAATAATTTCCTGCTCGCTTTTTCTTTAATGTGAAGTAGATATTTGCGACCTGCCACCAACCACTCCTGCTTATGTGAGTCGCTAGGATCCCGTATAAATTGCTGCTCTAAATGTGTACATTGTGCTGCTAGTTCCATCTCCTCCCGGGCGGACTCCCGCTTCAGATATGAAATCGTGGACTGCACACAACCACGCAAGTAAGCCTTAAACGTTTCCCATAGTACATTCTTATTTTCATGAGCATCGTTAGAAAGAACAAACTGAGCTAGCTGGTCAGGGATTCTGTCATGAGAACCTATCAGAGAGAGCCAAAAGGGGTGTATCCTATGGTTTCTGGCCTTATAGGCTCCAGCGGTCCGAACATGCAACAGCATTGCCGAATGATCTGAGATCCCCCTCTGTGAATAGAATACTCTAGAAACGGCAGATGCCGTAGAAGGGGTACCCAATGCATGGTCTATCCTAGATAAGGAGTGTCTACCAGCTGCATGACACGAATAGTCCCTCCCATTGGGATGATAATGTCTATAAATATCTACCCACCCAAGCTCAGCTAACAAGGATCCCAATTGTGAACCAGATTGTGAGCTTGTTGACTGTCCCCCACAGTGTTTATCTATGAGAGGGTTAATCATCATGTTAAGGTCCCCTATACATAGCACTCTCGCCTGCGGGTATGTAGCCGCAAACACCGCAGCTTGATGCAATACCTGTAAGGAGGCGTGTGGGGGGTTGTAGATACCCAAAATTACATAGGGGTTACTATCAATGTAAGCAAAAACAAATATAAACCTCCCTTCTTTATCCCTCCGGACATTAATAGGATCCCATTTGAGAGATTTATTGACTAGTAACGATACCCCTCTGGAGAAGGAAGTATGACAGGCATGTTCAGACCACTGGACCCACTGTCTCCTCAATCTATGAGAGGTGTCAGGCGTGAGGTGTGTCTCCTGTAAGCACAAAATATGGGGGTTAAAGCGTCTAATATGTGAAAACACCATAACACGTTTCCTTGGCGTGCCCAAACCTCTGACATTCCACGACATTACAGTAATAGACGCCATATCTTACCTTGAGAGAAATAATGCATAGCAAAGGTGTCCCACATAAGGAAACAGCTCACATAGTAGGTACATTGTGTAATGAGATGCGACATGTGTAATATAATAAACAAACAGAGAACTGTACTAGCCCAGTGCTTAATGATCATATCACCAAACCGTGGTGACAAAACAAATTGAAACCAAACCAACTGTGGAAGAAACAGAGAGTAAAACGTCTCCGTTGCACTAAAGTCCGTGACAAGTGTCATACGGGGGAAGAACCCCGCTGCATATTAGAATACACGTAGTCACGCTTTACACTAAGAAAGGGTATATGATGAAAAGAAAAGCAAAAACTCCCCCCGGATGGGGACCGGAGCAGTAGCCAAAAGAACATATGTCCGCCTACTTCTACGTACGCAGAGCAGGAGGACCTGCATAGGACCCGAGCCCCAGTTATAACAACTAAGTAAGTGTATACCGAATCATAGTGGTAGAGAGATGCACTGTCAATTAACAATAATAATAATGAATACATAGCAAAGAACATGAAATATAGAGCAATGCTGCCCTCTAGTGGAGATGTACAGGTGTTGTTAGTACATAACGAGACAGTTACACTTAGGAGGAACAAACATGGCATAACACGCATAAGAAACAGAAGAGAGAGATGTAACAGAAACCACCTCCAGAGCATTATAAAGTAGCTGAGATCCCCCTATCAACCTTGACGGCCATCATTACATTAATACTATGTTGTATATGAATCCCGTCGCCTAGGAAAGTAACACAAAAGGAAACCCGAGTAAAGTAGTTATAACAACTAAATAAGCATATACTGAATCAAAGTGGTAACGGGATGAACTATGACATGAGAATAATAACCCGCATACAACAGAGAGCGTACAAGATAAAGCAATACTGCCCTCTAAGAGTGGGTCACAAGTAGTGCTGGTATATAAAAAGACATCCACACTTCAGGATGAACAAACTGGGACCGACACATACAATAGATAGAAGGGGAGGCTGTGACTAAGACCACCTATAGGGCATTGTATGATGGCTGAGATCCCACTATAAACTTTCAACGCCAGCATCACAGTGGTAATATGCTGTATAGGAGTCTCAGCACTCAGGAATGCAGCACTAGAGGTGTATAGTGAAAGTAGTTATAACAACTAAATAGGCACATACTGAATCAAAGAGGTAGAGGAATGTACCATTACATGAGAATAAGAACCAGCATATAGCATAGGGTATATGATATGGAGCAATGCTGCCCTCGAACGGTAGGTTGCAAATACTGTGGGTACATAACCAGACAGCCACACTCAGGTTGAACAAACAGGGGTCCACACTCACAAGAGACAGAAGGGAAACCGTGACAAATACCACCTTTAGAGTAGGATAGGTGAGCTAAGAGCCCACTATAAGCCTTTAAGGCCATCAGCACATCGGCAATATGCAGTATAGTAATCCCATCGCCCATAGGGGCGACATTAGAGGTATATGGTTAAGGAATTAGGGGTCAATCAGTCATTTTCCCATAAATGCGAAATAAACAGAAGCCCATCACAATTCTTCTTAGAACAGACCATGTCGTCAGCGTGTCCGTGGGCAGCTACTTGTAAGGAAACTTGAACAATCCACCATATGAAGTAGCATAACATGTGTACCCCCAGATATCAGCCGATATTCATCTACAGGAACGTCCATGTTCTCAGGGACGGTTAGGTGAGCGTCTATTCTGGCGGTATAACCATTCCTCCGCCTCTTGTGGAGTCCCAAAGAATACCGCTCTCTCACCATCTACCACCCTTAAGCGAGCAGGATATGCCATAGAGTAGGGAATATTCTTCTCACGAAGTTTACGTTTCACCACCGTATACGTTGCCCGTTTTTTCTGTAGCTCCGCTGAGAAGTCAGGGAAGATGGAAACATGAGCACCATTATATGTAATTTCTGCCAACCGCCTGGCATGGCGTAGTACCAAATCTCGGTCTGTGCTATTTAGGAGACGGGCCAAGAAAGGTCTAGGAGGCGCTCCAGGCTGCGGAGGCCTAGCAGGCACCCTGTGCGCTCGTTCAATGGCGAACGCAGATGAGAAAGTCACCTCAGGCAATAATGATGTCAGCCACTGTGTGGTAAAGGCGATCGGATCTTGCCCTTCAGCCCTCTCTGGCAGGCCTATAATCCGCAGGTTATTGCGCCTTAGCCGGTTCTCAAGGTCATCAGCTTTCTGGCGCCAACCCTCTGCTTGGTGTTCCAGGGCCACTACTGCTGCAGGGATCGGTTCCATCCTGTCCTCTAACCCGGACACCCGATCCTCCACATGTCTGACTCTCTCCCTGAGTGCCTGCATGTCCTGTCTCAGAAGCCCCACATCTATTTTTACCTCTTCTATCTTCCCCGTGAGGGAAGTAGTGCTGGCTGCAATAGCCTCCAGTACTGAGGCAAGCTGCGCCGATACCTCCTTCAGTGTAGGTTCCGGCTGATCGTCCCCGTCAGAGGCCAAGGGGTCCGGTGCGTCGCGCTCCGAGCGCTGTGACTGAGAGGAGCCGGCGCCATCTTGGACCTCATGGCGGGCAAACTCCGCCAGCCGCTCCGCCGCTGCTTGCCGCGCTCTGGTGGGACTCATGTCGGGGGTAAGTGATGCCACCGGTCTGCCACCCAAGTTTTGCGGTGTAAAGCGTGCTCAGGATAATTGCAGGAGGATGTAGACAGCGGGATCCTCACGGAGCAGCTCCTACATGCGTCTGCTCTCCTTGCTGTCCAGGCCACGCCCCCCCACCACGTCTTTTTTAGGTGAAAAACGTCTGTCTTTTTTAAAAGACGTAGTGGGAAAGTAGCCTAAGGCTCACTACCCACTAATGTTAGAGTTGAATGGATCGGAACAGTTTGCTGCATGATGAGCAACAGAACCCGGGAGACCCCATTAACATTAATGGAGTTGATTGGGTTTCGGTCTGTTGTCCATTATTTGCAGGATCCTAATGGGATTCAGTATAAAGTAATGCATGTGGCATTTTTTGTATTTCATGTTATTTAACTGGAACCTGCAATAGAGACCCTGATTGAAGCTCCAACGTAAGTGTGAACCTAGGCTAAACTTAGTACAGTGGTGCCTTGGATTATGAGCATAATTCATTCCGGGACGTTGCTTGTAATCCAAATCCACTCTTAAACCAAAGCAAAATTTCCCATAAGAAATCACTGAAATGCAGATAATTGGTTCCACACCCCAAATATAATGATTTTTTTATTCTGAATAACAGGTAAAACCAATGAAACAAACATTAGAAACAGCAGAATATGTGATATTATAAGTACAGTATAGCAATATTATAAGTACAGTATAGCAATCAACATGTGGAGTATAATGTACAGTAAGTGGATAAACCTGAAAAACAACTGCTGTTTGTGGATACAGGATGGAGCTGCAGATACCCATAATGGCGAGCATGGGAAACACAAGGGCTGACAGAGGCTGCAGGGAGTATGAAGGAATGAGCAGGGAGTAGAGTAAGTGCAGTATAGCAGCACTCTGTCTGGGGAGCTATGAAGAGATTACCTCCACAGCCGCCCTGTCCCCTGATGTAAGCCCCAGCCTGAAGTGAATCTGCTATGATTTGGAAGGTGAGGAGACTTCCTGGCTCAGAGTACAGGGCTGTAGACCCCGCTATGCAGACCATACCCCTCCCCCACTCCCACAGTACAGGGAGCTCTTATACCAAAGCAATGCTCTTAAACCAAGTCACAATTTAGAAAAACTGTGATCTCTTAAACCAAAATGCTCTTAATCCAAGTTACTCTTAAACCAAGGTACCACTGTATTAGGCTATGTTTCCACAATGTAAAAATAAAGTGTTATTATTAATCGTGATAATAAATTACGGCTATTATATTGCAACAACAGCCGTTATTTGTCCTTATTTTTACATTGTGGGAACATAGCCTTAGACAGTTGTGTATACCCCTTTAAGATGTCTATTTCATGTTATTCAATAGGAACCTTCATTATTTACTTTCAGATTGTTTCCATATGTCCAGCCATTCAGTTTTTTACCTCTTCACTACCAGACTATTTTCTATATGACATCTGTGGCATTGGTTGGACCAAAAGCCAAAACAAAAAAAGTTGAGTGCAGCTTTTTCTAGGTCCCCTGTCTTGACAGGTCTATCACCATGTCCTTTTGCTATCCAAGTCTGTCACCATGCACTGAAGCATAGTTGTCAACATTTGAATTCTTTTTTTCCAGAGACAGTTTAGCGTTAACACCAAGGGGTGTGGCTTATTGTGGGTGTGGTCTGTGTGGGGTGTGGCATGTAAAGTTTACGTTCTGGTATCGTACAGTCTTTCAAGAGCTGGGTATCTGGCAATGTCATTCCCCTTTTGTGACTGTGGTGTGCTTCTCTAGCTTTATGAAGCGAGTAAGAGCCACGGGTCTGACGAACGCGGGGTGGGGGAGAGGAGACGACAAGACACGCTCACAAACAGAACGGGGGGGGGAGGGCAAAATCGGGGCAGGGATGTGTGTGGGGGGGAGTGATGGATGGCTGCTAGTCTTAGAAGGGCAGAGTGTCTCTATACTTAATTCAAGGTTCCCAGGTTTTTATGAATCTATCCCGGTATCATTGACTGTACTGGTTAATGTTTCCATTCTACAAATTTGGTTTGAGATGCTTTATCCAGCCATTGCTTCACAGTTGGGGGAGTCTGTAAAGGTAACATAATACCTTTCAGGCACTGACAAGAGTCTCAACACACGAGATCAATGGAAAGCTGGAGCCATTATGCATGGCAACCACTAGGTGCTCACCATGTAGCAGAGCTAACTGTTAATCACCTCTTGCTCTGCTACTGATTACTGAGGCTGCAGCGCTACTGTCACAGACAGCTTTCCCAACTGTAATGTCTATTCTAATGGTAACATGTATTATATAACCATCAGGGGAGGCTGCGGTGCTACTGACACAGACTGCTTCCCCAACTCTAATGTCTATTCTAATGGTAACATGTATTATATAACCATCAAGAGGGGCTGCGGCACTAGTGACACAGAAAGCTTCCCCAACTCTAGTGTCTATTCTAATGGTAACATGTATTATATATACATCAGGGGAGGCTGCAGCACTAGTGACACTGACAGCTTCCCCAGTGTAATGTCTATTCTAATGGTAACATGTATTATATAGCCATCAGGGGAGGCTGTAGCACTACGGACACAGACAGCTTCCCCAGTGTAATGTCTATTCTAATGGTAACATGTATTAAAAAGCCATCAGGGGAGGCTGCAGCACTACAGACACAGACAGCTCCCCCCAGTATAATGTCTATTCTAATAGTTTCACACAAGATGTGTATGCTGGCACTGTCCCCAGTTTTAGGAAACCAAACTTGGACCTCACCGTGACTCTCCCTTGGTTTGTGTAACTCTACCGTAGGTGGTGCTCAGCTTGAGAAAACAGTCCAGTAAAGTCTTTGCACAAAAGGATAAGATGAAGTGCGGCAGCTCACCAAAATCGGTTAAAAGATGCTTTATTTGGACATAGAAGGCATCAATAGCAGGTACTATCCACAAATAAACAGAGCGACGGCCGTTTCACTTATAAAACGCTTCTTCTCGGCTCACAAAAACCGAGACGAGAAGAAGCGTTTGATACGTGAAACGGCCGTCGCTCTGTTTATTTGTGGATAGTACCTGCTATTGATGCCTTCTATGTCCAAATAAAGCATCTTTTAACCGATATTGGTGAGCTGCCACACTTCTTCATATGCTTTTGTGCAAAGTCTATTCTAATAGTAACATGTATTATATAGACATCAGGGGAGGCTGCAGCACTAGTGACACAGACAGCTCCTCTAGTGTAATGTCTATTCTAATGGTGACATGTATTATATAGACAACAGGGGAGACTCAGTATCTGTATGTAGCAGTGATAGTGATATGTAACTATGCCTGGACCAGGGCTTGTGCAGCTCTGTAATTCCTGATACAGCCATTGGTAGTGGCAGAGGAGCTGTATTGTCCATACTGCTGCCACAAAATGGGGGAGATTAAAATTTAAAAATGTACATTTTCTTTAGTAGTTTTCTCCCCCCAAAGTTATATAATGTTAAAAAATGTAAAATATATATATATATATATATATATATATATATATATATATATATATATATATGAAAAAGGGGTATGCAACAATAGCTATCTAAGACTAATCTTGTTTCCTTACATGATATATTTATAAAAATCTATAATTATTCCTAGAATTTACATTTTAAGGCTAGGTTCACACGATGTAACTGTGCGGCTGTATTTTTTATGCGGCTGTAAATGTGCGGGTGAAACTGCGGCCGTGGGAAAAAATAGACATGCGGCTTAAAACATACGGTCATTTACTTGGAAATCTGGTTCAACTAAAAATAACAAATAAAATCTTAAGAAAGTGATGCAAACACCTCTGGATGCATCTGGGAAAGCAGGGAACACAGTTTACATGAATCGCTATTACCGGGGTTTGCGATCCTCTGCAGTAATGCCGATGCCTCTCATGGTTAATATATTGAATTAATAAAACACATTTTCTTTGTAATAAAGTCCCTTTCATTGTTCAATAATTAAATGTAAACGATTCCATCATTTTGCAATTAAATATACTGTTAAAATAAATATATATATAAATAAATAAATGTATATTTATATATATATTTATTTTTTGACAGTATATTTAATTGCACAATGATGGATTCATTAGAATTAAATTATTGAACAAAGAAACTGTATTTATTTCCACGAAAATGTGTTTTATTAATTAAATATTAATTATTACAGGAAGCTCCATAAGCCGTTAATTCATATTCCCGGCAATAGAGCATTATGTACTAATCATCACTTTACTTTAATGAAAACATCAAATGTTTCTTCTAATTATGTTATGACAATAACATTATTAGAAGAAACATTTAGAATTATATGTGCGCTCAGCTGATTGGCTGATCGGCTGAGCGCACATATAATGAGCCGGTCCGCAGCACAGTGACTTCATTGTGCTGCGGACCAGCGAAGAGGACACATCGGGGTGAGTATAGAGCTCTCCCCACCCCCTCCCCAGCACTGCACCCCTCCCAGCAAGGAAGGGGGGTCACTTAACCCCTTCCTTGCTGGGATGGGTGCAGTCTGGCATCAGTCTGGCCCCCAAGGGGTTAAGGGGGATGCAATACATCCTCCCTTAACCCCTTGGGGGCCAGACTGTAAGCAGCGATCTGTAAAGATGCTGCATACTGTAAGGTGCACAACACCGCTCACAATGATGGGTGTTGTGCTCCTGTTTGTGTGTTTTTTGTGTGTTTCTCCCTTTTTGTTTTTCAGATATCGGTATCCTGGGGATTACGTCGGATTCCATGGACTACGTCGATGACCAGCGGTTGTTGTTTTAATTTTTTAAATAAAATGGTCAATGAGGGGTGTGGGGGTGTTTTTATTTGAATAAAAAAATTTTTTAACTTGTGTCTTGTCTTTATTTCTTTACTTTATAGACTTAGTAGTGGAAGCCGTCTAATAGACGGAATCCATTACTAAGTTGGGGCCTAGTGTTAGCCGGTATAAAATGGCTAACAGTAACCCCCTATTATTAGCCCAGTACCCAATGCCACCAGGGGTACTGGGAAGAGCCGGGTGCCAGTGGTCCTGGAGCGTCAAAATTGGCGCTCCTGGACCGGGCGGCAGCAGGCTGGTAAGATTTAGGCTGGGGAGGGCCTAAACCAATGGCTCTTCCCACCCTGGTGTTACCAGGCTGCTGTCGTTTGGTTTTAAACCCGGCTGGTTATAAAAATAGGGGGGACCCTATGCGTTTTTTTTAAATTATTTATTTATTTAATTAAAAAAAAAACGCATAGGGTCCCCCCTATTTTTATAACCAGCCGGGTTAAAAACCAAACGACAGCAGCCTGGTAACACCAGGGTGGGAAGAGCCATTGGTTTAGGCCCTCCCCAGCCTAAATCTTACCCAGCTGAGCCCACATATAATTCTAAATGTTTCTTCTAATAATGCTATTGTGATAACATAATTAGAAGAAACATTGGATGTTTTCATTAAAGTAAAGTGATGATTAGTACAGAAAGCTCTTTTGCCGGCAATATGAATTAACGGCTTATGGAGCTTCCTGTACTAATTAATATTTAATTAATAAAACACATTTTCGTCGAAATAAATTCAGTTTCGGTGTTCAATAATTTAATTCTAACGAATCCATCATTGTGCAATTAAATATACTGTCAAAAAATAAATATATAGATAAATATACATTTATTTATATATCTATTTATTTTAACAGTATATTTAATTGCAAAATGATGGATTCGTTAGAAATAAATTATTGAACAACGAAAGTGTCTTTATTACAAAGAAAATGTGTTTTAGTAATTTAATATATTAACTATTAGAGGCATCGGCATTCGGCATCATTGCCGGCTATTTTTGAAGTATTCCGTACGGACCGCCTGTCAATTCGGGGCCGCATATTCAGCCGCAAACAATGGTCTTGTTCATTTTTTACGGGTCCGTTTACGATCGGGCCGTAGATTCAGACATAGTGTGCACTGTGCAGCCGTATATCCTATACTTTCCAGCGTTCGCATGAACCACCAAAAATACCGCCGCACAATTACAGCCGCAAATACAGCCGCACAGTTACAGCGTCTGAACCTAGCCTAAAGGAGTGTTGCCACCTGACAAAGGGACTCCGTCTCCAGGGGGTGTTGTGTAGACCCTACCTCTATATACATAATTTCACCACAATTTTCAAGTAATTCAGGTACTAATGTCCTTATGTTAGGAACTGTCAGCTAACAGGTAGAATGACACGGACAAGTGAGCCCTAAACTGGACCCAGACCTGTATCCCTACCTACTTACCACAGTCTGCCCTAAATGGCAGCGGGTGACTTGGAGACAGTCCCTGTCCTGAGTAGGTGAAACACTGAACAACACAAGACAGACAACACACCACAGAGAGAAGTCGACAGTCCAGATAATAACTGACGGGTAGCAGAGGTACTGAATCACCAGGCAAAAGGCAAAGTCAAGGCAGGCTGCAAACAAGAGAAGTCAGAAAGTCCAGCGAGAGGTCAGGAATAGCAGAATAAACCACAAGAATAGGAGCAGAGTACACTGTATAGGTCATATACTGTAATAGCCAACAACTACTGCAGTCCCCAAGAAAATCTTATAGGGAGCCAGGAGACCAGGACAGAGCTGACTGGAAGGGGCTTCTGGCCCCAAACAAAAACACCTGAGCAGAGAAACTCTGACTGGCAACATAGCTCTCAGTCAGTGCGTAAAAAGACAGCTGAAGGGAGTTACAAACTCCTGCTGGTGATGCAGACCCCACGGCTACTCCAGTCGCTAAGGACGCTGTCTCTGTGGCGTCACCGGGGCCGGATGCCTGCCAGCAGTGGGCTGTGGCCGGGGCAGCGCCGGGACAGGTAAGTTACTAACATGTTATTTGCATTTTTTTCTATATTTTAAGTGATTGCTAAAACATTTTTATTTATATAAAAAGAATAATATTTTTATTTTAAAGGAGAAGTCTGGTGGGGGGAAGGGGCAAAAAATCATTAGGGGCAGGGGGTAGGGGTAAAATAAAAAAAAAACAACATGCTTATCGCTCCCAGTGCCCGTACTGCGCTGCATCACTGAACTCCCAGACCCCAACGGCTGTCATCTTCTCCTGGGTTCGGAATACGCCACCACCCAGGTTCGATGTCCCAGGCGGTGGGATTTAGCCCGCTCAGCCAATCAGTGACTGCTGCGGTGTCCTGCCCCAGTCACTGGCTGTCTGAGCAGGGGCATCCGTCAATCGGGTCGTGAAATAGCTAGAGGGGAGCTCAGAAGACAGCCGGCGGGGTCCAGGAGTGGGACGTGGCGTGGTGCAGCAACCGGGACAGGTGACTACAACTTCTTTTTCATGTTCCCCCAGCCAGATATAATTCCCCCCCAAAGTTCCTGTCACATAGAAATACAAGATCTGTAATGAAGTGACAGATGATGACTACAGGATAATATTAATGTTCTCTTCCATACTCACCAGACTTCACTGTGGACAGACAGAGGAGAAGCAGGATGAGGGAGGCCATAGTGTATTCATTATCCTGATAGAACTGAAAGTGAACCGGACTCTAAAAATGTGACGCCAGAAACTTCACATAAGGAAACGTTTTTGAGCTGTTACTGCATACAGGGAATGCCTGACTCAGTAAACGGCTGCGTATTGTCCAATAAGGAACGGAATCTGCAGATGATTATCAGTTACCAGGCAGAGTCAGGGACCGAACGTTGAAATTCATGTAGTTTACTTGGTGATCAGCAGCGTGATGGACAGAGAACACTGACACATACTGGTCATTACTATAACAACATTTTGTTTTCCATCCACAGAGTCATATGGGGACTTGTTTTTTTGCAGGACTAATTATACTTTGTAGTCATTGGTTTCAATTTACTATAAACTGTACAGAAGAACTAAAAAATAATTTTTGCTGGAAAGAATGACTCATTTTCTCAAGTTTTGGGGCTTTCATTATTATATATAATAACATAATATTATATATATATATATATATATATATATATATATATATATATATATATATATATATATATATAATTATAATATATATATTATATATTATTAACTTACATTAAAACTAACGTTCGCTTCATTCTATGGGTCCATAGGATTACAGTAATACCCAATGTATATAGTGTTTATATGATTTTACTACTTTTAAAAAGGAAAAAGACATTTTACATAATGTTTATCATTGCATTCTGCATTCCATTCTGGCCCCTATAAATGTTTTTATATTTCCATCTATGGGGCTGTACAAGGATATTGTGCAATGTAATCTGTCGTTTTTATCACTTTTTGTTTTAGATGGGAGTTTTTGATTAATTTTTACAAATATTTTTTCAGATAAATGATGATCAAAAATCTGCAATTTTTTTGGGTTCTGCACCAGAGATATCAAATATGCTTGTTTTTTTATTAGGGGGAAACTTTTTCTATATTTGTAAAAACATTTCTTCCACTTTGTAAGTCCCCATAAGGGACTTTTGTAATCAGTCATTAGACTGCTGCTACTGATCAATGCTATGCTATTACATAGCACTGATCAGTTAGATCTGGGCTCTGCTGGTACAGAAAGGTGATGCTCTAGTCACTCTCCCGACTGTATCTCAGGAGCACAGTGAGACCCGGTGTGATCAGTAACTTTTACATGTCTGATGAAATATCAGAAATTATTTGGGTGCAAAACGACGGCCTACATTACACCTCCTGTCAAACAGCCAAAAAAGACTTTGTGTGGTCATAGCCGTTTGTAGTAACGTTTGATATGTTATCAGACATGTAAAAAGTTACTGATCGCATTGGGTTTCACTGTGCTCCTGAGATACAGCTAGGAAGGTGCGCAGTAACATTACAGTTTATGGCTATGTTCACACTACGTAAAAGTACGGCCGTTGTTGCCATTGGCAACAATGGCCATACTTTGTACGGGTGAACACACCGCCTGTTCTTTTATGGAATCCCAGCTGGAGTGTATACACATGGTATACGCTCCAGCCGGGATCCCGTACGGGGCCGCAAATAACTGACATGTCAGTTAGGAAACCCTGTCTGTTCACACAATGAAGCGAGCAGCTCCAGCCGCTCACTTCACTGTGTGGTATGGGAAGCTCTGATGCGTCACGGAATGGCCGGTCTCTTCACGTAGTGGGAACATAGCCTATGGGTACAAACACACTGGGCGAATCTGCAGCGGATTTCTGGCTGAAAATTTGCAGCAAGACTCACTGCGGCGGGACAGCGCACTGATTTGCCGAGCGGGACGTGCTGGGAACCCGAAGCAAGTGTGTTTGTACCCTAAGGAGTAAAAGATGTTAGGCCAACCAGTGAGTGGTGTGCATTACAGGTGAAACCTGATGCAATCAGTAACTCCTGACAGGTCAAAAGCTATTCCAAATGACAGTAACACTTTAAAGGAGAAGAGGGCAGACCTCTTCTGCCCTGCTGAAAAGGGGAAGTATAAAAGAAATAACATGCTCTCATCTCTGAGTGAGGACCCTGTGATGTGTCAGGAGGTGGGACCCCGCTACGGCCGCTGAACGTTCCTAACACGTGACAACCCTAGTCCCTACTCAGACCAGAGGTCTGCCCAGACTTCCCCTTTAAGGAAAAAAAAAACTTCTAGTGGCAGAGCACAATCTAAATACATCATCTTTAATGAAGCAATTGAAGACTACTATGATCACAGTATTATTGTTCTCTTTATCCTGTACTCACCAGAATTCACTGTAGACGAACACAGAAGAAGCAGGATTAAGGATGATATATTATTATATCCTGATGAAGGTAAAAACAGGGTCCTCAAAATACGACGAGACATGGTGCATGGTAGGAAATAGATTCACATATAACTGACTACAGGAAGAGCAGAGCTGGTTGTACAACAGGAACCAATAGCAACGTGTATGAGACGCTGATCGCCAGTCACCAGGCAGAAGACACATGAAGAGGTTACAAGAGCCAGAAATGAGATGATTTACAGGAAATCATTCACACTCCTCTCAATCTATATTCAGTCTGGATTTTTTTTTAATTCAAAATAGAGAGACAATGCATTTAAACATTTTTTACAATTTTTTAAAATTGCATTTGTTTTTTTTATAATACACATCACGTTACAGCAGATCCTCATAGCCTCATAAAAGTAAATTGAAGGATTTAAAGACGCCAGTTCTGGTTTTGCACGTCCGTTTTCTACCTACATTTTTAGTAAAATTATCAAAATAGTAAAAAAAAAATGAATTGTTAAAAAATGGAACAAATACAAGTGAAACACAGACGACTTATACTAAAATATGGATACAATAAGGAACAAAATAACTGAATAAATTATTAATTAAATTATTAAAAAAGAAAAAATATTAATATTTACATGATTTATGTATACATACTTAACATGGTGTTAAAGGACACAGGAGCGGTCTATGCTTCAGCATTACATATCACAAAGAGTTTTCCAATAAGTAACAGTGTCAGCAGGATCTGGCTGTACTCTGTAGTAGAGCGGTGGGAACACGTTTTCTTTACTGCTGAAAGAAAATACACTAGGGATATAGGTTAAACTTTTTTTTAACCCTATTCACTACATAACTATGTAAATATTTACTTGTCTCTAATTTATTCATTTTGCGCCCTCTATGGCAGAACTCTGAATTGCATTTATAACTTAACGGCTGATTTCCCGTAAATGGTGTGATGAAGCCCATAGCGAAAGTAGAGCAATACTGCCACCTGGTGGACATTACTATAACAACTAACTAAGCAGTCTCTTAAAGCGACACCAAATAATCGCAGTTTAAAAAAAGCATCAAACTCTATTGGTTTGTTTTTTAAACCCCTAACATCAAGTACAAAAAATAACAACTAAAAAATAGCATGGCATGCTTCAGTATTGTATCCAGCGAAAATGACTGGAAACTTAATAGACCCAATCGGTGTAATAGATGTCAGAGCTAAATAGGATTTTTTGCACAGAATAAAATTTTATGTTTTTATGACATGTTGGGGGAAATTTATCATTCAGTTTAATAACTGATTTTTTTCTGTGAAATATTTCTATTGTGCGCAAAAAACCTTTGTAAATGTTGTGCAATTAATAATAATTTAATAATAATTTTTATTTATATAGCGCCAACAGATTCCGCAGCCCTGTACAATTCTGGGAGTACAGATTAGGGAACCTGATAATCCTGCTTGAAAAGATGAGTTTTGAGGGCATGTTTGAAGCTTTGGGAATTGGTGATATATCTGAGTGCAGCTCGGGTAAAGTCCTGAAGACGGGAGTGAGAGGTGCGGATAAGGCCCAAAAACTCAAACAGGAGTAAATTTTACACCAGGTCAGGAGGCAGCGGAAAGCTGTGCAAAAATGTGGGCAATTTTTTTTTTTCATTTTGATCAACAGTAAATGAGTTTAACACAACTGCACAGTCTAAAAAATTGTTTCATATTCATTTAGATGAATAACAATAAAAAAAAAATTGCACACTTTTTTCAGCATGCAGATATTGCTACATAAGTACAGTGGAACAGGGACAATAAGCACAAAACAAGATTATTAATGGACAAAGACTTTATATATATATATATATATTTCACAGAAACAAATACAAAGTATCCACCCACTGCTGATGTTCGGAAGCCCCAAAGAGAGCAATAGCTGTGCACACCGGAGCTCTGGTTATTCAGGGGCACAGTTGTGTTTTTTTCTTCTGATCAATGGTCAGACCCCCCACCAATCTGCTAGCTATGCCCTATTTTGTGGGCCTAATTAAAGGGGTTGTTCAGGAGTTTAATAAATTAGCCTAGCAATATATGTTCTAAATAAAAAAAATCATAATTAAATAATTCTCATAGGTCAGCCCTGGAACAGCAAAGGTCCATGGTGGTGGGTCCTACATGATGACAGTATATTGTGGTTGGTCCTACATGATATGGGTTATACATGATGATAGTCTGTTGTGGTGGGTTATACATGAGAGCAGTCCGTTGTGGTGGGTTATACATGATGACAGTCCGTTGTGGTGGGATATACATGATGACAGTCCGTTGTGGTGGGTTATACATGATGATAGTCCGTTGTGGTGGGTTATACATGATGACAGTCCGTTGTGGTGGGTTATACATGATGACAGTCCGTTGTGGTGGGTTATACATGATGCCAGTCCGTTGTGGTGGGATATACATGATGACAGTCCGTTGTGGTGGGATATACATGATGACAGTCCGTTGTGGTGGGTTATACATGATGACAGTCTGTTGTGTTTGGTTATACATGATGACAGTCTGTTGTGGTGGGTTATACATGATAGCAGTCTGTTGTGGTGGGTTATACACGATAGCAGTCTGTTGTGGTTGGTTATACATGATGACAGTCTGTTGTGTTTGGTTATACATGATGATAGTCTGTTGTGGTGGGTTATACATGATGACAGTCTGTTGTGGTGGGTTATACATGATGATAGTCTGTTGTGGTGGGTTATACATGATAGCAGTCTGTTGTGGTGGGATATACATGATGACAGTCTGTTGTGGTGGGTTATACATGATAGCAGTCCGTTGTGGTGGGTTATACATGATAGCAGTCCGTTGTGGTGGGATATACATGATGACAGTCTGTTGTGGTGGGTTATACATGATAGCAGTCCGTTGTGGTGGGATATACATGATAGCAGTCCGTTGTGGTGGGATATACATGATAGCAGTCTGTTGTGGTGGTTGGTTATACTAGATGACAGTCTGTTGTGGTGGGTTATACATGATGCCAGTGTATTGTGGTGGGATATACATGATGACGCATAAAGCAGGGGAAATATAAAATTACCATTGTTTCCTACAGTAAAAGCCGCCTTTCTTACTATTTCCTCTATCATATAGGAACAGCACAAGGCTCTTTCACATAAGGACACAACAATCACACATTTTTCAGCATTCTCCCAGGTGTCACACAGGTACATAACAGCTATGAGTGCCATCATCTTGCGGCTACATGATCGCTATTTCTCTGTTATTTCCAGTTCACACAATACAGAGAACTTATTAAGAATATACATCAAATCTGAGCAGCTTCTTTTTCTTCAAAATGCGTCATAAAATGAGACCAATGATCAGGGTAGAGAGTCTTTTTTATGGTTTTCTGTCACTCTGAATAGCAGCTGTACAAGACATCATCCTGCAATCTTCTCTCCCCAAGCTCCCAGATAAGCAGTGAGCTTTCTGACCTGTGAATCCAGCGTTTTACGTGCCCAGACAGTCTCCAAACTGTACAGCTGTTTCTCTGCTCTCCCTGCTCACTCATCCCCCTCGGCCCCTTCTCCCTCCTTTGATTATAATGGACTCGGCAAACCCATCTTCATGGGTGATAAACTTCAGTCACATCCCATATACTCTCTATTGAGATTATGATATTGTTTGGTTTATTAGGTTACAGATGGTATACAGTTATACAGCAGCAGCTATATATGTTATATGTATAATGAAGAGGCAAATCCTTGTGGACTGGGAGTTTCTCAGCAGAAAATAATACAGAATAAGCAATTGTCCTTGAAGCGAATGGGTTTAGACTCATAGGGGGAGATTCATCAAACATGGTGTAAAGTAGAATTGTCTTAGTTTCCCCTAGCAACCAATCAGATTCCACCTTTCATTTTCCAAAGAGTCTGTAAGGAATGTATAATGGAACCTGATTGGTTGCTAGGGGCAACTGAGGCAATTCTACTTTACACCATGTTCGATAAATCTCCCCCATAATGCACAAAAGTGTCCTTGTATGTGTCTGCAAACCATCAGGTGACGGCTCTTAAGGGTTTCGTATCCACAGAGGGGTGAGTATACAGAGGGGTGAGTATACAGAGGGGTGAGTGTACAGAGGGGTGAGTGTACAGAGGGGTGAGTGTACAGAGGGGTGAGTGTACAGAGGGGTCTGTATACAGAGGGGTGAGTATACAGAGGGGTCTGTATACAGAGGGGTCTGTATACAGAGGGGTCTGTATACAGAGGGGTCTGTATACAGAGGGGTAAGTATACAAGCACTGTCACTGCGGAGGGGTCTGATCGGAGATCTTTCTTAATCCCAACGGAGTCTGTAAAATAAAAGAGAAAATATCCTGAATAAATGTCATCATAAATGTCAGTGACCACCATGTAGATTATTCTGTGCACAGTTCTGGAAACCACAACACAAATTATTAGACGTAAAAGGATGAAGCTAGAAAACTTTCAAATAACAACTGCATTAACATGTGTATATAGTTTAGGAAACCACATCTATCTATATATATATATGTGTGTGTGTGTGTGATTTATTCATCTTTTACTTACATCACGGAGCCTCAGTTTAAATCATTGTATCCTGGGATGGGAGTGTAACCTACGGAAGATGAGAAGACCTCAATGAAGACCATATTACAGTAAAGTACAAAAATATTGACAGTTTATTGTGATATCTGTCAGTTTCTATATACCTAATAATGTACATCCAGCAAAGCGTCAGATCAGCTTACACCCTATATGACTATGTATATACAGCGCTGCATTTCTAATGCTGAATACAGTATAATGTTACATGCTGGAAATTATTGTTAGTGATTCATACTGGAGACTATTGGTTATGTATAATAACTAGAGATGAGCGAGTAGTGAAATATTCAACTTTTGAGAATTCGAATCAAATAGGCACCGAGATTCGACCATTCGAACGAGTATTCGATCCCATTATAGTCTATGGAAAATAAATTAGCAGCACTTGGAAATCCAAATTTGACCACTTGGAGGTCACCAAGTCCCCCATGAAACCTCCCTAGATGATGCCAACACCTCCGGAATGACACTGGGACATTAGGGGGAGCATACCTGGGTGCACCCAACACCCCAAAATCGCAGTATAATGCCACTCTCTGCAGTTGTGAAGGAAAAATATTTGTTAACACTTTGCGAATGTTTATGGCAATGTTCTAGACATTGTACTGTGATCTGTATCTTTCCCCAGGTGTTTGTTCTTCATCCCCACAAACGATTAGTATTGTGCTTTTATTATAGTGGGTTTCCATAAAAAATGACCCCCTATAGTCCCTAAACCTGGATCACCAGGACTGTTAGATGGTACCGCCGCACATAGCATCTATTCTGCAGATTGTCACCATCTGGTAATCCCCATATATTCATACAATTTGGTGCATACATCAGTGGCGGATTTTGGTGTGAATTATGTAAATTACAGGAGGGATCTCTAGACTACATGTTCTGTAACGTATACCTGCTGTAAAGAGTATCTACCTACAGCCACAAGATGGCTGCCCCCATTACCAAGTACAGAAACCAATTTAAAGGCGTAGTTCTGCAAACATTTCTTCTTTCAAATCAACTGGTGCCAGAAAGTGCCAGAGATGTGTAATTTCCTTCTAAAAAGAAAATCTCCAGACACCAGCTGCTGTATGTCCTACAGGAAGTGGTGTATTCCTTCAGTTTGACACAGTGCTCTTCAGACTGGAAAGAATACACCACTTCCTGCAGGACATACAGACTGATAAGTACTGGAAGACATGACTTTTTTAATAGAAGTAAATTACAATCTTACAAAAAAAGTACTCGTCAGTATCTGGTTTTGACTGAAAAAGTATAGGTAATACATTCCAGCCCGTGATTGGCTGAGAGGACAGGTCCTGCTTTAATGTGTTGTCTCAAAAACAGGCAAAAGAGGTGAGTATTGAGGGACAGGAAGCTGCTGCGTTGACACTTGCGGTGGACCAGGGTCAGGGGTGAGTATGTATAGGTTTTTGTTAAAGCGTAACTGTCATGTTTTTTTTTTATTGCAGAAATCAGTAGTATAAGCGATTTTAAGAAACTATGTAATAGGTTTTATCAGCCAAAAAAGCCTCCTTCTGTACTCAAGAAGCAATTTCCCAGCCTCCCCCCCTGACTTCTTATCTGTGCATTATCAGGCAAACACGTCTTCATTACAGAGAAGCCAGTGAAGATGGGTTCCGCTGTGTCCATTCTATCCTATGAAGGGGGGAGGGGCTGAGGGGGATGAGGGAGCAGGAAGAGGTGACATGAAGGTCAGCTGTTTGTAGACTGTCTGGGCACCTAAAACGCTGGATTCTGGGGTCAGAAAGGTCAGTGCTTATTTATGAACTTACTGAGAGAAGATTGCAGGGTGTTGTGCTGTGCAGGACTGCTCCGTGCTCAGTCACTCCTAACAGCCCCTCCCTTCTCCATAGCCACATAATGGAGACAGAAATCCTGCTTCTTCTGATGTGAGGGGGGAGGCTGGGAGATTGCTTTTTCAGTCCAGAAGGAAACTCTTTTAGTACATAAAACCTATTACAGAGTTTCTTAAAATTGCTTGTACTGTAGATATTTATTGTTTTCAGAAAAATGACCCTAAAATGACAGTTACGCTTTAAGGGTACAAACCCACTTGACGTATTTGCTGCGTGAATCAGTCTTAAAAATAAGCAGGCAAAACGCAGGTTGGCTTTATACAATTGTTCTGCGTTCAAATACGCAATTGCGTATTTTTGAAGCGTGAAGCTTGTTGTTAGCAAAGCATCAGTTGTTAACAACCTGTGCGAAAAACACATGTAGCTTCATGCTTCAAAAATACGCAATTGCGTATTTTAACGCAGAACAATTGTATAAAGCCAACCTGCGTTTTGCCTGCTTATTTTTAAGACTGATTCACGCAGCAAATACGTCAAGTGGGTTTGTACCCTAAAGCTTAAAGGGCTATATAAATTTGCCATAAAACTAACATGGTATAAAAGGTGGAAATTCACTTTAAGAGACAACAGCAGCCGTGGACAAAGCCTCATTCATGTCATTTGTCTATGTTCTTATGATCTTACCGCTTCTCTTGGCGTTCCTCCAGCATAAAGCTCCTGCAGTCACGCTGATCAGTCCCAGCGCAAAGATCACTGCAGAGACGCTGATCTTAATGATCTGGATGGAGGTCAAACCAGGTTCTGTGTGAGTGAGAAGGAATGGATGAGACTATTATAGAGTCACAATGCTTCATTCTACTCAGAGAGACAGAGGGAAAGTGATACCTATAGATGAAGACATCTGGATTAACCCCTTAAAGGGAATACTATATATCAACTATATTTGCGGCTGAGAGCTGTAGACAGTGTTAGATTGTTATAGAGTAAAAAAGAAGATCGTACCTTATGTAGAGATGATGATGATTGGTTGCAAAACTTATAAAATCACCTTTTAATTTCTTATCCAAGTGTCAAGGAGGCAGGGCCAGGCTGCTTGAGTGTCACTGGCATATCTCGCCCTTGCTATCACCTCCCATCCCCTGCTTGACTGATGTACAGAGCTGTAAGGAGGTGGGGCAGGTGAGGAGGCAGGCCAGGCCATGGCAAAAAGCATATACCGTAAGTGTCCTCACCGATCCCCCATCGATGGTTACATACCTTTCCCTACGCTGCTCCTAGCCCCGGATTCAAACTTTTACAAATGATCCCATGTTTACATCATGGCACCTGGGCAGGATACTACCTCTCCCAACATGCATTGCACCTTAGAGTCGGCTGCTTGGTACCCACCCACCACTGACTCTTTCTTTCTGCTTTGGCCGGGTGATCACTGATAGACGTGTTACAGAATAAATGGAGGGGTGGTACCCATGCATAGCCGCAGCTCCTTTCAGAAATGTGGCATTCCCATACTAGAAATCGTGCAAGACTCCGGCGGTCAGACCCCCGTGCACTATTCTGTAAATACTGTGGACAGGGCATAACTTGTCAAGATGAGAATTTCCCTTTAACAAAAAATTGTAAAAGTAGGAGTCCGGACACTTACAAACATAAAAAAGATTAATATAAATTTTGAATTTTTTACATTAATTTTTTTACAGGGGTATTCCGCTTAAACATAATTCTCCTGATATGTTGCTGCCCATGGTGAGACTAACAATTCCTTCCATACTTATTATTATCTATTTAGTCTCCTTCTCTGAGTTCTGAGTTGCTGCTTTCTACTGAAGACACAAAAATCTGTGTGTGAACTTTTCTCCCTGTCTCCCCCCCCCCCTCCCTTCTAAAACATCTAATGTAAACAACCCACTGGCAGGCTTTATCTGCTGTACTGTAGCTTCTTTGTAATGCTGGGGGGGTCATTCTGAGGTCAAGTTGCTGATTTACTCCCAGCATTACAGAATTGCTGCAAAGTTGCAGACAGGGACTTGTTTACATCAGCCGTCTCAGAAGGGAGGGGGGAGGAGTGAGAGATGAAGAGTAAAGCTCACACACAGATTTTTGTGTCTTCAGCAGAAAGAAGCAGCTCCGAACTGGGGGAAGGAGACTGAATAGCTAATATCAAGTATGGAAGGAATTGTTAGTCTTACCATGGGCAGCAACATGTGAAAAGTTATGTAAGATACCAAGGCAGTTTTAGATCTCACATGCAGGCAAGTTTCTCATACTTACCCCAAGTCTTCATCATGGGATTATCAAGGCTTCCGTGGTCTACCAGACAAGTGTAGTTGTCTCCAGGAAGGGAATCTCTCAAATCTAGTTTTAAAACAACCTGGTAGGTCCAGTCTCCAGAAGGTACAGCCTGACGTTCATTCTTGACCACAGTCTTCTTATTTTTAATCCAGGCCACCACAATGTCTTGCGGATAGAAGCCCCAAACGTAGCAGATTAGTACTGGGAGATTTTCCCCATTAAACTGATCTGGAGAATATACCTCCATAGACGGTTTTACTGCAGAGAAAGGAAATCATATATATTAGATGAAAAAAGAAAGAAGAGTTGTATAAAGAAGTTTTCCCATCCACAGGCAGACACAATAATGGCACAGCTGTTTCAGGCTGGCTGCCCTTCCTCTGGCCAGGAATAAAGGCAGCCAGACCGAAATGGCTGTCCCTGCTGCACCTCTGTCATGGGCTTTACCTCCACGAAACAGGCTGTAGCCTGACCATTCAGCCGCATGGCTAATCGTTTTACCCCCCCCCCCCCCCCAGTTCTCCTATATTTGTATGAAATAAAGAAAAGAGTCTCCAGAACGGTGAGTGCCACTTGTTTCTTTTTTTTTTCTACACACTTTATAGTAGTTATATTCTTGTATATAGGAGCAGTATTATAGTAGTTATATTCCTGTATATAGGAGGCAGTATTGCAGTTATATTCTTGTATATAGGTGCAGTATTATAGTAGTTATATTCCTGTATATAGGAGCAGTATTATAGTAGTTATATTCCTGTATATAGGGAGCAGTATTATAGTAGTTATATTCCTGTATATAAGAGCAGTATTATAGTAGTTATATTCTTGTATATAGGGGCAGTATTATAGTAGTTATATTCCTGTATATAGGGGGCAGTATTATAGTAGTTATATTCTTGTATAAAGAAGGCAGTATTATATATATATATATATATATATATTTAACATCTCCTGCAGTATATGTCTAACTATCTACATGTATTCTAGCTGGATTATTATAACTCACCTCTTTTCATCACCGTCCCATTCCAGAACGCCTTCATGTTCTCTTTGCATCTTTTCTCCTCAGATTTCACATAATATAACATGTCCATTTTATTGTTGAATTCTTCAGTATAAGCGTCCACTACTGTTTCCATTTGATCGATAGAATCATAAGTGAAAAACTTTTCTACAGAGTTATTATATCCCAGCGCTGGAACGTGATTAAATGTAATATCATAATGAAATGTCACATTTCCTCGCCCATCCTCTCCGTAACTGCACAACGAAATCTCCTGCATAACGTAACCTGCCATAAAGACACATCAAAAGGAAAGCAATGTAAACTTATATGCAACACAAACATTAATCAATATTAGCTATATTAGGATTGGCTTTAATGTTCTGGCTTTAATGTTCATGTTACTGTGTCCTCTAGGTGGCACTGGTGAGCAAAAGCTAATACAGAACATGATAGTGGAAGGTTATGTTACTAATACAGCGACGTGTTTCTCATACCTAAAGAGAGAGATGGAGAGTGAGAGAGATAAAGAGAGAGAAGAGTATAACAATGCAGTGATCTGTGAAGCGTGCGCTGTACCTGATACAGGGAGAGCACCGTATACCAACAGGAGCCACGGTAGTAACCTGCTCATCTCGGCTGTCCTAGTCCATATGTCAGTGTAAGCTAAAATCTTCAACATAGGCTGCCAGACAATGGGAAATAAGGAGTAAGATGACATGATTAGTTACTAGGGAGAAGCTGATTCAAAGACGCACGCTACTTTCTGAGAAGAATTTGAGGAAGTTCTGCACAGATCCCGGCTGGGTTCACACTACGTATATTTCAGTCAGTATTGTGGTTCTCATATTGCAACCAAAACCAGGAGTGGATTAAAAACACAGAAAGGATCTGTTCACATAATGTTGAAATTGAGTGGATGGCCGCCATATAACAGTAAATAACGGCCATTATTTCAATATAACAGCCGTTGTTTTAAAATAACAGCAAATATTTGCCATTAAATGGTGGTCATCCACTCAATTTCAACATTGTGTGAACAGATCCTTTCTGTGTTTTTAATCCACTCCTGGTTTTGGTTGCAATATGAGGACCACAATACTGACTGAAATATACGTAGTGTGAACCCAGCCTTATACACGAGTCATTTTTATTTTAGGGTTGTGCAGCAGGGAGGCCCAGATCTGCCTCCTGGGTGCTAGCTCTACCGCAACCAGCAACCTCCCCGCCCCCAACATACACATACTCACCTGGTGCGACAAAGTCCCCTGTGTGTCACTCGTGCATCGGGATGCTGGAAAAACTATAGAAAGCCAGGAGATTGTACCGCACTGGGTGAGCATGTGTGTGTGGATTATTATTATAGGGTACAGGATTATTGAGGAGCCATAGCAGAAAGCTGTGCTGGGCCCAGTAAATCCAAGCTACACTCCAGCTTTTTACCATTTTCTTTTGTATGTTCAATTTATTATTGTCCTACCCCTGAGATGTCTCTTCCAATACTCGTTCCTGACAATCGGCCCATGTAAAAGGGTCAGTGATCGGCCAAACAATGATTGTATCTTTTCTGCAGCCAATAAATTAATAACCCCTTACGGACGTGTTCATACAGTCAGGTTTTTAATTGCTATTATTGAAGCCAAAGCCAGGAACAGAGTCATAAATGGAGAACAGGTCATAAAGGAAAGACTGAGATTTTTCCTCTTTTCACATCCAGTCCTGGCTTTGTTTTTATTATTCGCAATTAAAAACCTGAATGTGTGAACGCACCATAAAGCGAGGATGTGTCGGGCACAATAATAGGATTAATTGCCCCATGATTAATGACGTGCTAATGAGCACAATCACAGGGATCAGCAGAGAGACTCATGGATCATTTACAATGCCGTTATATGTGTACATCCCATATATCTCTCTGCAATAAAAAGCTCATGGATCTACACCAAGTGGGCATCTCTTGTCCTCATGCCCATATCCTCCTCCACAGCCTCTTCCCTCATCTTCCTCCTTAGTCTCCATGTCCGCCTCCCACATTATCGTCTATGTCCTCGATGGTCCTCCATGTAGCTTTCAAGCAAAAACAAATCAGTGTGTAAGACCGCTAGGCTCTACCAGCCACACTGCTGTAACAGATTTCTGGGAATCTTTTAGGGTTCTATTAGGCTAAAGATACTAAGAGCCAATCTTGAGATATGTCCCATTTATAATTAGAATATTCTCTTATTACAATGGGGCCCAGGTCTCCGCTAATCACCACTTTTAGGTCTCTGTCTCAACTAAAGCAAATGCCTGCTCAGCCAATCACTGACTGGGGGAGGGGCACCACTACGGGCAATGACTGGCTGAGCGGGTGTTTCCTGAGTCAAGATGGAGACCAAGAAGTGGTGAACAGTGGAGACACTGTCACCATCAGTAGTGGTTGGGATTGGACAAGGTGGGCACTGCTTTTTTATTTATTTTTTTAACCTAGTCTAATTATGTTTTACCGTCAAACAATAACTTGAAAGAGTTGTTGTCATTTATATAAACCTTTGACATGTTGTATGAACACGTCAAATGCTTAAATTGCACTGGGTCTCAGTCAGGAGACCCGCTGAGATTGTGAGTTTAAGCCAGGTGAAGCGCAGAGTTGCACACTTCACTTTCTGGCTGGCCGCCCGATTTGCCTGATTACAGGAGTCGGGGTCCATAGACTTATACGGGAGTCATCTTTGTGTGATTCGTGAGACTTAGGGCGATCTAAACTTTTGACATGTCTGGGGAAAAGCTTATATATACGACAACACTGATTTAGCATTGGTTTTCCACCACAAAGTAAAGATGGTATTGTCGTCAGTGCTAGTCCAGCACACAGGTGTGATGTTAGTGTGGTGTCCCACTAGGGCTGTTACTATTATTCACACCCTTCACAAAAGTCTGTACTTTTTGTGGTCTTATTATAGCTAAAGTAGTATTAAGAGTTGACCACTAGATGTCGCTGTATTATGAATTGATGTTTGGAAGTTGCACAGCTGAAGGATCACAAAGGGTTATTGTGTTTATGTGTACCAGAATCTGTGAACCAGTAGGATTTCTGCTTTCTACTCTCCTATCACCTCTTCTCTTTTTTCTTCTATTGCACTCTGTTTACCCAATCACAGCGCACCCTACACGCTGTAGAGGAAGTGAGTCACGCGGGAAAGAGGAAGCGTAGTTCAGTCTTAGTCAGTACTCCGCATGGGAAGGACGCAACACACTACACTACTACTGAGAAGTGAGAAGAGAGCACAGTTGCTGAGGTGCAGAGAGAGCTGAGGGAGAGCACAGTTCCTGAGGTGCAGAGAAAGCTGAGGGAGAGCACAGTTCCTGAGGTGTAGAGAGAGCTGAGGAGAGAGCTGAGGGACAGCACAGTTCCTTAGGGGAGGAGAGAGCTGAGGGAGAGGACAGGTCCTGAGGGAGGAGAGAGCTGAGGGAGAGCACAGTTTCTGAGGTGCAGAGAGAGCTGAGGAGAGCATGGCTCCTGAGGGGAGGAGAGAGCTGAGGAGAGAGCACAGCTCTCCAAAGTTGCAGTAAGCCTATGAACTGTATCTCGCAGCTCGGGTGTCAGCAGGTAACCCTCAGCATTCCGCTCATCCCAGGTATCAAGGTCTGGGGCCTGTGTCACCCCCTAGGAAGGTTCAGCCGAGTGGGCATAAGGTGGTGTGAAGACTAACTCAAAGTCAATACTCGGGCACAGGTGTTCTTCTTCTTCTTCTGAGTATTCTACCTCATCCTCCAACATCCCGGCAGAGCACAGTACTACATGGGTTGTAACTCTCACGGCATCCTCCTCTCTGCTACTCTGCTTCTTTGTATTACTCAGAACACTGCTCAGTCAACACTACTATATCCTACAGTCATGGCCAAAAGTTTTAAGAATGATACAAATATTAATTTTTACAAAGTCTACTGCTTCAGTTTTTAAAATGGCAATTTGCATATAGTCCTGAATGTTATAAAGAGTGATCAGCTTAACAGCAATTACTTGCAAAGTCAATATTTGCCTAGAAAATGAACTTAAACCCCCAAAACACATTTCAACATCATTGCAGCCCTGCCTTAAAAGGACCAGCTAACATCGTTTCAGTGATTGCTCCATTAACACAGGTGTGGGTGTTGATGAAGACCGGGCTGGAGATCAATCTGTCATGATTAAGTAAGAATGACAGCACTGGACACTTTAAAAGGAGGCTGGTGCTTGGCATCATTGTTTCTCTTCTGTTAACCATGGTTATCTCTAAAGAAACACGTGCAGTCATCATTGCTCTGCACATCAAGAACTTTAAGGAGAGAGGTTCCATTGTTGCCAAAAAAGCTCCATGGCGCCCAAGAAAGACCAGCAAGCGCCAGGATTGTCTCTTAAAAGTGTTTCAGCTGCGGGATCGGGATACCAGCAGTGCAGAGCTTGCTCAGGAATGGCAGCAGGCAGGTGTGAGGGCATCTGCATGCACTGTGAGGCGGAGACTCTTGGAGCAAGGCCTGGTCTCAAGGAGGGCAGCAAAGAAGCCACTTCTCTCCAGAAAAAAACATCAGGGACAGACTGATGTTCTGCAAAAGGTACAAGGAGTGGACTGCTGAGGACTGGGGGAAAGGTCCAGGGAGTGGACTGCTGAGGACTGGGGGAAAGTCATTTTCTGTGATGAATCCCCTTTCCGATTGTTTGGGACATCTGGAAAACAGCTTATTCTGAGAAGATGAGGTGAGCGCTACCACCAGTCTTGTCTCATGCCAACTGTAAAGCATCCTGGAACCATTCATGTGTGGGGTTGCTTCTCAGCCAAGGGAATCGGCTCTCTCACAGTCTTGCCTAAAAACACAGCCATGAATAATGGTCCCAGAATGTCCTCCAAGAGCAACTTCTCCCAACCGTCCAAGAGCAGTTTGGCGATCAACAATGCCTTTTCCAGCATGATGAAGCACCTTGCCATAAAGCAAAGGTGATAACTCAATGGCTCAGGGAACAAAACATAGAGATTTTGGGTCCATGGCCTGGAAACTCCCCAGATCTTAATCCCATTGAGAACTTGTGGTCAATCATCAAGAGACGGGTGTACAAACAAAAACCAACAAATTCTGACAAAATGCAATCATTGATTGTGCAAGAATGGACGGCTATCAGTCAGGATTTGGTCCAGAAGTTGATTGAGAGCAGCCGGGGAGAATTGCAGAGGACCTGAAGAAGAAGGGTCAACACTGCAAATATTGACTTGCTGCAGTAACTCATCTAACTGTCAGTATAAGCTTCTGTTACTCATAATATGATTGCAATTATATTTCTGTATGTGATAAAAACATCTGACAAACACACATAAAAACCAGAGGGCAGCAGATCATGGGAAAATATAATATTTGTGTCATTCTCAAAACTTTTGGCCATGACTGTACATTACACTTCTACTACAGATCAGGTTGCTGTATTGTCAAGTATTTGGAACTATTGTCAAGAGTGTTATCAAGTGCTTTATCCAGAGAAACCTCATACTGTTGAATCTGTATGACCTGCTGCACATTTGCAACTATTAAACCGGCTTATCTACACTCAAGAGACTCTGTGATTTTCTCACTACTCACCAACACAGCACACACCACTGTGAACACACAGACAGTAACATACATACAGACATTACATATATAACACAGACACTTATATATGATATGTTTATAGAATGCACACAAAGTGACAAACATCATAAGTTACTTAAACATTGACATAAAGACAGTTACATAAATATATACAGACATTACATATACACATACAGACACATATGTATATCGTGAACTATAACAGAATTGTCGGATGTCGCTCATCTACATGCCCAATGAAACAGAGGAAACACTAAGTTGTAATGGAGATCTTATGTGCAGTAATATGCTGAAATGTTAAAGGGGGATTCCACTCAGACATAACTTTTGATATGTTGCTGCCCATGGTGAGACTAACAATTCCTTCCATACTTGTTATTATCTATTCAGTCTCCTTCTCCCAGTTCTGATTTCCTGCTTTATGCTGAAATCACAAAAAACTGTGTATGAGCTTTTTTCTCTGTCTCCCCTCATCCCCCCTCCTTTCTGAGATGGCCAATGTAAACAAGTCCCTGGCAGGCTGTATCTGCAACTTTGTAGCTTCTTTGTAATCCTGAGGTCAAGTTGCTGATGAATTCACTGTCATTATTCCTCCTGACATTACAAAGTTGCAGATAGGGACTTGTTTACATCAGCCGTCTTAGAAGGGAGGAGGGGGAAGGAAGGAGACGGAGAGAAAAGCTCACACACAGATTTTTGTGTCTTCAGCAGGAAGCAGAAGCTCAGAACTGGAGGAAGTAGACTGAATAGATAATAACAAGTATGGAAGGAATTGATAGTCTCACCATGGGCAGCAACATATCAAAAGTTCTGTGTGAGTAGGATACCCCTTTAAAGCAGAAGTCCTGGTGTCTATAAGTGTGTGTTGGGGGGAATGCTCTCTATTTTCCTCAGCATTGGTTGTTCAGTTATATTAGGTCGCAGATATGTCAGTGACTTCACCCTAGATACAATGACTAATAGGAGTGTGACATCTCAGCCTGCCGCTCTGTTCCTCCATGCTTTATACTGCAGCTCTGCTTTTTCAGATTGGCTACTGTGTATCTGTACAAGCCCATCACATAGTCCCTGGTTCTCAGAATCACCACCAGGTGGATCCTTACTGATCTCTCCCTTACTGATCTCTGGATTCCTCTGTTTCATGAGTCTGTTAGATGGGGAAGCAGCGCCTATCGTTCTCCAGATGTTGTGCGCACCCCTGGTAGAAGGGGACTGGGGATTCAGACGCGGAGCGGATACTTGAGTGTTCCTCTACTAACAGCTCCCCGTCTATAGAGTCTGTCTCACTGTCTTCCCCAAGATCCCTCTCTTCTTCCATGAGTAGCTGTGAGTCACGGGAAGCCAGTGAGGATGTGGAGTGACTAGTGATGGACCCCATTCTGTATAAGGAAACTAGTGAATGAGGCAAACATGGTGCAAAGATGTGACGCCAAGGACAGGAAATGGTGGGGGAGAAGGGACGGTCATCTACAAGACAATGGGAAGAGTTAGTTGTACAACAATAGTACAGATGGTGCAAATAATATAGTATCTCTGTGTTTCCTGGAACAAATTAACGCTGGTTGTAGGTGCCAGGAAGACAATTCAGCCATTAAAGGGGAACTCTGGCAATCTTTTTTCCAAATCAACTGGGGTCAGAAAGTTATATAGATTTGTAAATGACTTCTATTTAAAAATGGCCATTCTTCCAGTACTTATCAGCTGCAGTATGTCCTGCATGAAGTGGGGTATTCTTTCCAGTCTGACACAGTGCTCTCTGCTGCCACCGCTGTCTATGTCAGGAACTGTCCAGAGCAGCAGCAAATCCCCATAGAAAACCTCCCCTGCTCTGGACAGTTCCTGACATGGACAGAGGTGGCAGCAGAAAGCACAGTGTCAGACTTCCAGTAGGACATATAGTAGCTGATAAGTACTGGAAGACAGGAGATTTTTAAATAGAAGTCATTTATAAATCTGAATAACTTTTTGACACCAAGTGATGTCTTAAAAAAAAAAAAAAAAAAAAAGTTTCACTGGAGTTTCCCTCATTTTTGTTGTTTTGTTTTTTTTTGCAGAAATCAATAGTACAGGTGATTTTAAGAAACTTTGTAATTGGGTTTATTAGGCAAATATTCCATTATCTGCATTCAAAAAGACTTTCACCAGGTCTCTTCTCTCTCATTCACTGCTCATTATCAGGAAAACTTGACTCTTTTACATCATTTGGGCCCTGTGTAACCTATGGAGAGGGGAGGGGGGAAATTAGTCGCCAGCAGAGAACAAAGGATTACAGGAGCTGTGTGAAGCCGGTATTCAGAGGTCAGAGAGGTCAGTGCTGACTTAAGAGGAGATAGCTCTGTGATGTCGCTGTAAATTAACTCTTTGTTGTTCTGTTTTGGTGCCTCATCTCCCTTAACCCCTCCCCTCTCCATAGACAATCATGAAATCATGAAGACAGGGGGGGAGAGGTTCAAACTGCTTTTTCATTATAAAAATGCATTTTTCAGCTAATAAACCCAATTACAAAGTTTTTTAAAATTGCCTGTACTATTGATTTCTGAAAAAAAAATAATTAAAATGACAGTGACACTTTAAATACTATGGGGGAGATTTATCAAACATGGTGTAAAGTGAAACAGACTCAGTTGCCCCTAGCAACCAATCAGATTCCACCTTTCATTTTCCAAACAGTCTGTGAGGAATTAAAGGTGGGATCTGATTGGTTGCTAGGGGCAACTGAGCCAGTTTCACTTTACACCATGTTTGATAAATCTCCCTCTATGTGTTCTATATCAAGTAGTAACAATAACTGGTCCATCTATGGTGAAAAACATCTTCTACCATCTATCAAATGACTTTATCATGCTGCTTTTTATTAGTCCTGTGCATGTATAATGTTACTAGAATACTAGATCTGGACAAAATATCTGTGTTTATAGTAGATTTACATACCGTTTTGTGTATCACTCCAAAGTGCACCTAAAGTAATGAAAGACTAAAAACTTATCATTCACACTCTGCTGTGTACTCTGACGTGGCCACCTCACATTTCTGCTAGCCACGGGCTAGTGATAACATGGTTTACCTGCTGTGATGACCACCACCTGTACCACACTTAGGGTTGAAAACGTACTATGAGTTATTGAAGGGCTGAAGTCCAGGCAGAATACAGATGTGTCCAGCCTCACCCTTCCCTTAGATAAGTTAAAGGAGAAGTCCAGTGGGGGGGGGGGATTATTTTGGGCTGGGGGTGGGGGAACATAATAAAGATGATATAATTACCTGTCCCAGTTCGCTGTGTCTCGCTCTGGGAGACGAGACACGGTTGCTGCAGTCACTGCTTGGCTGAACGGGCTAAATCCCACCTGCTTGTGATGTGTCAGCCGATTCATGATGTACTCGGAGACCTGTAGAAGATGACATCCGGCGGGGTTAGGGAGCCCGGTGATGGGGCGCATACTCCCTTTATTATGTTCCCACCACCCCCTGCATGTTTTTCCCCCGGCCGGACTTCTCCTTTAAGGAAAGGAATTTTTCATGTTATCGGTGCAACGAAAAGGCCTCATTTAGATAATCTCTGAGTCGTCTTCTTAGACTTACAGATTGCCTACATTAATCTTATGTCATGTAAAACTGAATATATACCGTTCAGGGATAAGAGAGAAGAATCTACAGTAATCTACATAGCACAAAAGAAACAGTAACTCTGCACCACTCTACACAACTCCCCGTACAGTCATTGATTTCCTCCAGACTTCCGAGCCTTGCTGCGCCCCCTGCCCGCCCATCAGACAAGCAGGGTCAGGATGGGCAAAAAGTTGCAATTTTTTGCACAAATCAGCCGGGTTGCAGAAAAATGTATGACTTCTTGTTGATGTAAGCCCTGTATGATGTATAAATAATACAAGTTCACATAGTAAGACACAGTACTAGCAGTGCCCGACCCATCATTGGCTGTGTTCACACGAGGGGTAGAATCACTGGTATTACTAGTGAGTTATACACCGCTATGTAATTGTACTGTGTTTGGACTGTAGTTGTTTTATCTATCCAGCAGGTGGCGCCTCAGTCTTTCTAATATCAGAACCTTGATTATATGTTACAATCTGAGCACGGTCTGAGGTTGAACCATCATCACTTCTGGATACTTTCTCTTGTTCTGTCATCAGGCAGTTTTCCACACTTATGCTAAGTTCACACAACGTATAATTTTATTAAACAACGGCCGCAGTTGCAGTTTTGCCACCTCGGCTGTTATTTAATTAAATTTTAGATCGCTTTAAATTCTATGGAATCCCAGACGGAGTATATACATTCTGTAAACACTCCAGCTGGGATTCTATACGGCCGCACCGAAAACTGACATGTCAGTTTTGTGCGGCTGCTATTCATTGAATAACAGCCGCACAAAACTGACAGTACAGACAATGTAAAGTGCGGCTCTGGTCATACTTTACATTGTCTGCTATGGTTAATTGGAATGCAAAGCACACCCGAACGTAATATATACTGTATACAATTGCATCTCAATTAAAAAGAAATGAAGTTCATCCAGCCGGTATTGATGAACTTCACTGACACTGGCCATTCTGTGACACGGCCGTGTCACAGGACAGCCAGTGTCATACGCTGTGTGAAACCGGCCTGAAAAATAGAAATCGTTGCATCTCGCTCTATTAAGAAAGTAAACAATTATCTGCCTGTGTTAAAGGACCTGCGAAGAGCTGACGAATGATCGATTATTAATCAATCTTTCTTGCCACCATATAAATTATCGGCCGCACATGTCCTCTGTTTGTGCAGTTGATAACAATGTATTTAAAAGGCAGCACAAAGAATCCAGTACAGCCTGGCGGCACTATTATATGAGCCTTATAAAGGTTCTGTACACGAGCACCGATCTCGCTGCCTCCCATCAGGCCATGTAGAACGTCCTTAGATCTACATCCAACGTGGTGTATAAGGTGGGCGTGCACTTTAGGAGGCAGATGTGATGGAAGCCTCATTCATTATATCTCTCCATGTTCTTACCACTTCTCTGGCCGTTCTTCCAGCATAAAGCTCCCGCTATCACACTGATCAGTCCAAGGGCAAAGATCACTGCAGAGACGCCGATCTTAATGATCTGAACGGAGGCCAAACCAGGTTCTGTGTGAGAGAGAAGGAATGGATGAGACTATCAGAGTCAAAAGGCCTCATTCTATATCAGGGAGACAGAGGGATATTGATAAACACACACGCACCTATTTGGGTTACACTCTTAAAGGGGACCTGTCACTGTGAAAATGCTTTCTAATCTATTGTCCTTGTGATATAGAGCAGGAGGAGCTGAGCAGATTGATATATGAGATGGAAGGAAAAACTAGCAGAATAGAGTAGAAGAAGGCTTGGATATATGCAGGCAGGTTTCTCAAACTTACTCCAATTCTTCATCATGGGGTGCTCAAGGCTTGCATGGTCTACCAGACATGTGTAGTTGTCTCCAGGAAGGGAATCCCTCAAATCAAGTTTTAACACAACCTGGTAGGTCCAGTCTCCGGCTCGTACGGCCCGGGTTTCATTCTTTACCACAGTCTTTTCATTTTTCATCCAGACCACCACAATGTCTTCCGGGTAAAACCCCCAAACGTAGCAGATTATTACTGGGAGATTTTCCCCATTAAACTGATCTGGGAAATATACCTCCATAGACGGTTTTACTGCAGAGAGAGGAAATCATATATATTAGATGAAGAAGGAAGAAAGAAAAAAAATGAATAAGGAAATATATTTATCTAATCAACAAACTTCTATATAGGAGCAGTATTATGGTAGTTATATTCCTGTATATAGGGGCAGTATTATAGTAGTTATATTCTTGTATATAGGAGCAGTATTATAGTAGTTATATTCCTGTATATAGGAACAGTATTATAGTAGTTATATCCCTGTATATAGGAGCAGTATTATAGTAGTTATATTCCTGTATATAGGAGCAGTATTATAGTAGTTATATTCCTGTATATAGGGAGCAGTATTATAGTAGTTATATTCTTGTATATAGGAGCAGTATTATAGTAGTTATATTCTTGTATATAGGAGCAGTATTATAGTAGTTATATTCTTGTATATAGGAGGCAATTTTTATTTGTATAAAACAAACATAAATACAGAAATACTTTTCCATCAGAATAAATAAATAAATGATCATACAGTATAACTTATACTTGTGCAAAGGAAATTGAAATTATACTAATTATACCTTAAGTGCTTTTTAACTAAAGGGGAAAAGAAAAAGAAGTAAATAATAGCCTCCATGACAATATACAATACAATACATCAGTCCAGATGGACGTTCCTCCATAATCTGATGTTCTCCCCTTTTTTCCTGACCTCTAATGCCTGGATCCACCTGAGCTCTGACAGAATGAGGGATATGGCTTTGCTGTGATTGAATGGCTCACTATGTATGGAGACTCTTGTTCTTGTGTGCCAGTGGTAATACTTGGTCACAGAGATGATCAGATACAGGGTCCCCAGGTTGATGTTATTCCCATTAGATGTGACCCCATAGATGATTTCTGGGTATTTCAGGGACTGTAATGTGGGGATCTGTAGCTTGGTGGATATGTCACACCAGATTTTCCGTCCACCCCAACACTCTGAGATGAAATGATCCATAGTCTCCTCCTGCTGACAACCCAAGGGACACATGCGATCTGACACACTGAGGAACTTTAGATTTCCCCTAACAAAAAGCTTCCCCTGTAATGACAGCCAGGAGATATCCCAGAACTTAGGGGGGAGCCGCGGACCATTGAGAAGCCGCAGACTATCCTGCAGGGTTGTGGATGGACAGTCCCTAAGTGCAGGTTGTATGTTGTAGAAAGTCTTGCACACTCTGGAGTATAGATCTCTCCTGGTTTTACCCTCAATGAAACACTTATCAATACTCCATTTCTTGAGACATCGTATACCGTACTCCAGATACTGGGGAAGGTGTCCAGGAGTCAATCTCCCCCTCTTGAGACTGCCGCCTCGCATCCAAGGTTCTGCAAAAGGCAATATCCAGTCCCTGATACTATTTACCCACAGAGGACTGTTGTTTGAGTCCAGGCAACCAAAATTTACTTTAAGAAACATGGAGTCAAAGAACACCCTTGGATTTAACATATCTAGCCCACCCTCTCTCCTCTGCAGGTAAGTTATCCCTCTTTTTACTGGATTCAACCTGTTCCCCCATAAGAGCTGGAAGAACAGGCTAAAGAGCCTAGCCGAGAAAGATTCTGGCAAAGGAAAGACGACAGAGACGTACAAGAAGACGGGGACCAGGTAAGTCTTCAGCATTGAGATCCGCTCTCTATAGGTCAGCCTCCAGTTCTTCCACCGCTGAACCTTTATATTTCCGGCATCCAACTTCACTTCCCAATTTAGCCTGGAATTATCGTCCCTCCCGAATTTAACCCCAAGGATCTTAATATGGGTGGAGGCCTTGGCAAACTGCGGCAGATCAAAATCTGGGTCTTTATTCAATGTCCAGAAAGCTTGACTCTTCTCAAGGTTGACCAGAGACCCTGAGGCCTCCGAGTAGCTTCTGATGGCTGCAGACAACATCTCCACCTCACGAGGCTCAGATATCACTACAGTCACATCATCCGCATAGGCAACAACATCCAGGGGCAGGCAATGGGGGACCGGTACCCCCTGAAAACCACACCGCTGCAGCGATCTCAGGAATGGATCGATAGCAAACACATACAGCAGTGGACTCAGTGGGCAACCTTGTCGCACCCCTGCCTCAACCCTGAACGTGCCACCCCGCCAACCATTGATCAGAGGAAAGCTCTCAGCCTCACAATACAAAGTTCTCAGCCAATCTATGAATTGTCCGGGAATACCGTACTTTGATAAAGTGGCCCATAGATATGCATGATCCACTCTGTCAAAGGCTTTAGCCTGGTCAAGACCAACAACATATCTCCCACACCCAAGGGCTTTACATCTCTCAAACATCTCCCTGATGGAGAGCACCGCTCCAGAGATGTTCCGCCCTTGTACCGTGCCATACTGACAGCCTGCCAACAGTGCTGGGGACAAACAAACTAATCTACAGAACAGAATTTTTGCCAGAATCTTCCTGTCGACATTCAAGAGGGCAATTGGCCTCCAGTTCTTGATGTCGCTAGGGTCTTTACCTTTAGACAGCAGAATCAACGATGAGACCCTCATGGATGGAGGCATCAGGTGATTTTCTAGACAATTCCTATATACATCCACGAGGATTGGAGCCAAGAGATCTCTGAATTTCTTATAAAATTCTGCTGTAATACCATCTGGACCTGGTGCCTTCTTCAGATGTAACTTATCAATGGCCTCTTTGACCTCCTCCACCGTTAGTTCTGCTGTCAAAGGAGAAAAGTCCAAATCATTAGTATCAGGCACTGGAGTTGCCTCCAAGAATTGGGTCACTTTTTCCTTATCCAAAGCCTTCCTCTGAAACAAGTCAGTATAGTAAGATCTCACGACCCCCAGGATACCCTCCCGCGATTCCTGCAAAACACCCTGGGAGTCAGTGAGACCCGAGATTAATTTCTTTGCCACCCGCTCCCGGCAATTCTCATAGGGATCAGGAGACCCTAAGGACCCATAATCCCGTTCAACCACCAGGGAGGTATACCTACTGTACTGATACTGGCTCATCTCAGATTTCAGCCGGTCAATCCTTTGTTGGTCACCCCCACCCACCGAATAGAGTGACTCCAATTCTTTACGCAGTCTTAGATACTGGCCATACTTACTCTTCCCTCTCTTAATAGACAGTTTCTTCAAGAGGGAGCAGATCTCCTCCTTGACATCCTCCCACCAGTCAGCCATACTGTCATAAAAATCCACTCTCTCAAGTTGGTTCTGGAGGAGGGAGTGAACACAATTCTGGACATAAACGTCATCCAGGAGGCTGGAATTAAGTTTCCATAACCCCCTACCAAGATCTGGGCGTTTAGCGACTCCCAGACAGAAACACAAGGCCAGGTGGTCGGAGTATGGGACGGCTTTCTCACTCATCCCGCTAACAGTTTCTGTAGGATTCACGAACGCCAGATCTATTCTACTCCTCCTGTCACCACAGCAGTATGTGAATTTCGGCCTCCTTACACCCTGTGTAAACACATCACTCAGACCAGCCTGCAAAATGATGTTGTTAAGGACTGTAGAGTCCCTGGCCACAGCTCTGCCGGAGGACCTGTCACCCGCTGACCGGGCAACGTTAAAGTCTCCAGCTAATACAACGGGAATAGAAGTAAACAGGTATGGCTTCACCTCATTAAGGACATGGATCCTTTCAGTCACTGTCTGTGGGCCATAGATGTTAATAAGCCTGAGCCGTCTGCTATGGACAGTGACCTCAAGGACCAGACACCTCCCCATAACAACCTCTGTCATCCTATGTACAGTCACGTCAGTGGTGTTAAACAATATGGCTACTCCCGCATAAGGCTCTACAGCCAGCGACCAAAAGGACGGACCAGACGTCCAATCTCTCTGGGCCTCAGACAACAGTCCAGATGACGTTAGACGTGTCTCTTGTAAGAAGATTACATCAGCATTCAGGTGTTTCAGATGGTCGTATACCGCATGTCTCGTCCTTCTTACTTTTATGCTGTTGGCATTACTGGAGATGATGTTTAAAGTGAACCCAGCCATGAGAAGACAATAGAAAAGGACCATATTAGTGACTGCCATCATCACATGTCAGAATCGCTGTCTCTACCTCCAGTCTCCATATCTGACTGTGTCGGAGTCTCTATAGTGGGGGTTTTCTTTTTTGTGCGGGGGAGCCCTGTGTCCTCTTCACACTCTTTGTCAATCCTTTCTAGCTCCTTCTCATAGTCACCATCTGATTCCGAGAGAACATCATATCTATTAGATAAGACCATGACTCCATCACCGCTAGTGACTGGTTTCTTGGCCCTCTGGCCTGCACTGGGACTCTCCTCAGGTTTGCGGGAGGACGGGTCTTTTTTCTTCCTCTTATTGCTCTTAATTTCCTCAAAAACAGATGGTGACTTAGAGGAGACTGTCTGTGTCGGCTGTTGGTCTGAGGTGGCCTCTATGGGTGCTTGTACCCCCTCTGTGCGTCTCTGTACCCCCTGTGTGTGTGCTTGCACCCCCTCTGATGATGGACCTGGATGTACATTATCTGACCCCTGCTGGACCTCCTGTCTGGTCAGTATTGTCCCTGAAATTAGAGCCTCCTCCTCTAACACATCTGTCGCTGCCAGCAAGTCCTGGTCAGGGAGATCTCCACATATGTTGTGCCAGGCATCTGGGCATTCCCTGTGCGGGTGGCCAATCCTACCACATAGGTTACAGCGGATGTTCTTGCAGGTGGAACTGACATGGCCGACCTCCCCACACAGGTTGCACCTCAGCACCGTGCACACACTCGCCACATGACCAAGTTTACCGCACTTGAAACATTTCCTGGGCTGACCGGGGTAGAAACAGACCCCCTTCTCCCTCCCAATAAAGAAGGAATTGGGGAGATGCAGCGTGATATTATTGTGCTGCCGTAGTTTCACCAGTGCCCGCCACCCTCCAGTCCAGATACCATCATCGTCACGGGCTTTGGTGAGGTCAGACATGAGGTCACAGTGTCGCCTGAGCCATACCACTATATCCTGGGGGGGAACAGACTCATTCCAGAAGATTATATTTACCGTGGCCGTATCGGGCTTAGAAATGGGAATGAGAATGAACTTATTCCAGCCCTCTGTGTCCCTAAACCTTGGAAACTGCGCCCAAAACCGATCCAGACTGGACATGAGCTTAAAGCTAACGTCATAGCCCTGTCTGTCTGGAAGGTTTATTACGGCCAGGATGTCGGCTGGTGTAAACCCCATCTGGTGGCACAGGAGCTCCCGGATGACTAGTCTCCTGGCAGGGAGGTCTTCCTTGTTGCCCTTATGCTTGAACCTTACCACGTTCCTCCTCTTAAACGCCTGGCCGGTATAATGGGCACTGGGGGTGAATGATGGAGCACCCCGACTCCAGGCGTTTCTGGGGGGTTCCTGATGGGGGGCACTCTCAGGGGGTTTAGGGTGAAGGTCTGTACTAGAGGGGGCAGCCTCAACATGTGGGGGGCTTAATGGGGGGAAATCACATGCAACATTATTTTCTATCGCCACCACCCCATCTACCATAGCATCATCAGATGGTTCCATCTCCCACACAGACTGTGTATCCCCTCCAACCCCTGACCCCTCAGCTACACCATGACCACCACTACTGTCCACAGTCTGACACCCAGATGATTGTCCACTGTCCTGCTGCTGTGCAGTGTTGGCTGGGACTTGTGGTGCCGATGATGCTTCTCCTGGGACTTGTAGTCCATGTGCTGCTGTCTGAGGGTCAGACACACCATGATCACCATTACTATCCACAGTCTCACACAAAGATGACACTCCACTGTCCTGCTGCTGTGCAGTGTTGGCTGGGACTTGTAGTGCATGTGCAGTCTGAGGCATAGTTTGTTGCTCAGGGACAGCCAGAGATGTTTTTGGCTGTTGTCTCTGCTGATGTTTCCCCTCCTGGAACACAAAACTTGGGGCCTGCAGGATGACACGGGGCCCTCGCTGGGACATAGACGCAGTGTCTGAGGGTCTGGACTGGGATGATAGAGTCTGAGCTTGAGCAGCAAAGCGTTCCTGGTTGTGGTAAGTCTCAGCCAGAGGCCCCATCCTCTCCAGGACACAGTCCATCTCCCTCACCACCTCAGCCAGCTCAACGCTCAGGGAGTGCAGCTTAGCATCATACAGGGTGTTACTCTCAGGGTGGACAGTTTTTAGATTGTATATACAGTCTATCTGTACTTGCAGCAGTTGCTTATGGTGTTTTAGCTCCCCCATCCTCCTTACCAGACCTGGGATCTCCTCCGCCATCTGCAGCTCAGGTGCTCTCTCTGGCTCCTTCTCTGCTGGTCTCTCTGGCTTCTCCTCAGGTGTAGGCCTCTGTGGTCTCTCAGGCTGTTTGCAGTCACCTGGTTCCAGCTTTGTTGCAGATCTGGTCTTGCCGTGACCCACCATCCTGGAGACCATCACCTGCTGCCTGATGTTCTCCTGCAGGGTCTGTCTCTCCAGAGATGTCCTCTTCTGTCTGGGTGCAGGAGTGGGGGGCTGTGCACCTGCTGCTTCTCCTGCTTGTCTCACCATGCACTCACTTTGCTGGCTTGGCCTTGGGCTTGCTGCTGCTTTCTCACTAACTTCCATCTTGTTATCTTTCATTTTACTTGTGCTTCTTACGTTCTTTTCATTACTAGAAACTTTGGGATTTCCATCCACCTTAGAAAGAGCTTGGGAGTTGTCTCCCAGTGTAGGCCTTGGAGCCTGGGCCTCGCTTGGGGAGCTTCCCCACCCAGGGTGGCCCCGCCCTGGGCTTTCTCCAGGCATGAGAGCAATGCAGGAGAGCTACCAACACACGTCCTCACAGGTAGGAGGCAGTATTATAGTAGTTATATTCTTGTATATAGGAGGCAATATTATAGTAGTTATATTCTTGTATATAGGAGCAGTATTATAGTAGTTATATTCTTGTATATAGGAGGGAATATTATAGTAATTATATCCCTGTATATAGGAGCAGTATTATAGTAGTTATATCCCTGTATATAGGAGCAGTATTATAGTAGTTATATCCCTGTATATAGGAGCAGTATTATAGTAGTTATATTCGTGTATATAGGAGCAGTATTATAGTAGTTATATCCCTGTATATAGGAGCAGTATTATAGTAGTTATATCCCTGTATATAGGAGCAGTATTATAGTAGCTATATTCCGGTATATAGGGAGCTGTATTATAATAGTTATATTCCTGTATATAGGAGCAGTATTATAGTAGTTATATTCGTGTATATAGGAGCAGTATTATAGTAGTTAAATCCCTGTATATAGGAGCAGTATTATAGTAGTTATATTCCGGTATATAGGAGCAGTATTATAATAGTTATATTCTTGTATATAGGAGCAGTATTATAGTAGTTATATTCGTGTATATAGGAGCAGTATTATAGTAGTTATATCCCTGTATATAGGAGCAGTATTATAGTAGTTATATCCCTGTATATAGGAGCAGTATTATAGTAGCTATATTCTTGTATATAGGAGCAGTATTATAGTAGTTACAGTATATTCTTGTATATAGGAGCAGTATTATAGTAGTTATATTCTTGTATATAGGAGCAGTATTATAGTAGTTATATTCCTGTATATAGGAGCAGTATTATAGTAGTTATATTCCTGTATATAGGAGCAGTATTATAGTAGCTATATTCTTGTATATAGGAGCAGTATTATAGTAGTTATATCCCTGTATATAGGAGCAGTATTATAGTAGTTATATGCTTGTATATAGGGAGCAGTATTATAGTAGTTATATTCTTGTATATAGGAGCAGTATTATAGTAGTTATATTCCTGTATATAGGAGCAGTATTATAGTAGTTATATTCCTGTATATAGGGAGCAGTATTATAGTAGTTATATTCTTGTATATAGGAGCAGTATTATAGTAGTTATATTCTTGTATTCTTTTAGCTGGATTATTATAACTCACCTCTTCTCATCACCGTCCCATTCCAGAACGCCTTCATGTTCTCTTTGCATCTTTTCTCCTCAGATTTCACATAATATAACATGTCCGTTTTATTGTTGAATTCCTCAGTATAAGCGTCCACTACTATTTTTGTTTCATTGATGGTCTTATGAGTGAAAAACTGTTCTATAGAGTTGTTATATCCCAGCGCAGGAACGTGATTAAATATAATATCATAATGAAATGTCACATTTCCTCGCCCATCCTCTCCGTAACTGCACAACGAAATCTCCTGGATAACGTAACCTGCCATAAAGACACGTCACAAGCAAAGCAATGTAAACTTGTATGGAGCATAAGCATCATCTACTATAAAGCAAAAGAGCTATTAATCAATATCAGATATTGTAGCATTGGCTTTAATTTTCATGTCACTGTGTCCTCTAGGTGGCACTGGTGTGCAAAAGCCAATGCAGAACATAATAGTGGAAGATTGTGTTACTAATACAGCGACGTGTTTCTAATGTAAGCTCATACATGAAGAGAGAAATGGAGAGTGAGAGAGATAAAGAAAGTAAAGTCCATTACAGTCCATGGTTATGTTCACACAACGGCCGTAGTTAATATGAAAAAATACGTTAGCTTGCTGTCTATAGGGACCCGGCCGGAGCGTATACACAAAGTATACGTTGTGGCCGGGACCCCTAGCGGCGCCACAAACAACTGACACCGCAGAAAGCTCTATCAGTGCACACTATGGAGCAAGCGGCTCCAGGCTGAAAGATCATCCGGCCGGGTTGCGGAACGGCCGGTCTCTTACGCCATGTGAACATGGCCTATGACAGTGATCTGTGTAGCGTGCGCTGTACCTGTTACAGGGAGAGATATAGCACCGTATACCAGCAGGAGCCCCAGTAGTAACCCGCTCATCTCGGCCGTCCTAGTCCGTATGTCAGTGTAAGCTAAAATCTAGAACATAGATAGTCTGCCCTATTGCTGCCGGACAATGGGAAATAAGGAGTAAGATGACATGATTAGTTACTAGGGAGAACCTGATCCGGAGCCGTACGGTACTTTCTGATCAGATGAAACTACATGAGACGTTGCCTAATCCGCAATTACAAGCAATGATTGATTATTATGTTAGTGCTGATAATACATGAGTCACTTTTATTTTAGGCCACAACAAAAGGATGCAAGGAAATCATTACCATAAAGCGAGACTTCTCCTCTTATCGTCATGTGTAAAAGAGGTCACTGATCGGCCAAAGAACGGCTGTGTACGGGCAAAAAAATTATTATCGGTGTAAGGCTATGTGCGCACAACGTAAGTTTAGTATTAATCACAGCCGTTGTTGCGTTGCCGATTTGCAGCAACGGCCATGATTAATACTAAACTCATATTGTGCTGCACTGTACTGCAGTACCGGCCAGAATGATCTTCACTAACACCGGCCGTTCTGTGACCCAGCCTATATTTCTCACACTATGGAATTCGTGCAGAGAACTTCCTACAGATTCTGCTGCTCACCCTTCTTGAATTTCCGACGGTCCCATAGACTCCAATATATGCTCAGGTGGATTCCACCGTCCACCCAAAGAATTGACATGTGGGAGATTATGGTTATGTAAATGAGGTGGTTTGGTGCACTGGGGGCGGGGCTACCACCCTCAGTGCACAAAGCTGCCCCACCCATTCATTTCCATGGCCCCATACACACACCCGTCTGTGGATGTTGCTGCTCTGATCAATCTGTCATGTAATCTCAGGGCTCTGTGGGGCCACACCAGAACTTTTTGATCTTCTATACATTGAAGATATATAAATACACCCCTCAAATTCAGTCACATGGTCAGCAAATCCATAATACAGTATTACCCGGTTACAGAAACAGTACAATGGCTGGACCATGGACAAATAAAGCACTTATGCCTGGTATCTACCCAAATTATAGTCTGTAAGCTCCAATGAGCAGGTCTCGTTTATACTTTTTATTTTTATGTTATTTTTATTTATGTTGTTTTTATTTATTCTAATTTAACTGTGTATTATGTACCTCTGTACTGTATGCATAGAAAAAAAAAGCGCTGCGAAATCTGTTGGCCCTATACAAATAAATTTATTATTATTATTATTAGTGTATGGAACTGAAATCTGAAAGATGGTCTGTATGCCAATCCAAGATATGTACAGGGTTTCTGGGAATTATTCAGGGTTCTATTAGAAACTAATCGTGAGACATATCCTATTTACAATTTTAATATTTTCTTATTCCAGTGATGCCGAGGTCTCTGCTGATCATCACTTTTAGGTCTCTGTCTCAGCAAAAGGGAATGCCTGCTCAGCCAATCACTGACTGGGGGGGAGGGGCATCACTGCGGGCATTTCCTGTGTCAACATGGAGACCAGAAAGTGGTGATCAGTGGGGATGCCGGCACCATCAGTACCTTGGAAGAGTTTTTATCATTTATATAAACCTTTGACATGTTGCATGTTTCGATTGCACTTGGTCTAAGTCAGGAGACCCACTGATATTTTGTGTTTAAGCTAGGTGAAGCACACAGCAGCACATTTCATTCTCTGGCCAGCCGCCTGATTTGTCTGATTACAGAAGTCGGGGTTCATAGACTTATACTGGAGTCGTCTCTTATAATCTGTCAGAATAGACGGCCTGCTGGGGAGTGAAGTGTGCTGCCATGCGCTTCGTCCGGCTATAATTCACAATCGCGGTAGGTCTCAGAATTGAGACCTGGTGCGATCTAAACTTTTGACATGTCTGGGAAAAAGCTTATATAAATTACAGCACTGATTTAGCAGTGGTTTTTCCACCACAAAGTAAAGAATCCTAAGTTTATAAGTTACTTGTATAATGAAGAGACATTGCACATTTATGTGGAGTTTTCATCACTGATTTAAGTGAAAAACAATATAAAAACAACATAAACACATCTTCTTTACAAACAATAGTCCTGAAAGAAATGCATGTAGACACAAACTGCACAGAATGGTCCTTGTATGGTGCCCAATGCGCCCTGAAGGGTGACGGCTCGTAAGGGTTACGTATCCACAGAGGGGTCTGTATACAGGCACTGTCACGGCGGAGGGGTCTGTATACAAGCACTGTCACTGCGGAGGGTGCGGGGGGTCTGTATACAAGCACTGTCACTGTGGAGGGTGCGGAGGGGTCTGTATACAAGCACTGTCACTGCGGAGGGTGCGGAGGGGTCTGTATACAAGCACTGTCACTGCGGAGGGTGCGGAGGGGTCTGTATACAAGCACTGTCACTGCGGAGGGGTCTGTATACAAGCACTGTCACTGCGGAGGGTGCGGGGGGTCTGTATACAAGCACTGTCACTGTGGAGGGTGCGGAGGGGTCTGTATACAAGCACTGTCACTGCGGAGGGGTCTGTATACAAGCACTGCACTGCGGAGGGTGTGGAGGGGTCTGTATACAAGCACTGTCACTGCGGAGGGGTCTGTATACAAGCACTGTCACTGCGGAGGGGTCTGTATACAAGCACTGTCACTGCGGAGGGGTCTGTATACAAGCACTGTCACTGCAGAGGGTGCGGAGGGGTCTGTATACAAGCACTGTCACTGCGGAGGGGTCTGTATACAAGCACTGTCACTGCAGAGTGTGCGGAGGGGTCTGTATACAAGCACTGTCACTGTGGAGGGTGCGGAGGGGTCTGTATACAAGCACTGTCACTGCGGAGGGGTCTGTATACAAGCACTGCACTGCGGAGGGTGTGGAGGGGTCTGTATACAAGCACTGTCACTGCGGAGGGGTCTGTATACAAGCACTGTCACTGCGGAGGGGTCTGTATACAAGCACTGTCACTGCGGAGGGGTCTGTATACAAGCACTGTCACTGCAGAGGGTGCGGAGGGGTCTGTATACAAGCACTGTCACTGCGGAGGGGTCTGTATACAAGCACTGTCACTGCGGAGGGGTCTGTATACAAGCACTCTCACTGCGGAGGGGTCTGTATACAGGCACTGTCACTATGAAGGGGTCTGTATACAAGCTCTGTCACTGCGGAGGGTGCGGAGGGGTCTGTATACAAGCACTGTCACTGCGGAGGGGTCTGTATACAAGCACTGTCACTGCGGAGGGTGCGGAGGGGTCTGTATACAAGCACTGTCACTGCGGAGGGTGCGAAGGGGTCTGTATACAAGCACTGTCACTGCGGAGGGTGCGGAGGGGTCTGTATACAAGCACTGTCACTGCGGAGGGGTCTGTGTACAAGCACTGTCACTGCGGAGGGGTCTGTATACAAGCACTGTCACTGCGGAGGGGTCTGTGTACAAGCACTGTCACTGCGGAGGGGTCTGTGTACAAGCACTGTCACTGCGGAAGGTGCGGAGGGGTCTGTATACAAGCACTGTCACTGCGGAGGGGTCTGTGTACAAGCTCTGTCACTGCGGAGGGGTCTGTATACAAGCACTGTCACTGTGGAGGGTGCGGAGGGGTCTGTATACAAGCACTGTCACTGCGGAGGGTGCGGAGGGGTCTGTATACAAGCACTGTCACTGCAGAGGGTGCGGAGGGGTCTGTATACAAGCACTCTCACTGCGGAGGGTGCGGAGGGGTCTGTATACAAGCACTCTCACTGCGGAGGGTGCGGAGGGGTCTGGGCGGAGATCTTCCTCAATCCCAACAGAATCTGTAAAATAAAAGAGAAAATATCCAGGAAAACAGGAATCTCCTTGTCAGTGTCCAGCATTAACCCTCCATACTCCAGCAGTATATATATATATATATATATATATATATATATATATATATATATATATATAAATGATATGTTTTGCTTTTTTACTTACATCATGGAGCCTCAGTTTGTATCATTGTATCCTGGGATGGGAGTGTAACCTACGGAAGATGGAAAGACCCCAATGAAGAGCGTATTACAGTATAAAGCTTCTGCAGTATGGCAGCTATTTATACAATAATGATCATCCAGCAAAAATGAATAGTAACAAGACTTTCTTCACTTCAGTTTATGAGAAATATTGTTGTCAGACTCATCTATCCATCCCAGTGCTCCCCATCAGCTCTTCCTTCTCACCAGTCTCTATAATGGTGACCCATTCATTAGGAAACCATTTCCCATTACTCTGTTTTACCTTCTCATTGGCCTTCATCTATCCTTACACTCTTCCCCCCATCTTCCCCATCACTTACATAAGGTTTCCCTTTGGGTTGCCCCCAATTGTCTTGAAGAGGGTTGAGCAGAACTGCCCCGGTTCGCCAACATTCGCCATTTGACTGGGAATCCTGGAAAACAAGGATGGAGCCATAGGCCCTGGACTGTATCCATGCTTTTCTGGCAGTCGTAGATTTCTACAGATGCCGAGAGTTCAGTGACGAACGTTTGGGTAACGCTGCCGGACCTGAACAATTCGCAAACTCCACTCAACACAAGTCTTGAATGCTCTTTGGAAGGTTCCGACCCTCAGACCTCTCTTACTCACCAATCTATGTCTATCTTCTCTTCAACCCTGCAAGCACTTTCTCCTCTCACCTATCATCTTTCTGAATATATATAACAGGCTGCACCCCCACCGCTATGTATGTACAGTGTCATTTTTCAATGGTTTCTTCTCAGGTTGTTGCTTCTTATCCCCATTTAGGGTTAGTATCAGGGCCGTATTAACAGCTGCTGCTGCCCTGGGCACTAAACTTGAAGATGCCCCATCACAGGATTAATAGATTGGTAGGTAAAAGCTCCAGGCGTCACATTTACCACCGCCACACCAGACCTGACCAATACTGCCACACCAGACCTGACCAATACCGCCATACTGTGACTGAATAACACCGCCATACCAGACCTGACCAATACTGCCATATTGTGACTGGATAACACCACCACACCAGACCTGACCAATACCACCATAATGTGACTGGATAACACTGCCACACCAGACCTGACCAATACCGCCATACTGTGACTGGATAACACTGCCATACCAGACCTGACCAATACCACCATACTGTGACTGGATAACACCGCCATACCAGACCTGACCAATACCGCCATACTGTGACTGGATAACACCGTCATACCAGACCTGACCAATACCGCCATACTGTGACTGGATAACACCGCCATACCAGACATGACCAATACCGACATACTGTGACTGGATAACACTGCCACACCAGACCTGACCAGTACCGCCATACTGTGACTGGATAACACTGCCACACCAGACCTTACCAATACCGCCATACTGTGACTGGATAACACCGCCATACCAGACATGACCAATACCGACATACTGTGACTGGATAACACTGCCACACCAGACATGACCAATACCGCCATACTGTGACTGGATAACACTGCCACACCAGACCTTACCAATACCGCCATACTGTGACTGGATAACACCGCCATACCAGACATGACCAATACCGACATACTGTGACTGGATAACACTGCCACACCAGACCTGACCAATACCGCCATACTGTGACTGGATAACACTGCCACACCAGACCTTACCAATACCGCCATACTGTGACTGGATAACACTGTCATACCATACCAAATAAGACCGCCACACCAGACCTGACCAATACCGCCACATTGTGACTGGATAACACTGCCATACCAGACCTGACCAATACCGCCATACTGTGCTGGATAACACTGTCATACCAGACCTGACCAATACCGCCATACTGTGACTGGATAACACCGCCACACCAGACCTTACCAATACCGCCATACTGTGACTGGATAACACCGCCACACCAGACCTTACCAATACTGCCATACTGTGACTGGATAACACTGTTATACCATACCAAATAAGACCGCCACACCAGACCTGACCAATACCGCCACATTGTGACTGGCTAACACTGCCATACCAGACCTGACCAATACCGCCATACTGTGACTGGATAACACCGCTATACCAGACCTGACCAATACCGTTATACTGTGACTGGATAACACCGCCACACCGGACCTGACCGATCCCCCCCCCCCCCCCCCACACACACACACACAAAATAAAAAAATAAAAATGTCAGAAAAGGAGGTGGGAGACTAAAAAAAAAATGAAAATAAAAAATTTCCTTTCCTGCACCGGACCATGGGTGCCTAGTGGTAAATACGGTCCTGGTTAGTATTGTCTTTTAGGATGAAAACTCACAATCAGGTTTCGGTGCAGTTGCATTGGGGTTTGTACCTGCATCATGTCGGTTCCCAATAAGAAGTAGTAGAGTGGTTTTCTCAGAACAGCTTATACCCCACGGCTGTGTTCACACATTGCAGTTTTATTGCAATACTCCATTATTCCTACGAAGATGCTCAATTACCACAATTGAATCTCCAATGTGTGTGAACACAGCCTTAATGCTGTGACTCTTAATCTCTAGGACTTCTAGATCCTATGATATAGCCGGATGTAGTGTAAACTCTGCAGATTGTCAGTAAAAGCTGTATATAAAGCTTAGGTCCGGGGGATCAGGTGCTTTCCCAGGATCGTGTTCAGACAGAACAACTGAATCCAACCACAGAAAGCAGATGCAGGGCTATAGATCTATAGATCTGTATGGGCCATTGGGAAATACAGTTTTATGGGCAAAGCAAAGTGACACATACAAGACAAGACAAATATATAAAGTTATACAAAAAGACAGTAACATATACATACAGACATTACATATATAACACAGACACATATATGTGATATGTTTAAAGAATGCACACAAAGTCACAAATATATAAAGGTAGTTAAACATTGACATAAAGACAGTTACATATATACATACAGACATTACATACACATACAGATATTACATATACAACACAGACACATATGTACATAGTGCACTATAACAGAATTCTCAGATGTCGCTCATTGAAACAGAGGAAACGCTAAGTTGTAATGGAGATCTTATGCGCAGATATATGGGGAAATGTTAAAGGGGTATTCCACTCAAACATAACTCTTAATATGTTGCTGCCCCTGATGAGACTAACAATACCTTCCATACTTGTTATCTACTCAGTCTTCCTTCCCCAATTTTGAGCTGCTGCTGCTTTCTGCTGAAGTCCCAAAAATCTGTGTGTGAGCTTTTTTCTTCCTCTCCGCCGCCTCCCTTCTGAGACGACTGATGTAAGCAAGTCCCTGGCAGGCTTTATCTGCAACTGTGTAATGCTGGGAGGGTTAATCTGAGGTCAAGTTGCTAATGAACTTGTTGTGATTAATCCTCCCTGTATTACAAAGTTGCTACAATGTTGCAGATAGAGACTTGTTAGCCATTTCAGAAGGGAGGGGGAGACAGAGAGAAAAGCTCACACACAGATTTTTGTGTCTTCAGCAGAGAACTGGGGTAAGGAGACTGAATACATAAGAACAGGTATGGAATAAATTGTTAGTCTCACCTTGGGCAGCAACATATGAAAAGTCACATGTGAGTGGAATATCCCTTTAAAGCAGATGTCCGGGTGTCTATAAGTGAACCAGATGCGGATACTTGAGTTTTCCTCTACTAACAGCTCCCCGTCTATAGAGTCTGTCTCACTGTCTTCCCCAAGATCCCTCTCTTCTTCCATGAGTAGCTGTGAGTCACGGGAAGCCAGTGAGGATGTGGAGTGACTAGTGATGGACCCCATTCTGTATAGGGAAACTAGTGAATGAGGCAAACATGGTGCAAAGATGAGACGCCAAGGACAGGAAATGGTGGGGAAGAAGGGACGGTCATCTACAAGACAGGAACAGAAAACCCACTGTGAATCCTCCTCAATTGTCCAGTTGTACAACAATAGTGCAGATGGTGCAAATAATATAAGTATCTCTGTGTCTTCTGGAAATAAGTAACACTGGTTGTAGATGCCAGACAGACAATTAAGCCATTAAAGGGGAACTCTAGCAAAAATGTTTTTCCTTCTAATCAACTGGTTTAAAAAAAAAAAAGTTATATGGATTTGTAAATTACTTATGTTTAATAATCTCCAGTCTTCCAGTACTTATTAGCTGCTGTATGTCCTGCAGGAAGTGCTGTATTCTTTCAAGTCTGACACAGTGCTCTCTACTGCCACCTCTTTCCATGCCAGGAACTGTCCAGAGCAGCTGCCAATCCCCATAGAAAACCTCTCCAGCTCTGGACAGTTCCTGACATGGACAGAGGTGGCAGCAAAGAGCACTGTGTCAGACTGGAAAGAACACACCACTTCCTGCTGGACATACAGCAGCTGAAAAGTACTGGAAGTCTGAAGATTTTTAAATAGAAGTAATTTCCAAATCTTCTCTGACACCAATTGATTTGAAATGAAAAGGATTTTCCAGAGTTCCCCTTTAATATTCAATATTTCTATATCAAGATAACTGGTGCATCTATGGTGAAAAATATCATCTGCCATCTATCACATTACCTTATCGTGCTGCTTTTAAAATGTTTAAGATGAATACTAGAATTTTCAAAATTTCTGTGTCTATAGTAGATTTACACTCTGTTGTGCTGCCAAAGTGTGTATGACTACAAAGTGCAGCACAAGTAATAAAACACTAATAACTTACCATTCACACTTTGCTGTGTACAATGACGTGGCCAACTCACATTTCTGCTAGCCACGGGCTATAAGCAACATGGCTTACCTGCTGTGAAGACCACCACCTACACCACACTTAGGGTGGAAAACTTACCATGAGTTACTGAAGGGCTGAAGTAAGTCCAGGTAAAATACAGATGTGTCCAGCCTTACCCTTCCATTAGATAAGTTAAGTTAAGGAAAGGCCTACACTAATCCTATGACATGTAAAACACTTGCACAAAAAAGTATCACTTCTCGTTGGTCTACGCCCTGTATGATGTATAAATAATACAAGCTTGGTGGTTGTGAGGGGACATGAAAACAAGGTGGGGGAGATGTGAAAAAGTTATTACTAGTGAGATAGTGATTGTACTGTGCTTGGACTGTAGTTGTTTTATCCATCCACCAGGTGGCGCCCCAGTATTTCTAATATGAGAACCTTGATTTTATGTAACAATCCGAGCACGGTCTGGGTACTTTCTCTTTTTGTTCGGTCATCAGGCAGTTTTCCACACTGAAAAATAGAAATCGTCCCACCTCGCTCTATTAGGAAAGTAACAATAATCGGCCTGTGTAAAAGGACCAGCGAGCAGCCGACGATTGATTGATCGATTATTGATCAATCTTTTGTGCGAGCATATAAATTATCGGCCGTACATTTCTCCTGTTTGTGCAGCCAATAACAATGTATTTAAAGGGCAGCACGAAGAATCCAGTACAGCCTGGCGGCACTATTATATGAGCCTTATAAAGGTTCTGTACACGAGTACCGATCTCACTGCCTCCTATCAGGCTATGTAGAACGTCCTTCGATCTACATCCAGCGTGGTGTATAAGGTGGACGTGCACTTTAGGAGGCAGATGTGATGGAAACCTCATTCATTATATCTGTCCATGTTCTTACCACTTCTCTGGCCGTTCTTCCAGCATAAAGCTCCCGCTATCACACTGATCAGTCCAAGGGCAAAGATCACTGCAGAGACGCTGATCTTAATGATCTGAACGGAGGTCAAACCAGGTTCTGTGTGAGAGAGAAGGAATGGATGAGACTATCATAGAGTCAAAAGGCCTCATTCTATATCAGGAAAACAGAAGAATATTGATAAACACACACGCAGCTATATGGGTTTAACTCTTAAAGTGTCACTGTTGTTTAAAAAAAAATTTTTTTTTTCAGAAATCAATAGTCCAGGCGATTTTAAGAAACTTTGTAATTGGGTCTATTAGCCGAAAAATGCATTTTTATCATGAAAAAGAAGTTTGAAGCTCCCCCCCCTGTCTTCATTGTTCTCTATGGAGAGGGGAGGGGTGGAGGGAGATAAGGCACCAAAACAGGACAACAAAGAGTTAGTTTACAGCTACATCACCTGGTTATCTCCTCTGACAGTCAGCACTGACCTCTCTGACCTCTGAATAGCAGCTTTCATGCAGCCCCCTGCTGTGTAATCCTTTGTTCTCTGCTGGTGACTAATCTCCCTCCTCCCCCTCCCCTCTCCATAGGTTACACAGGGCATGACTGATGTAAAAAAAAAGTCGAGATTTCCTGATAATGAGCAGTGAATGAGAGAGAGAGGATGCAGATAATGGCATATTTGCCTAATAAACCCAATTACAAAGTTTCTTAAAATCGCCTGGACTATTGATTTCTGCAAAAAACAAACAAACAAACAAAAAAAAAACAACAACAGTGACACTTGATAGGGAACTATGAAAATGCTTTCTAATCTATTGTCCTTGTGATGTAGAGCAGGAGGAGCTGAGCTCACTGATATATGGGATTGAGCATATATAGCATAAATAGCAGGATAGAGTAGAAGGTTTGGATATATGCCGGCAGGTTTCTCATACTTACTCCAAGTCTTCATCATGGGGTGCTCAAGGCTTCCGTGGTCTACCAGACATGTGTAGTTGTCTCCAGGAAGGGAATCCCTCAGATCTAGTTTTAACACAATCTGGTAGGTCCAGTCTCCGGCTCGTACGGCCCGAGTTTCATTCTTAACCACAGTCTTTTCATTTTTAATCCAGGCCACCACAATGTCTTCTGGGTAAAACCCCCAAACGTAGCAGATTATTACTGGGAGATTTTCCCCATTAAACTGATCCGGAGAATATACCTCCATAGACGGTTTTACTGCAGAGAGAGGAAAATATTGGCAGGGAAGTTTTTTTTCTATCTAATCTAATCCACATAATTGTACATGAGAGGCATATTTTAGTACAGTACAGTGGTACCTTGGTTTAAGAGTAACTTGGTTTAAGAGCGTTTTGGTTTAAGAGCTCACAGTTTTTCAAAATTGTGACTTGGTGTAAGAGCATTGCTTTGGTGTAAGAGCTCCCTGTACTGGGTGGGAGGGGGAGTGTAGGAGGGGCACGGTCTGCATAACGTGGTCTACAGCTCTGTACTCTGACCCAGGAAGTCTCCCTCACCCTCCAAATCATAGCAGATCCACTTCAGGCTGGGGCTTACATCAGAGGACAGGACTGTGGGGGTAATCTCTCCATAGCTGTAACCCCTCTCTCCCCGGACAGAGAGCGCTGCTATACTGTGCCCACATCTGCCCTGTTCATTCCTTCCTGCTCCCTGCAGTCTCTCTCAGCCCTTGTGTTTCCCATCCTCTCCATTACTGTACAGTAACTTATAATATCACAGATTCTGCTGTTTCTGAATGTTTGTTTAATCTGTTTTACATGTTATTCAGCATAATAAATCATTATTTTTGGGGTGTGGAACCAATTCTCTGCATTTCAATGATTTCTTATGGGAGAATTTGCTTTGGTGTAAGAGTGGATTCGGATTACAAGCCCCGTCCCGGAACGGATTATGCTCGTAATCCAAGGCACCACTGTAGTTATTTTCCTGTATATAGGAGGCAGTATTATAGTAGTTATAACAAATCCAAAGAGGAAAAAGAGCTAGCACCAAAGTGGGGCAATTCCAAGTACTCATGAGCTAGGACAATCCTTGTGAGGGTGAATAGGCTGACAAATGGCAGCTCGGAGGTGCAGAGAGCTAGACAAAGTAATTGAAATGGTGAATGATGAAGAAAAACAGCGAGCACTCACCAACTGCTGCAACTTAGGGTCCTATTACACGGAGCGATTTTTAACGATTAACGACTAACGATAAACAATAGCTAATGAGATTGTTTATTGTTAACCTGAAATCGTTCACCATATTACACAGAACGATAATTGTTAGTTACAATCGTTACTACAATCGTTATTATGATCGTTACTATGGTCGTTTACTCCATCTGATCCCAGCAAAACAATGGACAATGTGCAATTACACTGAACGATTAGTGAACAAATGCGGAACTTGAGCAAACGAATGTGAAATTACAGCGAACGATTAACGATAATTTTAGGTTCAGCTCTAAATCAACGATCAACGACATACGAACGACTTTCCGATCGTTGCCTGCAATTACACAGAATGATTGTCGTTTAAATTCGAACGATATAACAATTGTTCGCACAATTATCGTCCTGTGTAATAGGGCCCTTAGTCCTTTTATTCAGAAACCAGTTCAGCTAGTAGTTTCCCCATACATGCTGAAGTGAAATAGGAAATACGCTAGTAGCTATATTTGTGTTGATGGGAGCTAGTACTACAACCATTATACATTTGCCTGTAGGGAGAGCATTATATTAGATGCTTAAACCTGATCCCAATTAAAGGAGTATTCCACCCAAGAGCTAAAATATTAAATGCTCATAAACCTAGCTGGTGCTACTCACCAAGTCCCCCTAAGTAGTTGTTAGGATAGGGACAGGGAAACCCAAGGACAGGTGAGCCCTGAAGCTGGCACCCGCCCCACTGCCCCTACCTGCTTGCCTCAGATGCTCTAATAGCAGCGGACAACTGGACGGCAGTCCCTGATCTCACTGAGTGGAACACAGAACAAAACAAGACAATACACAACACAATGAAGGGAAGTCAGGAGTCCAAGTCAAAACCAACCGAGCAGCAAAGTACAAAATCGTGTCCAAAAGGGTAGTCAAAGGGTTAATAGCCAAAGTCAGGCAAACAGAGAATAAATGCAGGAAACTGCTAGGTCAAGCAAACTAGGAGCTGGGTACTATCGCAGGCAGGAACATGATACAAATGCTGGTACTTATGGAGCCTGTAGTCCCAGCCTCAGGCTTGATTGGGGCTGAGGCTCCAGGTCCTGCCCAGATACTGACAGCTTACTGGTGAGTCAGCTGTCAGTCAGCAATCAGTGAGCACACACACAACACCTATGCTGATCAGCCAGGGGAGTGACACCCTGGCCTCTGCTACAACATGGAATAGCAGAGCAGAGTAGGTGAAAAACATGAGAAGCAGTCCGGCTGCTATGGACGCCGTTTGGTTTGGTTTGGCTGCACGTATCAGTGATGCCAGGAGACGAACACACGGCCCGAGTCCTAACAGTAGTTTTATCCATCTCCTGTCTTTCTAGCTGCTGCTGTCCCTGAATTTAAAGTTCTTCTAAAAGCCTGTCTATATCCAAGATGGCGCAGATTGGGAAATCTCCCAGCATGCTTTGCACCTCAGAGCCAACTGCCAAGTATCTGCCTCATCTTGTATTATCTGCCCTGGCCATAGCTATAATTAGTAAAACCAATCAATATAAAAGATTTATTTTATTCTTATATTATTTTTAACCCTTGTTGGGGAACAGCATAGTCAGATACCAAATGCAGAGAAAGGGGTTAACACACAGTTCTTATCTCCTCTGCTCCTGTCATTGCTGCCTCTCATTTTATGACTTTATTTCTCTGATTTCTAACCTGTGTGACACCTCTGCTCCTGTCAGTGCTGCCGCACAGACAGACCTCCATATACTACTGAGAAAGAGAGCTGAATTTTGGCAGGTCAGACATAAGCAGTCAACCTTGAGACAGTGAGGGGGGTTTCTGGACCCTTCTTAATTTATGGGCCCACTTACAGCTACACCTATATGTAGAGGTAGGTTTCACGCCCAGGCCTGGTGCTGGAGGGGACTCCCTGTCACATATAAAGATAATGTCATTAGAAAGGACAGAAGACAAGTGGGGCCTGGTAGAGATTTTGCATTGGCATCCATTCACTATGAGTTCCCACTACGTAAGACACCGGCCGTTCTGTGTTTCAGAGAACATCATCCTGGCCGGTACTGCAGTACCAGTCGGATGATCTTCACTTCTGATGAATTGGGATGCAGGCGCATCCATGCGCGCCCGCATCCCAATTCGCTGCTGCACACAATGGGGTGTGCGGCGGGAGGCACACGCTCCATTGTGTGAACTGACAGGTTCACACAATGTCACTTTTTTGCGGTGCCGCTAGCGATCCCGGACGGAGTGTGTACTGTGGGGGGGGGATCTACGAAACTTACGCCAGAGGCGTACGCCAGGGAGAAGGTGCAGATTCGCCCCTTCTCCCTGGCGTACGCCTCCTTTACGCCCGGCCTGTGGCTGGCGGAGCTTGGGGAGGGTTGTGATAAGGCGGGGAGGAGGCGTGGCCTCCTCCCATACCTCATTTATGATGATCTACACCTGCTGGAAGGTGTACGCTGGGCGCAGATTTGGCAGCGAAAAGGAGGAGGGGCCTAATATAAGACCGGCGTACTTGTACTTGTGGTCTTCGTAAATCCCCCCCATAGTATACGCTCCGTTCAGGATCTCTCGCGATGCCGTAGAAAGCTGACATGTCAGCCTCCCGTGTGCCCCGCTCGCCCAATGGGTGGGCTGGCAGAGCTTGCGGGGGCGCAAATCATGATGCAAAACTACACCTGCTGGAAGCAGGTGTAGATTTGGTACGCCGGGTGCAGATTCGGGCGCCCGGCCGGCCGGATTAACTTAGAGGCATATGCCTGTCGTGAAAAGGGGCGGGGCTTAATATACGCCGGTCTTCATAAATCCCCCCCTATGTGTATACACTCTGTCCGGGATTCCCTCAGCTGCAGTACAATGTAAGTTCAGTAGGAATCGCGGCCGTTGTTGAAAATCGGCAACAACGGCCATGATTACTTCTGAACTTACGTTGTGTGAACATAGCCTGACTCTGGACATACATGCACTGATATAAGAATATGTATACAACTCCTGTATTACATGTCAATGACCACTCACCTCTTCTTTCCACGGTAGAATTCCAGAAGGTCTTTGCGTTCTCTTCGCACCTTTTCTTCTCGTATTTCACATAATTTCGCATGTCTGGTTTAGTGTTGAATTGGGTGGTATATTTCACCAATACATCCCTCATTTTCTGGATGGATGAATACGGGAAAAACATATCTTCTCTGTTGTCATATACCACGGCAGGAACGTGATTAAATATAATAGCATACTGAAATGTCGCACTTTCCTGCTTATCATCTCCATAATCGCACTCGGAAATCTCCTGCACAACGTAACCTGCAAGGAAGACAATGAAAACATCGAACATGATCCACTATAAAGGATAAGCTATTCAGAAACCTGGATTCTTTACTGTAACAGCAGTGACACTAATGTAGCTTAAAAAAAAAAAAAAATCACCATCATATTACTGTGTCTCCTAGGTGGCGCTGGTGTGCAAAATAGAATACAGATGTCATAGTAGTGGAAGGTTACATTACTAATAAAGCAACATGTTTAGACTTTAAAGGGGTAGTTTAACCCCTTAAGGACAGAGCCAATTTCGATTTTTGCGTTTTAGTTTTTTCCTCCTTGTGCTTAAAAGGCCATAGCACTTGCATTTTTCCACCTAGAAACCCACATGACCCCTTATTTTTTGCGTCACTAATTGTACTTTGCAATTACAGGCTGAATTTTTGCATAAAGTACACTGCGAAACCAGAAAAAAATTCAAAGTGTGGTGAAATTGAAAAAAAAAAGCATTTTGTTTATTTGGGGGAAATGTGTTTTTACGCCATTCGCCCTGGGGTAAAACTGACTTGTTATATATGTTCCTCAAGTTGTTACGATTAAAACGATATATAACATGTATAACTTATATTGTATCTGATGGCCTGTAAAAAATTTAAACCATTGTCAACAAATATACGTCACTTAAAATCGCTCCATTCCCAGGCTTATAGCGCTTTTATCCTTTGGTCTATGGGGCTGTGTGAGGTGTCAGTTTTTGCGCCATGATGTGTTCTTTCTATCGGTACCTTGATTGCGCATATACGACTTTTTGATCGCTTTTTATTACAATTTTTCTGGATTTGATGCGACCAAAAATGCGCAATTTTGCACTTTGGGATTTTTTTGCGCTGACGCCGTTTACCGTACGAGATTGGGAATGTGATTAATTAATAGTTCGGGCGATTACGCACGCGGCGATAGCAAACATGTTCATTTATTTATTTATTTTTATTTATAACCTGGGAAAAGGGGGGTGATTCAGACTTTTATTAGGGGAGGGGGCTTTTTACTATTAACAACACTTTTTTTTTTACTTTAACACTTATACTAGAAGCCCCCCTGGGGTTAGGGTTATTCCCCCCTGGGGTTAGGGTTATTCCCCCCTGGGGTTAGGGTGATTCCCCCTGGGGTTAGGGTTATTCCCCCCCTGGGGTTAGGGTTATTCCCCCCTGGGGTTAGGGTTATTCCCCCCTGGGGTTAGGGTGATTCCCCCTGGGGTTAGGGTTATTCCCCCCCTGGGGGACTTCTAGTATAAGTGCTTTGATCTCTCATAGAGATCTCTGCAGTATAGATATGCTGCAGAGATCCATGAGATAGGCACTCGTTTGCTTTCGGCTGCTGCAGCCGGAAGTAAACGAGTGCCGAGCCGGGGACGGCGCCATCTTGGAGCGGTCCCCGGCCGGCTTCAGAAACGGAGATCGCTCCTCCGGGATAACATCCCGGGGGAGCGATCTCCTTCACTAGACACCAGGGAACGGCTGAATCCGGTAATCGGATGCAGCTGTCATGTTTGACAGCTGCATCTGATTACTGTATTAGCGGGCACAGCGATCGGACCGTGCCCACTAATACCTACGGTCCCTGGCTACAAGCGGCACCCGGGACCACGGCGGTTCAGAACGGGGTCGCCGCGCGGCCCCGCTCTGAACGTCCTTACCGGCATCAGGGCGTAAATATACGCCCGATGTCGTTAAGAGGTTAATGGAGGAAAAAAAATCTTCAAATTTTTGTTATTTACTTCTATTTAAAAAAAAAAATCTCCAGTCTTCCAGTACTTATCAGCTGCTGTATGTCCTGCAGGAAGTGGTGTATTCTCTCTAGTCTAACACAGTGTTTTCTGCTGCCACCTCTGTCCATGTCAGGAACTGTCCAGAGCAGTAGCAAACCCTCCATAGAAAACCTTTCCTGCTTTCCAGACTGGAAAGAATACACCTCTTAATGCAGGGCATGCAGGAGCTGATAAGTACTGGAAGACTGGAGATTTTTTGATAGAAATAAATTACAAATATTTGGCACTTTCTGTAACCAGTTGATTTGAAAGATTTTTTTTTTTTTTTTTTGCTGAACTACCCCTTTAAATTCATAAACAACAAATGCTAATTATATATATACAGAGAAAAGTGTATTATGACGCAGTGACAGTGATCTGTGTAGCGTGCGCTGTACCTGTTACAGGGAGTGATATAGCACCGTATACCAACAGGAGCCCCGGTAGTAACCCGCTCATCTCTGCCGTCCTAGTTCGAAATACAAGTGTTACCTAAAATCCAGAATACAGAAAGTCTGCCCTAAAGTTATCAGCCAATAGGAAATCAGGAGTAAGATGACATCATTAGTTACTAGGGAGAAGCTCGCTCAAAGCTGCACGGTACTTTCTGATCAGGGTTTTAAAGTGAAAGTATGTGAGAAATTGCTGTAGGCGGAATTGGAGGAAATTTCTCATAATAAGAAGCTACCCTGTAAATTTATTTATGTCTGATTCAAAAATAACCTGTCTTGATCCTTTTTTTACCCCTTTCTCTTTCTTATACCTGTAGCTGCTAATAGAAATAAAAGTCAGATATACAGAGACAATGGGGAAAACAGTCTGGTTTTAGGGTAGCTTCACATGTACCGTATCGCTGCGTTTTTAACGCTGCGTTTTTTACATGCGCGTTTTGATCTTCAAATGAAAAAGTTCCCATGAATATTTTTTTTCACATTTTTTAATTGAACGGCAGCAGTAACATAAGGGATGGCGTGGCCTCTCTACTGCCACCACTGGCTTTGTCGAGAACTGCCGGGCTTCTCAAGCCCTGGTCCCAGCATGGTTACAAATAGAGATGAGCGAGCATGCTCGTTCGAATATTAGGGTACTTGATGGTGCTCGTTACTCGGACGAGCATCTTGCGATACTCAAGACAATGGCATCTTCCTCTTCCTGAATGTTTGGCGGTTTTTCTCAGCCAATCATCATACAGGAGAGTCTTTGGGAGCTTGTATCATCACGTGGGAACCCTACATGTCATTAGCAGCGATTGGCTGGCCAGATCAGATGACCTAGGCATATGAGAATCAGGTCCCGCGATGCTCGCTTCAGACACAGGCTAGGGAGAGAGCTGCTGTCTGTCAGCGAGAGTGTTAGGGTGGGAAATTTTTTTTTTTTTTTTTTTTTTTTCATTCTCTGTCATTTCGGTTATCTTCCAACAATGTATCACAACGGATTACCATATACCTGCTTTTGTTATCACACAGTATACCATATATATATCACTGAATATTGATTAATTATTATGCAGCTACTTTTCCGTTGTTGATCTGTGGGACGTTCCTCCCCGACCCCCCCCCCCTTCCACTCCTTTCTTCCCCTTCCCTCCCCTCTCCTTTCCCTCCCCCCTTCCCCCCCCCCTCCCCCCCCCCTTTCTCCTTCCTTTCCCCTTCCCCCTCCCTTTCCCTCTCCCTCCCACCTTTGTGGGGGTGGAGTCAGTGGTATTTGGTACATCCTACACATTATATAAGGCTTATTTGTATAGTAGTTACATTGCCATGATTAAGGAGGGCTGCCTCCGCAATGCGTCGGCGTGATTTTAACCAGTTTTTAATTTCACCGTATATGTACCAATAAAGAATTCGCACTATCCTAAGGAGCTGTGGAAAATCTCTTTCTACGTTGGATTTGCCGATACGGGACACGGCCCGCATATATTTCCACGTGCTCCACTCCAAACCCGGAGACTCGTGTACCTGCATGCGCCATTAATTATCTGGGGTGAGCTGATCTACATATATATGTTTCTGGGAATAATAGTGTCTGTTAGGCAGGAATCATCCACAAAGAACCCAACAGCCCTTCTAAGGGCTACAACTACATTTTTTTTTGCCTCCTCTTGGCTGCTGGCTGGGACTTGCCGCCATCTTGGCTGCACGCTGTGCAGAGCGACTGGTGCCAGAAAGGGGACAGCATGTGGTCCACAAAGACCCCAAAGAAAATGCCCAAAGTCCTCTCAGTATTCATTTTTGCTGCTGCTGTACCTTGGCTTCCTGGAATCTGTAGTGCAGCTACACCTATCCTGGCTGTGCAGTGTAACTGGTGCTCTAAAACATACATCACCTGGTACCTGGTACACACAGACTCCATAGACTACACCAAAAGTCCTCCCAGTTGCACCTAGTTGGATGCTTTTCCTAACATGTGCCAGCACATGTGCCTAGCCCATCTTGGTCTGGGTCAGCAAAATTGTATTGAGGTTGACCACGCGGCTGCTGCCCATAATTTGGCGTAATGTTGTGATTAGCCAGGCCCAGAGGCGTCCATACATGCTGCCCCTGCTGTTTCCTGTCAGTTTCCCTGGTGTTTCCATCATTTTCTGAGGTTTCCAGGTTTTTACGCAACCTTCCTTATGCAGAGCTTTGGACCCCTGCAAAAATGCTCGCGTTTCCATTGACTTCAATGGGGTTTGTTACTCAAAACGAGCACCCGAGCACTGGGAAATATTCGTCTCGAGTATCGAGCACCCGAGCATTTTAGTATTCGCTCATCTCTAGTTACAAACCATTATTGCTGCTGCGTGCAGATTCTGAGCCTCCCCTGATCAGTAGCAGATTATAATAGGTCCGTTTTGGGCGGTAGCCCGGTGCCCTGAGCTAAAAGACATATACTCTAGTGGTGTCTTGTCTCCTACAGTTCGGCCAAGATTTGCTAAAAAATTGCTGCCTTTTTACTGCAATTTTGCACACATCAGGGCATCATTACATTATCTATTCTGTTCTAGTGTATTAACACTACGATAGTGTTGCCATAGTTACAGTGGGGTAGGGGGGCCCAGGCTTGGTGAACAGCCCGGGGCCTATGGTAAAGTTAATCCGCCCCTGCCCCTGATGTCCATATAATGCAAGTTAGCATTGGAGTAGACATTACACTGGGGGAATCTGTCTGTGACTCCCCTGATGTCTATTTAATACATGTTACCATTAGAACAGACATTGTACTGGAGGAGCTGTCTGTGTCACTAGTGCTGCAGCCTCCCCTGATGTCTGTATAATACATTACGATTAGAATAGACGTTACACCAGGGGGAGCTGTATGTGATACTAGTGCTGCAGCCTCCCCAGATGTCTAAATAATTCATGTTACCATTAGAATAGAAATTACACTGGGGGAGCTGTCTGTGTCACTAGTGCTGCAACCTCCTCTGATGTCTATATAATATATGTTGCCATTAGAATAGACATTACACTGGGGGAAGCTGTCTGTGACACTAGTGCTGCAGCCTCCCCTGATGTCTATATAATACATGTTATCATTAGAATAGACATTACACTGGGGAGAGCTGTCTGTGTCACTAGTGCTGCAGCCTCCTCTGAGGTCTGTATAATATATGTTGCCATTAGAATAGACATTACACTAGGGGAAGCTGTCTGTGTCACTAGTGCTGTAGCCTCCTCTGATGTCTATATAATACATGTTATCATTAGAATAGACATTACACTGGGGAGAGCTGTCTGTGTCACTAGTGCTGCAGCCTCCTCTGATGTCTATATAATATATGTTGCCATTAGAATAGACATTACACTAGGGGAAACTGTCTGTGTTACTAGTGCTGCAGCCTCCTCTGATGTCTATATAATATATGTCGCCTTAGAATAGACATTACACTGGAGGAGGCTGTCTGTGACACTAGCGTTGCAACCACCACACAATTTAGCAGAGCAAGCTGTGATTGACAGTTATGCCCGCTTTCTCAGCTATACTGTACCGCAGTGGCAACGTTACTGATAAAGACATCTTCCCCTAGTGTAATGTCTATTCTAACACTAACATGCATTATGGACATTCGGGACGGCTCGGTAATGCTAGTGCTGCATGCTGTATCTGTGCCAGGATCAGGGCTTGAGCGGCCCAGCCCAGCCCAGGCTGTTGCTACTCATTGGTAAAAAGAAAAAAAAACTTTTTAATTAAAGGACAACTCCAGCCAAAATGTATTTTTTAAAATGTTATTACATAAGCAAAGTTATACAAATTCCTAATATACACTAATTATGGGAAATGCACATATACTGCTATATCCCTCAATTTAGTACATCAGGCAGGCTTCAATTTCTCTAAAAAAAAAGTGACATCACGACTAGGTCTATACCTGAAGAGACCAGCAGGGGGCGCAGTATATGTAGAAGTTACATGGAAAAAAAATGACGTATGATTTTTACAAGTAATTTCTACATATACTGCGCCCCCTGTTGGTCCCTTCAAGTACAAACACCCAGTTGTGACATTTTTTTAGAAAAAATTGAAGCCTGCCTGATCTACTAAATTGGGGAAAATAGCAGTATATGTGTAAGTTACTTGATAATCGGCCGGTATAAAAGACCCAGCGATCCCCTGATGAATAAGCAAATGCTCATTCCTTTGGCTGACCAAATCTTTTGTGCGGCCATATAAATTATCGCTATTGGCCGCACATCTCTCTGTCTTAACAGGAGGTAACAATGGCCGATAACAATGCATTGAAATGGCCGTGTGATTCATTGGGCTTCTGTAAATGAGTGCCCAGCTTGCTGATTGCCCCTCGTATGCAGCCTAAATTAGGTCATGTAAATGGGCTCTAAGCTTCAGCCCCGTATAGGCTCATTTGTGTGTAAGGTCACAAGTAACCAGCATGATTTGCTAACTTTTGTTTAAAGTGACCTTTTTTCCCATTAGGAACGGTGTGTATATATATATATATATATATATATTTTTTTTTTATTTTTTTTTTGCAGATTCTTTGTTTAAACCAGTGCATCAAGGCGGGGCGTGGGGGAGGGGCATGGTCTGCATAACGGGATCTACAGCCCTGTACTCTGACCCAGGAAGCCTCCCTCACCTTCCAAATCATAGCAGATCCCCTTCAGGCTGGGGCTTACATCAGGGGACAGGACTGTGGAGGTAATCTCTCCATAGCTGTAACCCTTCTCTCCCCGGACAGAGAGCGCTGCATGTATGTGCCCACATCTGCCCTGCTCATTCCTTCCTGCTCCCTGCAGTCTCTGTCAGTCCTTGTGTTTCCCATCCTCTCCATTACTGTACAGTAACTTATAATATCACAGATTCTGCTGTTTCTGAATGTTTGTTTCATTTGTTTTTCATGTTATTCAGAATAATAAATCATTATTTTGGGGGGGTGGAACCAATTGTCTGCATTTCAGTGATTTTGCTTTGGTTTAAGAGTGGATTTGGATTACAAGCACGGTCCCGAAACGAATTATGCTCCTAATCCAAGGCACCACTGTACTTGGAAGTCACATCAGCAAGCAGAGACGGCCGTCATTAGCAGTATGGGAATAAGAGACGGCCGTCATTAGCAGTATGGGAATGAGAAGAGACGGCCGTCATTAGCAGTATGGGAATGAGAAGAGACGGCCTTCATTAGCAGTATGGGAATGAGAAGAGACGGCCGTCATTAGCAGTATGGGAATAAGAGATGGCCGTCATTAGCAGTATGGGAATGAGAAGAGACGGCCGTCATTAGCAGTATGGGAATGAGAAGAGACGGCCGTCATTAGCAGTATGGGAATGAGAAGAGACGGCCGTCATTAGCAGTATGGGAATGAGAAAAGACGACCGTCATTAGCAGTATGGGAATGAGAAGAGACGGCCGTCATTAGCAGTATGGGAATAAGAGATGGCCGTCATTAGCAGTATGGGAATGAGAAGAGACGGACGTCATTAGCAGTATGGGAATAAGAGACGGCCGTCATTAGCAGTATGGGAATGAGAAGAGACGGCCGTCATTAGCAGTATGGGAATGAGAAGAGACGGCCGTCATTAGCAGTATGGGAATGAGAAGAGACGGCCGTCATTAGCAGTATGGGAATGAGAAGTAACGGCCGTCATTAGCAGTATGGGAATAAGAGATGGCCGTCATTAGCAGTATGGGAATGAGAAGAGACGGCCGTCATTAGCAGTATGGGAATAAGAGATGGCCGTCATTAGCAGTATGGGAATGAGAAGAGACGGCCGTCATTAGCAGTATGGGAATGAGAAGAGACGGCCGTCATTAGCAGTATGGGAATGAGAAGAGACGGCCGTCATTAGCAGTATGGGAATGAGAAAAGACGACCGTCATTAGCAGTATGGGAATGAGAAGAGACGGCCGTCATTAGCAGTATGGGAATAAGAGATGGCCGTCATTAGCAGTATGGGAATGAGAAGAGACGGCCGTCATTAGCAGTATGGGAATGAGAAAAGACGACCGTCATTAGCAGTATGGGAATGAGAAGAGACGGCCGTCATTAGCAGTATGGGAATGAGAAGTAACGGCCGTCATTAGCAGTATGGGAATAAGAGATGGCCGTCATTAGCAGTATGGGAATGAGAAGAGACGGCCGTCATTAGCAGTATGGGAATAAGAGATGGCCGTCATTAGCAGTATGGGAATGAGAAGAGACGGCCGTCATTAGCAGTATGGGAATGAGAAGAGACGGCCGTCATTAGCAGTATGGGAATGAGAAGAGACGGCCGTCATTAGCAGTATGGGAATGAGAAAAGACGACCGTCATTAGCAGTACGGGAATGAGAAGAGACGGCCGTCATTAGCAGTATGGGAATAAGAGATGGCCGTCATTAGCAGTATGGGAATGAGAAGAGACGGCCGTCATTAGCAGTATGGGAATGAGAAAAGACGACCGTCATTAGCAGTATGGGAATGAGAAGAGACGGCCGTCATTAGCAGTATGGGAATGAGAAGTTACATATGCCAATTAGTGCAGGTTATAGACAGCGAGGCCTCCAGGCTCCTCATTCTCTTCCATAGCAGCACGTGTCTATTATGGAGGGAATGGCCATGAACTCCTTGCTTCTGGATGTTAAAATATTATTGCTTCTCATAGGTGGTCAGAGAGGAAACTCAATGGTGCTGATTTACTAACATGTCCGTCAGAAAATTTAAAGGTTTTTGTCCATTTCCCTTGTCAATTTGGCTGTTCTGACATATTTAATAACACCCATCATTTTGGTCCAAAAACCAGCCAAGTGGGCGTGCCGTGGGTGTGTACTTTAAAACTCGCCACAGCCGACAGATTTACTAATCATCCGTCAGATTTTATTTTTTTGTATTTGTTTATTTTTTTATATTTTTTTTATTATTTTCCACAAAAAGTTTTTGTACATAACAGAAACCACTTCTAGAGTGACGGGATGGCCGGGTTTTAGTTTTGTCCTGTGGCGTGCACCACATTGCTGAGGATATTTGCACATAGCAACCAATCAGATCTGAACTTTTTTTTAAATACCTGAAAACTAAAAGCTGATTGGTTGTTATGAACAGCTGCTTCACTGCCAAGGAATGATAACTCTCCCCCATATTGTTATATGACGTGGCTTACACATTCATCCCTATATTAGTTTATGTAGATCAGACGGGCACATCCTATGACTCTTTGTTGTAAAACTATATATCCCATCATGCCTGGATAGCCAAAGGGTGCCCAGGCATGATGGGAATTGTAGTTCTGAAAGGGCTGGAGGGCAGCAGATGGGCACCACTGATCTAGGATATAACAGTCTCCTGTCCGTGACATAATCAGCTTCACTAAACTTATGTGGACCGGACAAACAGCATATATGAGGAGGACATTGGCGCTATATATATATATATATATATATATATATATATATATATATATATATATATATATATATATATATAATGTCTCTGATAATTTATGGTGGCTTTATGGCACAGTTGATAATCCTGGGAAGTTTAGGAAGTTTGCAGTCTCTTCAGTCTTCGAAAAGCAAAACGAGGAGGAGATGGATTCAGTCTGCAGGGAAGAAAACAGAGTAAGCATTACTGCGAATGATCAACAGGTCAATAGCGATATAAAAAACATTCAATGTTATAACACACAACCTTGAGATTTAATGGGGAACTCCAATGAAAATCTGTTTTTTTTTTTTCTCTTCAAATCAACTGGTGTCAGAAAGTTATATAGATTTGTAATTTACCTATATTTAAAAAAGTATGTCCTGCAGGAAGTGGTGTATTCTCTCTCGCTCTCTGCTGCCACCTCTGTCCATGTCAGGAACTGTCCAGAGCAGTAGCAAATCCCCATAGAAAACCTCTTCTGCTCTGGACAGTTCCTGACATGGACAGAGGTGGCAGCAGAGAGCGCTGTGTCAGACTAGAGAGAATACACCACTTCCTGCAGGACATACAGCAGCTGATAAGTACTGGAAGACTGTAGATTTTTTAATAGAAGTAAATTACAAATCTGTATAACTTTCTGACACCAGTTGATTTGAAAAAAAAAGTTTAAAGTTTAATTTGGATTTTCTACTACTTTTACTACTTACTTCTACTTGTGGCCACACATTTTCAATAACTGAAAGTAGAATGATCGTTTGGCTGTCAGTTATGTCTCCCATCCGGCCCCCGTCCTCCCCATATACTGTAACATCCCGCACGACAGAACGTTTCTGTGTTCCCTATGGCGAGCCAAGGAGTAAGCCACATAGAGGAAGCTCTGGCTGCAGCTTATCTCTTCCAGAACAAAGGAGTTGGGCAGTGATTTTCCATTACACTAGACCCCATTTCCACCTATACTGCACCGTCTGTCGGTGGTCGGTCAGGAGAGCCCCATACATTTTATACTACTGGGTATGGCTGGCAAAAGTATAAGGTGTTTTTTTTTTTTTTTAAGACTATGCTTGATTTTATTTGAAAGTCTATGGTCGTTCCTTGGCTGATCACTGTCCTTATTCCAGGAAGCAATATCTGCCTGATTTCACAGATAATCAGCCTGTGTAATGGGGTCTTTAAAGGGGTCGTCCAGCAAAAAATGTTTTCTTTTAAATCAACTGATATCAAAAAGTTATATAGATTTTAAAAAAATTACTTCTATTAAAAAATCTCAAGTCTTCCCATACTTATTAGCTGCTGTATGTCCTGCAGGAAATTTTGTTTGATTTCCAGTCTGACACAGTGCTCTCTGCTGCCATCTCTGGCCGAGACAGGAACTCTGTCTTGGCCAGAGATGTCAGCAGAGAGCACTGTGTCAGACTGGAAATAAAACAACATTTCCTGCATGACATAAAGCAGCTGATAAGTACTGGAAGACTTGAGATTTTTTTATAGAAATAAATTACAAATCTATATAACTTTCTGACACCAGTGATTTGAGAGAAAAAGATTTCGCTGGACAACCCCTTTAAAGCCTGACATGGACACAAGTAGAAGTTATGGACGGCAGATAACAGAACAGAAAGCCCGAGCTTACCCTGATTGTGTAACGTCTTAGCAAAGTAGAAGAAGAGGAGACTCAGGAGGAGGAAGATGATGCCGAGAGCGAAACCCAGACCACACAGGACGTTCTCCAGCAGATCAGAAGGTACCGGATACTGAGGAACTGAAAGTCAGGAAGGATTGATAAATACCCAGCATCTGTCTCTGAACCGCACGTCATTTATTTTTAGGATCTTTGCAGTCCTTATATACAAGAAGCCTGAAATTGGAGAACTAGATATCCTGGAAGCAGAACTTACTGACTCCTATAGAAAAGAACAAGGTGCTATATCTATGAAGACATGAAAGTTGTTACGATATCTGTTGGTATATACAACACATATATATATATATATATATATATATATATATATACACACTTGCATCCATTGACAATCCAAAGTGCTATGGAATAATATACAGTACAACTGTCCCATATATTATTCCATATCAGATCCTTGCCTTTACTGACAGATAAGTCGTATCGGAGGTGTCACTATACTCAGATAAGCTCGGCTGACTCATCCGTCTCTCCTCACAGTAGCCTTATTATGGCACTGTTATTTTATAAATTAGTATTTAGGGAAGAAAGATCTTCGTATAGTTAAAGGGGTACTCCAGCGTAATTATTTTTTTATTTCAAATCAACTGGTTTCAGCAAGTTGTATAGATTTCTAATTTACTTCTATTTAAAAATTCTTCCAGTACTTATCAACTGCTGTATGCCCTGCATGAAGTGGTGTATTCTTTCCAGTCTGACACAGTGCTCTCTGCTGCCACCTCTGTCCATGTCAGGAACTGTCCAGAGCAGGAGAGGTTTTCTATAGGGATTTGGGCAGTCCCTGACATGGACAGAGATGGCAGCAGAGAGCACTGTGTCAGACCGAAAAGAAAACACCACTTCCTGCAGGGCAAACAGCAGCTGATGAGTGCTGGAAGACTTTGTAAGTAGATTACAAATCTGTATAACTTTCTGACACCAGTGGATTTGAAAGAAAAACATTTTCGCCAGAGTAATCCTTTAAAGGGGTTATCTAGTTTTTTTAAATATCTTAAGATAGATTATCAATATCGGGGTCTAACTTTCGGGAACCTAGTCTAATCTCTGTGGATGCTGGGACCCTTACGTCCTCCATTGTTACATTAGTTTCTGCTACTAAGATTCCTTTTGCAAAGTCAAATAAGTTTGGAAATCTTCTTTAAAGGAGTATTCCCATGTGACAAAGTTATCCCCTAGCTACAAAATGTAGGGAGGTCTGACTGGTGGAGGACCCCCACCATGTGCTTGAGAATAGGGACCCCAGTCTGTCATTCGAATGGCATACATAGTGTTGTGCATACACAGTGCATATACAGCCGTGTATACTGTTCAGCTGTTTCCGGCAGCTCCCACACAACATAATTGTGGCACACGTGTGACCCTCTGCTCCAACCTAACGTGAGGCGGGGGTCCCCATTCTCAAGAACATGGGGGCCCCCCGCTGTTAATCCAACCGTGATCAGCTAGTTACATTGTACACAAGATAGGGGGTAATTTTGTTCAAGTTTAAAGGGGTAGTTCACCCAAAAAAAAATTTCTTTCAAATCAACCGCTGCCATGAAGTGCCAGAGATTTGTAATTTACTTCTATTAAAAAATCTCAAGCGTTCCAGTACTTATCAGCTGCTGTATGCACAACAGAAAGTTGTATTATTTCCATTCTGGAGAGAAGGAGAGGTTTTCTATGGGGATTCGCTACTGCTCTGGACAGTTCCTGACATGGACAGAGGAGGCAACAGAGAGCACTGTGTCAGACAGGAAAGAAAACACCACTTCCTTCTGGACACACAGCAGCTGATAAGTACTGGAAGACTTAAGATTTTTTAATAGAAGTGAATTACAAATCTCTGGCACTTTATGGCACCAGTTGATTTGAAAGAAAAAAATTTTTGGTGGACTACCCCTTTAAAGGGGTTCTCCAGCCCTACAAAAACATGGCCACTTTCTCCCAGAGACAGCACCGCTCTTGTCTCCAGGTCAGGTGTGGTTTGCAATTAAGATCCATTCACTTTAATGGAACTGAGTTACAGAACCTGCACCCAAACTGGAGACAAGACAAGAAAGTGGCCATGTTTTTGTAGCGCTAGAGAACTTCTTTAAACACTAACTAGCTGAAGCTTTATGCAGACCCGGGGGACGCCCAAGCTTTAATGCATTTGATCTACTGTTTTTTTTTAATCCTCACCCAATCACCAGTGTAGTGAAGCCAAATTATTCTCAGTGCTTGGTAAACCCACCCCAACTTTCATCAATACAGCATAGCCTTCCCTCCTCCATCCGCTATGGCTGCTGTAACTACCAGTACAGACATGATACAACAAGTTCTCATCTAAACTCTTCAATTTCCTGGCTGATTGTCAAAGGTTGCTTGGCCATGGATGATGGGAATACTCAGCATCTCTCTGCTTCACTGAAACTCACAAGCTGGATATAAGGAGTCAGGACATGAAGTATAATGGAATGTGACCTTTGTCTGTCATAAAACCAACAAGACAGGTTTCATTAAAAAAAAAAAAGTTTATGATGACCTTTTAAAAAGTTTAGAACAGGGGTAGGGAACCTTGAATCTCCAGCTGTTGCAAAACTACAACTCCCATCAGGCATGATGGGAGTTGTAGTTTTGCAACAGCTGGAAAGCCAAGGTTCCCTACCCCTGTTCTAAACTTTTTAATAGCCGCGGTTTAGAAAAATTCCACTTTACTGCACTCACTATGTAGGCCCTTTCATACATACAGCACATGGACGTCTGGGTGTTAGAACTGAGCAATGGAGAACACCCCTTAGCTAGCTAACACTTCAGTAACATAGAGGGGCCGAAACGTACAGCGTTAAGAGTTAGGGAACAGCGCGGTCAAACAAAACAGCCAAAAAACAGCCAACAGCAGAGGCTTCACATGGATCATGATGGCACAGGATTGTTCATTATAGAGATCCTCTTTAAAGAAACTCTGTCAGCAGGTTTATGGTGTCCTATCTCAAAATAGCATAAACTTGTGACAGAGAAGCTGAACAGAACAATGTATCACTTATATTGTTCTGTGCAGCTGATCCAGAAATATCCTACTGAACAACATGGCCAATAAGTAACCGTGTCCATTATGTGCATGAGCTTGGTCGTTCCAGATATTCATGAGAAGCAGAAGACTCCGCCCACCAGCTGCTGATTGGCAGTTATCTATCTATGCTGTGTATAGGCAGTCAACTGTCAATCAGCAGCGGGAGGGCGGGAGAGGGGTGTGGCAAGAATCCTATTCTCCTGCATATTAGGTGAACGGCTGAACAGAATGATGTACTGTAAGTAATACACCCATCTGTTCAGCATTTCTGTCACTAATTCACTAGTAAATCCATTCACTTGGGAAAGCAGCCTGAGCCAGCAAAGCTGCAGCCGTGGAAAACTGTAGCAGAACAAGCAGTGATTGACAGTTATCCCCTCTTGCTCTGCTTCGGCTGCAGCACTACTGGCACAGCCAGCTTCACCAAGCCTAATGTCTATTCTAATGCTGGTCAAAGGGATACTAGCTCTCCTTACATAAAGACGTGTGGAGACACGTGTCACTCTTATTGCTGCCACTCAATGTAAAAAACTTTAATAAAGAAATGTAAAAAATATTTTTTCTAAACTAAGAATTACCCTATATCTATGGGAATGGTCGTATCCCCCTGTAATAGAATAAGGTTAGGTTCCTCATACATCCGTGAGATACTTACTCCAGTACCCCACAATAGTTCTGTTGTCTCCTCCCACTTGCACTTCACAAGAGAAGACATCGCTGTGGTAGGGGGTGGCATTGAGGTAGGAGAAGGCCTGGAAAGAGAAATCATCCATAGCAAAATAGCTATGTGAGTTCAGCCCCGTTTTCAATATGTCTCCATTCTTCCTCCAGGTGATGGTCAGAGCCGGTGGATAGACGTCATCAATAACACAGATCAAGGTGTTCTGCGCCCCCAATCTGAGCGGATGTGCGGTATACACGGTCACTTGTGCACCACCTAGAAGAAGGAACATAGATAATATGGTGAATAAACTGAAGACACAATGGTCATTTCTCTCATGTGAATAGATTTAGAATCTGGTGGCGGGAAAGGCTTCTGAGTGCCAGTATCCTCACCGCATACTGGGGAGCTTTATGAGATGCAGCTTCTCCATCTCCAGAGAGACCAGGCGCCATTTAGGGTCCCCATACACCTTAGACAGCTCATCCCGCCACTGTCAATGTAAAGTGAATGTAAAGAAAAAAATTGTAAATATGAAAGAGCCTCTAACCTCTGGCTTCAGGAGTGATGTCTATAAGCGCTTTCGTCAAGTCTTCTCTGAATTGGTTACAAAGCTTCAAATGGAAGGAAATATTTGAGGCGTTGGGGAAAGCCCGGTCCCGCCATTGGTCAAAGTCTTTTATCCAAGGCAAGACAGAGTTATCGCTAAAGTTGTAACTGAACATCTGGTCGCCATCGAACATCTTCAGGAGCCCAGACGATGGCGCGTTGGGCTGACAAAACAACATCTGACTCAGAGAATGACCATCTGAAAAATATGATGAAAGATGGAGGAGACACGTGACAGGAGGTCAGAAACAATTAACGGGAACACAAAGGGGGACATTCATGAACGCTGCGGGACTTACGTGTATGTAATTCTGCCAGCCGCTTAACCCCTTCAGCTGCCGCCTGGCTCCCGCGCCGCATACATTACCTGTCCTTGCTGTATGGGGTCCCGCTGTCCTGCTCTCCCGCCCGGCCAATCAGTGGCTGCGGCAGAGCAACACACTGATTGGCCAGGCGGGAGAGCAGTATGCCGGGACCCCGTGCAGCGCGGACAGGTAATGTATGCAGAGCGGGCGCAGCTGAAGGGGTTAAGCGGTCGGCAGAATTACATACACACAGCGGTCGTTCAGACCGCTGTGTGTATGTAGTGAAAGTGACCTGCCAGGACCTAGCTGACTCGCAGCGTTATTAACGCTGCGAGTCAGTAGTCAGAAGCTACCCATAAGTTGAGGTGCTTGTGGTTCCTGATATGCAGATATAGTCAATGATTCCAGGCGCTCACTATCTTCTAATATCCTTGTGATTAATTTACACATCAAAGGGAATACAGGTAACACAGGAGGGGGAGGTCCCATGAATACATTACCTGTACTCACTTTGATGTGTGCATAAAGCACCAGCATACTGGAAGAAAGCGCCAAGATTCACTGACTACACTTACAAAGAGGAACCACTAGACAAGTCCTACAACTCGTCTTTATATAAGACATCATATACCATCCCTAGTGTTCCCTCCGTGCGAAATAAAGCGGTAATTTGCAGTAATCTCATCCTTACAATCATTCCCCTAACTGGACTCAGATTACACAATGAGCCTCATTCATTCTAATATGTTATTGTTATTGCTGCCTCTATTAGACGCCTCCTTTAACCAAACATACATTGTTCTTTGATGCAAGACAATGTGAAAATCTTTTTGGTTAAATAGCAAACAGCTATTGTATGAGACTAGAATTGTTTGTACAGTGATCAGAATGTAGTGCATACAGTGCGTAATCCCCATTTACAACTGCACAACAGATACAATGTGGATAGATAGATACTGTAGATAGATAGATAGATAGATGATAGATGATAGATGATAGATAGATAGGAGATAGATAGATGATAGATAGATAGATAGATAGATAGATAGATAGATAGATGATAGATAGATAGATAGATAGATAGAACATAGATATTACATTATGTTCAAAGATTTCTATGTAAGCTCTTCCTTATAATCACAGCACTATAATACCATGATCCTAAAGTGACACCAATACCAGGAGACCCTCTGCTTTCAGTATAGAATCCATCCATTGGGTGATCATTTACATTACTAGTAGATTTCTTGAGACAAGACGCTGATCCCGGGATTTCTTCCTGATTGTTGTATGTGGGGTCAGGAGGTGAGATTTCCCATAATAGGGAACAATTATGATCCGCCTCGTTTGGACCAATAAAATAGGATTATGGATTGGATATAATGGAACTTTTTGTCTTTTTTCAACCTTATCAGCTATGTAACATTGTAACAAGAAAGAATGATTGTCACTTACCACAGTGAGCCAATGTGGCCAGCAGGGGGAGCAGTAGTATCAATGTATGGAGAGTGTCCATGGATAGCCGGAGCTGCAGCATTTTCATAGTCTTCCTGGTACGGAGTGAGGATAGTGTATGGCACCTGCGTGAGATTTTTATATATATTATATATCTAACTATACAGCGAGTAGTTGAGTGTTTGCTGGGAGACCGGTCATTCCTGCGCACAGCTCCTGGGCTCCAGAATAGGGGGTAATAATAATAATAATAATAAAGTAGTAATAAAGTTGATGTAGTCCATCCCAGGCGTCCTCTATATCACGTGCTGCTGCATGAAGTCTCGTCTGCATTCAGGAATCCTGCCAGCGAGGTGCATGGAGTCTATCGCTTCTGCATGTTTAACACTTTGTGGTGTAACTCCATCTGATGGAGTCACAGGACTCACTGCACTAGGAGGAATCCGCCTACTCTGCTTCATACTGACACATCCGACCAATGAGAGAGCCCTTCTGGGACCGGTCACTTGCTGCTAGGTAGACTCCTCGCTCAGCCTCGGCTTTTCTACAATTAGGTTTTTCTGACTTGCCGGTAATCTTTGGATTTTTTCTTTATTTTTTCTGTGTTCATATATTTCTAGACAATCTGCTTCTTGACAATAAGGAGTCAGAGGATGACGGGAGAATTTGTGACTGTATAAAGTTAGAGGGTAAAAAAAAATAATTAAATAATTGAAACTCCCCGTTAGGTTTAACCTGGGGGAGAATTCCTGTATAATGTGGATCAGTGGTGATCAGACTAAAGTGCTACGTGCAAATCACTTTCTATTAAAGGAAAAGTCGGGGGGCTAATTAAAAATAATCAGAACGGGCAGAAGGTGAGGGAAACGTATGATAAGGAATGCATACTTGCCTTTGCAGTGCCACGTAACACTTCTGGACCCGCCGAGACTCTCCATCTCTTCCAACCCCCCCCCCCCCCCCACATCATGACTCAGCTAAAGGATACTCCGCTCAGCCAGTCAGTGACTAAGGCAGGACACAGAGTGCTCAGCCAATCAGTGACTGGGGCGGGGCACAGAGCGCGCAGCCAGTCAGTGACTGGGGCGGGACACAGCGCTCAGCCAGTCAGTGACCGGGGCAGGACACAGAGCGCTCAGCCAGTCAGTGACCGGGGCGGGACACAGAGTGCTCAGCCAGTCAGTGACCGGGGCAGGACACAGAGCGCTCAGCCAGTCAGTGACTGGGGCGGGACACAGAGCGCTCAGCCAATCAGTGACTGGGGCGGGACACAGAGCGCTCAGCCAGTCAGTGACCGGGGCAGGACACAGAGCGCTCAGCCAGTAAGTGACTGGGGCGGGACACAGAGCGCTCAGCCAGTAAGTGACCGGGGCAGTATACAGAGCGCTCAGCCAGTAACTGACCGGGGCAGTACACAGAGCACTCAGCCAGTCAGTGACCGGGGCAGGACACAGAGCGCTCAGCCAGTCAGTGACCGGGGCAGGACACAGAGCGCTCAGCCAGTCAGTGACCGGGGCAGGACACAGAGCGCTCAGCCAGTCAGTGACCGGGGCGGGACACAGAGTGCTCAGCCAGTCAGTGACCGGGGCAGTACACAGAGCACTCAGCCAGTCAGGGACCGGGGCAGGACACAGAGCGCTCAGCCAGTCAGGGACTGGGGCAGGACACAGAGCGCTCAGCCAGTCAGTGACCGGGGCGGGACACAGAGTGCTCAGCCAATCAGTGACCTGGGCGGGACACAGAGCGCTCAGCCAGTCAGTGACCGGGGCGGGACACAGAGCGCTCAGCCAGTCAGTGACCGGGGCGGGACACAGAGCACTCAGCCAGTCAGTGTGACTCCCACCCTTTCCCGCCGGGTTGTGATGTACTAAGTACTGGAGAGAAGATGACATCAAGCGGGTAGCCCCGTGAAGCAGCCCTGGCAGGGCACAGGGAATGGTAAGTTTCTATATTATGTTCCCCTCACCCCCTTCCCGCAGGGTAATTTGGCCGGACTTCTCCTTTAATTTTTATTTTATCACAATACATGCAAATTTTTGCATGACTGTGTTGTGGTAATATAATCACACTGATCACTTTGAGGTCACAGTAATGTTATTTTTGAATCTGACTAATAATTGGGCGTCTCAACCATCAGGCAGTGTGTCTACAACTGGGTGTAAATGGTAGCTCCCTGCAAATAATGATACATAATATTTCCTATTTGGTGCTGTGTCCTTGAACTGAGGATGAAACCTTCCTGATCCCAAGATCAAACATTAACCCTTATAGACAAGAAAGGCGATAAGTAGATGATTGGCAGAGATCCAACCATTGGGACCCTCACCAATCCCAAGGATTGAGGTGAAAAAAAGCTAGTGACAGATACCTTTAAGTTCACACAGAGGTCCACCAGAGCTGCTTTGTTTATCCTGTAATAAGAAGGACGGCTAAGCTGCAAATATAATAAAGAAAATTCACACAGCAAAAGAGAGAATCAACTCTGCTGTGTTTTTTAAAGGGGTTGTCCAACTTTTTATAAAATAATCAGTCCCCTCCCACTGCTCATGTCAAATAGGAAATGTACCTACAGTGCTAAAAAAAAATACCCATTCTCGACCCCTGCCAATAAATCACATGACCTCTGTTGGCAGAGACTCTTTCTTCTAGAAATGCCTCATACATATGCAACCCTCTAGGCTATGTGTTAGCTATAGGGGAGATCAATGGAAGGAAGTGTCAGTGATGTCACAGGTTGTGTGACATGACAGCAGAGAAGAGAATGTTCCCAAGTGAACACGGGCGCCGAGGATTAAGGTATGTCTCTTACCTGCATCCTCATCACCATTCCCGTGCTGCTCATTGTAAAATCCACTGGCCGGTAAAACTGTTAGGAGCACTGGGGGCGGGGCTACTACCCCCATGCTGTCCCGCCCCTTCCAGTGATTAGCAATGAAGTTGGTTGGCGGGGGGGGGGGGGCTGTGCTCCTAATGGCATTACCTGGTAGCGGATTTCACAACAAACAGAACGGAAGCAGCGCCAAGGATGAAATTGAGAGACATACCTTCCACATCAGTGCCCTGTGCACACTGGGCAGCTATCAGCAGGTTAGATTAGTCTAACTTGTTTATAGTTCCCCCTTATAGTCAATGGTGTCTCTCAGGATCGGTTTGTGTTTGTCATGTAACAGATTGTTCAGCCCTGTTTACTCCTCCTGAATGGAATCTGCCCCAGAGGCCTCCGGCAGAGCTCCGATGCAAGTGTGAACTTGGTCTACATACAAGAGATTTTGTGAGGGGTCTGCCTATCTGCTTAGCATCTTCTCTTCCCCATATTAATATGTAAGAAAGTTAGGTGGTTACTGAGCCTGCTACTGAAAGAGGAAGTACAAATATAAAAAACTTTAGCTTTAGCTTTAGCACAGGGTTCGGCTTGTGTCTTCCTCTCACACAGTTTCCCATAAACCTGTTTGATCAGTAGTCTAGCATAAAAATAAGGACAAATAACAACGACTGTTATTACACCCAAAGAAAAAAGAAGAAGAAATCAGGTATATTACCCGCACACAAGCAAATATAATGAAATACTCAAATCCATACCTCCCAACTTTTGCAAAGAGGGACATGTGCGCCGCGGTCCCCATAGCCACGCCCCCATAGCAACCCTCCATAGCCACGCCCCCATAGCGACCCTCCATAGCCACGCCCCCATAGCGACCCTCCATAGCCACTCCCCTACAGTCACCACATGCTGCTGACTCAATAGTGCACGATATAGTATCCAATCCCCCCAAAAATGCCCGATATAGTATCCAATCCTCCATTATAGTGCCCCACATAGTAGCCAATCCCCCCATATAGTGCCCCACATAGTAGCCAATCCCCCCATATAGTGCCCCACATAGAATCCAATCCCCCCATATAGTAGCCAATGCCCCCATATAGTGCCCCACATAGTAGCCAATCCCCATATAGTGCCCACATAGTAGCCAATGCCCCCATATAGTGCCCTACATAGTAACCAATCCCCCATATAGTGCCCACATAGTAGCCAATCCCCCCATATAGTGCCCCACATAGTAGCCAATCCCCCCATATAGTGCCCCACATAATAGCCAATCCCCCCATATAGTGCCCCACATAGTAGCCAATCCCCCCATATAGTGCCCCACATAGTAGCCAATCCCCCCATATAGTGCCCCACATAGTAGCCAATCCCCCAATATACTTGGGGTGTACGGATACCACGGCCATTATTAATGATTATAATATTTATTTGTATAGTGCCAATTGATTCAGCAATGTGTGTAGCACAAGAGAAGTCCTGGAGGCCGGAGTGAGAGGTTCTGATTATAGCGACGGGTAGCAAACGTTGTTATCATTATCGTGATTTTAGCACAACAACGATTGATGTCAGCTGATCATCGTCTTTCAACATGAGCCAATATATGAATGTCCGGAAATCGGCCATCAATCATTTCATATAATAGGGCCCTTAGGGGTTTTTTTACACACACAGATATCTGACAGATTTTTTAAGCCACACCAAAAAAAAATGGATCCCAGTAGGGGAAAAAAATAAAACAGGTACCAAATCAATCAATATACACCTAAAAAAGACTATAACCCCCCCCCCCCCCAAAAAAAAAAACAAAACAAACCAAAAACATATCAAACTTCATTATAAAAAAAAATATATAATCTTATTAAATTAATAGATCACAAATATATAAAATCATGTATTCAATGTGAGGAGGAGAAGAGGAAGACACAAGTACAGTGGAAAAGAGCCATCAAACGTCACTGGATAAGCAGATAAGTATATTGTATAGAGCTGAACACTATATACACCAAGTTTGTTGGCTCTTTTCCACTGTACTTGTGTCTTCCTCTTCTCCTCACATTGAATACATGATTTTATATATTTGTGATCTATTAATTTAATAAGATTTTTGAAGCCAAAGCCAGGACCAGACTATAAACAGAGAACAGTTCATAAAGGGAGGACTGAGATTTCTCACTTTTCAAACCCATTTCTGGCTTTGGCTTCAATAATCTATGAAGTAATCTGTCTGTGTAAAAGGACCCTTAGGCTTGTTAGACAAATCATAGTTAAAACAAGATGTTGGGAGTCAGGTAACCAGTCACTGAGATAGCATTTTTTTACACAGCCACATTTACCTGTTCCTTCTGTCCGGACAGAATTATTTTTTGATGTGTTATTACTTATAGAAAATTATACAAATTTCTAATGTACATTAATTATGGGAAATGCACATATAGGGCTATTTCCCTTAATTTAGTAGATCATGGAATGTTAGAATTCTCTCAGAATCAGCGACGTCACGACGAAGGGTGTAATTCCTATGGAGTGTCCAGCAGGCGCTCTATATGTAGAAGTCTATGGGACTTTATTGTTTCTATGGATGTCCAAGCAAAGTAAAGTAATGTAATGTAGTGTACAGTGCTTTATTGAATGAATCCATCTATGGAATAGTGTCCTTGCTCCCCAAAGTATTCCATAAATGAATTCAATCAGCACATTTGGATATCCATCACAGTAAGCCCCCAGAACCGCCGTCTATATACACTGAACTACTACTCCCATCACCTGCTCTACACTGAACTACTACTCCCATCACCTGCTCATAGTATGAGCAGGTGATGGGAGTAGTAGCTGGGTTATGCCTATGACATGCCTGCTTCTGCTGATGCCACCGGGCGCAGGGGGGGAGCCGCTCATCACACAGGAGCCATCATGCCCCCTCCGCACCCCCTCCTCCTTCTTCCACTATCCCACGGCTGACTCCCCACCTGTCCGCCGCTCTCCACCCACACATACCGGCTCCCGATGTGGGAGCGGACGGTCAGTGCAGACACCGGGGAGAGCGGCGGCCAGGCAGGGAGTCAGCCGTGGGATAGTGGTAAGTGGAAGTAGCTGTGGGATAGTGGAAGAAGGAGGAGGGGGAGCGGATAAGGGCATGAAGGCAGCCTATGAAAACTCTTCTCCCTCATGCATAATAACAATCTTTATTCCTATAGTACCAGTATATCCCACTGCACATAATTACAAAAATAAGTCAAATCACAAACAATGAGAACAAATAAAGGAATAGAGAGCCCGTCCCTCCAGGGCTTACCATCTAAATGGAATAGAATGATAGAAATTAGGTTTATTTCCATGTTCTTTTACTGTAGTAACAAATACTCAGAGGCACTTCAGGCTGTACTAGTGACTGATGACATGTGACTCGTTTCAGCTATACGACATAGGATGGACGGGTTACCCCATAGTGTGTATTATAAATAAATAACAAGCAAACAGAACAAAATTGCTCATCTCTTACCCGTGTTCTTGTGTTGTGTCTGGTTGGACAGCTCTTACCTCTTTACGTTACATTCTCTTGGCCTTGGACGTACTGCCCTCTCCTGGCAATCACAAATTACACTGCATCCCATGTTCACTGCTTAATCTCGACGTTACGCTGCAGTAATACAATACTAGTGTAGAGAGTAAATGTATACTGTAAATGAAGATGCTGTTAAACACACACAATAAATTCACTTAAAGGGGTATTCCCATCTCAACTAACATAGTTAAAGGGAATGTGTCGTCTATTTTTTTACTATATTTTTTCTTATTTCACTTTTTGTACATTGTTACGGGGGCGGCCATTTTTCCTGGCCTGTTCTTAACAGCATTTAGTGACATGCTTTACAGCAAGCCTCGTGGACATAGACGACAATATAGATTGTCTGTCCCCTTGAGAAAATTGTGAAACTTTACTGAGCGTGCTCTGTGACCTGTGGAGGTCATCCTACAGGGAGCTGCTATTGTCTCCTCTATCTACTGGTGTCACATGACGCTGCAATGCTGTACAGATCCCTTTACAGTAGCCGTCTCTCATTACCACAGGCATAACAGGAAGTCTCAGCTTAGTTTTGGCTCCAGTGGTGAGAATGAGAACTGCAAGATATCAGGATTATTTTAGAATATAAATTTTAAAAAAAGTGAAAAATTTAAAGTGTCACTGTCGTGAATTTTTTTTTTGCAGAAATCAATAGTCCAGGCGATTTTAAGAAACTTTGTAATTGGGTTTATTATCCGAAAAATGCATTTTTATCATGAAAAAGCAGTTTGAAGCTCTCCCCCCTGTCTTCATTGTTCTCCTATGGAGAGAGCTAAAGAAAAGACCAAAACAGGACAACAAAGAGTTAATCTACAAATCCCTCACCCGTTATCTGTTCTGACCATCACCAGTGACCTGTCAGAGCTCGGATTACAGCTGTCACCCAGCTCCGTGCCTGTAATCCTCTGTTATCTGCTTTCTGCTGCCGGCTAACTCCCTCCTTCCTCCTCCCCCCTCCCCTCTCTCTAGAACAGACAGGGTACGTCTCCTGCAACAAGTCACAATTTTCAGATTTTTCAGAGTGGATGAAAAAGAGGAAGGAGGGGGGGACCTGGGAAAAGGCTTTTTACATGCAGATAATGGCAGATTTGGCTAATAAACCCAATTACAAAGTTTCTTAAAATCGCCTGGACTATTGATTTCTGCAAAAAAAAAAAATACGACAGTGACTCTTTAAGTCATCAAAAAATCTTGAAAAAAATCATAAAAAAAATAACTTTTAGTTTAGTTTTTGTGGGACAAATAGACCTTTTTAATGACATCCTTCATTTTATCATAAAACATACAAAAGAGGAAAAAAAAAACATTTTTGAGCCAAAGTTATAAAAAAAATATCTGCAATTCTGCACCTCTTAAGGGATTTGGGGCCTACATTGTTAACTAACTTTAAACTAACTAAAAAATTTAAACTTTTTAGATAAAAAAAAAAGATTGTTAACCGCCATTTCTGACTATTCTGACTTCTATGACCTCATCATTTTTTTTGTCTATGGAGACATATGAGGGGTTATATTTTGCACTATGGTCTGTAGGTTCTAATGGCCCCGCACTTGGGTGGATGGGACATTTTATTTGATTTGTATTCTAGTTTATCTGACAGATGATATCACCAAAAATATGCAATTCTGGCATTTGGTATAATTTTTTTGTTTACGTCAATCACCCTGCAGGATCAATAATGCTTTATTATAATAATTCAGACAATTCCGCACACGGCGATATATAACGTTTTGAGGGGGGGGGTATTTGGAAAAGGGGGGTGATTTAAACTTGTAACTGGGAAGGGTTTTTGTATTTTTAAAAACTTTTTTTTGTACACTTTTTGAGTCCCCCTAGAGGGCTATAATATGTAGTCATTAGATTGCCCATACTGATCAATGGTATGCTTCTTGATAGCATTGATCAGTTACATTGGCGTTCTGCAGTCTGCCTGAAGCAAACTCAATCAGCAGAGAGACCGAGACGGCCATGGAAGGTAAGTATAACCCTCTGGTAGTCACAGCAACCAATCTGCACACCCTTTTTTTTATTGCTGTGAGGGGTGCCTTTCAGGGCCCTGACAGGTCCAGCACCTGTCAAGTCAAGTTACATTGTGCATATTGTGAACAATATTGATTGCGGCATGCACAGGTTTAAATTCCCGGGATCGGACTGAAGTCTGTTCCTGGTAGCGATTAGCAAACAATTAACGATAATTTAGATCTAAATGAACGATCAATGACAAACGATTTTTCAATCGTAGCCTGCAATTACATGAAAACATTTAAATTCGAACAATATGATTTTCCGCGTGATAATCATCCCGTGTAATAGGGCCCCAACAATCTGTTTGAGATTATAAGGCGCAAAGTGTAAATTACGCATTTGCATATGTTCGCAAGTTTGAATATGTTTGAAAATGATCATTATAACCATTCCGATCATCCAACAAATTGTTTGTGATCGGCGAACACGAACAATTAGCGTCATGTTTGTACAAACATTTGAACATTTTCAAATATGTTCGCTCATCACTAGTAGTAATGCTAATAAAAGGATTTTAGAAGTATCTGAACTCTTTCCAGTTTAGTGTATTTCCTTCCGATAATTCATAAGCCATGTAATGACTAGCCAAATAATTAAAAAGTTATTACAAGGTTACAACTTATTATCTATTCCCCAGGATAGATGATAAGTGTCTGATAAGTGGAAGTCCAACCTCTGGTATCCTGACCAATCACATGCACGGGAGGTCCCTTGTGTGAATAGAGCAGCAGTTGATCATGAGCGCATGCTTATGCTCCATTCACATACTGTAGGACTGCATTAGCTGCAGCTCCATTTAGGGCCCTATTCCATGGGAAGATTATCGTTCGGATAATCGTTAACGATCTTAAACTACTGCTATTGCGAACAACCTGAAAACGTTTACCCAATTACATGGAACGATGATCGTTACTTATGATCGTTCTCGCGGTCGTCTTGTCGGTATTGCGTTCGTCTCTACTGCGAACGACGTCTTATTCCATGCGAACAATGTGTGAATGAGAAACGATAAAAATAGGTCCAGGTCTCATTAAGCGATCAACGATTTCTCCTTTGTCGTTTAATCATTAAAGCGTAACTATAAAATATTTTGACCTTTCAGTTTTAGTTAGCTTAGGTCATGATAAGAATTTTTGCAATATACATTGATAACCTAAAATGAACAGTTTTTTAGATGCATGAAGCCAAAAGTCCCCTTATAGCCCTCTCTGGCTGTGGCTTATTTCTGCATTCCTGCTGGACACGCCCCCTCCCTGGAGATCCGTCCTGAGTGTACGGACTGTGACAGGAGGATCAGATAACAGCCCTGACACAGAGAGAAACATAAACAAATCCTCCTCCCCTCCTAGCAGCACGTCCTCCCCCCTCCCCTCACAGAGGTCACTAAGCAGAGCTGAGGGGGTTGTGTGTGAGGAGCAGTGCAGGGGAAGAGCTGGATGGAGGGACAAGTGTTTCCAGTGCTTCACCCAGGAGGGACATGCCACCATGACTCCAATGTACTGCATGAGGGAGCAGGGCCGTCTTAACAGTATTTTGGGCCCCTGGGCAGAGGTGCGAATTGGCCCCCCCCCAACCGCCACCATCAAATCCCCCACATCTTTGCATATAGTGCCCCCCATAGTAGCCAATCCCCCCATAGTAGCCAATCCCCCCCATATAGTGCCCCCCATAGTAGCCAATCCCCCCATATAGTGCCCCCCATAGTAGCCAGTGCCCACATAGTAGCCAGTGCCCCCCATAGTAGTCAGTGCCCCTCATAGTAGCCAGTGCCCCCCATAGTAGCCAGTGCCCCCCATAGTAGCCAGTGCCCCCCATAGTAGCCAGTGTCCACATAGTAGCCAGTGCCCCCCATAGTAGCCAGTGTCCACATAGTAGCCAGTGCCCCCCACAGTAGCCAGTGGCCCCCATAGTAGCCAGTGGCCCCCATAGTAGCCAGTGGCCCCCATAGTAGCCAGTGGCCCCCATAGTAGCCAGTGGCCCCCACAGTAGCCAGTGGCCCCCACAGTAGCCAGTGGCCCCCATAGTAGCCAGTGCCCCCATAGTAGCCAGTGCTCCCCATAGTAGCCAGTGCTCCCCATAGTAGCCAGTGCCCCCCATAGTAGCCAGTCCCCCCCATAGTAGCCAGTGCCCCCCAAAACAACAAACCAGTTACTCACCCGTCCGGCGGCCCCAGCAGCTGATGTCTCCCGTCATCCTCCGGCACAGGCAGCGGGGTACAGAGAGACTGCCTGTGCCGGAAGTGACCTGCTGCACGACACATCCAGGACACAGGCAGCGTCTCTGTACCCCGCTGCCTGTGCCGGAGGATGACGGGAGTGCGCTGCCGGGAAAGGAGCTGCTGGGGCCACCGGACGGGTGAGTTCCTGGACTGCCTGCCCCTTCTATCGCCGCTTAGCTGAGCCGATCAGAAGCCCAGGAAAGTGCTGCTCATTGCACTTTCCTGGGCTTCTGATCGGCTGTCAGCTGAGAAGCGATAGAAGGGGTGGGCGGAGGGGGTGGCTCAGGGCCGCTCACTATGCATATGCATAGTGAGCGGCAATAGAGGGGGCGGGCGGGACGGCTTCCTCGCGGTGCTCAGCCCTGCTTGGGAGCCGTCTTTGCTTTATAGGACGCACTTAGTTTTATAAGTGCGTCTTATAAAGCTAAAAATACAGGTGACAGAGGGCAGGGGCCCCCTAGGACGCATGGGCCCCCGGGCAGCGGCCTACCCTGCCCAATGGATAAGACGGCCCTGTGAGGGAGAGTGGGTGAGTCACTGAGGGGAGGACTACAAGTCCCAGCACAACACAGCTGTAGTCCTTCCATAGTACATATAACATTCACTATCAGATGTCTGCAGCAGGTGCCACCACCACCATGGCTGACATTATCCTACAGTGTTATGAGAGCAGATGACTGTATCTAATCCCACTGTGTGTGATACCATCTGCTGGGGCTCTGTATCTAATCTTACATTGTGATACTGTATGTTGGGGCTGTATCTAATCCTGCTATGTGTGATACATCTGCTAAGGTGCTGGTCAGTGTATGGAGGGACCCAGCCAGAGAGATGAGGTATAGGCCACGCCCACTTTCTCTCAGCCAGAAGAAAAATTCATTTATTCCTCTGAGCCAAACAGCTGGTGATATCTCAGCGAGCGCACACACTATCAATGCAGTTTAGGGCTCTTTTTAAAGGGTAACTGTTAGGATCCGGACAGCAGGACAAGACAAGACAGTGAGCCCTAAGCTCAGCCCCGCCCACTGTCTTCTACCTACTTGCCACAATCCGCCCTAAGATGGCGGCGAGCAACTGGGCGGCAGTCCCTGCACTGGCTAGGTGGGACACAAAGACAAGACAGACAGACAAAACACAATAAAGAATAGTCGACAGTCCGGGTCACAACAATCAGGCAGCACAGTACAAAATCACAATCCTATAATCAGAGTCAACAAACAAGCGATATGGTCAGGAGCAGGCAGCTAGCAAGGATAGTCAGAACACAAAGCAGTAGTCAGGAGATGCAAAGAAACAGAATCCACAAGCAGGCAGAGACTAAGTCAATAACCAGCAATGATATCCAAGACTGAGGTAGTTATATAGGAGACCAGGGCTCTGATCCAGAACATAATTGGACCATCCCCCTGATCTCCAAGCACAGACAGCTGAGAACAAAACAGATCCACTGGCAGGAAGACCTGTCAGTCACAGCAGAACCAAAACACAGATTAACCATGACATGGCCAGACAGAACTCAGCAGGTGAAGTCGGGTGTGTCTCCCAACCCAGGTGAGCAATAAACCAGAGTTCACACACAGCAAAACAAAAAACAGAAACAGGATATAAGAAAATTAGTGCCATCTCGGCCGAACAGCACGAGCAGAGGGACGCATAATGCTCTGCAGAGATACCATCCTGACAGTAACACATGGGCTTTTTATATGAGGAATTTCATTTTTTGGCTACTGAAATTATATTTACGCTTTAACTGCTATTCAACCGAACGAATATCCCTTCGTTCCGAACGATTTAACGACTATACAAACGATAATAGTCCCGTGGAATAGGGCCCTTAGTAGGTCCTCCACAGATCCGACACTTAGGGTACTTTTACACGTCCCCATATGGGCCCACGCAAGAGTACAGATCAACAATATTGGCACTCATTTGCAGAAGGCATGATCAGTCATGCTGCCAGGCCACATGAACAAACCCTGCATCATTCGTGCGGCCATTCTAATATGTGTTCTAATAAGCAGCACAAAAGATGTGATCGGCAGAGGTTTGGGTATTTTCTTCATCTGTGGCAGATTGCTGACACTTATATACAGTCTGATTATCAGCCGAAGGAGCGTTTTTTAGCAACCCTCCTATCTGATAATCGCCAGTGTAAAAGACACATAGCTGATAGGTTGCAGTCTTGGAATAACTCATTCAGTATGTAGCTAGTCTTCGTGTAGCATATAAATTATAAAGATAAACTGTTCTACTCTAAGTTCCTATACTCTGCTACACTAATTTTAATACTGAAGTCAAAATCCACAGACAAATCTTTACAAAGACTTCCTATGCTATGCCAGGAAACTTGTACAACACATACACATACACCACAGCTAAGATAAAGTTACCACTCAGAGCCTTCAGACTTTACACAACCCCCCTCCAGTGTAAAATGTCATTTACATGTCTAATCTCATTTAGCTATGCTAATAGTCACACCAGAATACCTCTCCCCCCCCCCCCCGTAAACAATAGCAAATTCCACTAAGTGGCCACTGGTAACAGACAAAATCCCCAACAAACCAGCATTAACCTTCAAAAACGCCCTGACCTTCAGCAGTTCCCCAATTCCTATACTGTGACTCTGTCCTTGAGGAGAATCTAACCTCTGCAACTTTAACCCCTTCATGACAAAGCCTGCTAAGGGCAGGGTGTATCAACAGCTTAGGGCCCTATTCCACATTAACGATAATCGGCCGGATCGGGCCCATTTGGCCGATTATCGTTCTGTGAAATAGAGAGAACGATCAGCCGATGATCGTGTCATCGGCTGATCGTTCATTTAGGGCCAGACCTAAAATCGATCTAGCAGATCGCCGCTCGTTTACATCGTTGATCGTGCCCTCCTCGGCCCATGGAATAGGACCCTTAGTCATGGCAGCCATAAATCCCTAGTAAAGGCCTAGGACTGTAATGACAAGAGATTATCTCAGGGAAAAATTCTCTCACGATCAAGTAAAAACAAGTAAGCTGGCACTATCTTCCCATCTATGTCATGCAAAAGTTCACTTAAAGTTAAAGTTAGCTTAAAGTGTCACTGTCCTTTACATTTTTTTTTTTTTTTTTTGCAGAAATCAATAGTACAGACGATTTTAAGAAACTTTGTAACTGGGTTTATTAGCGAAAAATGCTATCATGAAAAAGCAGTTTGAAGCTCTCCCCCCTGTCTTCATGGTTCTCTTATGGAGAGGGGAGGGGTGGAGGGAGGTGAGGCACCAAAACAGGACAACAAAGAGTTAATTTACAGCTACATCACTGGGCTATCTCCTCTGAGTCAGCACTGACCTCTCTATAGAGGCTTTCACACAGGTCCTGCTGTGTAATCCTTTGTTCTCTGCTCTCTGCTGGTGACTAATCTCCCTCCTCCCCCCTTCCCCTCTCCATAGCTTACACAGGGCTCGACTGATGTGAGAGAGTCGAGATTTCCTGATAACGAGCAGTGAATGAGAGGAGGGGGGGGGGGGGGTGAGCTGGGGAAAGTCTTTTTGAATGCAGATAATGGCATATTTGCCTAATAAACCCAATTATAAAGTTTCTTAAAAACGCTTGGATTATTGATTTCTGCAAAAAAAAATTAAAAATAAATAAAACGACAGTGACACTTTAATGTCCGCAACATAGAGCTGCTGGTGTGGTGTCTGATTTGGCAATGTAAGCTGGTGGTGTTCAGCAATGTGTATAAAGACGTTCAAAAAGCGCACAAGCCAGTGAGAAAAAGAGGGAAAAAAAAGGTCCAAGCAGCACTCACCAAAAATATTTTTTTCTTGCAATCTTTATTGTAGCATATCAGGAATTTTTCATTGGGGCAGGAAGAGACAGATAGGACGCTGTGCACACAGGCTACAGTCTGTTTTGCGAGAACAAATAATCTGCCTACTGCTATATATCATCAAACTTAGATGTCTGTTTTTTGTACTGTTGACATAACCCTCCTAGACGACCTCATCTTAAAATCTAATTCTTTTAGGTCAGACTGGGCTTCCATCGTTTAACCATGTGCAGTACATCTATATCTATCTAGAACATGAATCAATTGGTACTCATTACTCATTAAAGGGGTACTCCGGCGCTGATAAAAAAAACAAGCAGACAAACAATCAATCATAAACATAGTTTTTACACTTACCATCCCTCCTGAGTCTGTCTCAGTTTGAATTTCCGCTGTTTGCAAGTCCCTGAAGCTCCAGTTGGTGGCTTCATTTTTTCTTTACTTCCTGGTTTGGGCTTTCCCATGATGCACTTTGTTTCCTGTCATGTCTAACTGACTCAGTAAAACTTTTAGATGGCTAACAGCTTGCTCAGCCAATCAGAGCTGAGCAACCTGAGTCATCTAACAAGGGGAGGCTGGCTCGACAAGGCTTAGACCCACCTCCCTCTTGATTACATCATTGTCACAAAATGGCTTTCTTGGGTCAACAGTCATAAGGTAAGAATGGTTCGGTATCAGCTGATACCTCTGTTCATTTGAAGTGCTGGTGTGCTACGGAGCAGCCCCGAATGTCCTGTGTGTTTTTATCAAACACTAAATAAAGAAGATCACTACTTATGGTTAGTGCCCTCTCCTACTTTCTTCGTTTTGCTGGATTACTCTGCACTAGAGATGAGCGAACCGGGTTCGGGTTCGAGTCCATCTGAACCCGAACGTTCGGCATTTGATTAGCGGGGGCTGCTGAACTTGGATAAAGCCCTAAGGTTGTCTGGAAAACATGGATACAGCCAATGACTATATCCATGTTTTCCACATAACCTTAGGGCTTTATCCAACTTCAGCAGCCACCGCTAATCAAATGCCGAAAGTTCAGGTTTGGATGGACTCGAGCATGCACCAGGTTCGCTCATCTCTAATTTGCACTCATTGCTCTCAGGAAAGTAAGCACCACCTAGTGACGCAATACACTGTGCATCCTATATTCAGTGTTTTGTGTACAACCCTGTGCCATATATGAAGTAGTGCTGGTGCCTGTTTCTCTTTGCGGATTGAATAACTTTGTAATGTGTTTCAATTACTGTGAGAAAGCTTTTCGCTGGAGTACCCCTTTAATATATGCCAATGTTGAACTTTATATCCTAAAATTTGTATGAATCAATAATAGTTACACATTAAAGTGGTTGAATCATCGTCACAAGTCTCTGAAAATGCAGACATTCCGCAAGGTCCAAGGCTCTTATCTTCCTTACCTCAAACAGCTTCTGTAACCACACGCTTAGAATCATTCTCCCTGACAACCACAACCACAACGTAGACATATTACTCCCTTCTGATAGTACATTTGTATTAATAAATGTTTTAAAAAATGACATAAGCCTCGTTATACAGAGTACATAAGGAGATCCCAAAACAAAACGTACTCAGGCACAACATACATTTGTAATTTGGTACATAAATAGTAACCAAAGTCTCACTTAGAGAGCCCTATCATAGCATCACTAGTACCCACACAGAAGTATGTGTAGTATTCAGTATGGCTATATCACAAAAGATAGTGGTGAGCCAGTATACTACCGAGACTCAACCCATCACAGATAGAGTCTACAATGTAAGCAGACTCTTGCAAATAGTTTCACTAGGCAGGTATTCATCCCCAACATGTCTTTTGCATGTTATTTGCAAAATGATCATTCATATTGTAAGGGCCCGTTCACACTAGGGAATCGGTGTAGAAAATTCCGCTCGGAACCCCCGCCTACGGACTCCCGTCTGCTATCTCTTCCAATTGGAGGCCTCGCACGCCTCTGCTCAAAGATTTGACATAGCAATTCTTTGTGTAAAAAGGCGTGAAGAGCGGAGGCGGAAGGCCCCCCATTGAAAGAGATAGCAGGCGAGATTCGGTGCAGAGTCTGTGGGCGTGGGTTCCGAGCGGAATTTCAGCACAGATTCCGTAGTGTGAACAGGCCCTTAGACTGAAAACTAGAGATAAGTGAAAACGTAAGTTTGGGTTCACTAAACATTTGACTTCCAGTGGCTGAAGAAGATGGATTGTGTTTTTCAGGAAGCCCTAGGCATGCATCCATCTTCTGATGATTGGGTGATGGTTACCATTCAGCAGGTTTAAAAATCATTATCCGCCAACCGCGCATCTCTCCGTGTAATAGGAGGTGCGCAGTTGGCAGATAGAAAATAATAAAGTAATACTTACCTGTCCACACTCCCCGTGTCCACCTAGCTTTTCCCTACTGACCCGAGCCACTGCTGAAACATCTGAGGCGGTCTCTAAAATGACAGGCCGCCCAGCCAATCACTGGCCACGGCACTGTCCCATCTGGTCCTGTGATTGGCTGAGCAGAGATGGTTCAGCGGCAGCTGTGCTGAGCTGGGAGAAGCCAGGAGGACACCGGGGAACATAAGCAGGTAAGTATTACTTTATTATTTTCTGCATATGCAGCAGGGGAAGGAATGGACATCACTCACGTGTTAATAGCCGTGTAATAGGCTCTGTGAGCGGTCACCAATCTAGCAGATCGGCACTCGCTTACAGCTACTGTCGGGCCATGTAATACGGCCCTTACCGAAAGATCTGATTGTCTATCTCTCTTCCCAAAACATGATGGAAATGCTAATTGACGAAAGGTTTAGCCTTAGCCATTGAATTGCATATTAGTTACAAGTTTACCTTTAAAAAGAATTGCTAAAAAGTATCAAGTAGTCAATTAGAGGTTTCTTTGTACTTAACCATGTGGGGGATTTGTTTCTATATCAAGTCTGATTGTAAAAAAAGACTAAAATGCTGACCACTTCCCCAGATCCTAAGAGCAACAATGTAATTTACATTATTTACACCAATGGGATCAAGTGACTCCCAAATGTAAACAAGGCCGTTTTTGCATGGCATTATTTTGGTACATCAGTATTTGTAGGCCAAAACCAGAAAACTATCATTTGAAGAGCTCTGAGTTTTGGACCCGTAAGGGATAGGCTCACACATAGTTTTCTTCACTGAGTTTTCAAAATACGAAATAAAAAAAAAGAGGGTGAATTCACACACAGTTTTGTTATATAAATTTATGCTACTGCTTTATTGGTTTGATTGACATGTATTTTTATATTACAAATGTTATATGTTATATGCCAATCAGCATTCTGTAATCAAAAACCACACTATATCAAACCATGCTATACTACAACCAGTAGTATTTTTACTTTCCAATTACACTGAAAACCCAATTAACAAAGTAGGAATTTTTCCAATGACTTTTACCACTACAATTCCCATCATGCCTGGGCAGCCGAAGCTTTAGCTTCGGCTGCCCAGTCATGATGGGAATTGTAGTTTTGCAACAGCTGGAGGGACGAAGGTTCCACATCCCTGAACTAGACAATGAATCCCCCACCCTAGACAGAAACTAAATATTCCTATACCCAATATCGTCAACAACTGTTGGCTGAACCTTCTTCAATAGAGTCAGGAGGCCTCCATACACCTTATACCGTAGGCTGAATCCAAAGGCAGTGGCAGATTGGGGCAACTTTACTATTAGGTCTATGAACAGCTTCTGTTTTGTATGGTTTTTCAGCTTGTGCTGTGCACACTGTGGGGCCAGATCAGCATTCATCTCATTAACATCAGAGGCCGAATAACAATGAAAGGCATGTCTCTGTTACAAAGCTGAATGAGCAAACACAGGATTACACCAATGACAGTGGGAGACGGAAAAAGCTGAGAAACACCCCCTAACACACACACACACACACACATTGACCACTGCTCAATACAGTTCACAATACTTCCATATACAGTGGCTTGCAAAAGTATTCACTTTCAGTGGCATTTTTTGCGTTTTGTCACCTCACCACCTGAAATTAAAATAATAGGACAAAATCACAGAAAAATTTAGTGTGCCGAACTATTCACCCCCTGAAGTCAGTACTATGTAGAGCCACCTATTGCTGCAATTTGCTTTGGACCAGGATCTTGAAGCTTGCCATATCTTGTTAATGGATTTTTGGCCCAATTCTCAAGGCAAAAGTGCTCCAGCCCCTTCAAGATAGATGGTTTCCACTAGCGAACAGCAATCTTCAAGACTGACCACAGATTCTCAAATGGATTAAAGTCTGGGTTGTGACTAGGCCATCCTAATACATTTACACGTTTCCTCTTACACCATCTGAGTGTTGCTTTAGCTTTGGGCCATTGTCCCGATGGAAGGTGAACATCCATCCCAAACTAAATCATTGACAGACCCAAACAGGTTTTGCTCAAAAATATATCCCTGGATTTAGCACCATCCATCTTCCCCTCGACTTGAACCAGTTTCCCAGTCCCTTCTGCTAAAAAACATCAGCTGCCACCACCACCAGGTTTCACTACGGGGATGGTGTTCTTGAGGTGGTGAGCATTTCCCTAGGTGTCCAAAAAGTTACATTTTGGTCTCATCTGACCAGACCACCTTCTTATTTTAAGTTTGCCAAAGGCTTTTTCTTTGGCCACTCATTTGGTCATATGGACAGATACTCCAGTCTCTGCTTGGGAACGCTGCAGCGGTCCTTGCCCGGTCTGAGAGTTTTGATGGTTGCCCTCTCTTGGTAGGTTTGTAGTGGTACCATGCTCTTTTCAATTGATGATAATGGATTTGATGGTGCTTCGGATGATCAGAGATTTGCATATTTTTTTGTAACCCAACCCTGACTTGTACCTTTCAACAGCTTTGTCCCTGGCTTGTTTTGGTCTCCTTGTCTTCATAGTGTTGATTTGGCCAGTGGTGCCTCTTGCTTAATGGTGTTGCAGCCTCTAGGCGCTTTCAGAAAAGGTATATACAGTAGTATATACTGACCATGTGACACTTTGATTGCACATGGGTGGACCTCGTTCACTAAACACGTGACTTCTGAAGGAAGTTGGATGCACCAGAAGGCAGGTAAGTAGGCACAGAGATGTGCGAGTTAAAGTTGATTATTATTTTCATGCACCCCCTGCCTGCCGTTTTTAAAGCGTAACTAGAAAATATTTTGACCATTCAGTTTAAGTTAGCTTAGGTCCACCATCACTCCAATGTACTGCATGAGGGAGAGTGGGTGAGTCACTGAGGGGAGGACTACAAGTCCCAGCACAACACAGCTGTAGTGCTTCCATAGTACATATAACATTCCCTATCAGATGTCTGCAGCAGGTGCCGCCACCTCCGAGCAGATGACTGTATCTAATCCCACTGTGTGTGATACCATCTGCTGGGGCTCTGTATCTAATCTTACATTGTGATACCATCTGCTGGGGCTCTATCTGATCCCACTGTGTGTGATACATCTGCTAAGGTGCTGGTCAGAGAATGGAGGGACCCAGCCAGGGAGATGAGTGATAGGCCACGCCCACTTTCATGCAGCGAGAAGAAAAATTCATTTACTCCTCTAAGCCAAACAACTGGTGATATCTCAGCGAGCGCACACACTATCAACGCAGCTTAGGGCTCTTTTTAAAGGGTAACACATGGGCTTTTTATTTGAGAAATTTCCTTTTTTGGCTACTGAAATTATAGTTACGCTTTAAATTTGGTAAGACTTCTCCTTTAAAAGAGGTTTTCCAGTAGTATTTACAAAAATTATATATAGAGGGTACTCACCTCTGAATTTACTGCGGCTCCAATAACATAACCTTACATTGTGCATGTGACCCTGCAGCGTTACAGTCACATGTAAGGCATGCAGTAAAGACTGTTGGAGCCAGTTACTCTGCATGTTGCAGCCAATTTATGCAGCGTCATTGCAGCACTTCTGACACAGAGGCAATTTTTTACCCAGCCTGTATACAATATTTAGGCTATGTTCACACACACTGTCTTTTTTTGGCATTATTACGAGGCAACTATCTTGCCTGAGCTATTTTTACAGCATCTGTAAATATGCTTTATAACAAACCCCATGGACCATAGGACAGAATGTGAAGGACCTGTCCTATTCAGAGGAAAAGGGCTTCTAGGTGTGCTCTGGGTGACCTTCATAGAGGTCATTATACAGTGAGGGGAATACTGTGTTGTGAGCAGCAGCTATTGTGTGTAACTGTTACCTATATACGGGTGTTACTTTTTACTGTACTCCTGTCTGTATCGATAAGAAGGACGCTGCTAGGAAACTATCTGTACAAAACTGAATGTCCCAGTTTAGTTTTTGTAAGTATAGCATAGACGTTTTTATCCCTAGCGTTTTTGTGGAAAAAATGCCAATATGCATATATACATGACCAGTGCTGTCACTAGGCATTAAGATTCGGGGCCAGTGCCCCTGATAGGAAGGTCACTGCCCTGAAACTTTTGCCTACCAAAATGCATAGAAGCAGGGAGGGATAGTTAGGAGAGCACACACAGCCCACTCCTAACTCTTGTCCCGCTGGGGGGAAGGGGGGGCCTGTGTCAGCACACTCCGGGACCAGCTCTGATGGCACCCCCTGCTGCTCTTGGGTGCTGTGCTCTGCCTCATTTCCCTGCTTTCCGCTGCCCCCAGACACCTAAGGGCTGCGGCCTTTAAGGTCACTCTGGCCCTTTAAAATCACCATCATTGAAACAGATGCGCCACATGCGGGCACGTCATCTACAACAGATCTCCAATGGCTAATGTCATTTCCTAGGCACCCCAAAAATGATCCAGGAGGGAAATGAGATGAGTTAGCAAGGTCAGGCTTTGGGGAAAAAAAACCCGCTGATGGGGAGCGACATAAGTATAAGTATGTCTTTTCTTTTTTTACTCCTCACCACTCCGCACCGGGAGTGAGTATTCTGTTTGAGAGTGGCGCACAGGGAGGCGAGTGAGGGGGGTGGGGGTGCACTGCACATTGGGGGTTATTCTGTATAGGAACATGGCACTGAAAGGGGGGGGGTATTCTATATGGGAATGCTGCACAGCAGGAGGTATTCTATATAGGAATCCTGCACGGCAGAGGGGGGTTATTCTATATGTGCTCTGCTGCACAAGGGGGATATACTAAATGGGGTGTGGTTCAAGGGGGGGTATTTACTATACAGGGTCATAGAAGGGGCCTATACTATACGGAGGCCCAGTCGAGGCCTATACTCTATGCCAGTGCTTCCCAACCTTTTCCACCTCGGGGCACACCTTGGAAAAAAAAATTTCCTCGCGGCACCCCTACTAAATAATGTTTTACAAAGTAAGAAAACCGTCATGCAGTGACTCACAGGTGACGTCTTCTTTGATCTGAGGAGTCACTTTCCCTTTTCCTCTCCATCCGCCATGATGATTTCTTTCAGCTACTTTTCATCTCTTCAGAACCTGCGAGACAAACAATTTAGGCTCCGCACATTTCTAGCAACTTCCTTCCCTTTCTCCCTCCTGTCGGCTCCCAAAGGAACTGCGCTGTTTGGTGTTATGTGCAGTAAAGCGAGTAGGAATGTGGGATGCCCCCTGTATGTAGGATACCCTGCTGTGCCCCCATGAGCTAATAATGCTCCCAGAGGTGCCCCCATATACTAATAATGCCCCCAGAGTTGCCCCCATGAACTAATAATGCCCCCAGAGGTGCCCCCATGAACTAATAATGCCCCCAGAGGTGCCCCCATATACTAATAATGTCCCAGGGGTGGGCTCCATATACTAATAATGCCCCCAGAGGTGCCCCCATATACTAATAATGTCCCAGGGGTGGGCTCCATATACTAATAATGCCCCCAGAGGTGCCCCCATATACTAATAATGCCCCCAGAGGTGCCCCCATATACTAATAATGCCCCCAGAGGTGCCCCCATATACTAATAATGCCCCCAGAGGTGCCCCCATATACTAATAATGTCCCAGGGGTGGGCTCCATATACTAATAATGCCCCCAGAGGTGCCCCCATATACTAATAATGCCCCCAGAGGTGCCCCCATGAGCTAATAATGCCCCTAGAGGTGCCCCCATATACTAATAGTGCCCCCATATACTAATAATGCCCCCAGAGGTGCCCCCATATACTAATAATGCCCCCAGAGGTGCCCCCCATGAACTAATAATGCCCCCTGCTCTGCCCCTTAAAAAAAAACAAACATCCTACTCACCTAATCCGTGCTGTGGCTGCAGACAGCAGCTCTCCTCCTCCTCTTCGGGCTCCATCTTGCGAGCCGCGGGGTCGGGACGTCTGGCAGGCGTGATGACGTCACATCATCACGCCTGCCGGAGAGGTCACGTCCCGGCCTCCCATAGGCTGCTGGCATGAAGTGACGGTGGCCTATGGGAGTGAATATAGGAGCAAGATGGCGACACTTCCTGCTCCTATATTCTGCTTACTTTAATGTTCATGAACATGAAAGTGATCCGTGCATCCCGATAAGCTGCGCGGCCGCAGCTTCTCGGGATGTTAAAGAGACAGCGCTTATTTCCCACCGGGATCCCGCGGCACCCCTGGCGGGTTCTCCCGGCACATCAGTGTGCCACGGCCCCCACGGTTGGGAAACGCTGCTCTATGCAAGCAAAGCCTGGGTGGGGGGGCTACACTATATGTGAGCACAGGTAGGGCATATGGAGAGGGGACCTGACTACTGGAGCAAAGAGCCTTAAATTTTTCTCTGGCAGATTCTGAAGAGAAGAGTCATGGCTTGGGCTGAATGGAAAAGAGAAAAAAAGCGAGCACTCTGATCAGAGAAGACGTCACCTGTGAGTCACTGGATATAAGTCACTGTTTCAAATACCTGTATGACCATCTGTTAAAAATACAAACAAAAAACTAAAAATATAAACACATGCATGCGTGTGTAACTTTTATCAACTCAGGGGCCCCATGTCCCAGATGTTTTAGGACCCTAGCAAGGCCCCTGGACATGGCATTTTTTTTCTGGTGTTTTTACCTCCCTATGGAAATGTTCACACACCATTTTTAGTAAAATAACAACCAACATTTTAATTTAAAGGGTACCTATCATTTCGAGTGGGCGTTAGGATTACGCCGCAAAAACTTTTTTTTCACCGTCCTTTCACCGTAATTTACACATTCCATATTAAATGGAACTTTATAATAGCCACACCCAAAAGGGTGTTAAAAAGCGGCCATGCCGAACCTAACCTAGAATAATAAAGCACCACACCACCCTGTTAAATAACCCCATAAGTCCCACTCCGTTGCGAGTATTTGACACAAAAGGGGCCACCCTGTTGTTTCCCTATTTATGTTCCAAGTCTAACTCAAGGTGCAAGTATTGCAACATGACAAGGGCTTGCCAAGGCAGGAAGGCATCCATCCACCCACAGACAGCCGTTTTAGGGTATTTGCCCCTCATCAGTGTGGAGCAGGATTCTGGCTAGTTGGGGCAATGACAAATCAACCAACAAAACACAGCAATCACTGAGCTCAAGGAGATCAGTGAAAAAATTCCAATGAAGTACTCAATCAAGAGTCTCCACTGATGCACCCCAAAATTTAAATATGCAAAAAAGGAGTCTGTGGAGCCTCCCTGATAGATAACTTCTTAAGTCCCACTCGTTTGGGAGTGTTGGAACATAAATAGGGAAACAACAGGGTGGCCCCTTTTGTGTCAAAGTCTAACTCAAGGTGCGAGTATTGCGATCATGACAAGGGCTTGCCAGGGTGGTGTGGTGCTCTCCCCATTTGGAGGCACCCCATGGCAAAGGAATATCTAGGAATATGTGGCTATTCCTGTGTTTTGAGACTCGCAACCAAGGACTCCTTTTTTGAATATTTACATTTTTGGGGGCATTAGTGGAGACTCTTGATTGAGTACTTCATTGGTATTTTTTCACTGATCTCCTTCAGTGATTGCTGTGTTTTGTTGGTTGATTTGTCATTGCCCCAACTAGCCAGAATCCTGCTCCACACTGACGAGGGGCAAATCCCCCAAAACGGCTGTCTGTGGGTGGATGGATGCCTGCCTTGGCAAGCCCTTGTCATTTCGCAATACTCGCACCTTGAGTTAGACTGACTCAAAAGGGGCCACCTTGTTGTTTCCCTATTTATGTTCCAATACTCACAACTGAGTGGGACTTAAGGGGTTATCTATCAGGGTGGTGTGGTGCTCTCCTCATCTGGAGGCACCCTGTTGCAACAGGCTAGGAATATCTGGATATTCCGTGTTTTGAGACTCGCAACCGAGGCTCCACGGACTCCTTTTTTGCATATATCTTGTGACTGTTTTATTAAAATGTAGCATTGCCATAATGAATTTATCTAAGTAAAAAGTTGCAGAAAAAGCAGCAGAAATGCCAAAATTGCGCAAGCATATTCACCTGGTAGTGACCAGACATAAGCCTGCACTTGTTTGTGCGACTTTTTAAAAAGTCGCAAATGATAAATTGGGCACTAATCCCAAATTATGGACACTTTTGGGTGAATACTCAAAACAGACAGATTAAAAAAAAAAGTTGCATCCAAAAGATATTCACCCATCAAATGCTGGTTCATAAATAGAACTTAGATCAAAAATGGGTGAAAAATCCAACTATTCATCTAAAATAAGGCGCAAAGCCCTTGACATGTTCCCCCCTAGTCCTGGGTCCACCAACAGTTAAATATAAGTTAAATACCACCTCAATTTGGAGTTAAAATAATGACTGTATTTTGCAAAAGCAGTTGGTAAATATTATGCTGCCTTTACACAGAACGATTATCGTGCGAATTCGCACTATAAAGATCGAATTCGAACGATAATCGCACATGTAAACCAGGGCCGGACTGGCACTGAAAAGCAGCCCTGGCACACAAACCCCACCAGCCCACATATAAATCTTCCCGCACCCATTGCACCAACTGTGCAATGGAAAAATATAACATTTTTCAGATACCAGGTGTACGCAGGTGCTGAAGAGTAATATCACCCAGCAGACTATAGAGAGTACAGCAGCCATCAGATGCAGAATATAGAACAATAACTTAGAATCTGTCTGCTCTCCTGTCATCTGCCATTCATAATAGTAAAGGTATTTTTGCCCTGAAAACTATTCAGCCCATTCTTCAGGAAAAACAGCACCTTAACATCTTATAGTACTGAAATAATTCAGGGGCATCTTTCCTTCCTGCCTCCGTATTGTGCTGTTCCCCTGTTATTCCTCCTGGAAATCTATATACTCCCATTATTTATAGTGTGCACCTCCTCACCAAACTGTAGGGACAGAGAAGGTGATGCACCATAAAGGATGGCGGGAGTATACAATGAACAAGTATAATCCCACACATGGTACCATCATACTGACCACATCCAGTACACACAGACCAACTGTATATGAGGGTTAAATGATAACACCACACCATTACCAGATATTACCACCACATAATATGTTACCATTATAGTCTTACTAAATAAAACAAAAGGTAATATTACCAATAACACTATACAGGGAGCAAATAATGCTGCCATGCCATGACCACACATCACCACCACATAATGACTTATACCATCATACTGTGTATAAAACCCTTTCTGTAGACCATTTATACCTCCATACATTGAGCACAGTACAGCACAGTTACAGTACATTCAGTGACTCACAAGTGACTGGCGTGTTCCTCTTTTGCTGTCTTCCCCACTTGGACCAGGCCATCATGATGATTTCTTCTGGTCACGATTAATCTCCCCAGAATCTGTCAGACACACATTTTAGGCTCTGACATTTTATAACACTACCTACCCACCTCTATACAAGCTACCCATCTGAAGTGCCCCAAATGCTAATAATGCCCACCTCTCTAGCCCATGCAGTATTAGTTCCCTTAACAGTACCCCTTATTACTAACCCCATATAGAAGTTACCCCATAATAGTGCCCCTGCACAGTAGTTATCAAATAGTGTTCCTGCACAGTAGTTACCCCATTATTTCCCCCATGCTGCGGGTAATCCTATAAGTGTCCAAAATAGTAGTAATTCCCCAATGGTGCACCATATAGATTTTCAATCCCCTCCTAAGCGCCCAATATAGTAGCTAACTCCTCCCAGTAATGCCTCATATACTAGTCCCCCCCCCCAATAGTAGCCATCCCCCCAGTAGTGTCCCATATAGTATCTATTACCCCATAGTGCCCCGTTTAGTATCCAATCCCTCACATAGGGGCCCGTATTATATCCAATCGCTCGATAGTGTCCCATATAGTATCCAATTTCCCCAATAGTGACCTATGTTGTAGACAATCCCCCAATAATGTCCCGTATAGTATCCAATTCCCCCAATAGTTCCCTCATAGTAGCCAATCCCCCAAAAGTGCCCCACATAGTAGCCAATCCCCCAATAGTAATATTGCCTGATATAGTGGCCAATCCACCCCCACCCCCCCATATTCAGGGCTGTGGAGCCGGAGTCGTGGAGTCAGATTCGGAGCTAGTTTTGGCTGGAGTCGGAGTTGCATTCGGAGCTAGTTTTGGCTGGAGTCGGAGTCGGAAAAAAAATGTACCGACTCCGACTCCGGCTTTAAAAAAAATCTTTACAAAAATTAGAATTGAGTTTTGATATAAATTTTATAAGTTTTGCTCATCAATATATTTTATGAGCAACATTCTAATAGGTCACTGAGCTATTGTTTCTGAGCTGGAAGAGTCCATTGTGTGGGGGGAGATCTGTGTTGGTCTCTCCCTGAATGCTGGATGACTGTATATGAGCAGCTGTGTAATATGAAGATATCCTGTGTAATATAGAGGAGGAGAAGACATAAGTAGTGTAGCAGTAACCTATGTCCTCAGTGTGGTGTTTTCTCTCTGGGAGAAGATTGTGTGTTTTCCTTCAGTGTTCTATGGCTGCAGCAAGCTGTGTGTGTGTGTGTTTGTGTATGCTATGGCTGCAGCAGGCTGTTTGTATGAGTGTGTGTGTGTGTTATGGCTGCAGCAGGTTGTGTGTGTGAGTGTGTGTGCTATGGCTGCAGCAGGCTGTGTGTATGAGTGTGTGTGTGTGTGTGTGTGTGTGTGTGTGTGTGTGTGTGTGTGCGCGCAATATGGCTGCAGAAGGCTCTGTGTGTGTGCTATTGCGTGCCCCCACAGTGCTCCTCAACATCACTATGTGTGACCCCTCTATATCACTATGGCTGACCCCTCTGTATCACAGGGATCTGGCATTGTTAGCACTGTATCTTTGTGTATGGTGAATATTAGTTAGAAACATAGAAGACTGTCAGCAGGAAAAGGCCACCTGCTCCATCTAGTCTAGTTGTGAGTTGTTCAGGACATGGAGGCTGGAGACTGGCTGCATCCACTGCACACACAGGAGAAGCTGCTTTATATCTTTCCTTATTCCCTCAGAAGTCACCCCAGGATCCTGTAGGACATTAGGGAGAAGCTGCTGAGCCAGTGTGAGTCCCCTGGTATCTGACTGGCCATTTATGAAGGAGCAGGAGTCGGGAGTCGATCCTGATAAGATTCAGGAGTCGGAGTTGGTAGTCGGAGCTGCGGCTTACCGACTCCACAGCCCTGCACATAGTCCCCCACATAGTAGCCAATCCCCCAATAGTAATATTGCCCCATATAGTGGCCAATCCACCCCCTTAATAGTCCCCCATATAGTAGCCAATCCCCCAATAGTATTATTGCCCCATATAGTGGCCAATCCACCTTCCCAAATAGTCCCCCATATAGTAGTCACCCAATAGTATTATTGCCCCATATAGTGGCCAATCCAACCCCCCATAGTCCCCCACATAGTAGCCAATCCCCCAATAGTATTATTGGCCCATATAGTGGCCAATCCATCCCCTTAATAGTCCCCCACTTAGTAGCCAATCCTCCAATAGTATTATTGCCCCATATAGTGGCCAATCCAACCCCCCATAGTCCCCCACATAGTAGCCAATCCCCCAATAGTATTATTGCTCCATATAGTGGCCAATCCACCCCTTAATAGTCCCCCACATAGTAGCCAATCCTCCAATAGTATTATTGCCCCATATAGTGGCCAATCCAACCCCCCATAGTCCCCCACATAGTAGCCAATCCCCCAATAGTATTATTGCTCCATATAGTGGCCAATCCACCCCTTAATAGTCCCCCATATAGTAGCCAATCCCCCAATAGTATTATTGCCCCATATAGTTGCCAATCCACCTTCCCAAATAGTCCCCCATATAGTAGTCACCCAATAGTATTATTGCCCCATATAGTGGCCAATCCAACCCCCCATAGTAGCCAATCCCCCAATAGTATTATTGCCCCATATAGTGGCCAATCCACCCCCTTAATAGTCCCCCATATAGTAGCCAATCACCCAATAGTATTATTGCCCCATATAGTGGCCAATCCACCTTCCCAAATAGTCCTCCATATAGTAGTCACCCAATAGTATTATTGCCCCATATAGTGGCCAATCCAACCCCCCCATAGTCCCCCACATAGTAGCCAATCCCCCAATAGTATTATTGCCCCATATAGTGGCCACTCCACCCCCTTAATAGTCCCCCACATAGTAGCCAATCCCCCAATAGTATTATTGCCCCATATAGCGCAGAGGAGAAGGTGGCCCTCTCAGTTTGGCGGCAGCCCTCAGCCGCCAATTAGTGGCCGGGGGCTGTGGTGGCTGGCAGGTAATCTAGCCAGTGGCCACAACATTTTTTCAGTCCGGGTGGCCCCCGGAGTGGCAATCTGGGCAGCCCAGAGGGCATTTGCCCGGCATGCCAGATTGCCAGTCCGGGCCTGATGTAAACGCTGCGAACGATCAAACGAGGAATGAGAAATCGTTCATTTTGATCTTACAACATGTTCTAAAATCGTCGTTCGCAAAAAAATTTGCATATTGTTCTGTGTAAACAGTTGTTCAACGATTTTTTCTATATGCGAGATAGGCTTAAGCGATCGCAAAACGAATTTTCCGTACGATATATCGTACCGTCTAAACGCTGACCGTTATGAAAAAAAAATCGATACTCCGACATCGTTAATCGTACGATCGGGCCAATAATCGTTCCGTGTAAACGCAGCATTAAGCATGTCAATTATTTGGACGGTTGTAATCAATTATGGCCGTTATTCTATACAGTGTGTGTAATGCCGGTCAATTTCCCATTGACTTCAATGGAGCGCATTATTATATTGAGAATACAGATGTATTTCTACCTCAAAATTACAGCCGTATTTTTCTTCATTTTACAGTGTGTGAACATAACCTCAATGTGTATTTTTTAGATCTTGTCTCTCTTATATATATATATATATATATATATATATATATATATATACACACATATCTGTGCTCTTAGCTCAGAGGGGTGTAACGTACATTTTTTTTGTTGCCTAGGACCTTCAGAATTGTAAAGGGCTGCGGAATATGTTGGCGCTATATATTATTATTTTCGATTTGGTACAGGGTTTGATCCCCCGGTAGTATCGATCAGTACGGTGCTTTATCTACGGGGAGAAAAAAAAATGGAGACGAGTTCTAGTGTGTACACTTTGGTGGTGATCTCAGGATGACACGCTTCACAGAATATAGCAGCCGTAGTCTGAGGCAAGCGAGACGCAACTCTCTGCAGGGAGGGGGGAGCAGACAAATCCACAAATTTACACCATGGAGTTTCTCAATATTGCATTATGCAATGGCTGGAGGGAGACTGGTGGAGCTGTCACATGTAGGGGGTCAGAGAACAGGCAGCCCTCCATAACAAACCATAGTACAGGAGGAGGCTGTGAGGCAGACATCGCTGGTTCTTATTTTTCCTGTCACATTCACCTCATGTAACAACAACTACACGACGTCGTGTACATGGGCAGCTGCTATCACAGTGTGTGAGGGGGGACATGACGCTGAGATCACTGACCCTCCCTTTCCCGCCATGTAGGTGACGATTTACTTTCTTTCTGCATTAGGGGAAATGACTAGAACAACGAGCGTCCGCCATCTTAGGGCAATGACTATGCACATATCAGGCGAAGAAAGGGAGGTGTGGAGAGAGAAAGGGGGAGGAAATAAGAAAGCAGCCGCCAGTAGGTGGCGGAAGGGATCTAGCATCCGGGGGCCGGGGCGTCCCAGGAGCTGCGGGAGAGCGGCGGCAGGGGGAGAGGAGAGCTAGAGGAGGAGGATGGAGATGCACAGCGTTGCTGCCTCAGCTCCTGACAACAAAATGGCGGCGGATCTAAGCAGGCGGGGGCGGCGTGTGCCTGCGGGGACCGGGTACGACATTCCGGCGGCGGAAAGTGGTGGAAACCGGCTCGTTTTAACAAGCGGACCTCGGTTCATCCGGACACCGGACTTATTTTCGCCAAAAAGCTTCGGTTACCGTCGAAAACCGTCGAGTTGCGCTGTGTGGACCCCGAGGGTGACTTGACGTAAATGGACCCATATCGGTGTACGGTAAGCGTTTATCTATCGCTTTATGCCGTGTCGTGTTTGTTTTAAGCCTTTTTAGTGAGTTTATTTAGGATTTTGTGTAATTGGTGGCTTCTTTTACAGATTTATGGATATTCTGTGAACTTATCGTTACGAGGATGTGAAATTTGATGCGTGACGCCGAGCGGAGAGCTTTATATTTCGTCTGGGGAAATAAACGTGTGGCGACAAAATGGCGGTTACTCCATTGTGCGGCGAAGAGCATTACAACTGCGCAACAAGATGGCGCCGTCTCCTTCAAGCTGCCAGAAGGAGAAAACAACGGCCACGTCGCGTGATGTGGGGAGCCCGCCCCGTCTGAGCTCCGCTGCCTAGTAACAGCCAATGGTGGTCGTCGGGGCCGCCGAGTTCTGCCTGGTTCCAGCCAATGCGAGACGAGGTTTTCTTGGGTGACGTGGAAGCCGCGCTGAGTCACTTGTCCTGGAGTCCTACGATGGAAAGGGCGCGTCCTCCTATGCTGCTGCAGTGGTTGTGCTCCAAGCGGCCACTTGGGGCAGTCAAACAGCGTGAGACCCGACAGCCAATAGGAAAAGGCTTTGAGTGGAGTGGGCGTGTAACATTGTAATTGACGTAAGCGTCGGCGAATGGAAGGGATGGAACTCTTCAAGGGGTTGGCCTTGTTCAACCAATAGCGAGCGGCGGCTGTATTTATATAAGACCGGCCTCAGCCTTCGAGGCGCCATTTCGCTGAAGCGGAGAACCGGAGCTGGAAGGGGCAAAGCCTGAAGTGGTTTTAGCCAAAGAGATCGCTTACGCCCTCAGCCGGAGAGCGGGCGTCTACACAATCCGTATCCATCCGCATGGAGGCAGCCCTTAACCCAGCGTTTAAAAGGTACATGTTACGGATGGACCTGTGTAGTACCGGACAGAACCTAAATTGTTGTATAAATCCGTATTTTTCCAGAAATCGCAGCTTGCCCGCAGTCCCCCCCCCCCCTTCCCGGGCCTTGCTTCCATAGAGATGGCGTCTCCCCCCTCCCCCTACCAACACCGATCCATCGGGCCGTTACGCTGCCTCCGGCCTTAACGATTTATACAGCGCTCTCACCTCCCGGATCGGTGACTCGGTACCGATCCGTATTGTCTGCCGGGGATATGCGGTTTTGCTATTTTCTGGATGATTTTTTAGCTTCGCCCTCCTAACTGCGGCGCCGCCATTTTCTTCCGGCTGCCCAGACCTCTACCTCCCGGGGGAGGGGACGCTGCGTATCCCGGCAACGGGGGAATCCGGCTACGGATCCCTGTTATACCGGTGGTGGTTGTCTGGGCTTATTTAATGAAGTGCGTTTTTTTATCCGCGTATTTAGCGTCACACTGGGTCATGTTTATTATGTCTGGTCCCTGCACCGGTCCCCCCCCGCAGCGCAGAATGGATCATTCCTGGCATCTCTATACATTGTAACGGCTTCTGTGTGGTGTTTGTTTACGGCAGTGCTGTATTCATTGTACACTGGAGCTCAGCCTCCCAGGCCTTGTTATTGGATGTGGCTGTAGTGAGGGCAGCTTTAAGGTTTATGCTTTTTCTTTGTTAGTATTGAGGCAGTTAGTGTGATGTCACAGTCTCTGTATATACATCAGGCACCCACTGTTTACACTCCGCTGTGGTGTGTTGTGAGGGTGTCTCCCATAGAGAGGAAGCGGATGCATTGTCTGTATAGTCGGTGACTAGCTGCGCCTCAGATATCTAAGGCTTGTTTGTATGCAGAGACTTGAGATCACAGGGTGTGATGTCACCACCTCCTGTATACTGTGTGTATATAATATTAATATATATATATATATATATATATATATATATATATACTGTGATGTTTAGGAGGCGCTGTCTGGCAGGGTGGATGAGTCAACACTTCCCCGATACGGAGACTGACTCAGCGCTGACGTCTGGTCACGTTATTTCTGCTCAGCGTTAGAAAGTTATTGCTGGTGCCTGTGTTTATATAGCGCCAGCCTAGTCCACAGCGATGTATAGAGACTGTCATTACATCAGTCCTGATGAGGCGCACGTTCAGAATTTTTTGGGGGTCCCACATGAAAATGGGGAAACATAAAGCTCTTGGGGGGATTTAAACCCAGAACCCACCATGCTATACGAGTATATGTGGATGCATTTATTATCCTATTCCACAGCCCTGTATAAAGACTGTTTGTATATACCGGGCATGGGGAACCTTGGCCCTCCAGCTGTTGCAAAACTATAATTCCCATCATGCTGAAGCTTCGTCTGTCCATGCATGATGGTAATTGTAGTTTTGCCACAGCTGGAGGTCCAAGGTTCCCCATCCTGGTATATACATTCAGCTTTGTGTACAGTATAGCTGCATTACCACATAGATGGTGCGGTAACCCCCCTCCCCTACACCTCGCAGCGGTTTCCTGGTATGTAGACGGCTGACCTGAAATGTTACTGTTCAGGTTGTGGCGAGTCTGCCGTAACCATAGCGGAGGAGCCTGTCTATTGTTTAGGGTGGTGACGTCGGTGTATGGCGGTCAGGCTCTTGTTACATTGTTTCCCATCTCTGTGTGACAGATCTGTATTTTTGCTGCCTCCTATTGCTACGTGATAGTAGGTCGTAACACGTGACTTACGGGAGACTCTCTGCCGTCCGCAGGCCACCGCTGGATATAAACCATGCTATAATGGGACAGTCTGTGGAGGGAACACCAGGAAAACGCATCAGAAAGCCTTCCCTTCTATACGAGGACTTTGAGGGACCCACCATGACGTCCGGCGTTTTCAGTCACAGCCCCCAAGTCAATCCCCCTCCTCCAGAAGTCAGCAACCCCAAGAAGCCTGGGCGCTCCACCAACCAGCTGCAATACCTACACAAGGTGGTCATGAAGTCTCTGTGGAAGCACCAGTTCTCTTGGCCGTTCCGCCAGCCGGTGGATGCCGTAAAGCTTGGTTTGCCGGTACGTTTATGGGGCTTTAGGGCTTTCTTGCTGGGGGGCGGTCAATGGCAGCTGCTGTTTGTGTTTTTCATTATTACGTCCCTGACAAACTCCAACCCATCTGTGCTATGAGGTATTATTGACACGACCTGGTGACAGCTCTGGTTTGTGGACACACAAGGCATCCTCTGGTGCCATGGGGCACAGGAACCCTATAATGTTGCATCTTTTTTTTTTTTTTTTTTAAACTCTTTTATTTGTATAATCAGGTGTGAACACCATAAAGTGGCAACACCGCCAACACCATGTACAATAAAAATACGTTAGACGGCTTGAGTACATATGAGTGATACAAAAAAAAATGCATAGGCATATAACAATGAGAGCTGAGACCATGTAAGACAGTAATATAAAGTGTATGTTGTTGCATCTCTGTGTATAAGGAGAGCTCCTCCATACTTCCCTCCTGCCCTGCACTTCCACTGACTCTTCCCATTCGGCCCCCCCTACAGCCGTACAGATGTCGACACGTGCGCTGCATAGTCGTAAGCTTCATATAATATAGTCACGTCCCTATAATTTTGTGAATTTGGTTGATTTTTATTATTTTCTTTACTTTTGTGAAATGCAAATTTCCAATTGATACATTTTGCAGATCCATGAATATGTACAGGACCCCACAACTGTGACAAAGTATATAAAGCTACACATACTGAGATGTCTTGGATTAGAAGTATGAAGGTACATTAATCGGGTAGGTGTCCTATTATTTAGCTTATAGAGTACAGTCATATTCTCCCTACATCACCATCTTGTCACTCTCCCACGGTTGGCAAGTCTTGTGTATCCCTAGAAATCTTGGCAGTATGTATACTCCAATGGGGCGAGCGGGATGCCGCAGTGCTGGCCGGGAGCCTGTGCTGCCACCCACGTGGTGCATAATAGCCTCTTATAAGCCGACAGGTGTTGGTTTACTCCACTGGATAGAGATCAGAACAGTGAGCTCGGTGACTGGTAATCCTACACATGGTCTCTGGGACCTCCTAATACTTCATACACTGGTATTGTTTGATACAGGACAGTCCTATAGGTTCAGTCCTCAAAATATCCCAGAGCTGTCATCAGGTGTGTGGTACACAGGAGCAGTCATCTTGCAGTGTCTCAGTTTAGGAGTTGGTTTTAATGGTTTTTAATATGCAAATGTCTTGGAACCTGACTTTCTTTGCTTGCCAACGTTAAGCGTCAGATATTTATGGCTTTACTACATTGAATGACGCCGGGGCTTACCATGACTCTCTTTACCCCGCTCTGTGGCTCTTGGCTGCTCTTACAGGATTATCACAAAATCATTAAGCAACCTATGGATATGGGCACCATCAAGAGGCGGCTCGAAAACAACTACTACTGGAGCGCGCTGGAGTGTATGCAGGACTTCAACACTATGTTCACTAACTGCTATATTTATAACAAGGTACGTGAGTGATTTGTTATAAGGCTGGTAACTGATAAGCTTAATAAAGGTGGGTATTCTGCCCCCCAAATCAGTATGATGGCTACAAGACCTGTCCTGAACATGGGTCATAGTGATCTGAGGATTCCTTTGTGTTAAATAACACTCAGGCTAATGCACAACTGTGTTCATATTGCAAACAAAGGCCATTCATATGGCAGTATTTGTCAGTATGGGCACCAGTGTTTGTAAGCCAAACCTAGGAGATGGTGCTAATCTAATTACTAGAGGTGAGCAAAGTTGCAGAAAGTGGCCGAACCCAAACAAGTTGGCGCAGCCATTGTTCGGTTTAGTCTGTAGGATGGGTTATAGATATCCTGGGACAGGATCTCTACTTAGTAAATTTGCATTTCTAGGTTTTCGATCCATGCCTTGCTTCATCGTGTAAATACTAACGTCAAATACTGCTGTGAGATGGTGGCCTAATGGAGACTGTCAGGGTTGTGTGTGTGGTTTATTCATTTATAAGTAACTTATGTTTTTTGCTCTGTTGTGTGCTTTACAGCCTACAGATGACATTGTGCTAATGGCCCAAAGCCTGGAGAAGATGTTCTTACAGAAGGTGGCACAGATGCCCCAAGAAGAGCAGGAGATCCCAAATACCGCTACTAAGACCAAGCATGTGAAATCGCCAAGCAACAAACCACCAGGTAAATGACGTCAAGGCTTCATGTGACTATTTTATTTTAATTTTTTTGGGTGACTCGTACAATTGAAGCAATTCTGACTTGCTCTTGTCTTATCAGTCATTACAGGTGGAATTGCAACCGCACACCAAGTGCCAGCCGTGTCCTCCATGTCTCAGTCTACACTATACCCAAGTTCTCCTGAAGTGCCCACGACAGTCATTAATCTACCGCACCCTGCAGTCCTATCTAATCCTATGCTGAAGTCTATGGCCTCTGCTCAGACCATGCTGCCAGTGGTTCCAGCAGCCACACAACCGCTTGCAAAGGTAAGCCTTGGCCTGGCAGAAGAGCGGCCTTAGTTACTCGTCTGGTAGCTTGCTTGGACCGTAGCTAAAGTTGTTTCTTCTCCACAGAAGAAAGGTGTGAAAAGAAAAGCGGACACTACAACGCCAACCACCACATCGATTATTGCCACCAGCGGAGATTCCTCTCCTTTAACTCCATCGGAGAACAAACCAGCTAAGATCCCCGCTCGAAGGGAAAGCGGTCGGCCCATCAAGCCGCCTCGAAAGGACCTGCCGGACTCTCAGCAGCATCAGACGTCTAAGAAAGGCAAGCTATCCGAGCAGCTGAAATACTGCAATGGAATACTGAAAGAACTGCTGTCCAAGAAACACGCCGCCTATGCTTGGCCTTTTTACAAACCTGTGGATGCCTCCGCTCTGGGACTGCACGATTATCACGAAATCATTAAACATCCCATGGATCTCAGCACCATCAAGGTGGGTTGAGGGACAGACTTGGCCACGGCCTATTGTGCGGAAGCGACTGTATACCGTTCCCTCTTGTTACATTTATATTCACTGATGGTTCTTCTTGTACAGAAAAAAATGGAAAATAGAGAATTCCATGACGCTCAAGAGTTTGCTGCAGACGTGAGGCTTATGTTCTCAAACTGCTACAAGTATAACCCCCCAGATCACGACGTCGTGGCCATGGCGAGGAAGCTGCAGGTGAGAACGACCTGTTCGATTTTCCACATTGTTGGTGTTTTTTGTGATCTGTCGAAAAGCTGTTTTTTAGACCTTGTATTTAAACTAATCTGTATTTTCTTCTGTCCAGGATGTGTTTGAATTCAGTTATGCTAAAATGCCGGATGAGCCGATAGTAGTTACTCCCCCTCCTACGTCAACACAGTTGCCTCCCTCCGACTCCAAATCTTCATCGGATTCCTCCAGCGAGAGCAGCAGTGACAGCTCGGACGAGAGCGAGAGCTCTGACGACTCTGAGGAGGAGAGGGCGAACAGACTGGCAGAACTTCAGGAGCAGGTGAGCCGCCGGGGGTTGCTCCTAGTGGGGTCGGCATATAGTTCTTGATTGAAGATTTGCTGTAGGATGAGGACAGATGGGGAACCTTCGGCCCTTCAGGTGTTGGAAACGTACAATACCCATTGGCTTTGGCTGTCCAGGCCTTAAAGGAATTGTAGTTTTGCCAAAAGTTTCCAATCCCTGCTATAGAGCTTACATGGTAGATTTAGAAGGTAATACTTTCTCAAGTTGGTAAAAGCATGGCGTACGCTAGCCGAGACACTTTCCAGGCTCTACAAACACAAAAACGTCCTTATGTTTTAGTGAGTGGATTTATCTGGTTACATTAGACCGGTGTGATGTGACGCTCTTGATGAGCAGCTTTTCTAAGAAGCCGTCTTGTACATAGCGTACCAGGCACAGCTCTAGACCTTTTTAAGCTTGAGAAAAGTCCATATTGAAAGGACCGAAATGTTGCTGCTATTTTATTAGTTGAATAAATCACATTGAGTTCACTTGAGGGTTTTGGAGTGCTGCAACTTTTTGACAATACTAGGCACATCTCTATACATTTAGTAACGCTCTGCCTTGTATCACACACTTACATTTGCTTGAATGTAGTGAGCTTAATACCAGACCCAGCTGCTGATGAAAGTATGGAGGGCTGTCTGGGGAAACGCTTCTGTCATTATCAAACTTACAGAATGGGAAAACTCCCTTTAACGTTACCAGTTGGGCATGAATCCAGTCTGATTGTGGTTAAGCCAATGGTTGAAGTTCCAGTCCAGTCATTTTAACACTTTTTTTCCTATTTTCAGCTCCGAGCAGTACACGAGCAGCTGGCTGCTCTATCACAGGGCCCAATTTCCAAGCCGAAGAAGAAGCGAGAAAAGAAGGAAAAAAAGAAAAAGAAGAAATCTGAGAAGAAGAAAGTGAAGGATGATGATGAATGGAGATGCGGCAAAGCGCGACCATCACAGAACAAAAAGTCCTCCAAGAAATCCTCGTCTGGTGGGACCACCTCCACAACCAGCATGACTTCTCTGATTTCAAAGTAAGTTTGAGTCAGGCTGCTTGTTACCTTTTTTATTTATTTTATTTTTTTTATTCGATGCATTTGCTTGTTTCACAATGTTCTGATTGGTTTTATGCCTAAAAAAATAATTCTTATGTTTCTTTAGGAGCTCCAAGAAATCATCAAAATCATTACCTCCGCCTCCACCCGTCATGTACGACTCTGAAGAAGAGGAGGAAAGCAAACCCATGACGTACGATGAGAAGCGGCAGCTGAGTCTGGACATCAACAAACTACCTGGAGAGAAGCTGGGACGTGTAGTGCACATCATTCAGTCCCGGGAACCCTCGCTACGAGATTCCAACCCTGAGGAAATTGAAATTGACTTTGAGACTCTAAAACCTTCTACTCTTCGGGAGCTTGAGAGATACGTGATGTCTTGTCTAAGAAAGAAGCCAAGGAAGCCCTACAGTAAGTCTTTTACTATACTTCTGGGAGTAACTAGAACTATAGTCTGTGATGGGTATAGTGATGCCCATATTACAGTGCAGGGCCAAGGTACAGGGGGCTGTTCACTTAGTGGGTGCCCCAATAAATTCTGAGCAAATCTACATTGTTGTATGAATCCAATTAAATCTTAGTCTTGTCTTAATTTCCATGCAGTTTGGGAGTGGAGCTGCTTAAAAACTAAAATTATTTGTGGATTTGTTACTTATAGGATTAATGGGACAGTATTTCCTAAGCATTGTCGTGCAGCCGTCCCCATAGATGTGAATGGGGTTTGGTATTCTGGTTCCCTGTTTATAACGCATGTTCTTCTTTGTACCCTCCTCAGCTCCCCCTAACTCTGTGCTCTCTGCAGCACTGAAGAAGCCGATGGGGAAAACAAAAGAAGAGATTGCCCTGGAGAAGAAGAGAGAGCTGGAGAAGAGACTACAGGATGTCAGCGGGCAACTAAACTCCACCAAAAAGCCACCCAAGAAAGGTGAGTGCCTGAAAGTTATAACCAGGGGAGGGCAAAGTTCGATTTCTTCACTTGCTGTAAAGATCCTGTTAGGACTATTGTCCCTGCAGCATTGGTCCCTCATACCAGTTATATAGCTGCTGAGATGTTGCTGTACATCAGTTGTCACTGTGCTTGTATGGCGGCTTTTCCTTTTGGTTTGACAGATTCATAGAGAAGTTTTGAGCGGACCTGTTAAGCTGTTTAGGTTTAGTGCAACGTTCTCCAAACCCGAACGCTCAGCTTTTGATTTCCTGTGGCTGCCGCCCTATGGAGTCCTGGAGAACTTGCTTCTAACTTCAGCCACCAGTATTCAAATGCTTCAGTCGTGCTCTTCTCTAGTCATATGTAGTTTGGTCTCAAAATTTGTACCATTGTATTGTGTTTTAGTTAATTTCCATTGTATTAACTCTGTTTTTTTTTTTTCACTCTGCAGCCCATGAAAAGGTGGAATCGGCGCAGCCGGTGTCTGTCTCCCGTCTCAGTGCTTCCAGCTCCAGCTCGGACTCTGACAGTAGCAGCAGCTCCACTTCCAGCTCCTCAGATACAAGTGACTCAGATTCTGGTTGAGGGGTGCGGGCTTATTACGTGACTTTTCACTGGAACAGGGAAGGAAGGCTGGGAAGGTTAATGCTTTGTATGTGGTTCTATAAAGGATCTGCAGGAACAGAACCCTTGCGAACCAAACTCGACACCCGTTTGGGGGATAAACAAACTTGAGGCCTTTGGATGTTTTGAAGTCCCTGCCTTTCTTTTTTTCCCCACGGCAAGTGGTGCACATAAACACAGCTGGGGGAATACCTGGAGCATGAGGCGTCACCCTTAATATCTGACTCCTACAAGGGCATAGAGCATTATTGAGGGTGGTTGGGCAAGTGATAGAATGATGCAGTGTCCTTATTTTATTCTGTTTACAAGTTCAGATGGAACGCACAGACACCTGGAAGAAGTGGAGTCCTTGCTCTGACTTGTCTCCGCACTGGGACAGCTGACTCTTCTAGTGTTTTCTCTGTTTTTATTTTATTGTGTCACTTGGGAAGGTTACTCAGCTGGAGTATTCGCTCGGGGCTGCGAGTATTACTGACGTGCGCTCCGTCGGAGGAATTTTAGCACAGCAAAGAGGGCTGCTCGAGGGTCCAGAAAAATTGCCTTCAAAATGTCTTACAAGCCTAAGGCACTGGGATAAGATTTCATAGCCAACCCTTCAGCCCTCTGATGCATGCAACGTATTAGGCGACGGCGAGCTCTGTCTCCGGACATGGTCAACTTGTATCCAGACCCATCTACAGAAGTCTTGTATAGCCTTTTCATGTTTGTGTTCAGTTTTTTCCCCCCTTTTTTGTATTTATTTTAAGAGAAGGAAGTAACTTTCTTTTTTGTTTTATAATGTAAAATAATTACAGAGGGTCCCTGTTGATACAGGGGCCGGTGTAGATGTAAGATTTTATAAGCTCTGTATATATCTATATATAAATATAAATATATTACAAGTTGCACAAGCGGCATGTTTCTCAATGTAAAGGGTGACTTTATTTTTTACCTGGAAACGTTTTTATTTTCTTCCTATTGACTGTTTTTGTTTGTCGCCATGTTTGACGTCTTTACTATTCGTCTCTCTTGTATCTGTTCAAACCCTTTAGTTTGGGAACATGTAAATAAAGAAAAAAAAATATACTTCCAGATATGTGTGATCATTGGGAATGGGATGTTTTCTGGGGCAATCCACACAAGCTTCCTCTCCACTAATAAAACCTTTTAGCCTGGTTTCAAACAAGTGTAATATGGGAGCAAGTCCAGTCCTGTCTTATTACCTGAATGTACATTTGTCAATCTGGATTAGAACCATAGTGTCATAGGAGAAGGGATTTTTGATGCTCTGTGTTCAGGTAGTTTCAGGATCTGCAGCTTGTATGTATCATGCTTCTCTGAAACCAGTCTTAAAGAGAACCAATCATGGATGATGATCAAAAAAATTTTTTTCCCCTAATTGGATGTATTTCATTATTTTATTAATATTTGTAAATTGATTATTTTTTTGGTTGCGTTTTTAAAATATTTACTTTTTACTTTCCTGTCTCGCGCCGGCTCTTTTTAAAAGAGCCGGCGCGAGACAGGAAGCTCCCGTCATGCAGAGCGGCAAGGCCGGGCGCCGCCATCTTAATGACGTCACTTGCGTTCCACCACTGGAACACAAGAGACTAAATCAAGATGGCGGCGCCCGACCATGCTACAGCGGACCAGAGGATCAGGTTAAGTATAAGATACAGACTGCAAAGGCAGTCTGTGTCTTCATAAATAGACAAAATGAAGATACAGACTGCCTTTGCAGTCTGTATCTTATACTTTACCTGATCGTCTTGTTCGGTGGAGGAAGGCCGGGCGCCACCATCTTGATTATGTCACTTGAGTTCCAGCGGTGGAACGCAAGTAGCGTAATCAAGATGGCGGCGCCGGCCTTACTGCACCGAACAAGACGATCAGGTAAAGTATAAGATACAGACTGCAAAGGCAGTCTGTATCTTTCCGAAGTCTATTTATGAAGATACAGACTGCTTTTGCAGTCTGTATCTAATACTTTACCTGCTCCTTTGTTCCGGTGCAGTAATGGCGGCCGCCGCCATCTTGTTGACGTCACGCTGGAACGCACGTGACGTCATCAAGATGGCGGCGGCCGGCATTACTGCACCGGAACAAAGGAGCAGGTAAAGTATTAGATACAGACTGCAAATGCAGTCTGTATCTTCATAAATAGACTTCGTAAAGATACAGACTGCCTTTGCAGTCTGTATCTTATACTTTACCTGCTCCTTTGTTCCGGTGCAGCTGCCATCTTGATGACGTCAAGTGCGTTCCAGCGTGACGTCATCAAGATGGCGGCGCCCAGCATTACTTCACAGAAGAGGAAGAATTAGGTAAAGAATAAGATACAGACTGCAAAGGCAGTCTGTATCTTCATAGATAGACTTAGGGAGAGAGAATCTTTGATAATAGGGATAGTGAATTTTAGGTGATTGGTTCTCTTTAAGGCCGCATTCACACACTGCTATGAACGGATTCTGCTTGTTGGCAGGTCATTAGCAACATCCTTTTAATATACACTGGTCCTCCACAATATTTTTTTTGTGAATCCACACTTGGAGCATACCTTTCATTTTGAAAAACTTGACATGTCATACAGACCTATAAAATGTTTTAAGGGTCTAATTCTTATCTGGCCAGGAGAAGTCTGCACTGTGTGTTTTCCTCCAACACTATCACAATTCCCAATGCAAGTCTGTGGGGCTGTCCAGGCCTTGTGGCAAGAGGAGTGTGTAGTGTTTTTCATCGCTGTTTTTACTGATAAGGCTGGGTTCACACTACTTTTTTGCAAAAAACAGATGGAAAAAACGGGTGCAATTGAGTGCATCTGTTTTCCCATTGACTTCAAGTATAAAAAAAAAAAAGATCAAAACCGATCCGTTTTTGTTTTTTTGACGGACACAAACGTATCTGATTTGATACTTTTTTTTTTTTTTATATATATATATATATATAATGGAAGTCAATGGAAAAACTGAACAAAATTGCATGTTTTTTGCAAAAATGGATTGCAAAAACGTGTGAACGCAGCCTTAGCCATCTGAACGAAACTGAATAAATTTGACATTTGACTGATAAGTAAGCTGTTTTAGGGTAGCTTCATGTAATGGATCTGCAGCAGATTTCATACTGTGAAATCTGCAGATCTATTCCCAGTTATTTTCTATCAGAATACATACTCGCAGCAGAATTGACGTCCCGCTGCAAGTATGCAAGTTAGGGAAGCACTTTGTTAGCTCAGCATTTGGCTCATCAGCCGGCTGCCTTTAAACTCTGTGCAGCTCAACTCCAGGTGTTGGGAAAAGCTGGATCCAGTCCTGGGGAAATTGGGAGGGGTTTCCCAGGACTCGATCCAGCTGTTCCGGAGCAGAGCGGCACAGGCTTTAAAGGCAGCCATCTGATCAGCTAACTGAGTGCTTCCCTTATACTGTAACTTCTCTCATGTCTAGTATTAGTCTAACTGTACTGTTCAGACTTGGCATTTTATGGTCAGGTGAAATCCTGCAAACTCAATACATGAGGTGTTAGAGATACATGTCAAAGTATACAAACAACCTGTGACCTTGTGTTTTGAATCTCTGACTGTACAATTTATAATAAATTTAGAAAACTGGATGCTTATAGCATCACATCAGTGGGGGCCAGTCACATTGGACTTGTGGTGTACATTGGGAGGACTTCCTGACACCTCTGATGCCCAGAGGTTCTTGTGTGTAAGGGTATGTTCACACTGCAGAAATCTTCCCAAGGATTCTGCTGCTTGGCCCTGCATGCTTCTGCTTCACTGCATTCTATGGGACAAGCGGAACTAAAAGTGTCTGTAGGGGGGGGGCAATGACTAAATCCGTGGAGAGTTCTCTGTGTGATTTCCGTAGTGTGGACAATACCCTAACACTGCACACAGCTTAAAGGGGCTATCCAGCGCTACAAAAACATGGCCACTTTCATTCGGAGACAGCACTACTCTTGTCTCCAATTCAGGTTTAGTTTGCAATTAAGCTAAAATCTGAAAGATGTCAGATAATCTGTGTGTGTAAAGGGACCCTTAGGGGCAAACCCAACCCAAACTGGAGACCAGAGTGGTGCTGTCTGAAAGAAAGTGGCCATGTTTTGTAGCGCTGAATAACCCCCTTAAGAAGGAAAACCTTTATATACACTCTGTGACTATACCTGCCTGTAGAGGGGAAAAAGGAAACTCTTTTTGTTGGGATTGTGCTGAAAGTTCCCTAATACAGGGAAAGACCTTTGGGCCGCTGCTATTCCATCACACCTGAAAGCTTTGGCTGTCCAAACATGATGGGAGCTGGAGGGCCAAAGGTTCCTCTTCCCTGTCCTGATGCATACACCGCATACACCACAGACACCAAACAGTTAATATCCCAGTCTGTATTAGAATAAAATAACTGCTGCCCACTAAGGCTAAAACATAAAAAGTTTACTCTATCACCCTCGCTGGCACTGCGATCAGCCCCCGTCCCTTAGGGTGCCTTCACACCTACCGGATCCACAGCGGATCTCACTTCTGCGGATTCGGTATCAATTCACCCCTATGATAGCACATATTTGCAGCGGGATTAACATCCCGGTGTGAATATGTGCTGTAACTCCCTGGTGCCCGCAGCCCCGCCGTCGCATCAGCCCACCCCCAGCCCGCCGCCGAGAGCATACAGTACCTGCTCGGCGGCGAGCCGGAGATGGGCTGATGGGGGGATGCGACGGCGGGGCTGCGGGCACCAGGCAGCTAAAGCACATATTCACACCGGGATGTTAATCCCGCTGCGAATATGTGCTATCATAGGGGTGAATTGATACCGGATCCGCAGCGGTTTTCGCTTCAAATCCGCAGAAGTGAGATCCGCTGTGGATCCGGTAGGTGTGAAGGCACCCTTAAAGGGGTTATCCAGCATTAGGAAAACATGACCACTTTCTTACAGAGAGCTCTCGTTTCCAATTCAGGTGTGATTTGCAATCAAGCTCCACTCACTTCAATGGAACTGAATTACAAATCCTGCATCCAAACTTGGAGACAAGAGCGATGCAAGCTCTGCATTATATTCATTCATATTTATTGATACATTATTGTATAATAATCTGAAAAAACTTCAATAAAATATTGTGGAAAAAAAAAAAAGCGGTGCTGTCTGTGGAAGAAAGTGGCCATGTTTTCCTAATGCTAGAGAACCCCCTTTAAATTGGACCTGTCAGCAGCTTTTTGCTGACCCCAATATGGCTTTCTTACCCTAAGGCCCCCTTCACACTGTCCATTTTTCTTACCAGGAATTTCTGACAGGATTTCCCGACCCATAGGATTGCATTAATCACTGACACCCTTCAGGGAAATTATTAGAGATGAGCGAACCTCGAGCATGCAGGAGTCCATCCGAACCCGATTATTCGGCATTTGATTAGCTGGGGCTGCTAAGGTTGTCTGGAAAACATGGATATAGTCATTGGCTGTATCCATGATTTCCACATAGCCTTAGGGCTTTGTCCAACTTTAGCAGCCACCGCTAATCAAATGCCAAACGATCGGGTTCGGATGGACTCCAGCATGCTCGAAGTTTGCTCATCTCTAGAAATTATAGAACCTGACCTACTTTCTTTAGGATTTCTTCAACGGATGCCCCCATAGAAGTCTACCAGAGCTCAGGAAATCCTGTAAGGGTGGGTTCACACTACAGAACCTGAGCGGAGTATTTCCGACTGATTCCGTAGCTCGTATCCGTTCACGGCCGCGCACCTTTCTGCTGGCTCCATAGACACCATTCTATTGGTGGGTGGGCAGATTCCGCATTTTTCCAAAAGAATTGACATGTCTATTCTTTCCGCGGAATCCGCCCGCCCATAGAATGGTGTCTATGGCACGGGCAGAGAGGTGCGTGGCCGTGAACGAGTACGAGCTTTGGAATCCGTTGGGAATCCCCTGCTCAGGTTCTGTAGTGTGAACCCACCCTCAAAACTGCCACGGATGTGTGACGGGGGCCGGAATCAGGATCTATTACTCTTATTTCACTCCATTGCTCCAGCACTTACAGGTTTTATGCAAAATACTGCTACATTTATCCCCTTTTGTCAAAACTATCGCCCCTATATGCCTGCTCCTATATGTAGGTCACCACTCTGAACATCTTTTGGGCTCCTGTCATTCCCATGGGCTTTATCTGCTAATTTTCAGAGGACTCCTCAAGCTTATATCTCAGCGCTGGAGCAACAGATTGCAAATAATAGTTGTATATCTTCCATTTAAGATGCCACATTGTACACTCCCTTTACTATAGTCATCAGAAAGCAGCTGGCATGTCCCCTTTAAGGGGGTTGTTCACCAAAAATATTTTTTCTTTCAGATCAACTGGTGCCTGAGATTTGTAATCTCCCGTCTTCCATTACTTATCAGCTGCTGTATGTCCTGCAGGAAGTGGTGTATTCTTTCCAGTCTGACACAGTGCTCTCTGCTGCCACCTCTGGCCATGTCAGGAACTGTCCAGAGCAGGAGAGGTTTTCTATGGGGATTTGCTACAAATGTGGCAGCAGAGAGCACTGTGTCCGACTGGAAAGAATACACCACTTCCTGCAGGACAAACAGCAGCTGATAAGTACTGGAAGGCTGGAGGTTTTTTTTTTAGTAGAAGTAAATAATAAATCTCTGGCACCAGTGGATTTGAAAGAAATATTTTTTTGTGAACTACCCCTTTAAGACTTGTTTACACAAGCTGATGCTCAGCAAGTGGGGGCGAACACAGTAATCCGTCCTTGTAAAAGGGGCCGGTGATCTAACAAACCAGGAAACGCTTATTCATCGGCTGACTGCATCTTTAGTGCGGGTAATGAAATCATTGCTGTGATGTAACTAATAGATCACGTGACTCATCGAATCTTGTAAAGAAGCCTCGATCTCACTGATGGAGTCGACAAATTATAATTATAATTATAATATAAAGAAAGTTATTGTACGTAAACTGCTCATCATGTCGCCTCTTTAGTAGCCAAATATAATCGAAACATCCTCTAAGAGCCGATCAGCTGTTTGGCAACAGAATTTCCCAGTGTAAGGCTGCATTCACACGCTTCGTGTTCCGCACGAAACACGGATGAGGAATGCCTGTAACGGACTATCCCCCTCCCAGTGATGGACTATCCCTCCGATCTGTGATGAGATGCTGGGAGTGGGGGAACTGTACAGATATGCGCCGCGCTGTAATGACAGTGCCGCCACGGACATCCCAATAGAAGTCTATGGAGAGCACAAAATATGCAGAGAATAGGCAATCCGCAAAACCATACGTATCACGGATCCGGTTTTTGTGACATCACCAACATCTAATGACATCATTTTTGCCATCCCCCTTTTTTTTCACTACACCTTTTTTTGCGGATCCGCAAAAAACGTATTAAAAAAACGGAACACAATACGGATGCAAAATGGAGGATTTTTTGCGGATTGCGCATGAAACAGAGGTAGTGGCGTAGCTACAATGAAGGCAGAGAAGGCGACTGCTATGGGGCCCCTGCAGGAAGGGGGCCCGAGAAAGCCTGCCCTGCCTTCATGGTAGGTACCCTGCTCCCCCAGGGGTCCAGAGAGGAAGAGCGACCCCCACTGCACTGTTCAGCCCCCTCACTGTAGTGCCGGGTGAGCGGGCTGAACAGAGGAGCAGGACCTGCCAGACGGAACAGGAGAGGGATAGTAATGGGTTGGACCCCCTTTTTCCTTCAGAACTGCCTCAATTCTTCGTGGCATAGATACAACAAGGTGCTGGAAGCTTCCTCAGAGATTTTGGTCCATATTGACATGATGGCATCACACAGTTGCCGCAGATTTGTCGGCTGCACATCCATGATGCGAATCTCCCGTTCCACCACATCCCAAAGATGCTCTATTGGATTGAGATCTGGTGACTGTGGAGGCCATTGGAGTACAGTGACCTCATTGTCATGTTCAAGAAACCAGTCTGAGATGATTCTAGCTTTATGACATGGCGCATTATCCTGCTGAAAGTAGCCATCAGATGTTGGGTACATTGTGGTCATAAAGGGATGGACATGGTCAGCAACAATACTCAGGTAGGCTGTGGCGTTGCAACGATGCTCAATTGGTACAAAGGGGCCCAAAGAGTGCCAAGAAAATATTCCCCACACCATGACACCACCACCACCAGCCTGAACCGTTGATACAAGGCAGGATGGATCCATGCTTTCATGTTGTTGACGCTAAATTCTGACCCTACCATCCGAATGTCGCAGCAGAAATCGAGACTCATCAGACCAGGCAACGTTTTTCCAATCTTCTACTGTCCAATTACGATGAGCTTGTGCAAATTGTAGCCTCAGTTTCCTGTTCTTAGCTGAAAGGAGTGGCCCCCGGTGTGGTCTTCTGCTGCTGTAGCCCATCTGCCTCAGAGTTGGAGGTACTGTGCGTTCAGAGATGCTCTTCTGCCTACCTTGGTTGTAACGGTTGGCTATTTGAGTCACTGTTGCCTTTCTATCAGCTGGAACCAGTCTGCCCATTCTCCTCTGACCTCTGGCATCAACAAGGCATTTCCGCCCACAGAACTGCCGCTCACTGGATGTTTTTTCTTTTTCGGACCATTCTCTGTAAACCCTAGAGATGGTTGTGCGTGAAAATCCCAGTAGATCAGCAGTTTCTGAAATACTCAGACCAGCCCTTCTGGCACCAACAACCATGCCACGTTCAAAGGCCCTCAAATCACCTTTCTTCCCCATACTGATGCTCGGTTTGAACTGCAGGAGATTGTCTTGACCATGTCTACATGCCTGAATGCACTGAGTTGCCGCCATGTGATTGGCTGATTAGAAATTAAGTGGTAACGTGCAGTTGGACAGGTGTACCTAATAAAGTGGCCGGCGAGTGTATATGTGTGTTTGTGTATGTCAGTAGTGTCTCAAGTGATTGACAGGTTTGCTCCCAAAGATGTTCTGCAGCAGCTTCTATTAATGCTGGGCTCTAATAAAAGACCCCACCACTAATATCTGCAGCATTTTCTTTTATTTCTAGTTCAGTATTTCTTATTACACTGAGATGATTTCCCTGTGTACAGTCTATTCATGGTGTATACATCAGCACTAGTGTAATCACATTACAGCGTATATATGTGTGTATGTCAGTGGCGTATCTGTATATACGTTAATGGTGCCTCTGTGTGTATATATATGTGCGTCATTGTGTGTGTTTGACGGGGGAGGGCGTACAGGATTCATGGGGCCCCGTACAGTTTTTTGCTATGGGGCCCCATGAATCCTAGCTACGCCCCTGCATAGAAGATCTAGATTTTCATACAGGAAAATATGCTGATGTGTGAATGAGGCCTAAGGTGTTGGCTTTTTTTCACTGAATCGGTGGCGATGCTTAAATGAATGACAGCTGAGCTGCAGTAACCATGTCCGGCCACTACACCAAAGGACACACTACACCTGCGGCCCTCCAGCTGCTGCAGAACTACAATTCCCATCATGCCTGGACAGCTGAAGCTTTGCTCTACATCAATGCCAATATTAGTGACCAGCATATCCAGGAGTTACAGTGGTATCAAAAGGCGAAATGGAGAACGTCTGTGGTTCTTGCAGTCTGAGAAGCAGGATGGACAGCTCCTCACTTATTGTCTGCAGCCTCCTTTATTATCATCTGTGTCACAGCGCCCCCTACTGTTACACACAGGACAGAAGTAACACTTGTCACCCAGGGCCGTCTTACCCATTGGGCATGGTAGGCGGCTGCCCGGGGGCCCTTGCGTCCTAGGGGCCCTCTAGGACGCAAGGGTCCCCGGGCAGCCGCCTACCATGCTCAATGGGTAAGACGGCCCTGCGCGCCCCCCCTTCTCTTGCGACCGCAAGCACTTTTTTGCTTGCGGTCGCAAGAGGAAATCCGGCCCCGGCTGATGCGTCCTCTCCTCTTCTGCCCCCGGCTGATGCGTCGCTCCCTGGGGGATTCTCAGGGAGCGCACACATCCGGAAGCTCAGTGTGCGCCCAGGCCGGGACTTCCGGTACAGGAAGCCCCAGCGACGCGCACTGAGGTTCCTGATGTGTGCGCTCCCTGAGAATCCCCCAGGGAGCGACGCATCAGCCGGGGGCAGAAGAGGAGAGGAAGCAGCGACGGGGGAGCGCTGGTAGGTGAGTTGGGTGTTTTTTTTTTTTATCTGCTGTGCAGGGGGGAGCCATCTATAAGGAGAGAATACGGGGGAGCCATCTATAAAGGGAGAATACGGGGGAGCCATCTATAGGGGGGGGGATACAGGGGGGAGCCATCTATAGGGGGGGTTACAGGGGGGAGCCATCTATAGGGGGGGTTACAGGGGGGAGCCATCTATAAGGGGGGAATACGGGGGAGCCATCTATAAGGGGGATACAGGGGGGAGCCATCTTTAGGGGGGGGATACAGGGGGATCCATCTATAGGGGGGAATACGGGGGAGCCATCTATAAAGGGGGGATACAGGGGGGAGCCAACTATAGGGGGGATACAGGGGGGAGCCATCTATAGGGGGGATACAGGGGGAGCCATCTATAAGGGTGGAATACGGGGGAGCCATCTATAAAGGGGGATACAGGGGGGAGCCATCTATAGGGGGGATACAGGGGGGAGCCATCTATAGGGGGGATACAGGGGGAGCCATCTATAGGGGGGATACAGGGGGAGCCATCTATAGGGGGGATACAGGGGGGAGCCATCTATAGGGGGGATACAGGGGGGGAGCCATCTATACGAGAGGGGGGGGATACAGGGGTGAGCCATCTATACGAGGGGGGGGATACAGGGGGGAGCCATCTATATGAGGGGGGGATACAGGGGGGAGCCATCTATAGGGGGGATACAGGGGGGAGCTATCTATACAAGGGGGGGGGGGCGATACAGGGGGGAGCCATCTATACGAGGGGGGATACAGGGGGGAGCCATCTATAAGGGGGGAATACGGGGGAGCCATCTATAGGGGGGGATACAGGGGGGAGCCATCTATAAGGGGGGAATATAGGGGGGAGCCATCTATACGGGGGGGGGGATACAGGGGGGAGCCATCTATAAGGGGGTAATACAGGGGGGAGCCATCTATAAGGGGGTAATACAGGGGGAGCCATCTATAGGGGGGGATACAGGGGGAGCCATCTATAAGGGGAGGATACAGGGGGGAGCCATCTATAAGGGGGTAATACAGGGGGGGCCATCTATAAGGGGGTAATACAGGGGGGAGCCATCTATAAGGGGGTAATACAGGGGGAGCCATCTATATGGGGGAATACAGGGGGAGCCATCTATACGGGGGGATACAGGGGGAGCCATCTATAAGGGGGGGATACAGGGGGAAGCCATCTATAAGGGGGTAATACAGGGGGAGCCATCTATACGGGGGGGATACAGGGGGAGCCATCTATACGGGGGGATACAGGGGGAGCCATCTATAAGGGGGGATACAGGGGGAGCCATCTATAAGGGGGGGGATACAGGGGGGAGCCATCTATAAGGGGGGGATACAGGGGGGAGCCATCTATAAGGGGGTAATACAGGGGGAGCTATCTATAAGGGGCCAATACAGATGTGCAGTGTGTAGAGAGATGAGGATGGTAACAGAGTGTGGAGCCTAATATGTCTGTCTGGCAGATTCTGTGGATTCGTGGCTCTGAGAAGTTCTTATAACGGCCCAGGGCAAATGGAAAAGAAGATGAAAAGGGAAGAACTCCGATCAGAGAAAACGTCCCATGTGAGTCACTTGATGTATCTGCACTGTAATGTATATGGTGTACAGAACCTGTGTAGAGCTGGGTACCTCTATATGACTGGATGAGGTGATAGTGATCTGTGTACAGTGGATTAGTCAGTAGCAGCGGTGGTGTTAGTCAGTATGCGGTGGTAATATTTGTTGCTTGTTATCTGGCATGTATATAGAGAAGGGCAAAACAACATGTCACATATATACAGAGGAGCAACAACATGACTATTATATTATATATGAACCATGTTGTTTCCCTGTATTCTGTATACAGGGAAACAACATGGTTCTCATATATAATAGTCATGTTGTTGCCCCTCTGTATATATGAGACATGTTGCACTGGTGTGACAATAAACCCTGCAGATTGCTGTTGGAAGTGCTGTCTCCATTGCGTTTTTTGGATACTTTGAAGCCAACCTGGTCTGATCTGGTGAGGCGGCACGCAGGGTTATTTTTTGTTTTTGCGCTGCTGAAAGACTGTGTTGTGAATTAAAGTTTATGTTAACAATAATTTGTATTTTTTATTGTAAATAATTGTACTGGCTAGGGGCGGGGTTGCAAAGATGGGGGGGTTTTGATGGTGGTGGCCGCGGGGGGGGGGGCCCAATTCGCACCTCTGCCCAGGGGCCCATAATGCTGTTAAGACGGCCCTGTTGTCACCCTGTTTCCTTTAAATGAGTTTTGCTCCTAGGAAGTGGTGTCTGTACCGCATGATCATCAAACGCCAATTGCTGGACTGAATGGTATGTTCTAATGCAGGCTGTCCATACATGATGGGAGTTGTAATTTTGAAACAGCTGGAGAGCCAAGGTTCCCTACCCCTATTCTAATCTAAGGTATACGCTGTGGATTCCATACAAGAAAACCTGCTCCCAATACTGTGGATTAGATGTAGTGTTTAGCGAACTGTTCGGAAGTTCAAGTTCGCCAACGTTTTGCCAAACCCAAGCGCTCAGCATTTGACTTTGTTAGATGCCATCCTAGTCTGCCAGGAAGACATGATGAGAGTTAGATGCCATCCTAGTCTGCCAGGAAGACATGATGAGAGTTAGATGCCATCCTAGTCTGCCAGGAAGACATGATGAAAGTTAGATGCCATCCTAGTCTGCCAGGAAGACATGATGAGAGTTAGATGCCATCCTAGTCTGCCAGGAAGACATGATGAGAGTTAGATGCCATCCTAGTCTGCCAGGAAGACATGAATACAACCTATGACCTATGGCTGTATCCGTGTTTTCCAGGACTCTCTAAGGAGGTGGAACTTTTCCAGATGCTGATACTCAAATGCTGAGCACTCAGATTTGGCAAAGCATGGGCGAACTTGAACTATTGCTGCTAGATACATTGCAGATTTTATGATTGTCCAATGTTGCAATGAAGTATAAAGTGAGAATTAAAGGGAAACTTAACAGCAAATTAGAAGCCTCTAACCCTCTGTTATGTTTCCTTAGGGCCAGTGGTGCTGAGGAAGAAGGTCATTTTCTTACCATCATGCTCAGCCCCATTTTCCTGCAGTCCCTTGTTTTATTATGATGTTATTTATGTGGTTTGGTGCACTGGGGGTGGGGCTACAGCTCCTACATGCCCCACCCCTTTTAATGAATATTCATCCATCGCTCTGCAGAGCGGCCGGAGTGACATCACTGCAGGCTCCGCCTCAATATTCATGAAGAGAGGCAGATGGTGCCAGAGAGCTGTAGCCCCACCCCCAGTGCACCAAACTGCATAAATAACATCATAATAAAACAGAGCACTGCAGGAAAATAGTGCTGAGGATGAAGATAAAAGAAATTACCTCCATCCTCAGTGTCTCCAGCCCTATAGGAACATAACAGCAGGGCAGAGTCTTGTAACCTGCTTCCCTTTAAAAGATGTGAATATCCAGATTACATACTGTGTCTTCATATCCTTTAAAATGATACCACCGTCCAAGCCCTTATATACTAATCACCACAAGTACTTCAGACCATATATTTAATATGTCCTTGGCCGTGAAGTGTAAAGGGGATACATATTGGGGGAGATTTATCAAACATGGTGTAAAGTGAAACTGTCTCAGTTGCCCCTAGCAACCAATCAGATTCCACCTTTCATTCCTCACAGACTCTTTGGAAAATGAAAGGTGGAATCTGATTGGTTGCTAGGGGCAACTGAGACAGTTTCACTTTACACCATGTTTGATAAATCTCCCTCATAATGCTTAAAATTGTGACTTCTCATAAATATTGGGGAAGATAGATGGCGCTGTCTAACAGCAGGAATGTCCTGTGTCGCTCATAGCAACCAATCACAGCTCAGCTTTTATTTTACTTGAGCTCATGAATATTTGAAAGCTGAGCTGTGATTGGTTGCTATGGGCAACACAGGACATTCCTGCTGTATAACTGAGGGATAAATCCGGCTTTTGTTTAGTGGGTTTCTGGTGCTGATACTTAAAGGGGTAGTGCGGCGGTAAAAAATTATTCACAGACTAACACACATTACAAAGTTATACAATTTTGTAATGTATGTTATGTCTGTGAATGGCCCCCTTCCCGTGTCCCACCACCCCCACCCGTGTACCCGGAAGTGTGGTGCGCTATACTTACCTGTCACGTGCTGACACCCGTCTCCGATATTCAGCGAGTGACGTCTTCTTCGGGCGGACGGCGAACAGCTCCGACTGTCCCGAATGCCGGCCGCCCTCTGCAGCGTCATCGGCTGAGCACAGTTGTGACGCGGCGGAGGGGGGACGGGCGGCAGCGACTCGGCCGTCCGTCCAAAGATGGCGTTTGGCACAAGATGGTGGACGGCCCTCGACACGCATCAGGTAATGTATAATGCACCACACTTTCGGGTACACGGGTGGGAGTGGGGGGACACGGGGAAGGGGGCGATTCACAGACATAACATATATTACAAAGTTGTATAACTTTGTAATGTGTGTTATTCTGTGAATAATTTCTGAGCACCGCACTACCCCTTTAATAAAGTGGAAGAAAAGTCAGAATACTCATTGCCTTGCTGTGGTGGAGTGTGGCCTGTAGGCCTATAGTGGAGAGGAGCCTGAGGTGGAGTGCGGCCTGTGGTGGAGAGGAGCCTGTAGGCCTGCAGTGGAGTGGAGCCTGCGGTGGGGTGCAGCCTGCGGTGGAAAGAAGCCTGAGGTGGAGTGCGGCCTGCGGCCTGCGGTGGAGTGGGACCTCCTGTGGAGTGTGGCCTGTGGTGGAGAGGAGCCTGAGGTGGAGTGCGGCCTGCGGTGGAGAGGAGCCTGAGGTGGAGTGCGGCCTGCGGTGGAGAGGAGCCTGAGGTGGAGTGCGGCCTGCGGTGGAGAGGAGCCTGAGGTGGAGTGGGGCCTCCTGTGGAGTGTGGCCTGTGGTGGAGAGGAGCCTGAGGTGGAGTGGGGTCTCCTGTGGAGTGTGGCCTGTGGTGGAGAGGAGCCTGAGGTGGAGTAGAACAGACATGACTGAGGTGAGTGCTCCTTCCCCTCCATTCACTCTGATGTGTTGAGAGGGATTTATCAATATACAATGACTCCATTGCTACATATGTAAGATAATTGTCTAATTGTCTACACATGACACAGCTGACGTAGATGACCCTGTGACCTCGGGTGTTATAGGTCAGTTCACACTAGCGTATACAAAAGCATTCCTGCACCCGTATAATGGTCACAAGGCCCGGCCTGACCACAAGTCTGATGGCCTGGACTGATCACACATATTAGCCGGTGGGGTTTTCTTAGAAACAGATGTAGGTGCCATAGGCGTCTTGATTGTCCTTTGCGCAGGTTTAGTCATCTTATGCAGTGTTCAGACTTATAGGAGTTCTCACAATAATCTATTACATGTTCCTTGTTACTCGAAGCCCACTGCTTTAAAGGGATTATCCAGGATGAGAAGCACAGATACTTTCTTGCAAAAACTGCACCACCCCTGTCCTCAGGATGTGTGTGGTATTACACTGGGCTCCATTCACAGCAATGGAACTGAGCTGCAATACTGCACCCAAACTGAGGATAAGAGGGGCACTGTTTCTGGAGGGAAGCGGCCATGTATTTTTAGGTGTGAATAACCCTTTTAACTTTGAGAAACGAGAAGATAAATCCAGTCTGTAATGGTTAGGGCACAGGGTTTTTATTTTGTGCTGAGTGTCTTTATGACTGCAATAATGGACTTTGGCAGCAATACGTCACAAGGAAACAAAAATATAGTGTGGACGTGCCCTATACAGGTGTCTACTTTCACATGAATGAGCAATGAGATCATCCTTGGGCTCTGTACACACTCTAGGTCATAGATGTCAAATCTGCCGCCCTCCAGCTGCTGCAAAACTACAATCCCCAGCATGCCTGGACAGTCAAAGCTATTCACGATGGGCAGTGTAGTATTGTAGCAGCTGGCAGGCCGCAGGTTGGGCACCCGTGCTCCTGGAGTATACACAGGGAATATATCCTATAAAATATACAGAAATATATAGGGAAATATTTTTGTATTTGATCCTTTTACTTGTGTTTATGTGTCACAAATTTAGCCACTTTTTTGCCTCCACATTGGTTGAGTTATTTTATAGAAACTTCTCATGAATCCTGCAGTGACATTTCCAGACATATTTGAATCATGAAATAAAACTGCAGTGGTGCCTTGGATTACGAGTATAATTCGTTCCGGGACGGTGCTTGTTATCCAAATCCACTCTTATACCAAAGCAAATTTTCCCATAAGAAATCATTGAAATGCAGACAATTGGTTCCACATCCCAAATATAATGATTTATTATTCTGAATAACATGTAAAACAGATGAGACAAACATTCAGAAACATCCGAATCTGTGATATTATAAGTTACTGTACATGGAGAGGATGGGAAACACAAGGGCTGACAGAGACTACAGGGGGCATGAAGGAATGAGCAGGACAGATGTGGGCACAGTATATAGCAGCACTCTCTGTCCGGGGAGAGAGGGGTTACAGCTATGCAGAGATTACCTCCACAGTCCTGTCCCCTGATGTAAGCCCCAGCCTGAAGTGGATCTGCTATGATTTGGAAGGTGAGGGAGACTTCCTGGGTCAGAGTACAGGGCTGTAGACCCCGCTATGCAGACATAGACTATTGTTTCTTTCTGTAAAAATGTGTGATTAGTGGTTTAAAAAAGGGAAGTGATGATTTTTTTGTGCAAAGAGGATATGAGAGCTCCTCCTCCCTGACACTTGTAGCTTATTTAGAAGAATATAGGATGAAGGATAATCACACTGTCGCCCCAGAAGGCAGCGATAGTACAGGCTTTAGTTGGCTATGATGTTGCATGATGGGATTTATAGCATAGAGGGAGAATCATGTAGATGGAGTGTGATCAGCAGCAGACAGGGGGCAAAACTGCAGGGAGGTGACTACAGATAAGAAGAGAAGAGCAGAGCATGATCGGCAGGAGGGGAGCAGGGGTGGGAGCTGTGTATCATCTGGAGAGGGTACAATATGGTGTGGGGCATGAAGGGGGAAAACTATCTATGTCATTTGTGTAGAAGCTTGAAAAAGATGGGATGTGTGCAGGAAAAGTGAGAAGCCTTAGGCTAGTATTACACAGGCCGATGGGGGCCCAATAATAAATGTAGACGAGCGCCGATCTGCTAGATCGGCGCTCATTTACTGGGCCTATTACACGGCCCGATTATCGTTTAACGAGGGCTGCAGGAACAACGTTACCGATGTCCTTGCAGCCCTTGTTTAAACTTAATACATTACCTGTCCAGGCTGCAGGGCTCCTCTTGTTCTGTACTTCTCCCCGGGTCCCGCGCGCTGCAGCTTCAGAGCGGCCTGTCTCAGCTGACAGGCTGCTCACCTAATCACAGGCCGCAGTGGTCCCAGCCAGTGATTGCTGAGCGGCCTGTCAGCTGAGACTGGAGTGCGTGGACCTGGTGAGAAGCACAGAGGAAGAAGAGCCCTGCAGCCTGGATAGGTATGTATTCCTCTTTGCATATCGTCAGCGTCGGCTGCGCACCGATATTACACATAGTGGTGCGTGGTCGGCGCCCCAACGATTATAGGTCAGAACCTATATCAACGGTCAGCCGATGACAACGATCATCGGCTGATCGCTGTCTTTATTACACAGAACGATAATCGGTCGGATAGGGCCGATTCGGCCGATTATCATTCTGTGTTATAGTACCCTTAGATGTTTGACTCTGCAAGAAGATACTTATTACTGGAAGCATTTTTTTAAGGAATTCTGAGCCAGACGCCCCCTGTAGTCACTGGATGAAACTGCACTGTTATCACTTAGATGGTCTGCAGCACCTGTGGTAGAGTTGGTATCTACAACTATATGGGAACTGCATGGGAACAATGTTGGGCTGTGTATAGGGTGTTTTATTTATTAACAGTATGGAGGTAATACTCAGTCACTATGTGGTGATAATAGGTCAGAAAATATTACATTACTGGAAGAGTAGTAGATGCTTACAACAAACTTCCAGCAGATGTGGTTGGTAACTGAATGTAAATACAGCTATCCTAAGATAATAAAGGAAATAATATAAAGATGCACTAGATGGACAGGGGGATTTGCTGCTGACAACCTTCTATGCCTGTACTATTCCTGTACTATATTCTCTGGTGCCTATAGTTTTCACACTAGGATTTTTTTTTCACAGATTTAGTAATAAAGGATATTGTTGCTGGAACACATTCCATGTTCTGTTGAACAAACCTTATAATCATTGTGCATATGGAGTCCGTACTGCAGATCCATATTGCAACTTGTCTTCAGCCATATAGCTCTGTTATTGGAATTATTACCGCCTCCTAATTATTACTTCTCTTTGCATCAGCCTGTTGGTATCAGAATTAGATGCAGTGCTGCCCTCCAGTGGTGGCTTTTAGTAACACAGCTATGGCTGTGATGTCAGAATTAGATGCAGCGCTGCCCTCCAGTGGTGGCTTTTAGTAACACAGCTATGGCTGTGATGTCAGAATTAGATGCAGTGCTGCCCTCCAGTGGTGACTTTTAGGAACACAGCCATGGCTGTAGTGTCAGAATTAGAAGCAGCGCTGCCCTCCAGTGGTGGCTTTTAGTAACACAGTTATGGCTGTGATGTCAGAATTAGAAGCAGCGCTGCCCTCCAGTGGTGGCTTTTAGTAACACAGCTATGGCTGTGATGTCAGAATTAGATGCAGTGCTGCCCTCCAGTGGTGACTTTTAGTAACACAGCTATGGCTGTAGTGTCAGAATTAGATGCAGTGCTGCCCTCCAGTGGTGACTTTTAGTAACACAGCTATGGCTGTGATGTCAGAATTAGATGCAGTGCTGCCCTCCAGTGGTGACTTTTAGTAACACAGCTATGGCTGTGATGTCAGAATTAGATGCAGTGCTGCCCTCCAGTGGTGACTTTCAGTAACACAGCTATGGCTGTAGTGTCAGAATTAGATGTAGTGGTGGCTTTTAATAACACAGCTGTCTCCTGCCTTAAACATTTATTTATATAGTGAGAAACAGTTTATGTGACTTATGTGTCTACTTTCACACTGCATCTTGCATTGTACATTTGGTATATGCATTGTGGTGTTTAATGTATACATCTGATGGATGCCACATAGTGGCACATAGGCTCCCATTTAACCCCTTCCCAACCCCATATAAAATGTTTCTTTTATGGTGGTTAATTTTTGTGGGCAAAGTTTTATTTTATTTTAATTTTTTTCACCCTTTATTTTACTATATTATGAATCTAGGAAAACCATATTCATAGGGCAAAATTAAAAGAAGAATCCAATGACTGTGTTTCTGACATCCAAACTACAGTTTAGAAAGATCAAACATCTCTCTTCATATAGCGCATAGTTTAAGAGAAATAGAGAACATTAAACAGTAGTGATCCTGACTTACTAAAACGGTCTAAAACGGTCTTATTCTTAGACATTATATTACATGCTGTTACAAATATGGCACAACTATAGTCTTAAAGGGGTTATCCTGGAAGCAGATAAGGTCTTACTTGCTCTCTTTGGTGCTCCTGGTGTTATCTTGTTCTCACGTCTCCCCAACACATGTCGTCACTGGTATGCTGGGGACCGAGGGGAACTAAGGTCGGGCCGGCTATATGGGGGATTGGTGCAGCTACCTGCTGCCCGGGGGAAAGGGTTGGTGTGGTCCGGTGGCTGTTGGTGGGAAGGTTGATGTGAGCTGGTGGTTGTAGGGGGGGTGGTTAAGGGTGATGCTCTGTCAGTGGCTGCTGTACCATTTAGGCGGACTACACTTTGCTGAGAAAGGCCCACCTGCCGCACGGGCCCTGTAGCAGCTGCTTGGTAGCTACACCAGTGTCTCCAGGTCAGGTGTGGTTTGTAATTAAGCTCCATTCACTTCAATGGAAAACCTGCACCCAAATTGGAGACGAGTGGTGCTGTATCTGGAAGAAAGTGGCCATGTTTTGTAAGGGTGGTTTCAAACTGCGTTTTTGCAATCCGTTTAATGGATCCGTTTTTTTGTAACGGTCAAAAAAGTAGTGTCAACAGTACTTTATTGTGCGTAAAAAAAAAAAACGCATCCGTTTTGATCGTTTTTTTTTTTTTATAATGGAAGTCAATGGAAAAACGGATCAAAAACGGATGCACACAAATGCATCCGTTTTTTGCAAAAAACGGATCAGTTAAAACGGATGCTAAAAAAGCAGTGTGAACCTAGCCTAACACTGGAAAACCCCTTTAAGCTGATCCACTCCTTTCCTGGTCATGTCAGATAGGGGTTTAGTGATTAGCAAAAAGCTGATGATGAATAAGTCATAATAGTTCACAAACCCAGGGAAGCTTTGTAGCATCTTTCAAGAGGAAGGTCTCACCCAGTTTGTAATTGCCTGGACCCTCGCTTGGTCCATAGAAAATATCTCCAGGAAGTAACCCTTGCAAGTTTTGCAAATAACTCGCATAAAAGTTTCATGAACATGTAAGAAGGCCAATCAGAGGAATATATAAGAATATCATCAACATAAACCACCATAGATTTTCCAATATACTCTGTTAGTAACTAGATAGTGGGTGGATTGCGGACACCAGACGGCATGACTAGGCCACCATAATGCCTTCGGGGGTACTAAAAGATGTATTTTCATTCATTACCTTTCTTTATATGGATTAAATTAGTCTCCTCTCAAATCCAATGATGAACCATTAAGATCCCAGTATTTGATTGAACAGAAATAAGGGGTACCAGATACCAATTCTTTACTATGATTTTATTGATGGTATACTGGATACACAGTATATGAAAGCAGTCTTTTTTGCTAGAGAAAAAAAAAAAAGAAACAGTCCACAAACACGACCAAGACCAATATGAATAGACCTTTCATGTTAGGACATGGTCATTGGTTACAACATCTTTTTTGATTCTTTGGGAAATACCTGCTTCCATAGATGACCTTCCCCATCCAATGTAGTATACTAACTTTTTGGTGTACAGGATTAGGGTAGGTTCACACTACGGAATTCTCGCGGATAAACTCCATGGAATTCCGTCGCCTGTACGCGCTCGCGGCCGCGCGCCTTTCCGCCGGCTACATAGACACCATTCTATGGGCCGGCTGACTTCGCATTCCGCCAAAAGAATTGTCACGTCAATTCTTTCGGCGGATAGCGGAATCAGCCAGCCCATAGCATGGTGTCTATGGAGCCGGCGGAAAGGTGCGCGACCGTGAGCGTGTACAGCCGGCGGAATTCCATGGAGTTTATCCGCGAGAATTCCGTAGTGTGAACCCACCCTTAGAAGAATGTGGTCTGAGCTTGGCTTATGGTTTACAGCTCTCCCCAAAAAAAAAAGTTTTCCCTCACCATGAAGTAGCAGGTGCCACAGCCAAGGCTTGAGACTGGTAAAACTCCTGATACAGCAGTCTTTCTGCCAGATCTTTTACCGCATCAGGTCAACCAATGCCTGCCTAGGGTCCATGGTGAAAAGAGTAATGTTTGGTCCTGTTATTTTGTCAGCATAGGGGTAAGAACACGCAGCACTATCCTCCACCTGTCCCTGTCCGCTTAGAGGATCTGCTCTAGATAGTAGTCCCCAACTGGGTAATGATCCATTCCGACTATGTGAAAGGAAGGGGGAAATTCAGATCACAAGCAAGGACACAGCACAGCCGTAACATCCAGCAAACAACATGTGTGTGACAAAGAAGACTAATGATTTTTTTGTTACATCACATCCAGAACATTTTTTACAAAAAGTTATCAAAAAGTCACATAGACCCAAGTGAGCCCTCAAACAGCCCCAATTTTACTGCCCAAATAATTTTTTCTCAGTTTTGCAGCATATTTTTATAGAAAAATGAAGCGTGTCATTACAAAGTACAATCGGTGTTGCAAAAAATTAGACCTCAAAAGACACGAGAAGGAAAAAAAAAATGTAACTTGGTCATTATAGTGTTAAGTTTCATGCATTATCTACTTTGGTTTACCCAGTTTATCGTGTGCCCCTTCTATTTGCCGATGAACGAACCTACGTAAAATTTGCGTTTGGGAGTTTTGCTTCTAACTACTATTTCCCTTCGTGTGCTGTTATGCTGCCACCTAGTGGAGTGCTATGGGTTTGCAGTTGTTGCATGTGTGCATAGACCCAAACTCTTTATAACTGTTTTCTATGGGGTGTACAGTTAATCTCCAATAATTAAATGTACAGGTACTGTGTGATTCCGCTAAGAAGGCTGGGGTATTGAATTTTATATCCTCTCACGTTATTGCTATGTTATTCTTGCAGGAGACACACATGGAAAGAGACAAAATACACATCTAGGAGTACTCAGATGTCAGCTAAAAAAATACAAACATATAACATCGCTCTCCTGTGTGCTGCAGTCCTAAAACCACCAAAAATCCATTTGTTTTATGTGACTGTAATTCTTTTTAATGTGCTTTCACTGCCTTCTGATTGCAAAAGCTGTTGTATTCAATATATATATATATATATATATATATATATATATATATATATTATGAACGGAAGATGGTAATGTGAATTGGAAGGCCAGGTCAGGGGTGATGACATGATGACATTACCCAGGGGGTTTGACTGAAGTTCAGAGACAACATCCAGAGGAAGCAGGGGGTGGAGGGATGAGCCAAGGAGCTGGAGACAATACACTGTGAAGTTCTTTAATTTTAATCTTCCTGTCAGGGGTAAATCATGCAAAAGCCACTCTACTTTTTCCAGTTATGCCCCTTATGTTAGTATTTTAGTGCGTAGGTCTGTACCTTTCCACTATTTCATGTCACAATTTGATGCTGATGGCTGGTATAGTCACTTGTACTGCAAACGCTATACTGTAGAGTATTGCTCAGTCCATGAATAGTGTCAAAGAGACGGGTTCTATTGTTCTCTGGGCCCTAACACAGCCCTAATACACCTAACTGTGTGCAAAGTAGCAAGCATACAGTACAGTGAGGCAATGTGATGCTGGGACCCAGAGAACAATCGGCTGATCAGCATGCGTTCACACCTACCACATCTGCAGCAGATATCACGTTGCAAGTTCCGCATTGAAATCAGCTGTGATATGCGGTACAGTTATTCCCTATGGCCTCTGCATTCTTGCAGCCGATTGAAGCTGCACTGTCTTATTAACTAATCTGCCGGTGTTTGAAGAAGCTTATACATTACCTGCCTGCTTCTCCAACTCCCGGGTCACTGACGTCCTACTTAGCCAATCCGTGCACTGTCCCGCTGTAACGCATGGATTGGCTCAAACACCTGTCAGGTCTAAATGCCCAGTCTCTTCCTAGATGACTTCTGTGAGGGATTAAGTTTAAAAATGGGGTCACCGTTTGGTGGTTACCACTATACTAGTATAACAGGGGCGATGCAAATGTACATACAAATGGCACCTTTCCCTTTCTGAGCTGTGCTGTGTGTCCAAACAGCAGTTTATGGTCACATATGGGGTACTGCCATATTCAGAAGAAGCTAGGTAACACATTTTGGGGTGATTCTGTGTTTCATGTGATAATTATAGATTGTGAACCAAAAATTTTTGGTAAAATTTTAATTTTATTTTTTCTGGCACAAGGCTAAAGACTTTTCTCAAACACCAGTGGGTACTTAGTGCTCAATATATTTAAAGATGAATCCATTGAGGGGTCAAGTTTCCAAAAATGAGGTCACTTCTGTTTTTTTTCTCTGTAGTACCAATGGGGGGGGGGAGGGTGATGGGGGATTTGCTGCAGATCCTGTACATATAAATGCACTCTTAAATTGAAAATTTGCAAAAAAGTTGAATTGAAAAAAAAGTATATCCACTTTGCTTTAATTCCCGTGAACCACCTTAACCCCTTGCCGCAATATGACGTTCCAGGAACATCATGCAAAGCAGGTAGTTCCCGCAAAATGATGTTCCCGGAACGTCATTCTCTCCCTGCCTCCCCCCTCTGTCCCTTACAACGATTGGGGAGCAGGAGGAGGCCACACAGCCTCCTTCCGCTGCCCCTGCCTGAAGGGGAGCCGCGCTCCCCCCCCGGGCAGTTAACCCCATAGGCACAGCGGTGCAGGTGATCGCAGTGTCTATAGAGCTACCGGAGGGAGATCTGCTCCCTTCGCCCCCCCCTTTCACGCTACTTCATGTGTCTGGGCTGCTATGGATGAGTATGATCAGGCCCCTGCACTGAGGCAGGGACCTGATCGTATGAATGAGCTGTCAGGTTCTGACAGCTCATTCATTCTATAATACATTACAGCAATGATCATGTGCTGTAATGTATTATATATACACACCTGTAAAAGTTAAAGCACACACAAATACATACATAAATAAATAAATAAATAAATGACATAAATAAATATACACATTCCCCATCCCCCTTTACAAATGATCCCCTATAAATGAGATACATATATTTGGTATCGCCACGTCCGTAATGACCCCGTCTATTAACCCATTACATTAATTATCCCGCCCAATTAACACTGCAAAATTTTTTTACAATTTTTTGTTAATCCCACCCCCTAAAAATATAGATAAAAGCTATCAAAAAGTCACATGTACCCAAAAGGTGTACCACTAAAAGCGTCAGCTTATGCCGCAAATAAAAAGTCCTCACATAACTCTATTGGCGAGAAAATAAAAATAATACTGCTCTTACAATCTGCGAGACACAAACAGTATTTATAAAATACCGTATTTTTCGCTTTATAAGACGCACTTTTTTTTCCTCCCAAAGTGGGAGGAAAAAGCAAGTGCTTCCTATAAAGCGAAGACCGCTCCCAAGCAGTGCCGAGCACCACAAGGAAGCCGTCTCGCCCACACCCTGTATTGCCGCTCACTATGCATATGCATAGTGAGCGGCCCTGAGCGACCCCCTCCGCCCGCCCAGCCCGCCCCTTCTATCGCCGCTCAGCTGACAGCCGATCAGAAGCCCGGGAAAGTGCTATGAGCTGCACTTTCCTGGGCTTCTGATCGGCTGTCAGCTAAGCCGATGGAGGGGGTGGGCTGGGCGGGCAGAGGGGATCGCTGTCCTACTCACCTGTCCGCCGATCCCGACAGCGCGCGCACTACGGTCTCCCGTCATCCTCAGGGCACAGGCAGCGGGGTACAGAGATGCTGCCTGTGTCCCGGAAGTGTTCTGCAGCCTCTGTCATTCGTGATAGAGGCTGCAGGACACTTCCGGCACAGGCAGCGTCTCTGTACCTCGCTGCCTGTGCCCTGAGGATGACGGGAGACCGGAGTGCTCTGGGGCCGCCGGACAGGTGAGTAACTGGTTTGTTGTTTTTATGGCCGTCAGGGGGCACTGGCTACTATGGGGGCACTGTATGGGGGCATTGGATACTATATGGGGGCATTGGATACTATGGGGGGCACTGGCTACTATGGGGGCACTATATGGGGGCATTGGCTACTATGTGGGGCACTATATGGGGGCATTGGCTACTATGTGGGCACTATATGGGGGCATTGGCTACTATGTGGGCACTATATGGGGGCATTGGCTACTATGTTGGGCACTATATGGGGGCATTGGCTACTATGTGGGGCACTATATGGGGGGATAGGCTACTATGTGGGCACTATATGGGGGCATTGGCTACTATGTGGGCACTGGCTACTATGTGGGGCACTATATGGGGGCATTGGCTACTATGTGGGGCACTATATGGGGGGATTGGCTACTATGTGGGCACTATATGGGGGATTGCCACCAATCACACTGCTGCTATCTCCAAACTGTGACAATGAGCAAAATATTTTTTTTCTATTTTTCTCCCCTAAAATCAGGGGTGCCTCTTATCAAAAGGCGCGTCCTATAAAGCGAAAAATACAGTAAATGCCATAAACTATAACAAAAGCTATATAACATGGATATCACTGTAATCGTACCGACCTGACGGATAACAATAACATGTCATATGTAACGTATAGTAACCGCTTTATAACGTGGATATCACTGTAATCGTACTGACCTGACAAAAAATGATAACGTATAGTAAACAGCGTACAAAAAAATGGTGAAAAACTGCTGCTAAATTGTTTTTTATTCATACTACCTGATAAAAAAAATGTAATAAAAAATTATTAGGGTGTCACATGTCCCCCAGAATGGTACCGATGGAAACGTCAACTTGTCCTACACAATTATTTTGGCTTAAATGGCTTAAAAGAAAACTGAAATGGAAAAAGGCCCCAAAATGCACCAGGTCTCTGTCATGTCTGTGGCCTGTGGTTGAGTCAGGTGACGCACTGCGGCCGCATATGGGGGATTTCTAGAAACACTGGAATAAGGGGAATGAACAGTGAGTGGTATTTCTCAGTGAGTATTTGCTGTGTTAGAGGAAAACATTTACTAAAATAGAATATCTGCCAAAATAATGAAAATTTTAAATTTCCCCTCCAACTTGCTTACATTTCTGTGAAACACCTAAAGGGTTGATACACTTCTGAAATGTTACTTTGAATACTTTGAGGGGTGCAGTTTTTAAAGTGGAGAGATTTATGGGGGTAACTAACATACAGGCCCCACAAATCCACTTCAGAACTGAACTGGTCCCTAATAAAGTCAGAGTTGAAATTTTCATAAATATTAGAAAAATCGCTGCAAAACATCATAACAAGTAAAAGGACGTTCACCAAATGATGTCACCATAAAAGTAGATAAGTTGTAGATGTTGCAGTAATAATTAGTTTATGTGACATGACTATTTTTTTTAGGAAAAGAGAATTTTGAATATAAAGAAATAAATTTTTCTAATTTTTTATTTTTTATTTTTAAACTGCTGAGTGTATTAACCAAAGTATACCACAAACATAAAGGGGAATATGTCACAAAAAACTATCTCAGAATAACCGCGATAGCTAAAAGCACCGCAGAGTTATAACTACATAAAGAGAGACAGGTCAGATTAGAAAAATAGGCCCTGGGCATTAAGGCCAAAACAGGCTGAAGAGTCAAGGGGTTAAGGGTTAACAAAGCTCTATAGACTGTTGTTAATTTTTAAAAAATTTTTAAATTAAGTGCTTTATGGGGGTTTCTTACATTCAGGCCTCTCAAAAATTACACTGGGGGAAGCTGTCTGTGTTAGTAGCACGGCAGCCATGGAGGAGTATAGCAGAGCGAGCGGGCATAACTGGCAATCACTGCTCTCTCTACTACACTGTGCCGTGGCTGCACGCTACTGACACAGACAGCTTCCCCCAGTGTAATTTTTATTCTAATGCTAATATGCATTACAGATATCAGGGGAGGCTCAGTATCTGCATGCAGCAGTGCTACCAATGTGTAATTGAGGCCAGGGCTTGTACAGCTCTGCAGTTTCCGACACAGCCCTTACTGCTGCTACTCATTTTCTTTAACCCCTTGCTTCTACAGCCTATTTTGTCCTTAATAACCAGATTATTTTTCATTTTTAGGTTTTCATTTTGAGGCGTAATTTTTTTGCACCACAATTTCTAATTTTTATTTGTATCATATTTGTTAATATTTTTAAAATATTTCTCTTCTTATAAATTACAATATAGAATATGTTTATTTATTTAATTTGTATAATGGGAAAGGAGGGTGAGTTAAAGAAGTTATATAGATTTGTATGTTACTTCTATTTAAAAATCTCTAGTCTCCCAGTACTTATCAGCTGCTGTATGTCCTGCAGGAAGTGGTGTCATCTTTCCAGTCTGACACAGTTCTCTCTGCTGCCACCTCTGTCCATGACAGGAACTGTCCAGAGCAGGAGAGGTTTTCTATGGGGATTTGCTACTGACATGGACAGACATTCTCCCAGCGGGATGTAAATCCCACTGCGAGTTTGTCTGCCATAGTGGGTATAGAGCACGGATCCGCAGCGGATCCGTTAGGTGTGAAACTACATTGCATAACATTGATCAGTGTAATCGGCGATTCCTCCATCGATCTTCCCAGTTCACTTTATAGACCCCCTGGGCAAAATGACGTGTTGGGAAGACATGATGCGGGAACTCCCTGCTTTTCATGAAGTCCCAGGACATGATTTTGTGGAAAGGGGTCAATAAAGTTATATTACAAAGTTATATAACTGTACTAAACGAATGCGGAAAAAACATTTTTATTCACTGATGGTGCAATGTGTGTTGTGTCCATTAGGTGGAGACATATCCCCTCCTAGTACATGTCATAGGTTCTGGTATGTTTGGTCTCTATAGGACACTGACACAAGTGCAGCCAGAAACTGTTCTACCCAAACAAACATTGTTGTGAAGCAAAGTCATGGACAAACCATTCCTGAGCGTGATAGGATTGTATTACTCACAGGACGCTTCTGCCTGATATTAAATAGAATGGATATTCTCTCATATGAAGACATTAAAAATCCCCAAAATCCGAAACTAGAGTACCAACAGGGAACATAATATAGAACATATATTTTTCGTTCCCCGTTCCTGCGCACATACCGTGTCACTTGCCCCCGGAACCTGCCAGATGGGAAATAGCCTAGTGACTGCAGTGGCGCCCTGCCTCGTCACTGACTGGCTGAGAGGGGGATCCATCAGCCAGATTCACAAGGGAGAGAGATGGAGAATGCCAATGGGAGTCCTGGAGTGGGACACAGCGCTGTATGGGTATGGGGAACAGTAAATATACGTTCTTTATTATGTTCCCCCCCACCCCCTGCCTAAACAAAAAAAATTCTCCTTTAAAGGAGAAGTCTAGCGAAAATGTTTATTAAAGTATTGTATTGCCCCAAAAGTTATACAAATCACCAATATACAGTTGTTACGGGAAATGCTTATAAAGTGCTTTTTTCCCTGCACTTACTACTGCATCAAGGCTTCACTTCCTGGATAACATGGTGATGTCACTTCCTGGATAACATGGGGATGTCACTTCCTGGATAACATGGTGAGGTCACTTCCTGGATAACATGGTGAGGTCACTTCCTGGATAACATGGTGATGTCACTTCCTGGATAACATGGTGAGGTCACTTCCTGGATAACATGGTGATGTCACTTCCTGGATAACATGGTGATGTCACTTCCTGGATAACATGGGGATGTCACTTCCTGGATAACATGGTGAGGTCACTTCCTGGATAACATTGTGAGGTCACTTCCTGGATAACATGGTGATGTCACTTCCTGGATAACATGGTGATGTCACTTCCTGGATAACATGGTGATGTCACTTCCTGGATAACATGGTGATGTCACGACCCGACTCCCAGAGCTGTGCGGGCTGTGGCTGCTGGAGAGGATGATGGCAGGAGGACACTGAGGGACACAGGGCACTGGAGGGACACTGAGCATCCCCCTGCCATCATCCTCTCCATCAGCCACAGCCTGCACAGCTCTGGGAGTCGGGTCGTGACATCACCATGTTATCCAGGAAGTGACATCACCATGTTATCCAGGAAGTGACATCACCATGTTATCCAGGAAGTGACATCACCATGTTATCCAGGAAGTGAAGCCTTGATGCAGTAGTAAGTGCAGGGAAAAAAGCCCTTTATAAGCAATTCCCATAATAAGTGTATATTGGGGATTTGTATAACTTTTGGGGGGTAATACAATACTTTAATAAGATTTTTTGCCGGACTTCTCCTTTAAGGCTGCTATCACACATGTAATTAAAAAAAAAAAATCAGCCACAGCTGTTTTTGAGCCAAAGCTAAGGGCCAGTTCACACTGAGTAAATTCGAGAGCTCTCCGCCATGGAATCCCGCCGGCCTCAGTGTCCCACAGTGGCTGTATGGGAGGGCTTGCGTGTCTCCGATCAAAGAATTGACATGTCAATTCCGTCAGCGGAGAGGGAAAGAAGGGAAGGCATGCGACCCCTCCCATACAGACACTGCGGGACACTGAGGCCCACGGGATTCTATGGCGGAGAGCTCCGCTGTGGAATTCTGCCGAATTTTCTCAGTGTGAACAGGCCCTTAGAGTGGATTCATAAGGAATGGGAAATATAAAGGAAGGAATTATATACTTCTACTCTGCACTGGATCCACTTCTGTTTTTGGCTCAAAACTGCAGTGGCAGGTTTCGAGAAAAAACGAAAAAGCTGCCGTGTGTGACAGCAGCCTAGAGGGGATTTATCAAGGCTTGTGTGCCAGTGTGTGTTTTAGATAGAGGTGTTCTTTCTGTGTAAAAAGGAGTGTGGTTTAAGCGTTTTTAGGCACATTAATCATATGAAAATTTTTAAAGTAGCATAATTTTTGCACATCCCCACTATCTCCATAGGTGGCATAAGAACCACATGACAACAAGAGGATTGCAAGAAATACAAAAATCATCATGTATCAGTTCATGATTTGCCAGAAATAGGCCTAAGGATCCATCCACACGTACAGGATCTGCAGCAGCTTAGAAGCTACAGATGTCAGTGTAACTAAATGATGGAACACAACATAAAACCTGTATGTGTGAATGGACCCTTAAAGGGTTTTTTCCAGCTAAAACGTACTCTTTCCAGTGGTTCCATAAGAGTAAATAGAGCTGAGGATCACATGACGTACCTGCGGCTGTATTCAAAACAGAGGAGCCGAGGGCCAATCTGGAGATTGCCAGGGTCGGACCCCTGTGACTTTTACTTTCTCCCTATCCTGTGGAGAACCACTTTAATGAGAATGCAATTTTTATTATTTTTTTTTTTAAAGCTATAAATAATAAATTTTGTGTTCAATTAAAAGTGAAAGAAAAACTTTCTGCATCATTTGGGGAGAATTTTTTTATGATGTTCATTATGTAGCAGAATTGACATGTTATCTTTACTATACTTGTAGTATTGCAGCATACTGTCAGATTAGTGATTTACTAGTACAGTTTGCCTATAGCAGAGGATCTAACATGGCACTGACGAAAGCTTTCAGAAGGCCTCTGTCTGTCTTGTGGTTATGTCACCAGAACTGCCCAGCACACACTGACACCTGGATGTCGGGACTAAAAGCAGATCCGAGATAGAATAGCAAAGTAGCTTTTTAACTATCAGCCACTGTATATAGACAGAATCTGGCACACGAACCCTTCACCCAACTTCTTTACTGCCACCAAAATGTACATTAAAGGGACAAATCTAACCTAACCCAAATCTAATCTAAAGGGACAAATAACTGTATTAGTTTTTGCTATAGGGCAGGGGTCCTCAACTGGCGGACCGCGGTCCGGCTGCCCGGGCCCCTGGTTAGACCTCCTAACCGCCCCGGATCCATTCCGTTCCGGGATAGTTAGGAGGTCCCGCTTCCCACCGCAATGCCTTCCGTCCCATAGGCGTACTGTCCTTAGGTTGCAGTACGCCTGTGGGGCTGAGGGCAGTGCCGGTCCGGCCCCCGGCTGATACGCGCTCTGTAGGGATGTCCCAGGGATTCCCCAGCAGAGCGCGCACCACAGACCTCAGTGTACGCCGTCAGCCTGCTCTACCGGAAGTACAGGCTGGCGGCGTACACTGAGGTCTGTGGTGCGTGCTCTGCTGGGGAATCCCCGGGACATCCCTACAGAGCGCGTATCAGCCGGGGGCCGGACCGACAGGAGAAGAGACAGGCGCGGTGGGGAACGAGGTGCTAAGCTAGTTGTGGGTTGTTTTTTTTTCTTCTCTGGGGGCCATCTATAAGGGGAGAGCGCACTGGGGGGCTATATACTCCTGGGGGGAGCTCACAGAAGGCTATATACTACAGCTGGAGAGCACGGGGGCTATATACTACTTGGGGGGCTATATACTACTGGGGGGAGCTCACAGGGGGTCTATATACTACTGGGGGGGCTATATACTACTGGGGGGAGCTCACAGGGGGCTATATACTACTGGGGGGAGCTCACAGGGGGCTATATACTACAGGGGGAGAGCACAGGGGGGCTATATACTACTGGGGGGACCTCACAGGGAGGGCTATATACCACTGGGGGGACCTCACAGGGGGGGCTATATACTGCTGGGGGGACCTCACAGGGGGGGGGGGCTATATACTACTGGGGGAGCACACAGGGGGGCTATATACTACTGGGGGGAGCTCACAGGGGGGCTATATACTACTGGGGGGAGCTCACAGGGGGCTATATACTACAGGGGGAGAGCACAGGGGGGCTATATACTACTGGGGGACCTCACAGGGGGGGCTATATACTACTTGGGGAGCTCACAGGGGGCTATATACTACAGAGGGAGAGCACAGGGGGCTATATACTACTGGGGGTAGCTCACAGGGGGCTATATACTACTGGGGGGAGCTCAAAGGGGGCTATATACTACAGGGGGAGAGCACAGGGGGGCTATATACTACTGGGGGGCACTCACAGGGGGCTATATACTACAGGGGGAGAGCACAGGGGGGCTATATACTGCTGGGGGAGCAACAGGGGGCTATACACTACTGGGGGAGAGCGCACAGGGGGGCTATAAACTACTGGGGGAGCAACAGGGGGGGTTATATACTACCAGGGCAGTCACCCCCTTTGTACCTAATAGCAAAGGGCTGTTGAGAGAGAAAAAAATGCAAGTTTTCCTGCTAATAAGCAGCAATTCTGTATGCAAATAGTTGAACATTTGTGAAAATTAACAAAACACGTTTCCTACTGATGTTCAGCTCGGACCTTCACCTGACCCCGGTAAGTGGACCCTCACTAAAAGTTGTTGAGTACCCCTGTTATAGGGAGTGAGACTCTTACTGATCTGCCAGCCATCACACACCCTAGCGTTATGCTGACAATTGTTGTAGTATAACTGAAACTGCAAACATCTTCTATGATGACACGTTGTGTACAACAATCTGTGCAGCTTGGAAGCTCTTTATGGAAGCGTTCAGTATAATATGAAGCTGTCAGAACCCAATGAATTATGTCTATATCAGGACCCGGAAAATCGCTTGTTTATATGCAGCACTATGTGTATACATGTGGGTATGAGGTTATATGTGAGTATGAGGTTACAAAATGCAGGAATAATAACATAAAAGACAAGAAGTTTTTACATGTATTAAATAACCCAGAAATAGCAAAAAATGCAGTAAAGTCCATTATATGCTATAAAGTGTAATGTCATCCCATAACATCAGTAGGAAAGGGTGCGGAAGGCCTTTGGAACTAGGAAAATGTTATGTAAAAAAGTTGTGATAGTTACAGTGAGGAGCTGTCTCTCTATAAAATAGCAGGCATATATACATAATCTTATATATAAAGTAACTAAATGTGGAAGTCAACTTATTAAAGGGAAACCGTCAGCTAGTAAAGATGTCCAAAACTGCTTACAGATCTATTCTAATTGTTAGAGGCGGCAATCACCTACAAAAGCACCTTTATTGCCACTCTGAGGTGTCACAGGGGCGTGGCATCTTTGCGAGGTGCCCTGGCCACACCTTCATGACACTTCAGAGTGGCAATAAAAAACATTAAGTGTGGGTTCACATGTACAGGATCTGCAGCAGATTTGAAACTATAGATTTTCTTTGAATCTGCAACATCAAATCTGCTGCAGATCCTCTACATGTGAACCCACACTCAAGGTGATTGCGACCTCCAACAACTACAATAAAGGTATGGAGGGTCTCTCTGCTGGTGGAAGCAGGAACATTTTCACTAGCTGACAGTTTCCCTTTTAGGGCCTTGTTCACACACAGTTAAAAACTGCAAAAAAACAAACGCTATTTGAATTTAAAATAACAGCCCTTTTTCCTTCTTCAGTGATTTCCATTGAAGTCTATGTAAACAAGGGCCGTCAAATTAATGTTTGTGTTATTAATTTGCAGCGGTTGTTGTGCTTATTCTAAGTTGTTCACACATAATACTTTCTTTTCACTGTCCTTTGTATTAAAATCAATGGGCCTTTCTATTAAAGACACATCCAAAAGGGCCGTCTTTTACTTTGTACTAGAATAATAGTTATTGCAGTACTGGCTGTTGGAACATGCTAAACCACGCCCGTTGTTTGGTACTCAAAACATCATCCGTTATGCTGAGCGTCAAATAATGGCCATAGAAAATCGTAGTGTGAACAGAGCCTATGGCTAGTTTAGTAAACTAGGAAAATCTGCAATGTGAAAAAGAAATAATAAAAAGAATTTTGATGGCCAGAAATGAGAAAGCAAAGAGAACTGAAGTAAAAATGGAGGATTTATTTGGAAAGAATTTAAGACGAATAACTGATAAATTGGTTATTAAAAATATTCGGGGACTTTCGCACAAATACACAATAATCAATCTTGTGTGGCTGTCATTAAATTCTCGTCAATAAGGCGCGTTAACCACCAGGTGGCGATAAAACATAATGTAAATAATGGGGTTAAACAAGTTGTGCGTTAAAGAGTTAAATATTTATCTATTTGTAATCTAATTGATCGTTCCATATTAAAATTAGGACTTGCCTTATAAAACATAGATTAACCCATCACAGACTCAATTATACAACAGTGACCCTGTAAAGAAAATCTATATTCTAGAATCATACCTCTTATTGTACTTCTCCTTTCAGTCTGAGGGTGGTGCTGTGGAGCTATTACAGCAGGAACAGAGCGCAGTTGTATTTAAAGTGGTCAGATTGAGAGCAACGTCTTCCGGCGACAGATGATGCGGGGAATTCTCACCTGTGATTGGTTAAAACTTTTGATTTTGTCCCTCGTTGAGTTGTAAACAGTTTTCTAGTCTGGAAATCCCTGTGGTTTTGTGAGTCCGTCCTCCCACATTCTCTGACATGTCTGCTTCCTGCTGTGTTACAGAAGTCAGCTGTGTTCTCAGTATGTGGACACACAAAGGTTTACATATTCAACTATAATAGATTATAAACTATGATATATTAGTATATATTTTTTTAATTCCTATGTGTTTTTTGCTGTTCCTCCTTCCCCCTATAGCAGGCACTTGACTTTAAAGGGAATGTGTCATCAGAAAATGACTATTGTATAAATAATGTTTGTATGTTAAACATATTTTTAAGAATTTTTTATTTTCTCTCTATATTATAAAATAATCCTGATATCTTGCAGTTCTCATTCTCACCACTGGGGCCAAAACTAAGCTGAGACTTCCTGTTGTGTCTGTGGTGATAAGAGGAGGCTGCTGTAAAGTGATCTGTACAGCATTGAAGCGACATGTGACACCAGTAGATAGAGGAGACAATAGCAGCTCCCTGCGGAATGACCTCTTCACAGGTCACAGAGCGCGCTCAGTAATGTTTCACATTTATCTCAAGGGGACAGACTCTGTCTATTGTCGTCCATCTCTTGCTGTAAAGCATGTCACTAAATGCTGTTAAAAAACAACTCCAGGTAATATGGCAGCCCCCCTAACAATGCACAAAAAGTGAAATAAAAAAAATAAAGTAAAAAAAATAGAAACAGATTAGAATAAAAGAGCAAGTTTTAGTATCCGGATCTAATCAGTAAAACATAATCTAGGCGGCTCTGGCGGCCATCAACACTTACACCTCTGGTTACAACATGGTCTATTCTCCTGTGTTGATAACTGTTTAAAACTCTAAATGCAAAAATAAAACACAAAAAAATGATGGTAATCTAATGTGTGCAGTTGATATTTCTTCTTTTATGATATTTTGTTCAACTGGCACCACCCTTAGGGCTCAGCCACACTAGCGTTTTTCCTTGTTTCTAATGGATCCGTCTATATTAATTAAACGGATGATCATAAACTGATAATCAGACTGATGCAAACGGAGTGCAAAATGTTCATCTTTTTTTAATGGTCCATTTGTATTTTGGCTTTAAAAAACTGACTTTTGTACATCAGTTTGCATCAGTCAGCATCCGTTTTTCTATCCGTTTATTTTTCTTCTTTGGTTTCCAGCTGCTTCTGCGCATGCTCAGTGCAAAAACGGATAAAAAAAACGGATGTGAACGGAAATACCTTCCATTTTAGATCCGTCCTCATTGACTACAATGTAAAAAGAAAAAGGAAGTGCACTTTCCGTTCGTGATCCGTTTTTTTAAGCGGAAAGAAAAATACTGCAAACACTATTTTATCTTCCGTTCAAAAAAACGGATCTTGAACGGATTGCATGCAAACGCAGCACACTAAAATATCATGGGAGTCTATGGGGATTTTAACGGATCCGACAATTTCCGTTTTGCTTACTCCAAAACAGAAAAGGTAGACGGAATGGTGCCGGATGGTCAAACGCTAATGTGAACGTAGCCTTAATGTTTCAATAGTTTTTATTAACAGGAGTTTTTCAATTTTTTTACACAAAACAAAAAGGGAGATAGTAAGACAAATCAGCTATTGCAAAGTTAGAATACAGTAAACCAAGTAAGCTTGGCGAGTTACATCATATAATGTACAAGATGCAGATATATAGTGATAACACAATTATCCTAGGCGGGCCGAGCTCTATGCAAGGTCATCAATGGTAAGCGATAGTATGGGTCGGCACTAGGATTGAAGTAAGAGGTGAGCCAAAAAACAAACAGCAACAGAAAGACATACGCTTTGGTAAGCCAACAAGGAACGAGAAAAGACATAAACAGCGGACAACACGATCACGACACACAGAAAGGACAACGGAGAAGACAACGAAGAAGTAGGAGCATGTTGCTCATATAATGAGGTGCAGGGCAAAGAAAAGGGTAAATAACACACCACTTTCCCAGGCCATCAAGCAAACAAAGTAGCATACAGAGAGTAGTGTTAAATATAACCATATAATATAAGCAATGCCATAGGTGAACCATAAGAGTAAAGTACCGCAAAGCTATAAAACAAATGAGTAGTTCCATAAAGCAGAGCAAACAAGGCATGAGAAAGGGCATAAACATTCAAACAACATGCAATATTCAAAACGCTAGAGCTACGACAGTCAGCTAAACTAGGTATCTGACCCTTAGGTAGCGAACCATAGGTGGGGCACTGAGTCCGAGATGAACCGAGGAGTAGGAGCTTAGTCAAGTGTTATATAAGTCCTTAGGGATAGACATTAGTCGTTATGGGAATCAGAATTGGAACAGTCCTCGCAGACCGAAATTGGAGCCATCAGAATCGCTGGGTGCTGGTGGGCCTGGGCCCGATGAGTCATGAGATACCAGCGTCAAGTTCCAGTCTTTAAACAATTGGAGTACAGATGTGGCATCTCTGATGATAAAGGGTTCGGATCCTTTAAGGACAGTGAGGCGAGCCGGATAGCCCCACTGATACGGAATGCCATTGGAGAGAAGCGTTGAAGTAACCTGGGCAAGCGATTTGTGCCATTGTAAAGTTTTTGGAGATAGGTCGGCGTAGACCGAAATGTTCTTAAATTTGCCAGAAGATGTACGCTGTCTGAGGGTGGATAGCAAAGCCCGCTTAACATGCAGGTGGCGAATGCGAACAATAGTATCTCTAGGGATACCTGGTTGTAAGTTGGCAGGTTTATTAATCCGCTTGCCCAGTCAATGGAGAGTTCTTCCTCATTACAATTCGGTAAGACATCTCTCAGAAGAGCAGTGGCGATTTTAGGTAAATCAGTCGGTAAAACCTCCTCAGATATGCCACGTAATTTGACATTGTGGTCTCTAGAGCGGTCATCTAATGCGGCCAGAGCGTTTTGCAGGTGTTGTGTTTCTGCTTCCAGAGACTGATGGGAGACCAGTAAGTGATTAAATTCAGTGATGACAGCAGAGAGACAGTCCTCAGCTAGTTGTATTCTGCATTCCAAAGATTGTACAGAAGTCTGTATGGCACTAGTGGTGCGTTCTAAGCCAGCCAGTATAGCATGGTAGAGCAATAGTAGTAGGTCTTTAAGAGAAGAGAATGTAAGCGGAGCATCAGAAACAGGTAGATGATCAAAGATGCTTTCTGGCGGTATAATATGAGGTAATGTCCCTGTATAGTGCCGTTGCTGCTCAGCACTATAATGCTGATGACAGGCAAGAGGAGAGGGTAATGCCTGATGAGCATATATGACATGGGGAGAACAAGGTTGTTCACTGTTAGCAAAGACAGACCTCTGTTGCTGGGTGTCAGAAACAGGCATTTTAAATGGGTCTCCGCTATGCTGTGGTGAAGAGGCAAAGCCATTAATAGAGGCAGACTTTGTTAGGTCGCAGAGAGCGGTCCCCTTGGTGTAGGGTTGTTTGCAGGATGGCACGCTCGTTGTATAGGAGGAAGAAGGGGCCAGAGGGGAAGCAGGAGAGGGGGAAAGATGTTGCTGCAGCGCTGAGCCAGAGCCCGCACGGAGCTCCGGGGAGTTCTCAGCTGCCTTCTTACCCCTCCGGTTGTTGTTCTCCATCAGGTGCAGTGACTTCCGGGCGGTATCCGTTTTGTGAGCTGGGCTGTTCGGCTTCTCTACTGATGATTTGGATGTCTGAGCGGTCTGCCACCCCACTCCAACATCTGCAGGAGAGTAGACCGGGAGGAGTGCTGCAGAGAGGCCAGCGCCATGTTGTTTAGCTGAAGCCGCGGGGAGGGAAGCCTGTTTCTTCCTCCTGAGTGCAGCCGCCGCATGCCTGGAGGACATCTTCGTGTCAGAAAGTTAGGAAAGAGTTAAACTCAGCCGCAGGAGCTAAATAAAGTCAAAATCTTCTGTGGATGTGTCGCTATTTAGCCGACACCACCCTTAATAGTGTGCGCAGACATCTTGGTATCTTGGTAAAACAAAGTCTAGGTGACACATAGCTACATAGTTATGGCTATGTTCACACTTGGTTTAACTGTTGGGTGTGCCCGCAAATCAATTAACGGCCGTCCGGCTTTATATTGTGTGAACAACTATTATTTCTGGAGGAAATAATAGGCATGCCCATTATTTTAAGGCCCGTTCTAAAGAACGGGCGTTAAAATAACAATGTGTACATAAAGCAGCCGGCATTGCATTGATTCCAATGCAATGCCGCCCCTGCAGTAAAGAACGGACGCTGATTCCATTGCAATCAGCGTCTGTTCTTTACTCAAAAATAATGTTGTGTGAGGTTTTTATTTTTATGTATTTTCTAATTTTATGTATTTTTGCCTTTCCATGCATTATTGAGGTCTAGCTTGGTCCTTATACAGTAGTATATTTTTCATGCTGACCATTGTCTCAGTTCTGTATAATCTGCACAGTCACCACTTCTCCTTCTGCAGTCTGTTAAACAGAACAGAAAGCTGCTAGTGCCGGCCTGTGGCTTCATTTAGGGAAGGTGATTGTTCAGGAGAAAAGTCCCTGGCAGAGAACTCAGTATCAGGTCCCATAATTACAGAACCTGCATTACTAGCTGGATGTGTAGAACCAGCAGGTTTCCTAGTGGGTGGGGGTTTCAGCAGCGAGACCCCAACAGATCAAAATCTTTCACAGGTCCCTGTGACACTTTAAAATTTAAAATTGTATGTACTGTTTGTATGTACATGTGTGGATTTGAATGTCCAGGATAACATCCAGTTGGCTATCCCTGCAACCAATCGAATTTCTATACAAAGGGGTAATCAAGTGGTGCCAAAAAGTGGCAGAGATTTGTAATTTTATTTCTATTAAAAAAATCTCCAATCTTCCAGTACGTATCAGATGCTGTATGTCCTGCAGTAAGTGGTGTATTCTCTCCATTCTGACACAGTGCTCTCTGCTGCCACCTCTGTCCTTGTCAGGAACTGTCCAGAGCAGCAGCAAATCCCCATAGAAAACCTCCTTAACATTTTCTATTTTGTTGGACAAGGATTATGACTGGACGGTTTCCTGATGTATAATCAGATCCTTGTCTACTATAATACTCTTCTTTTCTTGTTGAAATGCATGTATAATTGTTTGGAAATTATGTATGTTTGTTGGAAATGTTGTACGGTTCTAAGTTGTACAACTGTTTTTATTTGGAAAAGTTTGTTAAAACCTAATAAATATATTGAAACAGAAAACCTGTCCTGCTCTGGACAGTTCCTGACATGGAGAGAAGTGGCAGCAGAGAGCACTGTGTTAGACTGGAGAGAATATACCACTTCGTGCAGGACATACAGCAGCTGATATGTACAATGTACAATGTCATGGATTACTAGAGATGAGCGAATACGATTCGATGGAGATGATATTCGATCGAATATTGCGGTATTCGAAAGATTTGAATTCTATCGAGTAGAGTGACGAATACGCGGGAAACATTCGAAAGCCCTCCCATCGCAGTTGGCGCTTTTTTTAATCCAATCTCCATGCAGGGAGGCCGTGAGGGACCCTGGGAGTACGCACGCAGCACGAAAACGGCGTCTACCCTCATTGGATGGCTGAACCAGATGACCTCGAATCTAAAATACTTGGCTCCCGCCTCTCGACCGCAGATGCGCTTTCAACCTAGCCAGGGAAAGATCTTGGAGCAGGGAGAGAGAGGTTTTAGTAGTGTTTTGGTTAGGCAGGCTTACTACTTTTCAGGGCTAGAATCCAGCGAAAAGTCATCTCTGAATCCAAAGCTCTTCTCAGTGCTAAGACATAGATGATATAACAGCAGCAGCAGGTGTATTCATTCCAGTACCCTGTGTGTACAAGTGACTTATAGTGTCCCTGGTTTAACCCACAAAGGGCACCTGATATATACTGTTCAAGTAGCCCAGTAAAAGACACGTCATACATACTGTTCCAGTAACATTCGTACAGCATGACGCGCGATACGCGCGAATAACATGACGCTCTATGGACGCACATTGGAATCATGTATGTAACATTGCACAAGAAATACAAAGGAAACATTGCCGTAAACGTTCGTAAAGCGTTCGCAAATATTTTTCCTTCGCAACTGCAGAGAGTGGCATTATACTGCGATTTTGGGGTGTTGGGTGCACCCAGGCATGCTCCCCCTAATGCCCCAGTGTCATTCCGGAGGTGTTGGCATTGTCTAGGGAGGTTTCATGGGGGACTTGGTGACCTCCAAGTGGTCGAATTTGGTTTTCCAAGTACCGCAAATTTTTTTCCCATAAACTATAATAGGATCAAATATTCGTTCAAATAGTCAAATCTCTGTGCCTGTTCAATTTGAATTCTCGAAAGTCGAATATTTCACTACTCGCTCATCTCTAGCTAAGAGTAAAGAGGTTGTTCAGGATTACAAATTGTGTTTGGTGTTGCACTTCAGCTCCATTTACTTGGATTGTCTGTAAGTAATAATATAACCCCCATGTATGTATTTGTTAGTACCTGTATGGATCTCGTATACAGTCAGTCTGCTTTTATATATTTTAAATGGAGGTCACTCATATAATGCAGAATAGGCAGAACTTCTACAGAACAATACAGTGTAACTTGGTGGCAGCACATGACAGGTGTCTGCTAGTGTTCTACATGAAGAAATTTTATTACAGGCACACCAAGCCTCTTACTACACACTTACACATCCATCTACTCAGCAACCAGTGATGGAGTCATTATAATGCAGCCCATTGGTTCTGATGGAAGTGACTCCACACAGGAAGTTCCCGACTCTTGCACAATTCACTTGTACGTAACATGAAGAGTTGACTATTTTGAAGTCACATTCAGAAAGTACCGAGCAGAGACAGAGAGTCTTTACACTAAGTATCTCAGTACATTGGAGGCAGTGAGATTGTTTCATGGCTGTCTTTTTGGATGTCCGTAATTTTGAGGCCAAATAACGTCCCTCATTTTGAAATAACGGACATTATCGCCAAATAACCTGAAAATGATGGACATCCAAAAAGACAGCCGTCAAATGGCCAAAAATAGATGGTGTGAACCTAGCCTTATCCTGTAACTGCAGTGTGTCATCTCCTATACCGTACTGCGTAATAGCATTGCTCTGCTGCACGTCTTCTGCATTGACCACTATACACTGCACTATCCCACCAGGACTCCTACTCTGACTGCAAAGAGGAAATCTAAGAAAACTGCTCACAAATAAGTGATACTTTTGGGAGGGTTCTGTTGTGTATAATAAATGTGTGGGATCCTCTTTACCACAGCAGGTAAAAATCCAGTCCAACCTCAGTCCTTTTTTAGAGATGAAGCCTTTATTCAGATTAGGTCCCAGAGTATCAGCAAGTGCTTATAGCTCTTATGTAAGGGGGTTATTGATTGTACCAGAAAACACAGAAGCTTTACCTCTATTCATTCACATATAAACTCTACGGGGGAGATTTATCAAAGGGTGTAAAATTTAGACTGGTGTAAACTGCCCACAGCAACCAATCACAGCTCCTTTTTCCTTTCACCAGAGATGGAAGCTGAGCTGTGATTGGTTGCTGTGGGCAATTTACACCAGTCTAAATTTTACACCCTTTGATAAGGGGTGTGTTTATGTGTGTTTGTCAGATGTTTTTATCACATACAGAAATATAATTGCAATCATATTATGAGTAACAAAAGCTTATACTGACAGTTAGAATGAGTTATGAGAATGAGTTTGTCCACCCGTCCTTGATGATTGACCACAAGTTGGGATTAACATCTGGGGAGTTTCCAGGCCATGGACCCAAAATCTCTATGTTTTGTTCCCTGAGCCATTTAGTTATCACCTTTGCTTTATGGCAAGGTGCTCCATCATGCTGGAAAAGGCATTGCTGATCGCCAAACTGCTCTTGGACCGTTGGGAGAAGTTGCTCTTGGAGGACATTCTGGTACCATTCTTTATTCATGGCTGTGTTTTTAGGCTGTGAGAGAGCCGATTCCCTTGGCTGAGAAGCAACCCCACACATGAATGGTTTCAAAATGCTTTACAGTTGGCATGAGACAAGACTGGTGGTAGCGCTCACCTCGTCTTCTCCCAATAAGCTGTTTTCCAGATGTTCCCAATCAATCGGAAAGGGGATTCACCTGAGAAAATGACTTTCCCCCAGTCCTCAGCAGTCCACTCCCTGCACCTTTTGCAGAATATCAGTCTGTCCCTGATGTTTTTTCTGGAGAGAAGTGGCTTCTTTGCTGCCCTCCTTGAGACCAGGCCTTGCTCCAAGAGTCTCCACCTCACAGTGCACAGTGCAGATGCCATCACACCTGCCTGCTGTCATTCCTGAGCAAGCTCTGCACTGCTGGTAGCCCCATCCCGCAGCTGAAACACTTTTAAGAGACGGTCCTAGCGCTTGCTGGTCTTTCTCGGGCACCCTGGAGCCTTTTTGGCAACAATGGAACCTCTCTCCTTGAAGTTCTTGATGATGCGATAGATTGTTGACTGAGGTGCAATCTTTTTAGCTCTTCCCTGTTAGGCCATTTTTGTGCAGTGCGATGATGACTGCACGTGTTTCTTTAGAGATAACCATGGTTAATAGAAGAGAAACAATGATGCCAAGCACCGGCCTCCTTTTAAAGTGTCCAGTGGTGTCATTCTTACTCAATCATGACAGATTGATCTCCAGCCCTGTCCTCATCAACACCCACACCTGTGTTAATGGAGCAATCACTGAAACAATGTTAGCTGGTCCTTTTTAAGGCAGGGCTGCAACGATGTTGAAATGTGTTTTTGGGGATAAAGTTAATTTTCTAGGCAAATATTGACTTTGCAAGTAATTGCTGTTAAGCTGATCACTCTTTATAACATTCTGGAGTATATGCAAATTGCCATTTTAAAAACTGAAGCAGTAGACTTTGTAAAAATTAATATTTGTGTCATTCTCAAAACTTTTGTCCATGACTGTAGTTGATTTGAAAAGATTTTTTATTTTTTCCCAGAGTAAAATACATGGCGTTGAGGCAAACATCTTCTATGACAACGTGTCATGCGTGCAATGATCTGTGCAGTTTGGAATCAGTTTATAGACGCTTTCACTATAACATAGACGATGCAAGCTGTCATAGCCTAATGATCTTTGTATATATCAGGATTCGGTTACTTACATAAGCAGGAAAATCACTTGTTTATATGCAGCACTATGAGTATACATGTGGATATGAGGAAGGACAAGCTTTTGATGTCTCAATAACCAATGCCTTGTCCAGGTGAAGTGCTGAAAGGGTCTGGGGGGGCCATTGGCACTTGATGTTATGTAGTTATATAGAAGAGTTGTGATACTAAGGTATAGAGAATATATGTATTTCTATAGCATGGGAGACATATATACATACTGTACATCAATAGAACCCACTTTCTCATTTCTACTAAAACAATGGGGAGATTTATGAGTGTCGGCATATCCCAAAAAACTAGCCTGAAAATCTGCATTACTATCAATAAACTGCCTGCAACAAGGGAGATAATAAAACACAATCAAATGGAAAATGTTAGAGGAGAAGTACGGAGAAATAAAAAAAAAAACTACAGTGCAGGCAGAATCTATACTTACCCATCCCTGTGCCCCCGCAGTGCTGCATTACCGCTCGCAGACCCTGGCAGCCTCCTCCAGCTTTCCCTCCTGCAACATCACGACCAGCCTGATGGATTGCCCGCTCAGCCAGTCAGTGACTGATTACATATTAAACTCTATGTAATGTAACTTATCCTTCCAGACTTACAATCAGCAGTGCTGGTAGCTTAGAGTCAGCTTGTAAAACAGTGGGGTACTGACACAGATTAGTCTGTCACTGACAAAATCATATACAGTGGTACCTTGGTTTAAGAGTAACTTGGTTTAAGAGCTCACAGTTTTTCAAAATTGTGACTTGGTTTAAGAGCATTGGTTTGGTGTTCGAGCTCCCTGTACTGGGTGGGAGGGGGAGTGGGGGAGGGGTATGGTCTGCATAGTGGGGTCTACAACACTGTACTCTGACCCAGGAAGTCTCCCTCACCTTCCAAATCATAGCAGATCCACTTCAGGCTGGGGCTTACATCAGGGGACAGGACTGTTGAGGTAATCTCTCCATAGCTGTAACCCCTCTCTCCCTGCAGTCTCTGTCAGTCCTGATTGGTCAATGCTGAACACACACCCCTTCCCCATTGCTGTCATGTGACCACACAGACTTCTGACAGCAGCCCTGCTTCTCTATTCTAGCCTATTGTACTACGCTACTACATTATGGGGATCTGCAGTTTTCCATCCTGTATCTACAAACTGCTGCTGTGTTATCAGGGTTATACAGTTACTATACATTATACACCACATGCTGATTGCTATACTGTACAGTAACTTATATATCACATATCCAGCTGCAGTGTTATCAGGGTTATACAGTTACTATACATTATACACCACATGCTGCTATACTGTACAGTAACTTATATATCACATATACAGCTGCTGTGTTATCAGGGTTATACAGTTACTATACATTATACACCACATGCTGCTATACTGTACAGTAACTTATATATCACATATCCAGCTGCTGTGTTATCAGGGTTATACAGTTACTATACATTATATACCACATGCTGCTATACTGTACAGTAACTTATATATCACATATCCAGCTGCTGCTGTGTTATCAGGGTTATACAGTTACTATACATTATACACCACATGCTGATTGCTATACTGTACAGTAACTTATATATCACATATCCAGCTGCTGCTGTGTTATCAGGGTTATACAGTTACTATACATTATACACCACATGCTGCTATACTGTACAGTAACTTATATATCACATATCCAGCTGCTGCAGTCAGGGGCGTAGCTAAAGGCTGATGGGCCCTGGTGCAAAATTTTAGCTTGGGGCCCCCCCCATCTCACCCGATCAGGCAAAGTCATATCTAACGTTATATCCAATTACTCTAATGTGCCACCATGTTCTAATGCCCTGCCACTGCCACTGCCACCACCTCATGTACTGCACTACTGCCCCCTATAATTAATGGACTGTACTGTGTCATTGTCTAATCATTGTTTTCCAATCTTTGACTCTCCAGCTGAAAAACTACAACTCTCATCATAAACTTCCAGTTGGAAACGATGGGGGTTGTAGTGCTGCAACCTGAAGAGCCACATGCTGCAAAACTACAACTCCCATAATAAACTGTCAGCAGGGCACGATGAAGTTTGAACTTCTGCAACCTGGAGAAGTCACCTGATATCACCTGCAGTCCTATGTAACACCACAGATAACAGTGATATCCCTCTGAGTACAGATAATGTAGTGGTCACCTGCAGTCCTATGTAACACCACATAACACAGTGGTATCTCTGAGTACAGATAATGTAGTAGATTTTACCTGCAGTCCTATGTAACAGCACAGATAACACAGTGTTATCTCTGAGTACAGATAATGTAGTAGATGTCACCTGCAGTCCTATGTAACAGCACAGATAACAGTGATATCTCTGAGTACAGATAATGTAGTAGCTGTCACCTCGGGGGAACCCCTACTAAATGATGTTCTACAAAATAATTAAAGTGTCATACAGGGACTCACAGGTGACGTCTTCTTTGATCTGAGGCGTCACTTTCCCTTTTCCTCTCCATCCGGCCCAGACCGCCATGATGATTCCTTCCAGCTACATTTCATCTTTTCAGAACCTGTGAGACAAACAATTTAGGCTCTGCACATTTCTAGCAACTTCCTTTCCTTTCTCCGTCCTGTAGGCTCCCATAGTAACTGCGCTGTGTGGGATGCCCCCTGTATGTAGGATCCCCTGCTGTGCCCCCATGAGCTAATAATGCCCCCAGAGGTGCCCCCATGAGCTAATAATGCCCCCAGAGATGCCCCCATGAGCTAATAATGCCCCCATGAACTAATAATGCCCCCAGAGGCGCCCCAATATACTAATAATGCCCCCAGAGGTGCCCCCAAATACTAATAATGCCCCCAGAGGTGCCCCCTATGAGCTAATAATGCCCCCAGAGGTGCCCCTAAAAAAACAAACATCCTACTCACCTAATCCGCGCTGTGCAGGCAGCAGCTCTTCCTCCTCTTCGGGCTCCATCTTGCGAGCCGCAGGGACGGGACTTCCGGCAGGCGTGATGATGTGACGGAGAGGTCATGTCCCGGCCTTCCATAGGCTGCAGGTATGAAGTGTCGGCAGCCTATGGGAGGGAATACAGGAGGAGGACGCTGACAGGTCCTGCTCCTGTATTCTGATCGCTTTAATGTTCCGCCCGCTCACTGTGCGGGCGGAACATCAAAGCGATCAGTGCATCCCGAGAAGCTGCGCGGCCGCAGCTTCTCGGGATGCTCAGAGACAAGTGGCAAGGGGGTCCGTGCGGGCCCCCCTAGCGTAGGGGCCCGGTCGCCATGGCGACCGCTGCGACCCCTATAGCTACGCCACTGGCTGCAGTGTTATCAGGGTTATACAGTTACTATACATTATACACCACATGCTTATTGCTATACTGTAGAGTAACTTATAGATCACATATTCAGCTGCTGCTGTGTTATCAGGGTTATACAGTTACTATACATTATATACCACATGCTGATTGCTATACTGTACAGTAACTTATAGATCACGTATCCAGCTGCTGCTGTGTTATCAGGGTTATACAGTTACTATACATTATACACCACATGCTGCTATACTGTACAGTAACTAATATATCACATATCCAGCTGCTGCTGTGTTATCAGGGTTATACAGTTACTATACATTATACACCACATGCTGATTGCTATACTGTACAGTAACTTATATATCACATATCCAGCTCCTGCTGTGTTATCAGGGTTATACAGTTACTATACATTATACACCACATGCTGCTATACTGTACAGTAACTTATTATATCACATATCCAGCTGCTGTGTTATCAGGGTTATACAGTTACTATACATTATACACCACATGCTGATTGCTATACTGTACAGTAACTTATATATCACATATCCAGGTGCTGTGTTATCAGGGTTATACAGTTACTATACATTATATACCACATGCTGATTGCTATACTGTAACTTATATATCACATATCCAGCTGCTGTGTTATCAGGGTTATACAGTTACTATACATTATACACCACATGCTGATTGCTATACTGTACAGTAACTTATATATCACATATCCAGCTTCTGCTGTGTTATCAGGGTTATACAGTTACTATACATTATACACCACATGCTGATTGCTATACTGTACAGTATCTTATATATCACATATCCAGCTGCTGTGTTATCAGGGTTATACAGTTACTATACATTATACACCACATGCTGATTGCTATACTGTACAGTAACTTATATATCACATATCCAGCTCCTGCTGTGTTATCAGGGTTATACAGTTACTATACATTATATACCACATGCTGCTATACTGTACAGTAACTTATATATCACATATCCAGCTGCTGCTGTGTTATCAGGGTTATACAGTTACTATACATTATACACCACATGCTGATTGCTATACTGTACAGTATCTTATATATCACATATCCAGCTGCTGTGTTATCAGGGTTATACAGTTACTATACATTATATACCACATGCGGCTATACTGTACAGTAACTTATATATCACATATCCAGCTGCTGTGTTATCAGGGTTATACAGTTACTATACATTATACACCACAAGCTGATTGCTATACTGTACAGTAACTTATATATCACCTATCCAGCTGCTGTGTTATCAGGGTTATACAGTTACTATACATTATATACCACATGCTGATTGCTATACTGTACAGTAACTTATATATCACATATCCAGCTGCAGTGTTATCAGGGTTATACAGTTACTATACATTATATACCACATGCTGATTGCTATACTGTACAGTAACTTATATATCACATATCCAGCTGCTGTGTTATCAGGGTTATACAGTTACTATACATTATACACCACATGCTGATTGCTATACTGTACAGTAACTTATATATCACATATCCAGCTGCTGTGTTATCAGGGTTATACAGTTACTATACATTATACTCCACATGCTACTATACTGTACAGTAACTTATATATCACATATCCAGCTGCTGCTGTGTTATCAGGGTTATACAGTTACTCTACATTATACACCACATGCTGATTGCTATACTGTACAGTAACTTATATATCACATATACAGCTGCTGTGTTATCAGGGTTATACAGTTACTATACATTATACACCACATGCTGATTGCTATACTGTACAGTAACTTATATATCACATATCCAGCTGCTGTGTTATCAGGGTTATACAGTTACTATACATTATACACCACATGCTGATTGCTATACTGTACAGTAACCTATAATATGATATATTCTGCTGTTTCTGAATGTTTGTTTAATCTGTTTTACATGTTATTCAGAATAATAAATCATTATTTTTGGGGTGTTGCAACCAGTTGTCTGCATTTCAATGATTTCTTATGGGAAAATTTGCTTTGGTTTAAGAGTGGATTTGGATTACAAGCACGGTTCCGGAATGGATTATGCTCGTAATCCAAGGCAACACTGTATAGGTAATCCTCTATAGTATGTGTGTTCACTTCTTAGTACACTCCTATGTCCAGCCTGGTGGGGGCGCTGTGCAGCTACTGCAACAGAAACAGTAGTTGTATTGAACATGTTCAGAATAAAAGAACCGTCTTCCAGTGACAGGTGACACTAATGATTTCATGGCTGTGATTGGTTGACACTTTCGATTGTTTCCCCTGCTTGGCTGTAAATCGTTTTCTAGTCAGGAAATCTCAGTGATATGGTTAGTCCGTCCTCCCATTTAGTAATTATTCCTTTGTTTACATACAGTGCTGGACAAAATTCTTTCAGATAATACCTAATTTCTTCCAGAAAATGATTGCAATCACAAATGCTTTAGTAATAATATCTTCATTTATTTTGCTTGCAATGAAAAAACACAAAAGAGAATGAAAAAAAAAAGTCAAATCATTGATAATTTTACACAAAACTCCAAAAATGGGCCAAACAAAAGTATTGGCACCCTCAGCCTAATGCTTGGTAGCACAACCTTTAGACAAAAGCTTATATTAGTTCCTGCCCCCATTGGGGTTCATCATCTAAATTTACCTATCTGTATTTTCTTGGAGTGTGGGAAGAAACCCATACAAACAAGGGAGAACATAGAATCTCCTTGCAGATGTTGTCCTTGGTGGGATGCAAATCCAGGACCCCAGCACTGAAAGACAGCAGTACTAACCACAGAGCCACCATTGTTCTCCCATTGCGCTAACAGCAACTATTATCTTTGTAATTTGGCCTCACACAAAGTATCCTTGACCACTTCTAGACTTGGGCCAGTTTGCCCCTTCCCGATCAGACACACTTTCATTTTATTTTATGCAGATTTAAAAGCTGTAAAGTTTTTTCTGGTTTGGGTATTTAGATACTTTTTGTATCATTTTCTCTGTGATATGTAGGGACTTTATTTTAAATGTATTTTTTTTGTGATTTCAAGGAAATTATTTTAAAATGGAAATGGTAAAAGGGTAGCTGTCAGATCTAAAACTCAAATTCAGCCAACAGCACTCTCATATTAACCGTGGTAAATATATAATAGAAAAAGCTTTGAATGTTTTGGCCACCGATGCAATAAAGAAAGAACTGCTTTTTTAATTATGTTTTAAACATTTATTGGTGTGTTAGTGCCACTGGCCCACTCTGCTCTGTAATGCCTCTCCTGCTGTTTCATGATGCTCAGTCTGCCTCCTAACCCCTGACCTTTTAAATGCAGATAATAGGCACTAAGTCCTTTTGCAATATACTGTGTTTCCCCTAAAAAAAGATATCACTCTAAAATAAGACACCCCAACTAGTCTATCAACTAGTCCAAAGAAAGGCATCCCCCCCCCCGAAAATAAGGTACCCCACCCCAAACTTAAGGCACCCCCAAAAGTAATACCGTCTACCACCACCCGACACCCCTCCCTTCCTCCCCATGCTTGTCCCGTGCCGCTCACCTCTGTCCCTCCCGCCCCAAGCTGCTCACCTCTCTCTCTCTCTCTCTCTCTCTCTCTCTCTATGCCGCTCACATCCCTCCCAATGCAGTCACCTCTCTACCTCCCTCCCCGTGCCGCTCACCTCTGTCCCTCCCGCCCAAGCTGCTCACCTCTCTCTCTCTCTCTCTATGCCGCTCACATCCCTCCCAATGCAGTCACCTCTCTACCTCCCTCCCCGTGCCGTTCACGTCTCTCCCTCCCCGTGCAGGGCTGTATTTACCACCAGGGAGCAGGGGGAAGAAAACTTTTTTTGTTTGCTTTTATTTTTTTAGTCTCCCTCCTCGCATTCAGACTTACCAGTAAATCTTGTGCCGTTTTGAGGGGGGGGGGGGAGAGGTGTATGTGTATGGTGGAATTGTTCAGGTCTGGTGTGACTGTGGTAAATTTGACGCCTGGAGCTATTACCTACCAATCTACCAATCCTGTGGTGAGAATTCCCTCAGACAATATGCAGACGGCTCGAATCATTGATTCAATGAGGAAATTTGTTTATGTTTTAATGAAGCCATAAAAAAACCCCCCAGGAAAAACACGATTCAGACAATGTTTCTCCATGTAGAGAAATGCATGTGGCCGAAACCACTGTCCCTCACGCTCCCCAAGATGGGGCGTCTTCAGGTTTAGTGCCTAGGGCAGCAGCAACTGTTAATACGGCCCTATCTCTGTTCCGTCACCTCCCTCCCTCCCTCCCTGTGCCGCTCACATCTTTCCCTCCTCGTGCCGAAATAAGTCATCCCCCGAAAATAAGACATAGTGCCTCTTTTGGAACAAAAATTAATATAAGGCACTGTCTTATTTTGGGGAAAAATTCCTGATGTATACCTAAGTAACAGGTAAAACAGCCCCAAGACAATTTTAGCAGAGCTGATCTGGATTTGCTAAGGTCTAGCCAGGGACATGTTTACAGCCAATGCTGCCCTAAGCACTCGGTATAATACACCCCTTTTGGGGAATTCTGCAAGCATCAGAATATTTTCATGCAGATCTGCCATAAATACGCATGTGGGGAATGTGTTGAAGAACTATCAGGTATCTTATCACTATACACAGAAAGTGGTGAAATAAATCATAAATCCACAACATAAGGAAAATGCTGAGGCTGCAAATCTGCAGGAAATGTTCACATCAATTCTTATCCATCTGGATTCAACCAAAGGGAGAAATGTTTCTTATTTTTGTCTTTTTCTCCAGGCCACAGCATGGCAGCAGCTACATCTAAAGTATTTTTTTATTTATTTTGTGTGTAAATATATTTTTTTATTTTTGGCTACCAAATTTGTACAAATTATGGATTCAGCACAAACAAAAGACGCCAGTAAACTCTTCCACAGGTGAACACCAAACAGGGCATGTAAACGCAAATCTCAAAGTCCAATCAAACGTCCTGATCCTGAAGCATAGAGAAGCTCCTTAGTCCATAGTAGAGAGGTAGGGACGTATGCCGTGCCGGCGCTGAATAAAAGTCCAGGTCAGGTAATGCACCTCTACCCACAGAGCACATAACGCAAAGGATATGAACTGGCAATTTGGCAACACAATAAGAATCAACCATACTATCAAAGAGTGTTTACGAAATAATAAACAGCAACATTATAAACAAGAAGAAAAGAAGAGAAGAGACTTCACTGTAGTGCTGCCCCGCTTAACGCTTAACAATACAGCACTGGGTCCATCAGCTTGTGCAGCTACCTGATAACAGGTGATCACATCCAGGCCAGGATGCTTAGCTGTGTATGCAGTGCTTATTGAGTATACAGCCATCAGAAAGGGACAGTAATAAACTGTCTCTGCCTTCTTTCAGTGGTAACATCTCTCCTGTCTTGCAGCCGCGCAATCTCTATGCCACTGCACACTCTGATCCACTTGATGGTTTCAATAGCCAGTTTACAAGTGGTTATAAAACATAGAAAAAAAATTGAAAAAAACAGTCAGGGTGTGCCCAGACAAAGGTTTCTTGTGATGTTTTTTTAGCCTCCACAAAAATCGTACAAAAAATCCAAATGCTGTTCCTGGTGTTCTTGTCATGTGTTTGTGCTTTTTTTTAATGCTTTTGTGGTGTTTTTGTCTTTATTTTTAAATAGTGTTTGGAACAACTTGGTGTTTTTCAGGTTGGCATTTGGACCAGAACACGGACTGTATCACTGAAGTTCTGAACATGATCTGAATGCACCTACGCCTTAAAGGAAGGAATTAAGTGACTCCCTCCCTGCTGGGGCAGGAGCCAGACCCAGCTGAGTTTTTTGTGTGCTGGGTCGCTCAGCCACCGATGTCCTGGTGAGTATGACTTAGCTTAGTCTGATGGTGAGTATGACAGCTTAGTCTGATGGTGAGTATGACAGCTTAGTCTGATGGTGAGTATGACAGCTTAGTCTGATGGTGAGTATGACCTAACTTAGTCTGACGATGAGTATGACTTAACTTAGTCTGATGGTGAGTATGACTTAGCTTAGGGTGGTATTACACGGGCCGATGGGGGCCCGATAATACCTGTAAACGAGCGGCGATCTGCTAGATCGTCGCTCGTTTACTGGGCTTATTACACGGCCCAATAATCGTTTAACAAGGGCTGCAGGGACATAGTTACCGATGTCCTTGCAGCCCTTGCTTAAAGTGTCACTGTCGTGAATTTTTTTTTTGCAGAAATCAATAGTCCAGGCGATTTTAAGAAACTTTGTCATTGGGTTTATTAGACAAAAATTGCATTTTTATCATGAAAAAGCAGTTTGAAGCTCTCTCCCCTGTGTTCATTGTTCTCCTATGGAGAGAGCTAAACAAAAGACCAAAACAGGACAACAAAGAGTTAATCTACAAATCCCTCACCTGTTCTCTCCTGTGACAGTCACCACTGACCTGTCTGAGCTCGGATTACAGCTGCCTGTAATCCTCTGTTATCTGCTTTCTGCTGCCGGCTAACTCCCTCCCTCCTCCTCCCCCCTCCCCTCTCCATAGAGCAGACAGGGTACGTCTCCTGCAACAAGTCACAATTTTCAGATTTTTCAGAGTGGATGAAAAAGAGGAAGGAGGGGGGGACCTGGGAAAAGGCTTTTTACATGCAGATAATGGCAGATTTGGCTAATAAACCCAATTAGAAAGTTTCTTAAAATCACCTGGACTATTGATTTCTGCAAAAAAAAAAAAAAAAAATACGACAGTGACTCTTTAAACATCATACATTACCTATCCACGTTCCAGGGCTGCTTCTGCGGTCTGCTTCTCCTCGGGTCCTGCGCGCTCTAGCTTCAGAGTGGCCTGTCGGCTGACAAGCCGCTCAGCCAATCACAGGCCAGGACTGCCATGGCCTGTGATTGGCCGGGCGCCCTGTCAGCTGACAGGCCGCTCTGAAGCTAGTGCGTGCGGGACCCGGGGAAAAGACCGCAGGAGCAGCCCTGGAGCGTGGATAGGTAGTGTATATCGTCAAATTTAGGTCAGAACCTATATCAACGATCAGTTGTCATCGGCTGATCGTTGTATTTATTACATGGAGCGATAATCGGCCGAATCGGGCCGATTCGGCCGATTATTGTTCTATGTAATAGTACCCTTAGTCTCATGGTGAGTGGTGACTTAGCTTAGTCTGATTGTGAGTATGACTTAACTTAGTCTGATGGTGACTATGCCTTAACTTAGTCTGATGGTGAGTATGACTTAGCTTAGTCTGATGGTGAGTATGACGTAACTTAGTCTTTTTGGCCACAAAAGTGGGGTTATATCTGGCCCTATTACAGAGCTTGATATCTCCCTGATTGGGCAGATAGTCGGCCCATAAAATTAAGACTGTTAATTATAACTTATAACTGTAATGCCCCACCCATGAGTAATAATGGAAGAGGGAGCATGATTCTAAAGTTAAAACAGGTTTGGCTAGGGTGAGTTCCCCTTTAGAGGTCGGGATCTGTATATGTGAATGGTGAGTTAGAGGGACTTGTTTATGATTTGTACCTTCCTGTCTGCTTCTCTCTTCCTCTTTTTTTCGCTGTTAAAAAAATGTGATAAATGTAAAGAAAGCTGCACCCACTGAAATGATACTTCTAAAAGAACTTCTTTATTGCTCCAAGCAGAGCAGGTAACAGGCTTGTTTCGCGCTCTTCCACGATGGGGGTCCATTGAAGCATGGAAGAGTACGAAACAAGCCTGTTACCAGCCGTACTATTTCCGCACTGCAAAAAAAAAAGTGCAATTCTTTTTATTTTGAGGGGTTTCGTGTTAACACTGTTCACCTTATGGTAAAACGGACATGTTATTTATGTTCCGTTAGTTGGTACAATTACAACGATATATAACTTGTATAACTTATTTTATTTGAAGTCTTTAAAAGTTCTTTAAATTGCTCTATTCCCATACTTACAGCGCTTTTATCCTTTGGTCTATGGAGCTGGTTGAGGTTTCATTTTTTTGCACCATGATCTGTACTTTCTATCGGTACCTTGTTTGCATATATGGGACGTCTTGATCACTTCTTATTACAATTTTTTCTGGATTTGATGCAACCAAAAATCTGCAATTTTGCACTTTGGTGGGATCTTGCATTTACGTCATTTACCGTGTTAGATCAGGAATGTGATAATTTAATAGATTAAATAGGTGATTACGCATGCGGTGATCCCAAACATGTTTATGTATTTATTTTTATTTATGAATTGGGAAAAAGGGGGTGATTTAAATTTTTATTAGGGGAGGGGATTTTTTATTAATGAAAAAACTTTTTATTTTTACTCTACACATTTAACTTTTAGTCCCCCTGGGAGACTTTTGTTATTACTGCACTGATCTGTCATAGAGTTCAGTGCAGTATACTTAATACAGCACTGTTTGATTAGTACAACACTGATCGATGCAGCCCAAATCTACAGATTGCCGAGCCGGGATCCGCGACGGTGCGATGCTGAGGCCTGGCCCAGTAAGAGGATGTGATCTCCCCTCCGCAAACGCATCACCAGGGATGGGGGACACCAGCCATTTAATTGCGTCTGTCAGCTTTAATACACGTGGTCCCTGGCTGCAGATAGCAACCAGAAGCCGCGTGCTGCAGAGAGGGCCCGCGCCGTGTTCCTTCTCTGCATACTTGTCCTGAGTCTTAAACCATTTGCCTCTCCTGTGTAATTCAGTTGATTTATTTATTACTGCATTCTTTATAACTTTATAACTAGATAAACTAGAAATTGTAAGCATAAGTTTTGTTTATTAAATCTTTATGTATAAAAATATAATTAAAACCATAGCATCAATAAAAAGTAGAGAAAAGGTGTCCACGGTACAACATATCAGGACAAAAACAGGTGCATGGAACAATATAAAGAGTAAGGCTGCATTCACATGTTCCGGGAAGTTGTCCGTGCTCACGGATCCGTGCGCACGGACAATTTTACAGCCCATTGCTTTCTATGGGGCTATTCAGATGTTCCGTGATTTCACGGATCCGTGATCCGTTCCGTTAAAAAATAGGACATGTCATTACTCCGAACGGATGCACGGAAAGGATTCCCCATAGAAATCAATGAGATCCGTGTTTTTCACGGATGTAAACGGATGTGACATCCGTGTTCATCCATGAAAAACACAGATGTGATGTAATCAATGTCATTTAAAATGCTGTAAGACAGATCCGTAAAAAAAACGGACACGGATACAAAACGGATGCAAAACGGACTGTTTTGCACGGATCACGGAGGTTGCTGCCGGACCACAATCACGGACCGGGAAAATCACTGAACGTGTGAATGCAGCCTAAGTATTTGCTAAAAATTGCTGAATACAGTTTTGAAATAATATTTGCAAACTTGTAACATCTTCACAAATAATTTAAACCTTACGGTATACAATCACAGACACCCATGAGTGCAGACACATTAACATTATTGAATCAAATAGACAATACTATCAAATTTACTGTAAATTACTCCAGCACTAACATGCAATATTTGGATGTAACAGTCACGGTTATGAACAATAGTTTAACAACTAATTTATATAGAAAACCTACTGACACGAACACTATGCTTCACTTTTCCAGTTGTCACCCCAAGCGTATGATGCGATCGTTGCCCTATAGCCAGATGCTTAGGGCAAGATGCATCATAGATGACACGGATGAACTAGAAGAAGCCTTGACAGATATGACTCAAGATTTTCACCAACGGGGTTATCCTAACACTCTCCTACAGACTTGTAAAGAAAAGGTGACCTATACTTTTAGGGACACCTTGCATAAAAGAACTACATGTGTAGAAAAACCTAGACGACTCCCGTTTATCTCCACGTATACGGACAGTGCACCACATGTGGGTAGAATAGTCCAAAAACTTTGGAGAATTATAAGGGACACTTATCCAAATATTCACGAGTTTCAAGTGCTACCACTCTTATCCTATAGAAGAAATCAAAATCTCAGGGATAGACTAGTTAGATCTGATGTGAGCCAGAGAAGGGTCGAACGACCAACATTTCTAGGGAGACAGAAAATTGGTTGTTTTCCCTGTATAGGATGTGTGACTTGTAGACAACTTATCAAGGGTACACATTTTACTCACCCATCAACTATGGAAAATTATAAGATTAGACATTATCTTACTTGCACCACCGAATGGATCATTTATGTCCTTTGGTGTCCTTGCAAGAAGATATATGTCGGTGAGATGACACATGATCTAAGGACAAGATTTGGTCAGCATAGGTACTCAGTGAGAAGCAATAGATTGGATCTCCCGGTACCTAAACATTGTGCAGAAATGCAACACACAGAGATTTGAAGGTCATGATCATTGATAAAATACCACCTCTAAAATATGGGGGTAACAGGAAAATGCTACTGAAGAAAAGGGAGTTAGAGTGGATTCATAGATTGAATGCACTGGCTCCCATTGGATTGAATGTTGAGTACAAAATCAGCAGTGATATGTTTAGGTAGCCTGTTCCACACCTGCCCGTTGTTTTGGACGAGCCATCAGTGGAATGGACTTATTGTGAAATCCATAACCTATCTTATATACTTAACTCTTTGAATTTTCTTTCAGATCGGATATGCTGTCACCGCACGGGACTCTCCACATAAGTGGGACTTTGGCTATGGCTTCCTCTGTTTCTATCTTACCTTTGAGCTACAGTATTCCTGGGGAGCTGAATGTTCTCATAAGGGAGTGTTCACACACTATGGCGGACATGCGGCAACTGCAATGGACCTGGAGTGGTCCCAGGACACAAGCCGTACGAACTGGTTCTTTTGGATACAGCCCGCAACCACGGTGCAGGATCCGATGAAAGGAAGTACAAGTCATGGTGTGACCCCACAACATGCCGTTGGCTGTGCCCACTCGCCGATTTTGCCCTGCCAGTGTGACATTCGGGTTACGCTTCAAGCTCCGGTCTCCATGACTACACAGGACGCTGACTCTCTTGCTCTGATCTACGCATGCGCCATTCAACCATCCAGTCCAGGTCCAGTGGGGAGCCCCGGTCGGGTTACAGCATTTATCTGATCGTATTGTAAATACAACATGTATCTATTTCGGCTGTCAATCATGCCTTGTTTCCAAGCGGACTTTATTTTATTTTATATTTTCAGGGTCACTGTATGCACCGGGAGTGTTGTCACGGAGACGTCAGATTGGGCGTCACTATACATGATCACGTGATTTGAACTGAACACAAACAGCCCTATGTGTCCGCCCATGGGCAGAGTGAATTGAGTGAACCAATGATTTTGTTACCTTCACAAGTGTATGCTATTTTGTAATCACCAATGAACCAATGATTTTACCACTGCCATGTATTTATATCCTGTGTGGATTTCACTAATTGCGCTTGAAAATGGGAGCGTGAGGCTCCTGAAATGTCGTGCTTTAAGATGTGCTGCACCATGTTATTTTGAATAAACCCACTTTTTTGCACTATTTAACCTTTGGAGTGCCGTGGATTATCTATACGCTATACAGTCAAGACTTGGGTCTGCTGGCACCAAACTGACATCTTCACCGCAGTGCTGCTTTTCTTTCTACGTATATAACTTTATAACTAGATAAACTAGAAATTGTAAGCATAAGTTTCGTTTATTAAATCTTTATGTATAAATATATAATTAAAACCATAGCATCAATAAAAAGTAGAGAAAAGGTGTCCACGGTACAACATATCAGGACAAAAACAGATGCATGGAACAATATAAAGAGTAAGTATTTGCTAAAAATTGCTGAATACAGTTTTGAAATAATATTTGCAAACTTGTAACATCTTCACAAATAATTTAAACCTTACAGTATACAATCACAGACACCCACGAGTGCAGACACATTAACGGGATTCCATCTTCACATCCTGCTCGGATTCTCCTGAGATTCGTGTGTCCAGAAGGCAGAGACCTCCATAGCAGGGGGGAGGTCGGTAACTGGCATCTGAGCAGTATACGTATGGTATACGGATTGTATACCATAAGGTTTAAATTATTTGTGAAGATGTTACAAGTTTGTTAAAAATTACTGAATACAGTTTTAAAATAATATTTGCAAATACTTGGTCGTGTCAATCATTTCTTATTGGGACTTTATGATATTAAGGAGTTGGCGACTCCTATATGCTGACATATACCCGGGAGATACGGTATATTGAACTTGCATTTGTGACAATACAAAGAGTAACCAGCTCTATCTCTTATCCACATATATAGGTAAATATACACCTACACTCAGTCTGCTGCCAAGGATGCTATTCAAATACCCAGGACATGCGGCAAAATCTAACCATTCCCTCTGCAAATACACAGGTAATGATAAATAACATGGGCATAAGCCACTGATCAGTATTATCAAATTCCTAAGCATACCATGTATGGCCAAGATGAGCTTTTATAACATAATATGTAGGTGTGAATAAGTAACTCACCCATTGTGCTGTTTGTCCTGGTGCCAACCCTGACGTACGTTTCACAGATGTCACTTTATCAAAGGGCATCTGCGACATCTGCTAAGCGTATTTCGAGGTTTGCACCAGGGGTTGGCTTGGCTTTCAATAAAGATTGAAATTCACCATTGGATGCTATTTGACTTACTACAGGCTAAGGGTGGGTTCATACTGAGGAATTCTCGCGGATAATGTCCGCGGAATTCCACTGTCTGATCCGCACGCATGACCGCGCGCCATTCCACCGGCTGCATAGACATCATTCTATGGGCCGGCGTATTCCGCTATCCGCCAAAAGAAGTGACATGTCACTAATTTCGGCGGATAGCGGAATACGCCGGCCCATAGAATGGTGTCTATGGAGCTGGCGGAAAGGCGTGCGGCCGTGCGTGTGGATCAGACAGTGGAATTCCGCGGACATTATCCGCGAGAATTTCTCAGTAGGAACCCACCCTAACACTGACAATCTGCTCAGCAAAAGAGCTGGCAGACACAACCTAACACTCCTTTGGGAAGCAGCAGACTCCAACTAGTCTGTTCCAGCTCTCTGGGGACAAAGGGTTGTACTTAGAGACTCCTTCCGCAGAACCTTCTAGAACAGGGGTCTCAAACTCAATTTACCCGGGGGCCGCTGGAGGTAGAGTCTGGGTGAGGCTGGGCCGCATCAGGTTTTCCACGAGAAAAGCTCTTACAAAAACATTCCAATTTCATCAAATGTTTTTATCTTTTCATCTGTTAAAACCACATATAGTTGCTGACTAGAGAAATGTAATTATTATTCAGATTCAAATGTCTGTATTGACAGTTCCTTAACATTTAACTTTCTGAACATGAATGGAACACACACACACACTGCCTGACCCCCCCCCACACACACACTGCCTGACCCCCACCCCACACACACAGCCTGACCCCCAACACACACACACACTGCCTGACCCCCACCCCCCACACACACACTGCCTGACCCCCACCCCCCACACACACTGCCTGACCCCCACCCCCCACACACACTGCCTGACCCCCACCCCACACACACAGCCTGACCCCCAACACACACACACTGCCTGACCCCCACCCCCCGCACATACACTGCCTGACCCCCACCCCCACACACACTGCCTGACCCCCACCCCACACACACAGCCTGACCCCCAACACACACACACTGCCTGACCCCCCCCCCCCACCCCACACACACACACTGCCTGACCCCCACCCCACACACACACTGCCTGACCCCCACCCCACACACACAGCCTGACCCCCAACACACACACACTGCCTGACCCCCACCCCCCGCACATACACTGCCTGACCCCCACCCCCACACACATTGCCTGACCCCCACTCCACACACACACTGCCTGACCCCCACCCCACATACACAGCCTGACCCCCAACACACACACACACACACACACTGCCTGACCCCCACCCCCCACACACACTGCCTGACCCCCACCCCCCGCACACACACTGCCTGACCCTTACCCCGACACACACACTGCCTGACCCCCACCCCACACACACACTGCCTGACCCCCACCCCACACACACAGCCTGACCCCCAACACACACACACACACTGCCTGACCCCCACCCCCCACACACACTGCTTGACCCCCACCCCCCGCACACAAACTGCCTGACCCCCACCACCACACACACTGCCTGACCCCCACACACACTGCCTGACCCCCCCCACACACACAGCCTGACCCCCCCCCACACACACACTGCCTGACCCCCCCCAAACACACAGCCTGACCCCCCCACACACACTGCCTGACCCCCCCCACACACACACTGCCTGACCCCCCCCAGCCTGACCCCCCCCACACACACACACTGCCTGACCCCCACCCCCACTGCCTGACCCCCCCCACACACACACACTGACCCCCACCCCACACACACACACACTGCCTGACCCCCCCCCCACACACACACTGACCCCCACCCCACACACACACACACACTGCCTGACCCCCCCCACACACACACACTGTCTGACCCCCTCCCCACACACACACACACACACTGCCTGACCCCCCCCCACACACACACTGCCTGACCCCCACCCCACACACACATACACTGCCTGACCCCCCCACACACACTACCTGACCCCCACCCCACACACACACTGCCTGACCCCCCCCACGCACACTGCCTGACCCCCCACCCCACACAGCCTGCCTGACCCCCACCCCACACACACACTGCCTGACCCCCCCCCCCTACACACACACTGCCTGACCCCCCACCCCCACACACACTGCCTGACCCCCACACACACACACTGCCTGACCCCCACCCCCACACACACACTGCCTGACCCCCACCCCCACACACAGCCTGACCCCCACCCCACACACAGACACTGCCTGACCCCCCCCCCCCACACACACACAGCCTGACCCCTACCCCACACACACTGCCTGACCCCCACACACACACTGCCTGACCCCCACCCCACACACACACACACTGCCTGACCCCCACCCCCCCACACACACTGCCTGACCCCCACCCCACAAGCCTGCCTGACCCCACCCCCACACTGCCTGACCCCCACCACACACACACTGCCTGACCCCCACCACACACACACTGCCTGACCCCCACCACACACACACTGCCTGACCCCCACCACACACACACTGCCTGACCCCCACCACACACACACACACACTGCCTGACCCCCACCACACACACACACACACACACACACTGCCTGACCCCCACCACACACACACACACACACACACACACACACTGCCTGAGCCCCACCACACACACACCTGACCCCCAACACACACACACTGCCTGACCCCCAACACACACACACATCCTTTGCATTAAAGGGGTACTCCAGGCTGGGGGCCCCCAGCCCAGAGTACCCCTCCCCCCTGTGGCCTCCCCCATGTCTCCTCTCCGGCCTCCCCCATGTCTCCTCTCCGGCCTCCCCTTTCTCCCCCCCGGCTTCCTCCCCACCGGCCTCCTCCTTCTCCCCTCTGGCATCCCCCTTCTCCCATTCGGCATCCTACCTCTCCCCAGGTCCTCTCCTTTGGTGGTTTCCCAACAGGAGCTGCCCCTTGGCCGGGTCCTTCCCGGAGGGATATCTGGCTAGTCCTGTGTTTTGAGACTCTTCAATGAGGCTCCACAGGCTCTTCTTTTGCATATTCATGATTTGGAAGGTGAGGTTTACACTTAGGGCACTCACACTCAGCTACACACACTGCTGCTATAATGTGCCTGCACTTACACTCAGCTATACACACTGCTGCTATAATGTGCCTGCACTTACACTCAGCTATACACACTGCTGCTATAAAGTGCCTGCACTTACACTCAGCTATACACACTGCTGCTATAATGTGCCTGCACTCACACTCAGCTATACACACTGCTGCTATACTGTGCCTGCACTTACACTCAGCTATACACACTGCTGCTATAATGTGCCTGCACTTACACTCAGCTATACACACTGCTGCTATAATGTGCCTCCACTTACACTCAGCTATACACACTGCTGCTATATTGTGCCTGCACTCACACTCAGCTAAAGACACTGCTGCTATACTGTGCCTGCACTCACACTCAGCTATAGACACTGCTGCTAAAATGTGCCTGCACTCACACTCAGCTATACACACTGCTGCTATACTGTGCCTGCACTTAAACTCAGCTATACACACTGCTGCTATTATGTGCCTGCACTTACACTCAGCTATACACACTGCTGCTATTATGTGCCTGCACTTACACTCAGCTATACACACTGCTGCTATAATGTGCCTGCACTTACACTCAGCTATACACACTGCTGCTATAATGTGCCTGCACTTACACTCAGCTATATTGCTGCTATAATGTGCCTGCACTCACACTCAGCTATACACACTGCTGCTATAATGTGCCTGCACTTACACTCAGCTATATTGCTGCTATAATGTGCCTGCACTCACACTCAGCTATACACACTGCTGCTATAATGTGCCTGCACTTACACTCAGCTATACACACTGCTGCTATAATGTGCCTGCACTTACACTCAGCTATACACACTGCTGCTATAATGTGCCTGCACTTACACTCAGCTATATACACTGCTGCTATAATGTGCCTGCACTTACACTTAGCTATATTGCTGCTATAATGTGCCTGCACTTACACTCAGCTATACACACTGCTGCTATATTGTGCCTGCACTCACACTCAGCCATTCACACTGCTGTATAGAGAGGTTTCTGTCTGTGTCCTCCAGCACAGCTCTGTGATTCTCACTTCCTGATTGGTCCATGCTGAACACCCCCCCCTTTCCCATTGCTGTCATGTGACCACACAGACCTCTGACAGCAGCCCTGCTTCTCTATTCTAGCCTGTTGTACTACGCTACTGCATTATGGGGATTCTTATTCTTATGCACTGGATGATTGCTATACTGTACAGTAACTTATAATATGACATATCCAGCTTTCTAAATGTTAGTTTCATTTGTTTTACATGTTATTCAGAAAAAAACAAAACAAAACATTATTTTGGGGGGTGGAACCGTTTGTTGGCATTTCATTGGTTCCTTTTGGTAAAATTTGCTTTGGTGTAAGAGTGGATTTGGATTACAAGCGCGGTCCTGGAACGAATTATGCTCCTAATCCAAGGCACCACTGAACTTAAAGGGGTTGGCCACTTTATAGTAAAATGGGTCAGTACAAAGTATTAGTAAGTGTCCTCACTGTATATACTAACAGCAGCTTCCTGTGTACTCACTGTATATACTGACAGCAGCCCCCTGTGTACTCACTGTATATACTGACAGCAGCCCCCTGTGTGCTCACTGTATATACTGACAGCAGCTCCCTGTGTACTCACTGTATATACTGACAGCAGCTCCCTGTACTCCCTGTATATACTGACAGCAGCTTCCTGTGTACTCACTGTATATACTGACAGCAGCCCCCTGTGTACTCACTGTATATACTGACAGCAGCTCCCTGTGTACTCACTGTATATACTGACAGCAGCTCCCTGTGTACTCACTGTATATACTGACAGCAGCTCCTTGTGTACTCACTGTATATACTGACAGCAGCTTCCTGTGTACTCACTGTATATACTGACAGCAGCTCCGTGTACTCACTGTATATACTGACAGCAGGGGCGTAACTAGAACTAGCTGGGCCCCATAGCAAACTTTTGATTGGCCCCCCCCCCCCCCAAACAACTGACCACTAAGCTGTGAAGAGAGAGCAATATGTATATATAGTATTAGGAAAAGCATTATAGCACCATGACCACTGCCATTACCACTATATTGTTACCAACCAAATCCAGTATATTAAGATGAATAATACAAACAGTACCAGTTTACATGGGACAAATATTACCCCCTCTCACTGACTAAAACCCCCACATACTGAATAATGCTACCACTGCTACGGAATAAAATCCACAGTCCAATATCACCATTGGCCATATAGTGGCATGTATAGGCTCCACACAGGCTTTACACACCATAAGTGATCACAGTGCAGTTACAGGCGTCTTCTCCAATCGGAGTTGCTCACTTTTCCCCTTCTTCTCCATCCAGCCTGGGCCACCATAAGGACTTCTCTCAGTAGGATCTTACAGACAAACAGTTTAGGTTCCTCACTCATGCCCCAATATCCTATGCATCTATTTGCTCCATCTGTTCCCTCATATAGTGGTCCCCTCTGTATTCATATAGTAGTTAGACAACTGTGTCCCTCATTAAGTAGTTAGCCCCTTCTCTGCCCCCCCCCATGTAGTACCGTATTTTTCGCTTTATAGGACGCGCCTTTTGATCAGACGCACCCCTGATTTTAGGGGGGAAAATAGAAAAAAAATATTTTGCTCATTGTCACAGTTTGGAGATAGCAGCAGTGTGATTGGTGCCAATCCCCCCATATAGTGCCCCACATAGTAGCCAATGACCCCATATAGTGCCCCACATAGTAGCCAATGCCCCCATATAGTGCCCCACATAGTAGCCAATGCCCCCATATAGTGCCTCACATAGTAGCCAATGCCCCCATATAGTGCCCCACATAGTAGCCAATGCCCCCATATAGTGCCCACATAGTAGCCAATGCCCCCATATAGTGCTCCCCATAGTAGCCAATGCCCCACATAGTAGCCAATGCCCCCATATAGTGCCCCCCATAGTAGCCAATGCCCCCATATAGTAGCAGTGCCCCCCATAGTAGTTAATGCCCTCATATAGTAGCCAATGTCCCCACATAGTGCCCCCCATAGTAGCCAATGCCCCCATATAGTAGCCAATGCCCCCACATAGCCAATGCCCCATATAGTGCCCCCCATAGTAGCCAATGCCCCCATATAGTATCCAATGCCCCCACATAGAAGCCAATGCCCCCATATAGTGCCCCTCATAGTAGCCAATGCCCCCATATAGTAGCCAATGCCCCCATACAGTGCCCCAATTGTAGCCAGTGCCCTCCATAGTAGCCATTGCCCCCATACAATGCCCCCATGTAGTAGCCAGTGCCCTCATATAGTAGCCAATGCCCCCATACAGTGCCCCCATATAGTAGCCAATGCCCCCAGACAGTGCCCCCATCGTAGCCAGTGCCCCCATATAGTAGCCAATGCCCCATACAGTGCCCCCATAGTAGCCAATGCCCTATACAGTGCCCCCCATAGTAGCCAATGCCCCATACAGTGCCCCCATAGTAGCCAATGCCCCATACAGTGCCCCCCATAGTAGCCAATGCCCCATACAGTGCCCCCATAGTAGCCAATGCCCCATACAGTGCCCCCCATAGTAGCCAATGCCCCATACAGTGCCCCCATAGTAGCCAATTCCCCATACAGTGCCCCCCATAGTAGCCAATGCCCCATACAGTGCCCCCCATAGTAGCCAATGCCCCATACAGTGCCCCCCATAGTAGCCAATGCCCCATACAGTGCCCCCCATAGTAGCCAATGCCCCATACAGTGCCCCCATAGTAGCCAATGCCCCATACAGTGCCCCCCATAGTAGCCAATCCCCCCTGCGACCAGAAAAACAACAAACAGGTTACTCACCTGTCCGCCGGCCCCAGCAGCTCCTCTCCCGACACTCCGGTCTCCCGTCATCCTCCGGGCACAGGCAGCGGGGGACAGAGAGACTGCCGCTGCAGAACACTTCCGGGACACAGGCAGCGTCTCTGTACCCCACTGCCTGTGCCGGAGGATGACGGGAGACCGGAGTGTCGGGAGAGGAACTGCTGGGGCCGGCGGACAGGTGAGTAGGACAGCGATCCCCTCCGCACGCCCAGCCTGCCCCCTCCATCGCTGCTTAGCCGATCAAGAGCCCACGAAAGTGCTGCTCATTGCACTTTTCCGGGCTTCTGATCGGCTCAGCTGAGTAGCGATAGAAGGGGCGGGCGGAGGGGATGGCTCAGGGCCGCTCACTATGCATATGCATAGTGAGCGGCAATACAGGGGGCGGGGGCATACTTTAACGCGGGGGCCCGGGCCCCCTAAGCCCCCGGGCCCCATAGCGACGGCGTACCCTGCCCCCATGGTAGCTACGCCAGTGACTGACAGCAGCTCCCTCTGTACCTCATAGAGCTAAAATCAGACTCCCCTCCTCCAGGCTGTGCTGCCCTGCTCTGTGGAGAGTCTGTCCATAAAATGGCCAACATGGAGCAGCATGTGACCATGCCCTGTCCACTGTGTTCTCCATAGACATATACAGGCTCAGTGGTGGACACTGGGGGGCGGGGCATGGTCACATGCTCCTCCATGTAAGCAATCTTATGGACCAAAACACCACAGAGCAGGGCAGTACAGCCTGGAGGAGGGGATCCTGATATTAGCTCTATGAGGTACACAGGGAGCTGCTGTCAGTACACTGGCGGAACTACCGCCGTAGCAGCCATAGCGGCTGCTACGGGGCCCCGAGGGGGACATCTATAAGGAAGGGGGGAGAGGGGGACATTTATAAGGGAGGGAGAAGGGGGCATCTATAAGGAAGGGGGGGAGAAGAGGGCATCTATAAGGAAGGGGGGGAGAGGGAGACATCTATAAGGAAGGGGGGAGAGGGGGCATCTATAAGGAAGGGGGGAGAGGGGGACATCTATAAGGGAGGGAGAAGGGGGCATCTATAAGGGAGGGAGAAGGGGGCATCTATAAGGAAGGGGGGAGAGAGGGCCATCTATAAGGGGGATGGGGAGAAGAGGGCATCTATAAGGGGGATGGGGAGAAGAGGGGGACATCTATAAGGAAGGGGGGGAGAGGAGGGCATCTATAAGGAAGGGGGGGAGAGGGAGACATCTATAAGGAAGGGGGGAGAGGGGGACATTTATAAGGGAGGGTGAAGGGGGCATCTATAAGGAAGGGGGGGAGAGGGGGACATCTATAAGGAAGGGGGGGAGAAGGGGACATCTATAAGGAAGGGGGGAGAGGGGGCCATCTATAAGGAAGGGGGGAGAGAGGGCCATCTATAAGGGAGGGAGAAGGGGGCATCTATAAGGAAGGGGGGAGAGGAGGGCATCTATAAGGAAGGGGGGAGAGGGGGACATCTATAAGGGGGGGGGAGAGAGGGACATCTATAAGGGGGGGGCAACATAGGGGGAGAGAGGGCCATCTATAAGGGGACAACATAGGGGAGAGGAGCACAACATAGGGGAGAGGGATATTATAAAGGGACAACATTGGGGGAGAGGGGAACATCTATAAAGGGACAATATAGGGGGAGAGGGGGCCATCTATAAGAGGACAACATAGGAGGGGCCATCTATAGGGGGGGCAACATAGGGGACCATCTATTAGGGGACAACATGGGGGGCATCTATAAGGGGGACAGCATGGGGGGCTTCTATAAGGGGGGCAACATAAGGGGGCTATTTATAAGGAGGGGCAACAGAGAGGAGGGCCATATAATAAAACGGGATCACATAGAGTCAGCCTTCCCACTAAATGAGGGTGTAAAGGGGCCAATGCAGATGTGCAGTATAGAGAGATGAGGATGGTGCCAGTGTGAGGAGACTAATATGTTTTTCTGGCAGATTCTGTGGATTTGTGGCTCGGAGAAGGAGATGGAGAAGAAAATGAAAAGGGAAGAACTCCGATCAGAGAAGACGTCCCCTGTAAGTCACCAATCAAAAGTTTGCTATGGGGCCCAGCCATTTCTAGTTACGCCCCTGTGTCAGTATATACAGTGAGAATGGTTACTAATACTGTACACTGAGCAATTTTACTATAAAGTGGCCAACCCCTTTAAATTTGCATTGGAAAATATTTCAAGGCTTAGCTCTAGAAGGTTCTAGGTTTCCATTCAGGATCGGACTGGCCTACAGGGGAGTATGTGAGTCCTCTGCTTGGCCCTGGCTAGCGTAGGCCCCTCTTGTGTCTATTTGTAGCAGATGCACAATCTCTGACTCTGTGGTTGACTGGCTGTCCAAGTAACAAGATGTGGGGCCATTTTGTTGCTTGTGTCTCGTTTTAGCTGGGGCCTATCTTCTCCCTCCCTGATCTTTCTCTGTAGTGATGACAGACATGCTCTTTGTTATCATATTCAACTCATATACAAATTCAGGCGTCTTCTTCACGCAACTGTACAACAATGCATTGGTCTCACACTACTTTACACATTATATGGTAAAATAAAGGATGCCAAACGTACAATTGGTCCTGCAAAAAACAAGCCTCCATATGGCTCTGTCAAGATTAGCTCCACAATTCAGGGATTATCTCTTACTTCATCTTTACATAACGGTAACACAAAGGTCTTAGCAAAAACACAATGGCTTACTATTACGTCATGGTGATAACAAGGCCATTGCCATACAGTCATTGACAGTAAAATGTGTTTATGTGCATGAGACTTAAAAGTGATCAGGTAATATTTCATGTACAGTTACAGTCACCACCTCTGTTTCTGTAATACAGAACAGAAAGCTGAAAGTGTCGGCTGTGGATTTATCTCAGCAGGAAAGTCCCTTGCAAGTAAACCGTATCAAGTTCCAGAAATAAGCCTAGAGATTGCTTAACCTGCTTGATGAAAGGGTTTATGACCAATAGGAATATTTGTTCTACAGGAGTAAGTTGTTGCTAGGTAGTGTCCATTCTTCATAGATGTAGATGTGGTACTGTATGTAAGTACAGAAAAGCAGAAAGCAAAGGCTCTAAAGGGAATATGTCAGCTGCAATTCATGCTCCATGCTGACACTGTTAAGCTTAAAGAAGCAGTTCACTTTTTTTTTTTCTCTCCCCCCCAGGTAGCCGCTGTCATGTATACTTACATAAGATGATCGGTGTCCCGTTCCCGTCGGTCAGTTCCGTCCCGCGGTGCCGTTCACATCGGGCGCGCGCTCACTTCCGCCGGCTGCTGCAAGTCCTCTTCTCTGCCCAGTGATTATACGCCGGAAGTCACTCGCTTCCATGCATTCTCTATGGAAGCGCGTGACTTCCGGCGTTCAAATGACAAGGGAGAGAAAAGGAGTCACAGCGCCGGCGGAAGTGAGCGCGCGCCCGATGTGAACGGCACCGCGGGACGGAACTGACCGACGGGAACGGGACACCGATCATCTTATGTAAGTATACATGACAGCGGCTACCCGGGGGGGCAAAAAAAAAAAAAAGTGAACTGCTTCTTTAACATTGGTGGGCCGACCTAGAGGGGGTGGGACCTAGACCTTTAGGCCAGCCTGTTCCAATGGCCGACGAGGGGGCGGAGCAAACGGTGGTGCGGTGGGTGGGGCTAAGTGGCGCTATTGCTGCGAGGCCCCGCCTATTTAACACAATCTGCGGTTGATAAAAGATGACTTTTTACTTGAACAAGCACAGGACGTATGATATAAAATAAGGTATGAAAACCGCTAAATTTACCCATTACACCTGTGTAGAGAAGTCAGAATGCAAAAAGGAGCTGACAGTGTAACTTTAGGGTGCATTCACACTGAGGAATAGACGAGGAATGGTTGCAAGGAATTCCTTGCTTATTCAGCTGTGGCTGAATAGGAGCAGAATTTGAGCAGAATTCAAGTAGAATGTAAGACTCCATTGACTTCTATAGGATTCCTCTAGCAGAATCCGCCCAAAGGGTGGGTTCACACTATGGAATCCGCTCAGATAAATTCTGGTGGATTCTGTCGCTAGTACCCGTTCATAGTGGTGCGCATATCCGCCGGCTCCATAGACACGATTCTATGGCCAGGTCAATTCAGCTGTCCACCAAAAGAATTGATACGTCAGTTCTTTTGGCAGAAGGAGGAATCTGCCTGGCTATAAAATGGTGTCTATGGAGGCGGCGGATATGCGCACCACCATGAATGGGTACTAGCGACAGAATCCAACAGAATTTATCCACGTGGATTCTGTAGTTTGAACCCACCCAAAGAATGTCAATTCTTTGGGGGGAAAGCTGATTTGCGGCACAAAAGTCTGCTTGAAAATTCTGTAGTATGAACAACAGAGCAGAAAACCCATTGAACACAATGGGACATTGCTCTGTTCATATTTTACAGCAGGAATTTCAAGCTGAAAAAAGGGCGCATTATGCTTCAATTCCTCACCATTTCCTCAACGTGAACGGTAAAGTCATGGATGTATATAAGGGCCCATAGTAATTATTGGTTTGTATATTGTCTGTACTGCGGATCCACAAAAATTACTCATGTGTGAATGTACCCCAAGGCCCCTGTCAAACATCCCCTAAATCTGTCTGCATTTCCAAATTTCTATTTCTATAGCTATATATATATATATATATATATATATATATATATATATATATATATGCTATTAAGACAAAGAGACACATGGTACCTATCCATTTGTGCTTCCAGAACATAAAAAAATGCTTTTTTTCTAATGAAAAGGCTTCTTAGGTGTTGAGGACAGTAATGCCTTCCCGCGCCCCCTCTCATCCCTATCCTTGCTTGATTGACAGTTTTCAGAGCTGAGCCCAGCCTCTAAAGCTTGTTCCTGTGCTTACTAATAGAAATGTGGGCATCATGCACACATAGTAAAACTAAAGTAATTCCAGAGTTAACCCATAGCTGCTACAGGGCGTTACTGAACGTCTTGGTGCAGCTATGGGAATTCAGAGGGGGGTCGCGCAGCGACCCTGCTCTGAACTGCCGCGATCCCGGGGTGCTACAAGCAGCCTGGGACCGCAGTTATTAGCGGGCACAGTCCAATCACCGTGCCCGCTAATGGTGCGTTCACACCTACAGGATCTGCAGCTGATTTTCTGCAGCAGATTTCATTTAAATAGCTGAACACAGCATCAAATCTGCTGCAGATCTGCTGCAGATCCTGTTGGTGTGAACGCACCCTAATTAGGTATTTAGATTCAGCTGTCAAAGTTGAGAGCAGCATCTAAATACTTCTTGTGCCCCATATCTAGTGGTCTAGTGCAGTCATACTAGATCAGAGCAGTCATACTAGAAGTCCCACAGGGGAAATAACCCTAACCCCAGGGGGAATAATCCTAACCCCAGGGGGAATAACCCTAACCCCAGGGGGGCTTCTAGTATATGGGTAAAAAAAAAAAAAAGTATTTTCATGAATACAAAATCCCCTCCCTTAATAAAAGTTTGAATCACCCCCCTTTCCCTATTTTATAAATAAAAATAAATAAACATGTTTGATATCACCGCGTGCGTAATCGCCTGAACTAATAAATTATAACATTCCTGATCTCGCACGGTAAACAACGTAAGCGTAAAAAAATTCCAAAGTGCAAAATTGCGCATTTTTGGTAGCATCAAATCTCTAAAAATTGTAATAAAGAGCGATCAAAATGTCGTATATGCGCAATCAAGGTACCGATAGAAAGAACACATCATGGCGCAAAAAATGACACCTGACACAGACCCATAGACCAGAAGACCAAAGCGTTATAAGCCTGGGAATGGAGAGATTTTAAGGAACAGATATTTTTTTAAAAGGTTTTAATTTTTTAAAAGCCATCAAATAAAATAAAAGTTATACAAGTTACATATCATTGTAATTGCAACAACTTGAGGAACATGCATAACAAGTCAGTTTTGCCCAAATACACCCCCCCCCACCCCAAATAAAAAATTGTGTGTTTTTTTGTTTTTTTTCAATCTCACGAGACATTAATTTTTTTCTGGTTTCCCGGCATATTTTAGGCAAAAATTACGTCTGCCATTGCAAAGTACAATTAGTGGCACAAAAAATAAGGGCTCATCTGGGTCTCTAGGTGAAAAAATGCAAATACTATAGCCTTATATACACAAGGAGGAAAAAACGAAAGTGCAAAATGGAAAACTGTGTCCCCTTTTTTATACACTGTAAGCACTGTAGACTTTAATGGAACACATTATTCATTTAAAAAATGCCCTTTCCTTTAATCAACCACTCCTTTTTCACAAAGTCATGCGTGGCTAACAACCAATGATTTTACAACATGTTGAAAGACAGCAATCAGCCGATGAGTGAACAATTTCTCGCTCCTCGGCTGATCGCTGTCTTTATTATACAAGGTGATATCTGCCTGATTCAGCAAACAATCCCTTCCTAGTAATAGGGCATCTACTCTCCTGTTGCATACAGAACACACACAGCCTTTTCCCTCTCAGTTAACACATCAGTGGCTCTTACTCCAAGAGTTGCCCATATCTGGACCCCTGCTCCAGGAGCTCTTTTGTTTTGAGGCCTGGTAGCTAACTTTTTGGTATAATAGTCACAATTCCTTTAAATTTGACCTTGAAGGTTTAACCATTGTACTGCTCATTTTATTCTGAAGATGAGTGAGGGTAGAAACAAAGTGACTGCCACTCCTATACTGATACAAATGCAAAGTAATTGGTTTCAATGCAGTGTGATGGTAGTGGAACCGGATAAATGTTGATGAAAGATTAACCTAACCCTGCTAATGCTTGTTAGGCTAGGTTCACACTGCGTTTTCAGCATCCGTTTAACGCATCCGTTTTTTGAAAAAAACGCATAAAAACGGATTGCAAAAAACGGATTCATTTGTGTGCATCCGTTTTTCCATTGACTTCCATTATAAAAAAAAACGGATCCGTTTTTTTTGACGGACCAAAACGGACAAAAAAACTTTGCTGACCCTATTTTTCTGGACGTTAAAAAAAACGGATCCGTTAAACGGATGCTGAAAACGCAGTGTGAACCTAGCCTTATAGAATTAAATTTATCACTGGAGTGTTGTACGATTGGTCTTTTATTCTGAGGATTGATGAAGAAGCTGTTAAATGGTGATAGCGATGGTAAAACGTAGAATTACAGTACATTTTCAAGTGTTGCTTTGCTTAAGATAGCCTGGGCTTTACAAGAGTATGTAGCAGGGCAAGGAGTCAATGGATCTCTTCACCACCACAGTTTTCAACTGCATACATGACCTGAGGACATTAATACAAGTTAAGGCTGGGTTCACACACAGTATATTTTAGTCAGTATTGTGGTCCTCATGTTGCAACCTCAACCAGGAGTGGATTGAAAACACAGAAAGGCTCTGTTCACACAATGGTGAAATTGAGTGGATGGCCGCCATATAACAGTAAATAACGGCCATTATTTCAATATAACAGCCGTTGTTTTAAAATAACAGCAAATATTTGCCATTAAATGACGGCCATCCACTCAATTTCAACATTGTGTGAACAGATCCTTTCTGTGTTTTCAATCCACTCCTTGTTGAGGTTGCAACATGAGGACCACAATACTGACTAAAATATACTGTGTGTGAACCCAGCCTAAGGCTATGTTCACACTACGTAAAAGTACGGCCGTTGTTGCCGATGGCAACAATGGCCATACTTTTTGCGCGGTGGAACAATGCCTATTGATCAGTGGGAACCCGGCCGGAGCGTACACACATCGTATACGCTCCGGCCGGGATCCCATGCAGGCCCGCAAAATAACTGACATCAGTTTTCTGCGGCCGGAATTCAGTGAATTCCGGCCGCAGAAAGACCTGTCAGTTCACACAGTGAAGCGAGCGGCTCCGGCCGCTTGCTTCACTGTGTGCTAAGGGAAGCTCTGATGCGGGTGCGCGCTGATGCGCCCGCATCAGAGCTCTGTGGCCAGACGGATCATCCGGCCGGTAATCCGGGCAGAGACCGGCCGTTCCGTGACCGTCTGGGGTCACGGAACGGCCAGTCTCTTACGTAGTGGGAACATAGCCTAAAAGTGGAAGCCACCTGTCAGGATGGTATCTTTGCGGAGCGTTATGCGTCCCTCTGCTCGTGCTGTGCGGCCGAGAAGGTGCTGATTTTCTTGCATTCTGTTTCTGTGTTTTGTTTTGTAGTGTGTGAACACTGGTTATTTGCTCACCTTGGGAGACACACCCGACTTCACCTGCTGAGTTCTGTCTGGCCATGTCAGGGTTAATCTGTGTTTTGGTTCATGTGGGCTACGAGCTGTGTAAGGAGGTGGCACAAGGACTAACAGGGGGGCAGGAGGTTTGCCTGGGTAGCCAAGGGGTTAATCGTCCCTGTCATGTTGTTTGGTCCTCCCCTCTCCCCTTGCTGCTGGGGGATAGGACGTGGAGTAATGGGGGCGGGAGCTGGCAGGCCAATCAGAGGCAGGTGGTGGAAGGTATAGTGCGGTCACCTTCCTGCCTGATCCTCTTCCTGCCCGGACAGCGAGGACGTCGGACGCTCGTGTGAGAGAAGAAGATTTGCTTGGTACGTATGGCTGACGAGGCTAGCCTCATCGCGGCTCTGCGGTCCCATATCCAGGGCGACACGGGCTTCCTATCTCGCCTAGTGTCGGGGCTGGGGGATGCCGTTAGCGTCGATCACCCTGCACTTGCGGCGGTCGGTGGCAGGCGGTCCGCACGGCGCATCCGCCCACCGAACCGCTTAAGCCCGAGTCCCCCGCCACAGCGTCATAGCCGTACGGTAGGAGGAGGGGCTATTCATACAGCTAGACGCGGGGGACCAATAGTGAGTAGCGCGCCTTTTCCCGCAGCTCCTCCCCTTTCCCGCGCTCTGCAACCGCCACGCTCGGGTTCCACTGCTTCCTGCTTCTACCCCTGATTCACCAGGAAGCCTCCCCCTCCTCCCAGGCAGTCCTCACTGCTAGCTTGGCCTCCCAGAGTTCCCTCAGCATGGGAAATTCACAGGCAGCTACTAGCTCCAGTTCACAGGACCCCATAGGCGAAATTGCAGCTCCCACAGCAACCCCTGCGGCTTGTGCAGTACAGCAAGCACCTGTAGCTGCCTCTGACCAGCCTCACAATACTGACATGGCTGCTGCCAGCACGGCTGCAAATGAGATTTATACAAACTCTGCAGCTCTTGCAATCTCTGCCCCCTTTCTACACCCATGGCCATGCCTACCCAGTCACTAGTGCCGCCCAGCGTTGACCAGGCCTCCTTAGAGGAGCGGCTGCCTGTCGCAGGGGGTTCCCATCGTAAGCACACTGCTTCTAGAGGGCGGAGCCGCAGCCGTTCATCTTCTCACTCCTCACGTGGCTCGTACAGGCGTAGACGCCACAGGCCATCTTCCCATCGCCGCCACCTCTCCCGCCGTTATTCTAGGGAGTCAAGGAGGAGCGACAGAAGTAGAAGGTCTCGATCCTCAAGGTGGCGCTCTCCATCCTCGTCTGGGTCTTCTTCCCGTAGTACATCTCAGGACAGAGACAGAGAGTCCCATAGGTTTAGCAAGAGGCAGGAGCCTAGAGTCTCGGCCAGTAGGTCGCTTCGCGGGGCCAGTCTGGCCAGCGCCGTACCCCCTCCCGTTGTTCAGCCAACACCCTGTCCAATCCAGGTATTTCCGGATCCAGCTCCGGTACCAAGTCCGGTGCCTGTCGCAGAGAGTGCAAGTACCACTTCCATGGTTCCAGAAGCTCCAGGATCGTCGAGCGGTGCTCCCGGTGAGTTTGACTTCGCAAAAGCATGGGGGGAGGGGAGTAATGGGGGTGACCTTGTTATTCCGGCCCTTAAGGCCCTGTTACAAAAATTAGGACACACTCCAGTAGATCAGCCTCCTTCACAACCCTCACTTCCAGAATCCAATAAGGCCAGTGTTTATAAGGAAGCGTTATTTTGTGGCATTAACCCCCTAGGCTCTCACCTCACAGATGAGTTAAAAGACAAGATATGGCAGAACCAATACATAGATATATGGTCTCTGATTACCGTGGACCTTAGCACAGTAGATAGAGAAAGACGATTCGCCACTGAGAGGTCCTTTGATCGAAAACCGAGGGTGGCTAAAACTATTAATAACTGGCTTCAAGCCTTCGCTGTCCTTGGTTGTGTCATGGGTGAGAAACATCCGGAACGCTGTTCAGAACTGTTCATTTATCAAGATTCAGTGTACACAGCCTTTAAATCTTATGGCGGCAGTGCATGGTGGAAATATGATGAGGAATTCCGTCGCCGCCTAGCACTGCAGCCTGAGATCGGTTGGGGCGTTAAAGCAACCGACCTTTGGATTAGACTCATGATGTCACAGAAGTACCCCCCCCTTTCAGTCAGGGGCCGCTGCTTCTCAAAACGCCCCTGGGGCAGTGGCCGTCAGGAGACCAGGTACCTGTTGGCTTTTCAATGAGGGACATTGCAGATTCTTCGGTCTCTGTAAGTTCAAACATGAGTGCTCTGTATGTGGGGCCCCACATTCAGCATCCAGATGCCCACGTCATGCTAAACCATCAGCTCGGCAGATCACTGCTCCCGAGGGACAGAACCCCGGTGAGCGCGTTAGAGATGGCCCCATGGCTAAACAGGTATCCCAATAGGCTAACAGCACAAATACTATCGGATGGTTTCTCTGAGGGTTTCTTTATACCATTCACACTATCAATGCTCCCTACATGGTCAGATAATCTGAAGTCAGCAAAACAATTTCCCCAAGTGTTGAAGGAAAAAATAGAGCAAGAGATAGAACTGGGCAGAATGGAAGGCCCATTTAACGATCTCCCATTCCCTAATCTTAGAGTATCTCCATTAGGCATTGTCCCGAAGAAAGATCCTGGCAAATTTAGATTGATACATCATTTATCGCATCCCAAAGGTGACTCGGTAAACGATGGTATATCAAAAGAAGACGCCTCAATGTCCTACGTCTCCTTTGACAGGGCTGTATCTCTACTGAGGGCGGCTGGTCCTGGAGCCCTATTAGCAAAATCAGACATCAAATCGGCCTTCAGATTACTCCCGGTTCATCCTGAATGTTATCATCTCCTGGGTTTTCAGCTGGATGGGCTAATTTATTATGACGCCTGCCTGCCCATGGGCTGCTCCATATCCTGCCACTACTTTGAGCTATTTAGTTCATTCCTTGAGTGGGTGGTACGATGTGAGGCTGGCAGCAACGCTGTAATACATTACCTTGATGATTTCCTATTTGTTGCCCCGGGAGATGGTAATATTTGCCAATTTTTACTATCCACCTTCCTATTCTTTATGAAAAAGTTTGGGGTTCCAATTGCATTGGACAAGACCGAAGGCCCAACAACATCTCTTTCCTTTTTAGGTATAGAATTAGATTCTGTACAAATGGTTTTCAGACTGCCATGTGACAAACTGGAAAAGCTGTCTGTCCTGGTCAACGGTTTTCTTTCCGTAAAGAAAGTAACGCTAAAGCAAATGCAGTCCCTGCTGGGACTATTAGTTTTTGCATGCAGAGTCATGCCTATGGGGCGGGCCTTCTCCAGACGTTTGTCCTTAGTCACTAAAGGGGTACACCTTCCGACTCACTACATTCGTCTCACCAGCCCCCTTAAAGCTGATATACAAGTATGGCAGTCTTTCCTGTCTAAATACAACGGCCACACTTGTGTCCAGGCCGCTGAGGTCACCAATGCTGAACTGCAGCTGTTTACAGACGCAGCCGGTTCCTGCGGCTTCGGAGCTATTTTGGGGCAAGAGTGGTGTGCGGAGCCTTGGCCAGCCCAATGGCGGGACCACGGTCTCTGCAGCAACCTAACCCTATTAGAATTATTCCCGATAATTGTAGCCATGGAAATTTGGGGTGACAAGATTGCCAACCGTCAGATTTGTTTCTGGACAGACAACATGAGTGTTGTTCACTGCATAAACAAATTGACCTCTTCTTCTCTGCCTGTCCTAGCATTGTTAAGGTTCCTGGTATTAAAATGTCTGCAACATAACATCTCTTTCCGGTCCCAACACGCTGACGCGTTATCTTGCTTTAATTGGCAGGATTTTCGTATGCTGCGCCCGGATGCAGCACAGGAAGGTGTTGTTTGCCGATCACATCTGTGGGCCTTACCGACACAAGACTCATGCCTTTGATACGATCATCAGTGACACCAGCGACATGGGATGGTTATGGTAAGGCGTGGACCGAGTGGTGTAAGTTTATCACAGATCACGAAGTAGATACAAACGATCAGGATAGATTATCCGTTACCATATCATATCTCATGTCTCTTAAACAGCAAGGTTTATCCAGTATAGGGGCTAGACGCAGAATTGCGGGTGTTGGTTTTCATTTTAAACTCAGGGGCTGGCCAAACGTCACCAATAATTTTATCATCAGGCAAGCCCTTAAGGGCTGGCAGAAACAACACGTCAAACAACCCCCCAGATTCCCTATTTCTCACGCCCTGCTAAATCAGCTGTTATCACATGTGGAGCTGATTTGTAAGTCCAAGTACGAACACTTCCTTATTACAGCCTCATTTTGCCTGGCATTTTATGGGGCGCTCAGGGTAGGCGAGTTGGTAGCCCCCTCGGCCTGTCGCCCGGGCGGCTTGCAGTCCGAAGATGTTATAGCGGCCAACAATGCTATTAAAGTCAGAGTCCGCCGCTCAAAAACTGACATATATGGTAGGGGCGCCTGGTTAACCATATTCCCAGTCACTGGCCCCTTCTGCCCTGTAGTGATCATCACACGTTATATGGCGGCCCGTTCCCCAGGCGCCAGTTTCTTAGTTCACCAAAATGGTCTCCCATTCACCCGCTACCAGTTCCAGGCTTTGCTTAAGAGGCTTCTGGGCCTGGCAGGGGTCAACCCGGCAAATTATGGGACATTCATTTAGGATAGGGGCTGCCACCGAAGCGGCTAGAGCAGGCATGTCTGAGGCACAGGTTCAGCGCATTGGGAGATGGAGATCCGCATGTTATGCAACATACATTAGACCCGAATTACTGGAATAACTTTCTTTTCAGATCCCAGGCATCCAGCCGTATGGTTTATAGGACACTCGTTCATTTACCATGCGGCTAGGAGGGCGGCGATTCGTCCAGGTGGAAAATCTCTGGGATTCCATTCGGTGGATGCTTACTGGAACGGGGTGAAGGGTCTTCGCTGGTCTGAGGTCCTGACTCATGCGATGGAAATTGGTCGAGCTGCCATGGAGCCGGTTATCTTAGTGATACACGTGGGAGGAAATGACTTGTGTTTCCTACGGTTAGCTGATTTGCTTACTATCATACGAGCAGACATTGAAAGAATCCCTAGTTTTTTCAAACAGGTAGTTATCGTATGGTCAGAGATTATTCCTCGGGTCCAATGGCAAGGGGCGAGAGACGCAGGGGCGGTTGAAAAGGCACGCAGAATGGTAAATGCTCGCACTTCACGCTTTGTCCGCTCCAGAGCGGGAGTAGTAGTGAGACACAGGCAATTGGAGGGGGATAATAGAAGGTTAATGGGCCCAGATGGCGTAAACCTTAATGACATTGGTTTGGATATATTTTTGGCTGGATTGCAAGACGGCGTAGAGCAAGCCCTCTTCATCCTGGGTGGGGGTCGCAGCCAGGTCTAGGGGTAGCCTAGCTGCTCCTTGGCGGTTTATTTCAAGTTACCCAAGGGGTGTGAAGGCGGATGTGCCCGTCGGGACCGGCGGCTGGCATACCCTGGGGGAGAACCTCCAGTCTGGCAGTTAAAACAGCAGTTAAACAGTTAAAGAGAGTTACGACATTAAATAAAGCTGTGGCCTTTTCATACCGCCCATAAAAGTAAATATGTTTGTTGTCATTATTATGGGACGATAAAGGTTTGGTGGGTGGTGGTAGCAGTCCTGTTAGTCATGTGGGCTACGAGCTGTGTAAGGAGGTGGCACAAGGACTAACAGGGGGGCAGGAGGTTTGCCTGGGTAGCCAAGGGGTTAATCGTCCCTGTCATGTTGTTTGGTCCTCCCCTCTCCCCTTGCTGCTGGAGGATAGGACGTGGAGTAATGGGGGCGGGAGCTGGCGGGCCAATCAGAGGCAGGTGGTGGGAGGTATAGTGCGGTCACCTTCCTGCCTGATCCTCTTCCTGCCCGGACAGCGAGGACGTCCCTCCCTCCCCTTTTTGTGGTTAGTGTTTTGTTAACACATGTTTCTTTTGTTAGAAATGCTCTACAAGTCTCAGCTGTTGGCAGTTTATTTCAAGTTACCCAAGAGGTGTGAAGGCGGATGTGCCCGTCGGGACCGGCGGCTGGCATACCCTGGGGGAGAACCTCCAGTCTGGCAGTTTAAACAGCAGTTAAACAGTTAAAGAGAGTTACGACATTAAATAAAGCTGTGGCCTTTTCATACCGCCCATAAAAGTAAATATGTTTGTTGTCATTATTATGGAACGATAAAGGTTTGGTGGGTGGTGGTAGCAGTCCTGTTAGTCTGCTGTGACTGGCAGGTCTTCCTGCCAGTGGATCTGTTTTGTTCTCAGGTGTCTGTGCTTGGAGATCAGGGGGATGGTCCAATGATGTTCTGGATCAGAACCCTGGCCTCCTATATAACTACCTAAGTCTGGGATATCTTTACTGGTTATTGACTTAGTCTCTGCCTGCTTGTGGATTTTGTTTCTTTGCATCTCCTGACTATTTGTATCTCTGACCTCCCTTGCTTGCTGCCTGCCCCTGATCATATTGCCTGTTTTCTGATTACGCCTTTGGATCCTGATTTTGTACTTTTGCTGCCCGACTGTTGTGACCCGGATTGTGGACTATTCTTTATTGTGTTTGTCTGTCTGTCTTGTCCTTGTGTCCCACCTAGCCAGTGCAGGGACTGCCGCCCAGTTGCTCGCCGCCATCTTAGGGCGGATAGTGGCAAGTAGGTAGAGGACAGTGGGCGGGGCTGAGCTTAGGGCTCACTGTCTGGTCTTGTCCTGCTGTCTGGTTCCTAACACCACCCAAAAGTGTGATTATGCTTGTTATGCCCGTGATAGTACTCTGGGTGGGTAGCAGCATAGATTTTACTGTGTGCCCGGGATGGCATTAATTGGACTGAGTGTGGCAGCTTTAAAGAAATGTTTGTTTTTTTTAAGCAAATAACCATATTACATAACCATAAGATCTCTAAAGGGAAACTACCTCCAAATGTTGGTGTCATACAGCTGCTAGGCCTCTCTGCATGCAGCCAGGTGCTTTGTACTAATGGGAGACAAGAACCCCAAAACAGCTGTCTACTTTCTGGGGATTTTCTGGCTTTCCTTATCAAATTCCCAGTCCTGAACAATGAAGGTGTCACGTAACAGTAAACACATCAGTCAGTCAGGATAGGAACGAGTGTTTACTACTGGTTTATCTGGTAATAGCAGTGTGGTTCATAGCACATATGCTTTAATTAATCTGGCTTCCTTCTACATTCACATAAGGATGTTCTAGGGCAGTCTGCAATTTTTGGCAGTGCCTTTTTGGGACAGCTGCTATTAATATTGGACTATCTACATAATCGTGGTGCAATATTTTTTATATTTTTACATGTGTTTATCCCCTATTTGTGGTTAAAATGGGTCAGTGTCTTTTGATTCCCTGATGAACCCGTATATATCGGACGGGGGAAACGCGTAGGAACAACTTTATACTTATTGGCAAATTGTCTGATCTTTTTATGCTGTACATAGTTCACAGTGTGTACACTTTTTCTTTTTCTTTTGTGGGGTTTATTCGTGTGACACCTGGGGGGACATTTATCAAACTAATTGCACCTGTTTTTAGTCTAATATATCTAGTTTGCACTCAAAATAAATCTAATATGAATTTATGAAGCTTTTTTAGACTGCAAATTAGATGCGACTTTTTGAATTAGATTTTTTGTTGTTAATTAGATTGAAAGTGCGGCAAAATTCTTTAGCTTAATATATTAAAGGACAACTCCCGCGGGACCCCAAAAAAAAAAAAAACACAGACACACACAGACACCATACTCACCATCTCTCCGGTGACGATCGCCACTCGATTCGCCCGCCGTCCGCCTCTCCGTCGCCGCCGTCCGCCATCCAGCGATGTCTCCAACTTCCGGGTCCAGGGGATGGAAAAGGCTGCCAGTGCGCTTGCGCACCGGCAGCCTTTTCATTGGCTGGAGCGCATCACATGGCTTCCAGCAAGCTCAGCCAATCAGGGCTGAGCAAGCTGGAAGCCATGTGATGCGCTCCAGCCAATGAAAAGGCTGCTGGTGCGCATGTGCACCAGCAGCCTTTTCATCCCCATTCACTTTGCATGAAGACGCCGAGGAGGAAGAAGACCCGGACCGCCCCCCGGCTCTGACATCGTCGTCACCAGATGCCGCCCCGGAGAAGAGGACCGTGACGATCGTAATAGGTAATGTATACATTCCTTAACTTCCGGGGTGGGGGGTCGGGGGTCCGAAAGTGGGGGAAGGGGGCCAGGCCGGGTATTTAACCACATTACAAAGTTATATAACTTTGTAATGTGTGTTAAATGAGCAAAAAAAATTTTTTGTGGGAGTTGTCCTTTAACTGCTCAATTTTTTAAAAAAGTCGCATATATTGGCGCATCGCTAGGTCTGCTCCGAACCAGGTGAATTTATTAGACTAATTAAAAGACCATTATTTTAAAGACACATTTACTATGCTATTAGACAATTTACATAAATTTGACTAAACACATTAGATTGGAAATTATGCCAAAACATCTTTGACAAAATCGTGTTTTTAGATTTGTTAGTAAATCCCCCCTGGTGTTTATTGTTTTTTCCCCTGCACTTACCTGAGGGAAGGGACCGACACCGTGGTTGGGGCCACCCTGTTAAGGAGGTGATCACCCCAAAAGGCAGGGACAGTGTAGCCATAACAGCATAGTGTGCACTTTCCCTCCCCTTCTTGTCACATATTTTTTAGTCACAGTTTGATAATTGTTTTTATATTGAAATTTGTTGCCTGATAATTGTTTTTAAATAATATATTAAAAGTTAAGTTTTAAAGTAGTCTTTACTCTCTTGTGTATACGTACTTATATAGGGCTATTCCATTGGTGGTTGGCAGAAAACCTTGTTGTTATTTCTGCATTGGTCTTACTCGGATAGGAACGGGGTAGACACAGATGGTGGATCCTAGTACTTGTCCCCACCCACTGTCTCTGCCTACTTGCATCAATCAGCCCTAGGTGGCTGCAGGCAACTGGGCGACAGACCCTGACTTAAGATATTCGCTAACACAAAACATGGACAAGACAGACAACAACAGATGGTCAGTAAATTGAGGTCACAACAAATGGGCAGCAGAAGTACAGAAATGAAATCCAGAGAATAGTTAGGCCACAAAGCCAAAAGCTCAGGGAAGACAGATAACCAGGCAAGTCAAGGTACAAAAAGGCAGGGTCAGATAAAGCCAAGAGAAAACAAAGATACTGCAGGGAATGCTGAGCACACTAGGAAAACTAGACTTAAAGGGGTACTCTAGCGGGGGGGGGGGGCACTTTTTTGCTGGGACCGGGGAGGAGGTGGCTGAGGGAAAAGACGTCCACTCACCACCCCGGTTCCAGCGGTGGGTTTCACATTGCGGCACTCCGGTGTCCGGTTCCCGGCCGCTTCCTGGTGTCTGAGGCGGGCCCGAGACGTGACGTCTCAGGTCCGCTCAGCTAGTCAGTCAAGGAGGTGGGATCCATTTCAAGTCCGCTCAGATCCCGCCTCAGTCACTGACTGGCTGACCTAAGATGTATCGTCTCTGGCCCGCGTCAGACACCAGGAAGCGGCCGGGAACCGGGCACCGGAGTGCCGCGATGAGGGACCGCCGCGCCGCTGGAACCGGGGAGGTGAGTGGACGTCTTTTCCCTCAGCCACCTCCTCCCCGGTCCCAGCAAAAAAGTGCAACCCCCCCGGCTGGAGTACCCCTTTAATAGCCAGCGAGGGGTTAGTGCACTGGGGGTGTATTATAGGAGGTCAGGGGTCTGGTCCAGAATGTAATTGAACCAGCCCCCTGACCTCCAACTACAGACACCTGAAAATCATTCTCCGTGAATGGAAGACCTGCCAGTTACAGAAATTTCAAGAAAGATTCAAATCTCCCACCAGTGACCCTAACCGACGATAACTGTACCTTGCTCCTGGCCAAAGTGACATCACGGATACCCGACAGCATCCCTAATAACCTGGGACGCCGTCAGGTATCCGTGATGTCACCTCGGCCAGGAGCGAGATACGGAGCACGTTCTCATTACAGAGCTGCCATAGCGCACTCCTGGTGACCCGGATGGTGGTGCTCCAGCAGAGGAGGACATCGCTGGATCACTGGAAAGTAAGTACCTTACAGAAGGGAAGCAGAGTTGTAAAAAGCTACACGATTAATCTGAACATCCAATGGCTCATGGTTAAATGGTTCACATTAAGTATGAATTTTTTCTCCACATAAGTAATCACACAAATAATACAGTGCTTAGAGAACAGAGTTTATTAGTCTTATACATACAACATTTGTACAACAATACCAAGCACAATAACATAGCATCTGGCTACAGGAACACAACTTTTATTGTGCAGTGCTTGTATAGAAAATGTTTTTAGCCTAAAATAATAAGAATAATAGAAGAAGAGCTTTAAGGTTCTGTTCACACTAACAACATTGCTTCTGTTTATAAGGGAGACAGTGGTTCTGAGGTTTACACAGTTTACATCACCATCTTTACTATTGTATTATTTAACAGCTGAATGTAAAATATAGTAAAGTAAATGGATTTACATTGAATAGAGGCTTTGGTTCAGCTTCACTGACACGGCCAGGTCACAGAACAGCTGGTGTCATACGTTGTGTGAACGTGGCCTTAAGGGGTTTTCCCATCTCAGCTAATATAGTTATACTTGTAGGACTCATCAAGATAAAATTTTTGCAAATACATTTATTTAGCAAACTTGTTGCCTTCTCATGATAATTTGCCTCTTTACCTCTCACTGTTGACAGCTCATTGTCTAAGTTACAGACCACCACTCTTAGTTCAGATAGGAATACATTATGCATTGTGTCTGTGTATGCAAGGACACTAAGGTTGCTCTAGTTGCTTAGCTTTTTCCTATGATACTACAAAAAGTAAAGCTGAAAAATACGTTCATGCATGCTGATTTTTTTTTTCCGAGCTGCCGTTTTTGTGGAGATTTTCATTCACTTTCTGTAGTGAAAGTGCCCCCCCTTCCCATTTAGAATGCTGTAGAATGCAAAGTGTTGTTCAAGGAAACTTAAAAAAAAAAAGTTTATTATCCCTCACTATCATTTTAAGAGTTACAACTTTAAAGGGAAATTTATGCGAGGATGATACAGTATAATTACAATCATTATTAAGTGCAGCCAATGTTTCAGCAAAGCAGCAAACTTTCCGTTTATCATGTAAGTCTTCTTCCAACTATTCGGTCTGTTCATATGACATAGCTTGGATTGCCTAGCTTGATTTTTATTTTAGCATTGTAAGAAGGATGAATATAAGGACAGTAGCGTCAGAAGCATCAAACACCATTTAAAGTGGCTGCAAGAGAACAACAACAAAAAAGATTAGTCACTATTAAATTACATCCAGGCAACCAGTATAAAGTAAGGCCCCTATTCCACGGGCCAACTGGAGGAGCAAACGAGCGCTCTCGGCGCTCGTTTCCTCCTCGTTCCCCGCTTGCTGCCGCCGCTATTCCGCACGTCGTCAGTGAGCGGGTAAGTCTGGCAGGGACCGCGGGGAGGTGTGGCGGGGCTGCCTGGGTGATTGCTAGATCGTCCGGACAATCCATAGCATATAGCAGCGTCTGCTGCCGAAGCTCCTATTCCACGAAGCGACGGCAGCAGATCGCTGCTATATGAGTAGTTTGTTTTTCAACATGTTGAAAAACAAATGACTGCAACAATCAGCCGACATGAACGATGTCAACTGATCGTTGCCTTCTGTTCCACAGGACAATTATCGGTCGTAACGGCCGATAATCGTTCCGTGGAATAAGGCCTTTAGTGCTACTTGATGTAACACTGTATCCACAAACAAGACTCCAGGTCATCAGAAAAAAAAACCTGACAGTGTTGTGCTTGTTGTAGTTGACCATACTCTTATGGCTGCCTACAAATAAAAGAACTTGAGTTCATTTAATTATCTCTAGAAAATGTGGGGGCACAAGGGGGCACAACTCAAGGAGTAGAGGAAACATGAACATGTCTGTCCCTTTTCACTAGGTCTGTAATATTAACCCCCTCCCACCGATGCACAGTAAATTAATATCCCTGCAGCCTATACCTGAGGCTGCAGGAACATTTATTAACTTTTCCAGTATAGCACAGACACAGAAGCAGTGCCCGTGTCATCCACGGCGGGTCCCAGCTGTCAGTGAGAACCTGGTACTTGCCGCATCTGTCAGCATCAGAGATGAGCTTCTATGCTAACAAGTCTCCCTCTGTTCACCATCAGGGCTCTGCAAAGCAAACACAGAGCCCTGATGGTAGCTATGGACCTCACTGAAGCCTCCAATGTCCTAGCTACGGAAGCCAGCAGGGTAGGGGGGGGGGGGCAAAAATCACCAGCTTAGGAGAGCCTGTGGCAGCGGCTGGAGAGGGAGGGTAACAGGCAAAGAACAGGGCCCCAGTTTATTGGATCATTATAATCCCATGGCTGAAGTTCAAAATTTGACCTGGGTATTTAGACATTAATGCCACATAGTTGTGAAAGGGTCTTAAACAAAGGAGGAAGAAACATCTGAGAAAGTTTTCAATAATTCTTTGGTTGGCTAAGCAAGCACTGGGCTCTCTATTTCATTTGGGAAGTCATGTCATGGTATGAGCCAATACATGGACAGGTTTCATTATCACCTATCTCCTCCTGCTCCTTATTTATCATGGTTTCAGCCTGCAAATGCCTGCAGTAGGTGTAGATTTCTTGGATTTCTGTTTGGATGCCAAGTTTTAAATGGAAGTTACTCAGAAAGATGCAAAGTACTGCATGATTCATAAAACTTCAGGTACCAAAACTGGGCTATACACAGACACTTAGTTTCTGATTCTGGCTAGCACCTACTCCTTACCACTATGACACAGTGCTGTTAAATGTGTGCTTGACTGAATAGACTGGCACAGTGCTGTATGATGACTTACAAAGTATACTTATAGACTGTACATGGCATATGCAGGGATTAGAAGATCAGTGATTCACTTGATTTGTTTGTTACTAGAGACAGATTTCTCCTAACAACAGACAGTGGTTTGCAGGGGAGAGTGAAACCTAGTGGCCAAGACTTTAGAATGTTGTTTGAAACCATTGTCGTTTGACCATTTACGTAAACGATAAATCTGAAAAAAATTGCTATATTTACAAACTTTCCTTTATAATGTACCTGCAATGTCAGTGACGTCTTTCCTGATTCATGCTCTTCTTTCCTTTACAGATCAGTGCAATGCCAGCAACAATCCCAATTATTCCAAACACAAGCCCTAAGCCACATACAACATTCGCATGCGTTGACGAAACAGGCTTGGGAACTTCAGTAGCTAGGATAAATCAAAGTATAACATAACCAATAGAGAATAAGTAATAAAATAAAAATAGCACACATCTTACACTGTCCATTCTTTTATCTATACTATTTAATGCATTCACAGTGTAGCAATCCTCTATCACAATCTATTTAACAAGTCTGTGGATTCTGATGGCCTACCCAATCTCTTATATGCTTATATTGGCAGTCCTCACTATTTACACATTGCTATAATCTAGGTTTTATACCCAATCACACTTCAGCACAAAGTTCTTAAATCGGCATTCATTTCTTGGCATGCTTCTTTTATGAACTGAATTTTGTTATGTATGTGGTTTTCTTTAATATACTTTTCTCTTTGATAAATCCCTAAATGAAAAAGTCTATTGGGGTTAAGTCTAATGATCTTCGTGGCCATTCCCTTGTGCCCCATCTACCTATGCACCTCTTAGGTTATTTTCCATTAAGAAATGTATGCATGGCTAAAGCATAATAAGAGGGGCCTCCTGTAAAAAACTAATAACCTGTAACCCCATCTATAACATCTAACCTTATTAATGGCTGAATGGATCATATTATCTTTGGCATTAGTGGAATCAAATTATTATCATCCCAGATTATACAAACACTGTATTCCAGTCTCATTCTCTTCTCCACTCTCATATTGAGTATATGGCTGAACTCTCACCTAGTAATTTCTTGACCTCCAAAATGGTGGATGACTGGAAGTCCTAATATGGTCGTGTCTAAATGGTCACGTGGGTAAAGTATGGATCATAGTGAGATATAGCTACGTGTCCAACTTGACCATTCCACTTGGAGCAGTATACCATTTTTGGGATATAAATTGTACTGGGTGTAACCATATTTGGGCATAAGTGGATATATATTCCCGTTCAAGAGAGTATATAAACTCAGGAGTTTAGTTGGGTGGGGGCTTTTTGTATACCATCACTGCAAATGAAGCTTCCTTCACACACATCTAGGATTCGTTGACCCCCACCTTAGGAATTTACCCAAGGAAGTCTTTTGTTCTCCAGCCAAAATCTTTGGGGAGAGAGAGAGAGAGACTACATCCCCATCATTTTTGGGACTCACAGAGACATTTAAGACATTTTTAAGACTATTGCCTTACTCTTCTTATGATTGATATCCTGCTTATATATTTGTACCTACTTTGGTGAAGAATTAAACCCACCATATTTTTACTTTCAAGTTTTTCTCTCCCTTTCTGGATAATTCAGATTTCCCTCCAAGCATAATTTCCTTCCAACCTCGTCTTTACTACACCTCCATGTCTATCTTCAAATTCCAAAAGCAATTTTTGAATTACATTTTCTTGGAACACATTAGAGGGGTTTTCCAGTGATGGCCACTTTCTTCAAGAAACAGCACCACTAATCAATTATATGTCAATTCTTTGAGCGGAGAGCGAGGGAAGTGGAGGTGTGCGAGCCCTCCCATAGAGAGACTGAGGCAGGCGGGATTCCACGGCAGGGAGCTCAGCCATGGAGTTTTGCTTAGTGTGAAGGGGCTCTCATGTGTAATTTTTGAAACTCAGATAACCCCTTTAATGAGAGATGAGTTATGATTGGTTGGTATGGGAAACAAATAGAATCCTACTATCTGTCAGTGCTATAAATCCCCCTGTATTTCTAGTTTCTAGTCTAGTGGAATTAGTGCTGACAAATGTGTGTGTGTGCGCGTGCAAAATATAAAACAAACGTGTTTGCTTTTACTGTAATTTTATGACTTTTATTTTGTACATGTATCATAACCGATGGAGACGATAATAATATATGTTACTTACTCCAGAACTTGTTGGTGGGATTGATAGAGAGTCCAGCGTGCTCCACAGAACAGGTGTATACATCTCCCTTCTCAGGAACTGTAGCTAAATACAGGAATTTGCTGTAGGAGCCATCTCTTGCTAAATAGTAGGCAGTCTCGGACACGCCAACAGTCACCGGCTGGTTATTCTTCAGCCAACTCATCTTAATGACAGGAGGAAAGAACCTGGTGGCGAGGCAGATCAGGGAGACCGGCTCACCCAGGACCAGCGGCTTCTCCGTAAATACATGGATATCGTCCTGGAAGACTACAAAGATATAACAATCTGTTAGATAAGTTAGGTTAAATATTATCTACATTTCTCAGTAGATATTTATTAGCTAAATTCAGAGATTGCTATGAACCTCAGGAGCAAAAGCTGTGCAACTAGTATAATTTTTCTGACTTGCACCTATAGTTGATTTGGCTGTAGAAAATAGATAAATTGTAACAAAGTTGCAAGCAGATCAGAGTCACGCATGACTTGCATGGAGGACAGTGCCTGCAAAGTCACATGCAGGACCTGCAACCACAAATCCAACCAAAGTAGATTTTTTGCAACAGTTGATGTGACTGTCTCACATATTGCAATGATCTCTAACATTGCAACCAACATTGCAAACTTCATGCCATAAAGGCATTGTCCAAGCTTAGAAAAACATGACTGCCTTTTTCCAGTAGAGCTCCACCCTTGCAGCTCAGTTCCTTTTAAGTGAATGGAGATGTTCTTCGTTCCCCACTCGCTGCCAATGCCATTATATGGGTCGGCAGTGAGCAGGTGAGTGCAGGGGGGCCACGGGGAGCTGCCAGGGTGATCGCTACATTGTGCAGACAGCCCATAGAAGATAGCAGCTGTCTGTTGCCGCCGCTCCTATTCCATAATGCGATGGCAGCATATCGCTGCTATCTTAGTCGTTTGTCTTTCAACATGTTGATCGTTGTCTTCTATTACACCAGATAATTATCGTCCATAACGGCCGATATTGGCCAAATACGGGCAATAATCGTTTCATGTAATATGGCCTGAATTGTAATATTGCACACAACCTGGGGGCAAGGGTGGCTCTGTTTGTGTAAGAAAGGAGCTGTTTATTTATTGGATAACCCCTTTAGATTCCCATCACACACAAATTTTACTTGGCCTTTTTTGGGGCTGAAAAATAAATTCTATTGAAGAATGCAGTGAAAAAAAAATTGTGTTTTTTTTTGGTCTTTCTGTTTTTTTCTTGTCCATCTATACAAGTCTATGAGAGGAAAAATGCCACTGTTTTTTTTAAATAAAACTCAAGAGCATGCTGTGATTCTGTAAAACTGCCCAGGGGCACAAAAGTACCAAAATGCCCTGAAAAAAAAAACACCAAACACAAAAACACTGTGGGTATGGCTGTTCATATTTCACAATTAAATCTCAGCTAACATCTGTCCGCAGCTTTTTTTTTAACAAAAAAAAAAACATCATGCACCAATTACGGCATTTATGACTACTTAAAAGAGGAAACTACCCACTGTAGGGCAAATACCTGCTGGGGCCATCAGTTATCTACCTACAGGGGGCACATAGCTATCTACATTTGAGCAAATCAGGACTGGAGGGCATATTTCTACTGGGTGAGAATATCTTCCTACTGGGGGAACCTGTTTATCTATAGGGGGTATGTGGATGTCTACAGGGAGGCATCTACCTTCTGGGGTAGGCACCTATCTACTGTACCTACTGGATGGGGGGGCAGATACCTACTAGGGGGCACAAATCTACCTAGTGAAGGCATATATCTATTAAGTGAAGGGAATGGCAGTGTACTGATGTTGAGTTTCCCTAAGGTTGGATAGAGAATGGAGCCTGTAATGTAGTTGTATAGTTGTTATGCCATGTGATCATAGTGTGACTGTATTATTTGTCCCTTGTATAACAGTATGATTGCTAATGTTGGTATTCATACACTAGTCTTTGTTCAATAAAAGTACAGGTACGCCTCCATAAATTAGAGCATCATTGAAAAGTTACTTTTCTTCAGTAATTCAGTACAAAAAATGAAACATATTGTATAAATTCATTACATACAGAGTGATTTATTTCATGTTAATAATTATGGCTTACAGCAAATGAAAACCTACATGTCAGTATAGAATATTGTGAAAAAGTTTAATATTGTAAACCACTAGTGTCACATTCTAACCAGCAAATCACCAAAAAAAACACCGGCAAAGGTTTCCTTTAGGTCCCTCAGTCGTGTTCATTAGGCTACAAAAGGTCTTTGCTGTTCACAAAGTGCTTTATCCAAACATATTATTGGAGAGTTGGTTGGAAGGATAAAGTCTGGTAAGAAAAGTTGCACAAGCAACAGTGATAACCGCAGCCTGGAAAGGTCAAGAAAAGGCCACTCGAGAAGGGAGATTCACAAGGAGTGAACTGCATCTGTACCAACACACAGATGTATCCAGGACATGGATGTCAGCTGTCATATTCCTAGTGTAAGTCACAAATGACAATCTTCAGAAGAGTTTTACCTGCGCTAAGAAGAAGGGCTGGATTGTTGTTTAGTGTCCTGACTATAGGAAAATGATTTAGCTTCACTAGATAAATGGTCAAAACAATGGAAACTGCAGTTCAATGCTTTCAAATGTAAAATAATGCACTGGGGAGGAGGAATCCTCTATCTGAGTATCATATCTGCAGTTCTGTGTTGGCAAAGACTTCAGAAGAGAAGGATTTAGGGATAGTGATTTCTGAGGGCCTTAAATGAATCACCAGTGCAGCCAAGCGGTGGGGAAAGCAAATCGTATGCTGGGCTGTATCTATATATATAATGGTATGCTGGGCTGTATATATAATGGCATATGCTGGGCTGAATATAAAATGGTTTGCTGGGCTGTATATATAATGGTGTGCTGGGCTGTAACAAGAGGACACAGTGAGAGATTACTGGGGGAAAGATCAGAAGCAACATAAGAAAATATTACTTTACTGAAAGAGTAGTAGATGCTTGGAACAAACTTCCAGCAGATGTGGTTGCTTAATCTACAGTAATAGAATGTAAACCTGCCTGGTATATACATATATCTATCCTAAGATAATATAAAATACTAATAGGGCAGACTAAATGGACCAAGCTGTCTTTTTCTGCCCACAATTTTCTACATTTCTGTGGTGTGGAGGTACTTGCTAGATGGTAAAGTGTGGCGCCATTTCTATGGAGGTTGGCCGAGATATAGCCAGGCCCAGTGTTGTTATGTCATGACACCAGTGCCGCTTGGACACACAGGTATGGTGGCACCCTGCTTTTATTTTAAAGGGCCGGTTATACCTTGTTCCCCTGTGGAAAGTGACCTGCCGGGTTGTTACGGGGTCCCTTATGCAGTGGTCACGGTAGTCCGGAGGGGAATGATGACCCACCCAGACTATTGGCACTGCCACCCACAGAAAGGGGAGATGACCCAAGGAGTGTTCATGTACTGTGTTGGTGCTTGATGAGGAATCACAGAGTCTCTTTATCATAAATAAAATCTCTTTTACTCTCAAGATACTTGTATGCAGCAGGTCATACAGCTTTGCATTGATTTAAGACTTTATATTTGATATAAGACACTTGTTCAGACTCCAGATCTGTATTGAGAGTATAGAGAGTGGTACAGTCGTGCTGACTGGGCTGCGTGCTGAAAGGTATAAGAAGAAGCAGAGAAGCAGAGAGGAGGATGTCGTGAGAGTCCCAACTCAAGTAGTACTGTGCTCTGCCGGGATGTCGGAGATAGAAATAGAAGAATACTTGAGCAGAGAGAGAATACTTGTGCCTGTGTTTTGACTCTTTGGTCTTTGCACCACCTATTGCCCTACTATAGTCTGACCACCTTCTGCCCTACAGGGTCAAAGGACTAATCCTAATGGGGTGATACAAGCCCCAGTCTTGGTTATCTAGGTGAAGCTAAGCTTTTGAGCCTTCCCGGTTACCTGCACTGCGAGATAGGATACGAAAACCCTCTGGTAGCTTTGTCCTATCCAGGCTAGTTACTCTTGTGTATCAGGATACTGCCCTGCACCTTTTAGACTGGTTCACGGCGTGGGCTAGGATGTTCCCAAACTCTTCTCCCTCTGTAGTGTTTAGCACTGCATAGTAGATATAGCAGGAATACTGAAAAAGCAGAGTGTCTCTAGTTGCATCTGCAAACACACGTGTCTTAGACTAGACTCACTAAACACACTGAATTGGCAGAGCCAGGCCCTGGCTTGGCTACAGCAGGGACGTCTGCTCTGTGTGTCCTTCTCCAATGAGAATCTGGGTAAGAACTGACACTACACCTCCTCCCACCAAGTAACTTCCTTCAGGGGCTACCTGTGAGTGGTGGAAAGGAATGTGTGCAAGAGAAAGAAGAGTGATAGGCTAGGGGTAAAGAGCATCTACTATAGCAGGGGTCCTCAACTGGCGGAGGACCGCAGAGGCCAGCTGTCCGGACCCCTGGTCAGACCTCCAAACCGCCCCGGATCCGTTCTGGGACAGTTAGGAGGTTCCGCTCCCCACTGCACTGCCTCCCGCCCCATAGGCGTACTGTCCTTAGGTTGCAGTACGCCTGTGGGGCTAGGGGCAGTGTCGGTCCGGCCCCCGGCTGATACGCACTCTGTAGGGATGTCCCGGGGATTCCCCAGCAGAGCGTGCACCAGTGACCTCAGTGTACGCCGTCGGCCTGCTCTACCGGAAGTACAGGACAGCGGCGTACACTGAGGTCACTGGTGCGCGCTCTGCTGGGGAATCCCCGGGACATCCCTACAGAGCGCGTATCAGCCGGGGGCCGGACCGACAGGAGAAGAGAAGAAGACAGGCGCGGTGGGGGAGCGAGGTGCTATGTGAGTTGGGGTTTGTTTGTTTTTTTTGTCTGGGGGCCATCTATAAGGGTAGAGCGCACAGGGGGGCTATATACTACAGGGGGAGAGTGCACAGGGGGGCTATATACTACTGGGGGGACCTCACAGGGGGCTATATACTACTGTGGGAGAGCACAGGGGGGCTATATACTACTGGGGGGAGAGCACAGGGGGCCTATATACTACTGGAGGGACCTCACAGGGGGCTATATACTACAGGGGGAGAGCACAGGGGGCTATATACTACTGGGGGGATATCACAAGGGGCTATATACTACAGGGGGAGAGCACAGGGGGCTATATACTACTGGGGGGAGATCACAGGGGGAGAGCACAGGGGGCCTATATATACTACTGGGGGGACCTCACAGGGGGCTATATACTACAGGGGGAGAGCACAGGGGTGCTATATACTACTGGGGGGGAGCTCACAGGGGGGCTATATACTACTGGGGGAGCTCACAGGGGGGCTATATACTACTGGGGGGAGCTCACAGGGGGCTATATACTACAGGGGGAGAGCGCATGGGGGGTGGCTATATACTACAGGGGGAGAGCACAGGGGGAGCTATATACTACCGGGGGGAGCTCACAGGGGGGCTATATACTACAGGGGGGACCTCACAGGGGGCTATATACTACAGGGGGAGAGCACAGGGGGCTATATACTACTGGGGGGATATCACAAGGGGCTATATACTACAGGGGGAGAGCACAGGGGGCTATATACTACTGGGGGGAGATCACAGGGGGAGAGCACAGGGGGCCTATATATACTACTGGGGGGACCTCACAGGGGGCTATATACTACAGGGGGAGAGCACAGGGGTGCTATATACTACTGGGGGGAGCTATATACTACTGGGGGGAGCTCACAGGGGGGCTATATACTACTGGGGGAGCTCACAGGGGGGCTATATACTACTGGGGGGAGCTCACAGGGGGCTATATACTACAGGGGGAGAGCGCATGGGGGGTGGCTATATACTACAGGGGGAGAGCACAGGGGGAGCTATATACTACCGGGGGGAGCTCACAGGGGGGCTATATACTACAGGGGGGACCTCACAGGGGGCTCTATACAACAGGGGGAGAGCACAGGGGGCTATATACTACTGGGGGGAACTCACAGGGGGCTATATACTACAGGGGGAGAGTGCACAGGGGGGCTATATACTACTGGGGGAGCAACAGGGGGCTATATACTACAGGGGGAGAGTGCACGGGGGGGCTATATACTACTGGGGGAGCAACAGGGGGCTATACACTACTGGGGGAGAGCGCACAGGGGGGCTATATACTACTGGGGGAGCAACAGGGGGCTATACACTACTGGGGGAGAGTGCACAGGGGGGGCTATATACTACTGGGGGAGCAACAGGGGGCTATACACTACTGGGGGAAAGCGCACAGGGGTGCTATACACTACTGGGGGAGCAACAGGGGGGGCTATATACTACCAGGGCAGTCACCCCCTTTGTACCTTAAATCAAAGGCCTGGTGAGAGAGAAAAAATGCCAGTTTTCCCGCTAATAAGCAGCAATTCTGTATGTAAATAGTTGAACGTTTGTGAAACGATGTTCAGCTCGGACCTTCACCTGACTATAGACCCCGGTAAGTGGACCTTCACTAAAAGTTGTTGAGTACCCCTGTCCTATAGGCTGGCAAAAGCACAGTAACCCTTTGCTAACCTGTGCAATACATAAGAGCATACATACAAAATACTGACATCTAGTGGTGAAACTATATAATACTACCTTCATCACCACTTAACCTTGAGTAAGAAGCTTTTTGCGACAGGTGTAAGAGAGAACCCATGCCAAAAGTATCAATAGCTGAATTCCTAACCAAAATCACTAAGCTTGTTGGGCCAGCAAACTTGCCTGACCTAAACCCCATTGAGAATTAATAGAGCAAGATGGGAGACACCAGACCCAACAACGCATGGGAACTGAAGCCAGATATCAAAGCAATCTGAGCTTCCATAACACCTCAGCTGTGTCACAGGCTTATCATCCCCATGGAATATTACCTGTACCATGAGCCACACCAGAGAGACAGTGGGAGATTAGGGAAGTGGGTGTAGGGAAGAGTCGTGTGAGAACTGGAGAACTGGGCCAACTTCTCTGTCGGTTACAGACTCTACGGTAGGGACGGACTGCATCTCAATGGGGAGGATGCAGCTGTGCTGGGGGAGAAGATGGCTTAAGGCCTTATTACATGAAACGGTCATCGGCCGCATTCGGGCGATATGAGCCATTACGGGCTAATCATCTTGTGTAATAGAGGACAATGATCAGCCAACATGAACGATGTTGGCTGATCGTTGCAGTTGTTTGTCTTTCAACTCATTGAAAGACAAACGACTCATATAGCAGCGATATACTGCTGTTGCTCCAAGGAATAGGAGCGGCGACAGCAGACCCCTGCTATCTGCTATGCGCTGCCCAGATGATCAAGCTCCCTGTGGCCGCCCCCGGCTCTCACCCGCTCGCTGCTGATGTGTGTAATAGCGCCAACAGCGGGCGGGGAACAAGGAGCAAGGAAGTGCTGACAGCGCTCTTTGCTCCTCTCTGTCGCCCTGTGTAATAGGGGCTTAAGAGGTTGGAAGAGTATTTAAACTAGGGACCAGGGGGGGAGGGCAACTATAATATAGAAGGTAAAGACAGAGTAGATGGAGAGCTGGGGCTAGATTATGGAACTGGGGGTGGAGAGGTGGAAAGGGATAGAACAATCACTAGTGATAAAAGGAACGGAAATATGGACAAACATTAAATGTATGTATACAAATGTCCGAAGCCTCACTATTAAAGCTGAGGAATTAGAACTCATAATGGTGGAAGAGGTATATGATATAGTGGAGATAAAATTCTTATAGGACTGAGTTATAAAGTATAGTGGAAGAAGCAGAAAATCTCCTTATGCTTGCCTTCACACGTACCGACTCGTACCGTACCATGACTACAACATAATATGCAATGAGAAAGAGAGTGGGGGCTCAATCTATAAATACTTCTAACAATCCAGTAATTTATCATATTTCATTCAATCACTACAAAAAAACACTGTAATAATTAAAAATACTTAAAAATCTCATAAGGGTTTGTAGGCATCTCAGGTAAACCCAATAATAATCAATATATTACCTATAGGGAGCTACCTACAAATAATACTACTGTCATGATCAGAGAGGAAAAAGCATGATAACGAATGATGATCAAAAAATATAATTAAAACTACAGAAGTAAGGCATTAGAACAGACTTCTATAAACTAACACACAATACATAGATAGACACCAATAAACAATGATAAACCAGTCAAAATACGAAAGTGCAACCACGGTGTGCAAATGCTACAAGAAATCAATTAGAACTGTGTTCTATAAGCTATCATAGAGTATAAATTATTGCCAATACGCAAAAATGAATAATAAAATAGTAAAATACATCCACAATATACAAATTACTGGCAAATATGATTGATGACTTAAAAGTGACAGTGCAATTGCAAAAGAATCAGTCTACCTTTGAAAACCCCCCTATTGCATGAATAACATGCAGAGGATTCCTCAATATAACAAAACATACCCATACAGAGTCCATATTAGATCATAGTAAGAAGTCACTATGAGACAAGACAAGAGACAAGAATCAATTTTACACAAGTCTGACACCTGACTCTGACTACTGACAACTTCTGACTACTGACTGCTGGCAACTGACTTCTGACTTTTAACTTCTGACTACTGACAACTAACTACTAACTTATGACTGCTGACAACTGACTTCTGATAAAACTATGGGGGGAGATTCATCAGACATGGTGTAAAGTGAAACTGGCTCAGTTGCCCCTAGCAACCAATCAGATTCCACCTTTCATTCCCCACAGACTCTTTAAAAAATGAAAGGTGGAACCCAGTGGCGGATTAAATGTACCCTGGGCTGTCCACCCAACCTGGGCCCCTAACCCCCCCCCCCCCCCCTCATAAACATATTGCCACCTGGTTTTCTCTTGTCCCTAATAAACATATTGCCACCTGGCCCCCCTTGCAGCTTGCCCCAATGATCATTGTCCGGTCCCACTGCCAGCCCAGCCCCCCTCCCCTAAGCCCCCAATGGTCTATGTTAAATGTTAAAATGTCTCACACAGTCAGACACAGGCTGCTCCTGGGCCGGAGGCGGCCGCTGCTGCTTGTTCTGCTCAGTCCTCTTCGTCATGGGCGGCGGCGGTGCAGACTCGGTCAGCTCAAGCTCACGTCACGTGACTCACGTCGCCAGCTTCTTCACAATGCAGCACCGCGTCCCGCCCACCTGGAGCAGCGCACAGCCACACTGTACGCAGGGGAGCTAAGTGCCGCGACAGAGGGGGAGTTCCTGTTCAGCCACAGGGAATCTGGGAGGGGGGAGCCACGGCGGACTCAGGGGCCAGCGCACAACACAGCAGGCGCAGCACATCACTCAGGGGCCCTCTGGGCCCCGAAACTGACGTGCTGCCGTGTAACATCCTGCATACTAATAATGTGGGCGACAGCGGCATGGGTCCCCCCAGAGCCTCGGGCAGCCGCCCAAACCGCCCACATTATAATCCACCACTGGTGGAACCTGATTGGTTGCTAGGGGCAACTAAGACAATTCTACTTTACACCAGTTTGATAAATCTCCCCCTTTGTGATATCTGATCTCTGAATTGTCAGTAGTTAAGAATCATTCAGTTTTAAGTTTAGTCTTAGTTTCACTTTCATTTCCATTGCTAGACAGCACCTAGCATGCATTTTTAATGTAACAAAATTAACAGTGATATCTGATCTCAGACTTTTCAGAAGTGAGAAGTCTGAAGTTATTTCTCAATGCTCATTGCTCACACAGCTGAATTTTAAAACATTGTATTTGTTTCAGCAATGCTTTGACTGATCAAATGTCCCACCCCACTATATATAGGGCTATCAGGGGAGAATCTGATTGGGCAATACACTTGGGATAACCCTCTGTGATAGGGTAGAGCTCCTGAGGCAACTAACTCAGGCATGAAATACACAATCAATAATAGAGATATCAGTTAACCCTTATACAGTTTCAGCTATCAGCCATGCAATAGAACAGTGACTTCTGGTGGTGGGAGTTGCATACTACAGACTACAGTATCAGAGGTTATACATAATACAGTACTGACCTATACTTGTTTAGAAAAGACAATGGACCCCGCTCTGGGAAACTGCAAATATATACTCACAAACACTTTTCATGCAGGGAAACGTTAGGGCTCCACACATTTAGTCAGCCATTTTAGTGCTTCTGCTCCAGGCCAGCAATCAGGGGTGGGGCCTTTAGCTATTTGCAAAACTGAAACAAATACAATGCTTCAAAACACATCTATGTGAGCAATGAACAGTAAGACATGATTTCTCAGAGATCAGATACCACTGTTCATTTTGTTAGCTTAAAGGGGTTGTCCAGCTAAAATCGTTTTCTTTCAAATCAACTGGTGTCAGAAAGTTATATAGATTGGTAATTTACTTCTATTTAAAAATCTCAAGTCCTCTTATACTTATCAGCTGCTGTATGTCCTGCAGGAAATGTTTTATTTTCATTCAAACACAGTGCTCTCTGCTGACATCTCTGGTCGAGACAGGAACTGTCCAGAGTAGGAGAGGCTTTGGGAATCCCCATGAAAAAAAAACCTTTCCTGCTCTGGATAGCTCAGAGATCAGATATCACACTTAATTTTATCAGAAATAAGGAATCAGTTGTCACTAGTTAGGTGTCAATAGTCAGTTATCAGAAGTCACAAGTTAGTATTCAGAAGTCAGTAGTTAAAAGTCAGAAGTTAGTAGTCAGTTGTCAGAAGTATGTAGTCAGAAGTTAGTCAGGTGTCAGACTTGTGTAAAAATGTCTGTTGACTTTGACTTCTGACAATGTCCTAATCAGGGGTCAGGTGTTAGACTTGTGTAAGGCTACAAACCCACTTGGCGGGTCTGCAGCGAGTCCCCTCGCTGCGTATTTGCAGCGAGACTCGCTGCAGATCCCGGCCCTATACTTTTAACGGAAGACAAACACGCAGCAGGGATTTACATCCTTGCTGCGAGTTTGTCTGCAGCTCACCCCATTAACCCGCCGGCCGCCGGAGCTGATACTTTACGTGATCCCGGCTCCGGCTTGCTTCGGCGGTTCCCGGTGTCTTCCGCAAGCCGGAGCCGGGATCAGGTAAAGTATATGCTCCAGCCAGCCACCCGCCCGCAGCCCCTTTAACATCGGGCGGCCGGGGCTGCAGGGGGTGATTGGGGGGGGGCGATCGGGTGGCCAGGGCTGCGGGAGGTGTTAAAGGGGCTGCGGGCGGGTGGCTGGTTGGCTGGAGCATATACTTCATCTGGTCCCCGCTCCGGCTTGCTGAAGACACCGGGAACCGCCGAAGCAAGCTGGAGCTGGGATCAGGTGAAGTATCCGCTCCGGCGGCTGGGGGGTTAATGGGGTGGGCTGCAGACAAACTCGCAGCAGGGATGTACATCCCTGCTGCGTGTTTGTCTTCCATTAAAAGTATAGGGCCGGGATCTGCAAATACGCAGCGAGGGGACTCGCTGCAGACCCGCCAAGTGGGTTTGTAGCCTAAAAATGATTTTTGACTCTGACTCCTATGTCCTAATATGGACACTGTATACCCAAACCACTAAACCACTCCAATTATCATGGTGCAGCATTCTCTGGAGCGAACTCACACTGCAGTCTCTAGTAATTGACATGTGTTCGCCAAGTATGACACAAGCTCAGCTTGTAACTGCACATCAAGGGTTGGGAAGGGGGTGGTCCAAAGGAGGACAAGCTGTCGCCAGGTACAAAGGTGATGTTTAGAGTCCTGTCACACTAACATGTTTTCAGAAGGGAGGGGGCTGTACTATAAGCCACAGCCTAACATACAGTATCAAAAACTAGGTAATCCTTATATTATGCCATTTCTGCCCCTTGCCAGTTTTGGTGCTTTGTGCATCTCTAACTTGTATACTGGTATTAATGGTAATACTGGGTATACTGGGTTTGGTCAATAACAGTATGATGGTAATATCTATGGTGATATTTGGTGCTTGTATTCTGGTATTCTTTAGAACAGTGATGGGGAACCTTTGGCCCTCCAGCTGTTGCAAAACTACAATACCCATCATGCCAGGCATGATAGGAATTGTAGTTATGCAACAGCTGGAGGGCCGAAGGTTCTCCATTCCTGCTTTAGAAGCTATATGACTATTATTTTAAAGTGACGTGTAGTATCACACATAGATAATGTGTATATAGATTTGTTTTCACAGAAACGGGGGGGGGGGTCTCAGTTTCCATTTGCATTCCCTGCTAGGTTGCCAAAGTACCTTGTCCATCTCTTTCACTTCAAAATTCTGTCCATCCAAAAAGATGGCCAACATTTAGCCATTAAAATACGTTGTGTGAACATAGCCTTAGGTTGCTGTCACAAACGGCAGTTTTTGAGCCAAAACTAAGGCTGGAACCACTTCTGGCTTAGGCTCAAAGACTTTGGTAAAAAATAAAAAACCTGCTATGTGTTACAGCAGCCTTATAATCACACCCTATGAATAGGATTCATGAAAGTATACCAAGTCAACCAAATAGTCAGCTTAGGATTGTAACTAATACTTTCAGATGCAGCTATATGCAGTCACATGGAGAATGTATAACACAGGATGGATCATCTCTTACCACTTTTCGCTTTTGTGTAGTTTGACATTTCCTTACAAATGTCAAGATTGAATTTCATAACATTAATATTCTGCAGATCTCCAGCTACATTAGGACCGACCAACTCTCCAAACTGCGGCAGCCTCCACTTTGCTTCTTTTTGGTTCAAGTCAACATGATATATCTCATCATCCCCAAACTGGGTTATGGCCTCCCCATTTGGCTCCAGAGTCTGGTAGAAGACAGTGTCAATCAATATATTTCCAACTGCAAAACACACAAAACCAATAATTGGTGAGTAAGGTAAATTCTTTCTTGTGTAGAGTTTTTAGAGTTAAAAGGGTATTTCAGTATCAGAACATTCTATTTACATAAAACTATTGTGCCAAGACATAAAACTTACTAATATAGTGCTATGACTAATTGTACTACCCTGTTTCCCTGAAAATAAGACATCCTCTGAAAAAAGGTATAGTGGAGGATTTACAGGATAGCTTAAAATATATCTTCATTTCTTTTGTGAATTCTTCATGGAAAAATAAAACATCGCCTGAAAAAAAAAAAAAAAACAGAGAGCATGTTTTGTAGCAAAAATTTATATAAGACACTTTCTTGTTTTCAGGGAAACATGGTACGTTCAGCATGTTCTTGCTTGAATTAACATTGACGTTGAAAAATAGATATCTGAATCAAACTCCCACTATCAACAGCAGACAGGATAGCTTTAATAAAGATGGTAGCAGAGCCTGAGGTTACATATGTCTTCTTGGCCGCACCAGTCTGGATTCTGAACAGCTTTTTCAAGGAGTTTGAAAGATTGAATGCTTAATGAACAGGTTAATATAGTGTGTGCTACATATGCTACAGAACATTCTCATGAAGTAAAAAGGAGGGAGGATTAAATCTACAAGACTTTAAAAGTTATTACTTTTCCATTATGATTTATCAAATGTGTAAGCACAAAAATTTCCCTCTCTGTAAATTTGCAAGAGAAAAAGATCCAATAAAATCCAACACTATCTTTGAATTGTTGAAATCTGATTGGAATCTGCACGGGTACAGATTGTTTAACCAAAATGAAATGATGGCTTAATATGGGAGAAGAATAAAATTACTTATGGAATTTATAACTAATTTATAATTTATATTGACAGCACTATGGAATAATATTTATTTAAAGTATAACTATAAATTATTTTGACCATTTAGTGTTAGTCAGCTTAGGTCATGATAAGAATTTTTGCAATATACACTAAAAAGCTAAATTAAACTTTTTTTTAAATCCATATATCTGAATATCCCCTCAGCCCTGTCTGCCTCTGTGTTACTTGTCAATTCTTGTTTGCTCCGCCCCCCTGGAAATCTGTACTGTGGCTGAGCTTGAGACAGATTTTCAGACAGCAACAGATAACAGGCAGTCAGATGACAGGCAGCCTTCACACTGTCCTGTGAGCAGCAGTGGTGGGGGAGGTGCCGGACTGGTGCAGGTCACTGCAGGCTGGAGGGGGAAAAGTTCCAGGACTTCTGTCAGGCAGTGTGCTGAGTGCTTCAATCAGGAAGAACATGCAAGCTATGACTCCACTATGTTTTGCAGCCGGGCCAGTTGAGAGCAGGTGACTGTCACTGCATGTATGTCACCTGAGTGGAGGACTACAACTCCAAGCACCCCCCCCATGGCTGACAGCACTGTGAGAGCAGTTGGCTATAACATTTGCTGGAGCTCTGTGTCTAGTCCCACTGAATGTAATACCATATGCTGTTCTGAAGTGCTGTATTTAATCCCACTGTATGTCATACCATATGCTGTTCTGAGGCACTGTATCTACTCCCACCGTGTGTGAAACCATCTGTTAAGGCATGCAAATGCATAACTCCCAACTGTCCCGGATTCCGCGGGACAGTCCCGTTTTCGGGGTGCTGTCCCGCAGTCCCGGAACGACATCCAGTGTCCCGCATTATATGTGGCCCCACCAAAAAAACAATAAACCAGTAACTCACCTGTCCGCCGCTCCCAGCAGCTCCTCTCCCGGCAGGGCGCACGCTCCTGTCATCCTCCGGGGCGGGCAGCGGGGTACAGAGACACTGACTGTACCGGAAGTGACCTGCAGCCTCTGTCATGAATTACTTCCGGTACAGTCAGTGTCTGCATACCCCGCTGCCCGCCCCGGAGGATGACGGGAGTGCGCGCTCTGCTGGGAGAGGAGCTGCTGGGACCGGCGGACAGGTGAGTTACTGGTTTATTGCTTTTCTGGTCGGCCACACTAATGGGGGGATTGGCTACTATGTCGGGCGCTATATGGGGGATTGGCTACTATGTGGGGCACTATATGGGGGGATTGGCTACTATGTGGGCACTATATGGGGGATTGGCTACAATGTGGGGCACTATATGGGGCATTGGCTACTATGTGGGGCACTATATGGGGGGATTGGCTACTATGTGGGGCACTATATAGGGGCATTGGCTACTATGTGGGGCACTATATGGGGGATTGGATACTATGTGGGGCACTATATGGAGGGATTGGCTACTATGTGGGGCACTATATGGGGATTGGCTACTATGTGGGGCACTATATGGGGGCATTGGCTACTATGTGGGGCACTATATGGGGGCATTGGCTACTATCTGGGGCACTATATGGGGGCATTGGATACTATGTGGGGCACTATATGCGGGCATTGGATACTATGTGGAGCACTATACGGGGGATTGGCTACTATGTGTGGCACTATATGGGGGATTGGATACTATGTGTGGCACTATATGAGGGATTGGATACTATGTGTGGCACTATATGGGGGGATTGGATACTATGTGGACACTATTGGGGGGATTGGATACTGTATAGCAGCGCTTCTCAAACTTTTTCTACTGGAGCCTCACCCAACAGACCAAGGCAATGCCTGGGCCTCACCAGACTGACCAAGAGGGTGCCTGGGCCCCACTATCTGTGGTGAAAGTCCATTTAAAAGCTGAAAATAATGCTAGGTCTACCTTTTACTCGTCTCCCGAGCTCTATATGCTAATAAATTAAGTACAAAATAAATTAATAATGTTGCTAAAATGGAGATTTTTGCAAACAGCAAAAGGGCTGTGCAAATCATAGTTACTTTTGTGAAAACTGGCTCCACAGCCGGGACTCACCAACAACTAGGGGGCGCCTCACAGTGTTTGCTCTTCAGGACCATAGCCCTTCCAATGGACTAAGTACTGCAAGGAATTACGAACCCTTCTAGAGTCTAAAATCCGCTCAACCTCGAATTCCAATTCTCCCTGTATCACAACTGGAGAAGGGAGAGGACGAGAAACCACTGGAGGAATGTGCTGTTTGAGTAAACTGTTATGAAATACAGGGTGTCTGCGAAGAGAACGAGGTAGTTGCAATGTAAAAGATCCGGGTTTATGACTTCTGTGATTGGGAAGGGACCAATAAAACAAGGAGCAAATTTATGAGAGGGTACACAAAGGTGCAAATTTTTTGTAGATAACTAGACTTTATCGCCTACTGTAAAGTAAGGGCCAGAATGGCATTTTTAGTTGGTGTATTTAGTTTGTTTTTGCTGGGCATCTTGAAGAGTCGCCAGACTCTCTGCCCAAGCTGTGCACAGTTTTTGTGTTAACTCTTTAATTGATGAAAATTGTGTTTCTTTATTAGGTACAGCAGAGAATCATGAATGGAAACCGTAGTTGCAGTAAAAGGGGGATTTCTGTGTAGAGGAGTTATCATGGTTATTAAAGGACAATTCCGGCGGTACCTAAAAAATAAAAAAACACAGACACACACAGTTCATACTCACCATCCCTCCGGTGACTATCGGCACTTGAATCTCCCGCCGCCCGTGACTCCGTCACCTCCGTCCGGCGTCTTCGGAACTCCCTCACTTCCGGGTCAGTGTGAAGTGAATGGGAGAGAAAAGGCTGCCGGTGTGCATGTGCACCGGCAGCCTTTTCATTGGCTGGAGCGCATCACATGGCTTCCAGCAAGCTCATCCAATCAGGGCTGAGCAAGCCCCATTCACTTCACCAGAAGACGCCGAGGAGGATAAAGACCTGGCCCGCCCCCTGCTGTGTCAACATCATCACAAAATGGCGCCCGGGAGAAGAGGACGGGGTCCACTGTAATCGGGTATGTATACTTTATTTAACTTCTGAGGGGGGGGGGGGGGAATCGGGGCCAGACTGCTTATTTACACACATTACAAAGTTATATAACTTTATAATGTGTGTTAAATAAGCTAAGAAAGAAAAACACCAGAGTTGTCCTTTAAGGATGATTCTGCCATAGGTAAAAACTCTAACCGTTTGTCCTGATTATCAGAAATATAGCAGCGCAGATACTGCTTCAAGGACTGGTTGATGCGTTCAGTCTGTCCATTGGTCTTGGGATGAAATGTAGATGAAAATGACAATGATATGCCCAACTTTTTACAGAGCGCTCTCGAGATCTTAGAGACAAATTGGACTCCTCTATCTGAAACAATATGCACGGGTACACCATGCAAAAGGAGAACATGCTAAACAAATAATCCTGCAAGAGATTTCGCACTAGCTAGTTTCTTCAGCGCTACTAGGTGACAAATTTTGCTGAATTTATCTACTATTACCCAGATCAAAGGCTTACCCTGAGAAGGGGGAAGATCCATGAAGAAGTCCATAGCAAATTTGAGACCAGGGGCGACCGAGTAGAGGGAGGGGCTGAAGCAGTCCCTCTGGTAATGTCCTAGGGGTCTTAGCCCAGGCGCAGGTTTCACATGACCTCAGATACTGTTGGACGTCATTTTGCCAGGAGGGCCATCAACATGATTGGGACAACAGATAACCAGTTCCTGCTATACGTGGGTGACCTGCCAGAGGTGAAGAATGAATCTCCTTCAACACAGCCCATCTAAGATTCATAGGTATGAACAGTTTGTCGGAAGGGACGTTTTGTGATTTCAAAATAGTAGTGGTAAGATGAGCTGACATCCTAGCCAATCTCAGTGTGGTGTCGTGGTTATCTACTGATTGATGGATGTTATCAGTCTTGCTGTGCAGCTCAGCCAAAGATGGTATAGTCATGACGCCTGTGCTGGTCCAGCACACAGGTATGATGGTAGTACCTGCTTTGTGTTGTGGCTGACTGTACTCCCCAAAATGGTTGGTGACCTGCCAGTTTGTGATGGGTCCCTTGAGGTATGTATTAAGCTCAGGGCGGCACCTGAGTTGACCATAGCTTGACAAGAAAACATAATATCTTGGAAAGCAAGGTTACTGACAGCAGAAACTTATCAAAAGCTTTTGGAGGTAACTGTGTGCCTGAGTGACCCTCCGAACTATCATTCAGGTGCTGGAGTTTTCTGACTGCTGCCTAGGCCTGGACGGACAGTCTCGGATGAAGTGGCCAGGGTTCCCACAGTAGAGACACAGGGACTTTTCCAAGCGGATCTTCTTGTGGGCAGCGGCTGAGGTCGACCTCAACATCATAGGTTCCTCAACTGGAAGTGGAGGAGGAGAGGACATGGGTCGGAAAAGGCCTGGCTAACTGACTTGGCACGACAGTTGTCACCCCCTGTTTCTCCCGCTGTCTTTCCCTCAGACATCTGTCAATGGAAACAGTGAGAGTTATCAAGTCACAACCATAGACTAACCATAGAATCCTTTATCACTTCTGACAACCCCTGGCAATAAAGGGCCACCCAGTCACCGCACTCCACTGTCTGAATTCAGAGGAGTAATCCTCTGCTGTGTGGCGACCTTGCTGAATGGACAGCAGATGCGACTCCGCAAAGGGGAGTCATGGTTGGGGGTCGTCATAGATCTGTCCTAGGGACCAAAAGAAACTCTGGACTGAACTCCCTTCAGGGGCGCCAGGAGGTAGGGATAGCACCCAATCCTGGGGGGCCCCCTGAAGAAGAGGCACAACCATTACAACCCTCTCTGCATCCCCAGAGAATGGGTTGAATAGGAAATACAAATTGCAGGACTTCCTGAAAGTCCTGAATTTGTCGGGGTTCCCTTCAAACCTGTCAGGCATTAACGTCTTGGGATGGGATGTCTGAACCGAAACAGTGATAGGGGCCTGTGTCGTTGTCAGAGTCGCTGACTTAGTCAGCGTATCTTCGCCCTGTGGCAACCGAGCCATGGCAGCAGCCATGCCCTCAATCGTGTCACATGTCTGCCGGTTGAGCAGACATGGTGAACCGCAGATATTTCTGGTGTAGGTAAGAGCCTGTGATAATGTCAGGATGATGGACCAGGAAGACAATAGACAGGTGCAACCATGAAGCTTGCGCCTGCCCAGCTTTCCCTGCCTACTTGCCTCAGAGCCCTAACGGCAGTGGACAACTGGACGACGGTCCCTAATCCTTACTAGGTGTGAACACGGAAAAAACAGACAAGACAAATGCAACACAATACAGAAAGGTCAGAGGTCAGCAACGAGAGGGCAGCACAGTACAAAACGTAGTCCAGGAGAATAGTCAAAGTCCAAAAGCCAAAAGTCAGATAACCAAATACACAAATGCAGGGAAGATTGCTAGGTAAAGATGTAAGAAATGGACCTTATAAATTGAATATCTTATAAGAGGCCATATTGGATATATCTTATAAGGTATCTATTTATTGGAATAAAGATGGAGGACAATAGGTTTAGCCAGGGTTAACCTGATCTCTGACACAACAATTGTATCAGAGAGCTTTGTTAAGTCAATTTGTTGAGTTAAAAGCTTCATTGCCAGCTGATCTGATCTGCTCTTCTCTTGTTACAGGTATGTGTCAACTACAAACCCCAGCATCCCCTCAGTAATTGTGTCTTTGTACTTTCATTGGTATGTGTCCACTACAAACCCCAGCATCCCCTCAGTAATTGTGTCTTTGTACTTTCATTGGTATGTGTATTATTGTTTTACCTTAGCATGGCACCGTCTTTACTTTCCCCACTGATAAGTTTCTCCCCTTTGCTCTGCCCCCCCCCCCCCCACCCTTTTTCACACCTGAGCTCTGATCAAATCTGATTCAACTTCCTGGACCTAGTAGTATAAATTTAGAGACAAGGTCTCATTTTAGACCTTGGTCTCATTTTTGCACATCTTAAATTGCAATCTTTAAGTGCTAAATTCAGAATTAGGCCAGAATTGGATCAGAATTGATCAGAGAAGGACTGCTGAAAATACACTCTTTTGTAAGTTACATCTGATCACCATGAAATACTTCATTAACTTCCTAACTATCCTTGTCTGCACCTCCTGTGTTCTCTGTCTGTCCTACCCACCCTCTATCCACACTATAAATTACATCCACATCAGCCCCTCTCTCCTCCCCTCCCCCATGCATTGCTCCCATACCCTGTACACTCTCACTTTAAACTTTTAACCTTCTGCTTAACCACCTGCTGTCTCTTTCTATCCTCCTGCTTCTGGCTGCTGGTGACATCTCTCCTAATCCTGGTCCTCCTTCCTTTACTGCTAATCCTTCTCTTTCACTTCCATCCAAAAACTGTTTTAAGCTCACTAAGACCCACAGTCTGCCGTCCTCCCTTTACTCTGTCTCTCAAGCATCCTTCACCTGCGCCCTCTTGAACTCTCGCTCAGTGTGTAACAAACTCACTGAGATTCATGATCTCTTCATTAACAAATCCTTCACCTTTCTTGCCCTCACTGAAACCTGGCTGCAACCATCGGACACTGCTTCCCCTGCTGCTCTATCCTATGGTGGTTTTCATCTCTCCCACACCCCCAGACCTGAGGGTAGGCATGGTGGAGGAGTTGGGGTCCTTCTCTCCCCACAGTGCACCTTCCAGGTAATCTCACCTGAGCCCTCACTCTCATTCCCCTCCTTCGAGGTTCACACCCTCAGACTCTTCCGCCCACTCCCCCTTAGAGTAGCTGTCATCTACCGTCCCCCTGGCTCTCCTCGACAATTCCTTGACCACTTTGCCACCTGGCTCCCTCATTTCTTATGTACAGAAGTCCCCACACTTATTCTGGGTGACTTCAACATCCCTATTGATATTCCCATCTCCCCTGCTGCCTCTCAGCTTCTCTCTCTAACCTCCTCCTTTGGCCTCTCACAACTAACCAACTCTCCCACACACAATGGTGGGAATTCCCTGGATCTGATCTTCTTCCTCCACTGTTCTGTTTCTAACTTTTCTAACGATCCATCTGAGCTATCAGACCACAACCTTCTCTCTTTCTCCATTACCAACATCTGCCCCACTCCTGACACTCCTACCCCATACATATACAGAAATCTATGTGGTATTAACACTCCTCAACTCATAGACTCCCTTCAATCCTCACTGTCCCCAATCTCATCCCTCACCTGCCCAAACACAGCCACACAACACTACCACAACACCCTTAAAACTACCCTAGACTCTGTAGCTCCCCCTACTCTCCGCACACCCCGGCACAGATGCCGGCAGCCCTGGCACACCCCGGAAACTCGCTTTCTTCGGCGGTGCTCCAGGACGGCCGAACGTCTGTGGAGGAAATCGAGAACCTCCGCTGATTTCATTCATTACAAATTCACCCTCAAATCTTATTACTCTGCCCTCAACCTTGCCAAACAGGCTTACTTCACCTCTCTCATCTCTTCCCTCTCCAACAATCCAAAACACCTCTTCAACACCTTTAACTCTCTTCTTAAGCCCAAAGTTCAGACACCCATCACTGACCTCTGCACTGAAGACCTGGCCTCCTTCTTTAAAACCAAAATTGACACTCTCCGCTCCGACATCACCTCCCAGCCCCAAAGTCCCATAGCTCCTATTACTTCTCCCATAGGTCCCCTTCCCTCTCCCCCTTCGCTCTCAGCCTTTGACCCAGTGACAGAGGAAGAAGTCTCCAAGCTCCTCTCCTCCTCTCGTCCTACTACCTGCCCTAGTGACCCTATTCCCTCACACCTCCTCCAGTCCCTCTCTCCTGCTGTCACTGCTCACCTCACCAAAATATTCAACCTCTCCCTCTCCTCTGGTATCTTTCCCTCCTCATTCAAACACTCTATTATAACCCCACTGCTGAAAAAACCTTCTTTAGATCCATCCTGTGCAGCCAACTATCGGCCTGTTTCTAATCTTTCCTTCATCTCTAAACTCCTGGAACGTCTTGTCTACTCTCGCCTAACCCGCTATCTCTCTGATAACTCTCTTCTTGACCCTCTACAGTCTGGTTTCCGACCCCTTGACTCCACTGAAACTGCTCTCACCAAAGTGTCAAATGACCTCCTGAAGGCCAAGTCACAAGGAAACTACTCCTTGCTGATTCTCCTGGATCTCTCAGCAGCGTTTGACACTGTGGACCACCAGCTTCTCCTCTCCATGCTCAGCTCTCTTGGCCTCAAGGACTCTGTTCTCTCTTGGTTCTCTTCCTACCTCTCTGACCGCTCCTTCAGTGTATCCTTTTCTGGCTCTACTTCCAGTCCCCTACCTCTTACTGTTGGGGTTCCCCAGGGATCAGTCCTGGGTCCCCTCCTCTTCTCCCTCTATACAGCCCCCATCGGACAGACCATCAGCAGGTTTGGTTTCCAATACCATCTCTATGCTGATGACACCCAGTTATACACTTCTTCCCGTGACGTCTCCCCTGCCTTCCTGCAAAATACTAGTGACTGCCTATCTGCTCTCTCTAACACTATGACCTCTCTGTTTCTCAAACTTAATCTCTCTAAAGCTGAACTACTTGTATTTCCTCCCTCTAATAAACCTAAACCCGACATCTCCCTCTTAGTCTGTGGTACTAGCATCACTCCTGTGCATCAGGCTCGATGTCTGGGGGTTTTGTTGGACTCCAATCTATCCTTTACTCCCTATATCCAAGCTCTTACACGCTCCTGTCATCTCCATCTCAAAAACATCTCCAGAATCCGCCCATTCCTCACCACCGACACTGCTCAGACTCTGACGGTCGCCCTGATCCACTCCCGTCTTGACTACTGTAATTCCTTACTAATCGGTCTTCCTCTGTCTAAGCTCTCCAGTCTATCCTGAACGCAGCAGCCAGACTCATCTTCCTCTCCAGCCGCTATACCGATGTCTCTCCGCTGTGCCAGTCACTGCACTGGTTACCCATCAAATCCAGAATCCACTTCAAGCTCCTCACCCTCACCCATAAAGCTCTCCACAACTCTGCCCCTCCATACATCTCCTCCCTCATCTCCACCTACCATCCTTCCCGTGCTCTGCGCTCTGCAAATGATCTAACCTTAACATCCTCCATAATCAGAACCTCTCATTCCCGCCTCCAAGACTTCTCTCGTGCTGCACCAATTTTCTGGAATGCCCTACCCAAACACATCAGACTAATACCCAATATCCACAGTTTCAAGCGTGCCCTGAAGACTCATCTCTTCAGGCTCGCTTATAACGTTCCCTAAACTGTTTCCCCCTTCTGTTTCCCTTGCTCTATTTCTCTGACTGTTCCTGCACTTTATATGTTTACCTACATCAGACATTGGCGTTGTTACTGGCTCATCCTGTAATTCTAATTATGTACAATGGCCGGACCGTGGACAAATAAAGCACCTATGCCTGGTGTCTATGAAAATTAGTCTGTAAGCTCCAACGAGCAGGTCTCGTCTATACTCTGTATTTTGTATTTTTTGTTATTTTTATTAACTATGTACTTATTTATTCCAATTTAACTGCGTATTATGTACCTCTGTACTGTATGCATAGAAAAAAGCGCTGCGGAATCTGTTAGCTCTATACAAATAAATTTATTATTATTATTATTATTATTATTATTATTGTGATCAGGTTGACACAGACTACATCTGTATATTGTAGCATTTTTCCCCAAACATGCAAGCTAAATACCCATTGTCTGCCCAGATTCTTGCATCAGTTGGTCACCTGGTGTCACAGGTAGAGGGTTTATATATTCAAGATAACATTGTGATACCGATTGGCAAATTGTCTCTGTGGTGATCAAAGGTTTCTGGGACAACGAACTAGAGACGGGAAGTCTGCGAAAATAGGGGGAACAATTTAACATGATGGTATAAAACATGGGAGAGGTAGAGGAGGTGACAGAAAGAGGAGACCAGACCTGGAGGAGATGGAGACCTGTGTGGTTAAGAGCTCATAGTGTGTGGTAACTATAATTGTAATTCATGTTGTCAAGATTGATGTAATATTTTAGTTGGGTATACTGTAATGTTGATTGTTTGCATTGTATAGTTATTTTTTTAATTGTTATTTTTTTCTGCTCTTTCATATCTTTATACAACTCTAATAACAAATATGAAAGCAAAATTCCACTCTGATAATATGTGATTTACTTTACACTCGCTCTTGTATTTCATTTAATATATAAAATCTATATTCTAGATATTATAGGTTTATTTTTATATGTATACATAATAATACAATAGTGGAATTAGGCTCTATCACAGGCAAGGAGGGAGGGGAAGACACAGGGACACAGGTTTATATGGGAGGTGAAGTCCCAGTCCTAGACCTGATTAGGGCCTGGTACTCCAGCCTCCAAAACACTCCTCAAGCTGGCTGGCAGTTGCACCTGTCATTGCAAAGTACAATTAGTGACGCAAAAAATAAGGGCTCATGTGGGTCTCTAGGTGGAAAAATGCAAGTGCTATGGCCTTTGATGCACAAGGAGGAAAAAACTAAAACGCAAAAATCGAAATTGGCTCTGTCCTTAAGGGGTTAAAGGAATTTAATGAAACAGGAAATAACACTTTGTGGATCAGAGCAGGACTCAAAAAAGTAAATAAACCTCAAAACTTACAGGTGTTACAGAGAGAATTTGAGATGGGGAAAGAATATAGGTTTTTCTACACACTGATAAACCATGCGTTTCAACATACACTAAATGCATATTTATTTATAAAACAACAACACAAGTTATTAGAAACACTTTGTATGGGGAAAAAGAGGCGAAAGAAAGCATATATATAGAATTATTATAGAAAACTCACAGTTGGATTTAAAAATTATCAAAAGGAGAGTTCTGGGAAAAGAATCTGGTCTACAAGAAGAAGAAGAGACCACATAAATTATATGATTGTGTATTGTTTTTGAAAAAAAAAAAAAAGTACAACTAACGTAATTTTTTTTTTAATTGACAGGAAGTTGTGTGGTTTTTTCATCTTCATTTTCATTATCTCATTCCTGACAGGCAGGACCTGCTGCAGGTTTTAGCAGGTCCTTGGGCGACAGCATGAGTGGGCCCCTCATCCATCCATCCACTATGCACAATACCTTGAGACACCACTAACATACACAAACACATTACTAACACACACTTATTGACACGCACATTACTGACTTACTTACTGATATAGAAAAAAATCTAATCGCGCACACTGCCAGTTAGGGCCAATGACACTCACTGTTGGATCACCACAGATCCCTAGAGTCCAATGTAACAAAGAAATAGTGAGAGTAACTCGGTGTTAACCACACCTGTACCTGCGTATCCCAAGGTGATCGTCCTTTTTCAGAGCTGGATACCCGTGAAGGAAGGAATCCGCACACTTGAACTGCTGTCCAAACCGCAATTTTATCACAGATACTCGGTAAACTATCGCTCACAGGCTGATCCACACACCCAAGCATCCACCTGGTGTCCTGCGGACATTTCGGAGGATAAGGCTCCTCCTTCCTCATGCGCCCATGAGGAAGGAGGAGCCTTATCCATTGACTTACTTACCGAGACACACACATTACTGACCAGTGGCGGATTAAATGTACCCTGGGCCCCGGGCTGTCCACCCAACCTGGCCCCCCCCCCCCCCCCAGTCAATCTGCCCACATTATGATCCGCTATTGCCCCCCCCCCCCACGCTGTCCCCAAAAAACACTGCCTGCCTCCCCTCCCTGCTGACCCCAATAAACATAATGTTTGGTCCCTTGCTGCTGCCCCCAGTAAGCATTGTCCACCCCACTTCCGCTGCCCCCAATAAACATATTGCCAACTCACCCTGATGTTGCACCCCCCCAAGGTCACAGCAGCACAGAGGATGTCAGGAGAGGAGGGTGCTGATCTTATAGAGGAGGTCACAGGGTCACAGCAGCACAGAGGATGTCAGGAGAGGAGGGTGCTGATCTTATAGGGGAGGTCAAAGCAGCACAGAGGATGTCAGGAGAGGAGGGTGCTGATCCTATAGGGGAGGTCACAGCAGCACAGAGGATGTCAGGAGAGGAGGGTGCTGATCTTATAGGGGAGGTCACAGCAGCACAGAGGATGTCAGGAGAGGAGGGTGCTGATCTTATAGGGGAGGTCAAAGCAGCACAGAGGATGTCAGGAGAGGAGGGGGCTGATCTTATAGGCGAGGTCACAGCAGCACAGAGGGTGTCAGTAGAGGAGGCTGCTGGTCTTATAGGGGAGGTCACAGCATCACAGCAGCACAGAGGATGTCAGGAGAGGAGGGTGCTGATCTATAGGGGAGTTCCCAGCAGCACAGAGGATGTCAGGAGAGGAGGGTGCTGATCTTATAGAGGAGGTCACAGGGTCACAGCAGCACAGAGGATGTCAGGAGAGGAGGGTGCTGATCTTATAGGGGAGGTCAAAGCAGCACAGAGGATGGCAGGAGAGGAGGGTGCTGATCTTATAGGAGAGGTCAAAGCAGCACAGAGGATGTCAGGAGAGGAGGGGGCTGATCTTATAGGCGAGGTCACAGCAGCACAGAGGGTGTCAGTAGAGGAGGCTGCTGGTCTTATAGGGGAGGTCACAACATCACAGCAGCACAGAGGATGTCAGGAGAGGAGGGTGCTGATCATTAGGGGAGTTCCCAGCAGCACAGAGGATGTCAGGAGAGGAGGCTGCTGGTCTTCTAGGGGAGGTCCCAGCAGCACAGAGGGTGTCAGGAGAGGAGGGGGCTAATCATATAGGAGAGGTCACAGCAGCACAGAGGATGTCAGGAGAGGAGGGGGCTGATCTTATAGGGGAGGACACAGCAGCACAGAGGATGTCAGGAGAAGAGGGTGCTAATCCTATAGGAGATGGTCCCCCTTTTCCCCCCTTATAGATGCTCCCCCTCTTTCTCCCTTATAGATGGTCCCCCTCTTTCCCCCTTTATAGATGGTCCTCCTCTTTTTCCCTTTATAGATGGTCCTCCTCTTTTTCCCTTTATAGATGGCCCCTCTTTTCCCCTTTATAGATGGTTCCCCTCTTTCCCCCTTTATAGATGGTCCCCCTCTTTCCCCCCTTTATAGATGGTCCCCCTCTTTCCCCCTTTATAGATTGTCCCCCTCTTTCCCCCTTTATAGATGGTCCCCCTATTTCCCCCTTTATAGATGGTCCCCCTCTTTTTCCCTTTATAGATGGTCCCCCTCTTTATAGATGGTCCCCCTCTTTTTCCCCTTTATAGATGGTCCCCCTCTTTTTCCCCTTTATAGATGGTCCCCCTCTATCCCCCTTAAAGATGGTCCCCCTCTATCCCCCTTATAGATGGTCCCCCTCTATCCTCCTTATAGATGGTTCCCCTCTATCCCCCTTATAGATGGTTCCCCTCTTTCCCCCTTTATAGATGGTCCCCCTCTTTCCCTCTTTATAGATGGTCCCCCTCTTTTTCCCCTTTATAGATGGTCCCCCTCTTTTTCCCCTTTATAGATGGTCCCCCTCTATCCCCCTTAAAGATGGTCCCCCTCTATCCCCCTTATAGATGGTCCCCCTCTATCCTCCTTATAGATGGTTCCCCTCTATCCCCCTTATAGATGGTTCCCCTCTTTCCCCCTTTATAGATTGTCCCCCTCTTTCCCCCTTTATAGATGGTCCCCCTCTTTTTTCCCCTTTATAGATGTTCCCTCTCTTTTTTCCCCCTTATAGATGGTCCCCCTCTTTTTTCCCCCTTATAGATTGCCCCCCCCTCCCCTTGCACAGCAGTCAGTAAATAAAAAAAAAAAAAACACAACTTACCTGCCATCCGTTCCCCCGTCGATCCTCTCGGCTCCTGGTCTGTCCTCAGCTGCCTCCGGCTGATGATGCGGCTGCCGGGGGTGTCTCGTCCTCTCCCCGGCAGCGCGCGCATCACACAGCTCGCTGTGCCGCCTGGTCCCTGACTTCCGGTACACAGAGCGTCTCTAACGTGCGCTCTTAATACCGGAAGTCAGGGCTTAGGTGGCACAGTGAGCTGTGTGATGCGCGCGCTGCCGGGGAGAGGACAAAACACCTCTGGCAGCTGCACATCAGCCGGAGGCAGCCAGGGACTTCTGTGACCGCAAGCGATATAATGATTGCGGTCACAAGAGTGCAGTGGCGGGCCGGGCCGCAGCGGCGCGGGCGGATTATAATGTGGGCGGCGCGGCATGGGCCCCCCCCGCCCAAACCGCCCACATTATAATCCGCCACTGTTACTGACACACACACTTAAAGGGGTTATCCAGCGCAACAAAAACATGGCCACTTTTCCCCCTCTCTTGTCTCCAGTTCAGGTGCGGTTTGCAGTTAAGCTCCATTTACTTCAATGGAACTGAGTTTGAAACCCCACCCAAACTGGAGACAAGAGAGGGGGGAAAGTGGCCATGTTTTTGTAGCGCTGGATAACATGACATACACATTACTGACTGACACACATTACTGACTGACACACACACACACACAGCTCAGTCTTCTCCCTCTTCCTCTCTGTTGGGCTGCTCTCCACACTGTAGTATTCAGGACCTGTTGGTCATGTGATCAGGTCCTTCATCCCTCTCTCTCTCTGTAGCGCGCTCACAGGTCCTGCTCTTTCCCTGTATTCTGATGTTCAGCCAGCTCATCCAGCACTACAGTGAGTGGGCTGAACATCAGAACACTGGGTCCCCCTCCCTCTCTGGGCCCCTGGAGGTGCTTTGGCCCCGGCACTTGCCCAGGTAAGCCCTGTGCTGATGCCGGCCCTGCTGACAGGACAAATCATCCTTTCCTGTCTCAAAAGACTGGGTTAAATCCTTGTTTCTGAGCTTATGCCCCACCCCTCTGAGTGATGTCATCACCTCTAAAAAGCCTCTACAGTCTACATCACCATCCACATGTCATACACATCTTTCTTTAGGGTATGTTTGCACATTGCATATGTCCAGTATTTATTTACCACCTGCGAAAAGTATCTGGGCTGTACTCCATATGCACAAAGGGAAATATCCACAGCTCCAATAAAATTCTTCAAGCTTTATTGCAAAATCCTCTTAAAATCCATAGTATGACAATAAAAAACACATTGAAGCATTTCAGGACACAGTGCCTTAATCATAGCCGCGTTAAGAGTGTGAACATACACCTTTTGAACATTAAGGGTATGTTCACACTTTGCAAATGGAGCGGAATTCCACGGCGGAACTCTCCTACGCAGAATCCCGGCTGCTTTAGTGTCAGACCGCATTTCTATGGGAGGGCTCACGCGCCTCAGCTCTTTGCTCCAAGATCTGACATGTCAATCCTTTGAGCAGAGAGCGGAGGCACACGAGCCCTCCCATAGAGATGCGGTGTGACAATGAAGCAGCTGCACCTTTGCCATGATTAAAGGGTGTGTCCCCGCAACATGTTGGCATGCTTTTATTGTTTGTTACATTTCTTAAACTGGAATACAAATAAATGTTGGTCTTTTTATGGAGCTGTGAATTGAATAAGTTTTGGCTTGGACATAACGGTAATGACCCACATTATACACCCACTTTTCTCCAAGATGAGAGAATCACAATTTGGACTACTATTTGTGAATGGTGAGCTGATGTTTCTAATTGTTTACAGCTTATTAAAATATGAAATTTGTTTCTCACATGGGGAACACTGTAAATAAAAAAAATACCTAATTGCTCATTTTTGGTCATATTACATCCCAGAAAAAAATGGCATAAAAAGCAATCACATCATTGCAAAAACAAGCCCTCACACAGCCCTGTAGATGGAAAAATGTTTTCATTTTAAAAGTAGTAATAAAAAGAAATAACTATTTAACTTGGTTATTATCATTATGAAGTTAATGGGAACCAAAGAGGCAATGATATAGTGATCATACAATGATCTGTGTGTGTCAATTTAATTTTAATTTCAATTAATTTAATAATTTAAAGAAATAATTTATTTATTTAATTTCCACATAATACTGTTACGAGTATATTATTGAAGTAACATTGAGCCGTTCTTGGCTCAGCAACAGAGGTCACACCACTCTGAGCTCCTTGCCTAATTTGGGGCCAGTATTCAGACAGCTCATCATGTGCCAGCACCTTGTTCTCTTATGACATAACACAGCCTATCCCTTTCTAATAAATCATTTAACAAGTTCCAATCTCCCTAAGTACCCTTTCTCCTCCTTTTATGTGGCACCCTTTGTATCCTTTGTTTGTCACTTTAAATTTAATTAAAATAAACCAGTTCTTCCGGGTGAATTATCCTCCGAAAGGATGTCGAAGCATTTAAAGAAGTCTGGCCCCTCTCAGGGTATGGCCAGTGGCAGACATGTCAATGGCGACAGACTGCCCGGGCAGCCCATAGAGGATAGTGGTGGTCTGCTGCCAACGCTCCTATTCCACGGAGCAACGGCAGTAGATTGAGGTTATCCTGGTCGTTTATCAAACGACAAACGACAAACAACACAACGATCAGCCGACATGAACGATGTCCCCTAATCCACGGGACGATTATTATCGGCCGTAACGGCCGATAATCGTTCCCTGAAATAGGGCCTTACTAGGATGATGTCTCCGACTCCTTTATTAAACTGAACCCTGTGCCTGATGTTAAAGCGTAACTGTCATGTTTTTTTTTATTGCAGAAATCAGTAGTATAAGCGATTTTAAGAAACTCTGTAATAGGTTTTATCAGCCAAAAAAGCCTCCTTCTGTACTCAAGAAGCAATCTCCCAGCCTCCCCCCCTGACTTCTTATCTGTGCATTATCAGGCAAACACGTCTTCATTACAGAGAGGCCAGTGAAGACGGGTTCTGCTCTCTCCATTGTAAGCCTATGAAGGGGGGAGGGGCTGAGGGAGATGAGGGAGCAGGAAGAGGTGACATGAAGGTCAGCTGTTTGTAGACTCTCTGGGCACCTAAACCGCAGGATTCTGGGGTCAGAAAGGTCAGTGCTTATCTATGAACTTACTGAGAGAAGATTGCAGGGTGTTGTGCTGTGCAGGACTGCTCCGTGCTCAGTCACTCCTAACAGCCCCTCCCCTCTCCATAGCCACATAATGGAGACAGAAATCCTGCTTCATCTGCAGTGAGGGGGGAGGCTGGGAGATTGCTTTTTCAGTCCAGAAGGAAACTCTTTTAGTACATAAAACCTATTACAGAGTTTCTTAAAATCGCTTGTACTATTGATATTTATTGTTTTCAGAAAAATGACCCTGAAATGACGGTTACACTTTAAAGTTACACTGTCATCCCTTTTGTGCATTCTGACATCTCTACACAGGTGTAAAGGGTAAATGTAGCGTTTTTCATACCTTATTTTATATCATACGTCATGGTGCTTGTTCAATTAAAAAGTAATCTTTTATCAACTGCAGATTGTGTTAAATGGGCGGGGCCTAGCGGCATTAGCGCCACTTAGCCCCGCCCATAACGGCACCGTTGGCCCCGCCCCCTTACCAGCCATTGGAACAGGCTGGCCTAAAGGTCTAGGCCCTACCCCCTCTAGGTCGACCCACCAATGGCCACCAAGGGGGCGGGGCTAATGTCGTGAGGCCCCGCCCACTTAACTCAATCTGCAGTTCATAAATGATCACTTTTTACTTGAACAAGCACCATGACGTATGATATAAAATAAGGTGTGAAAAACTGCTAAATTTATCCTTTACACCTGTGTAGAGAAGTCAGAATGCACAAAGGGGGTGACAGTGTCACTTTAAGGCAGGGGTGGGGAACCTCCGGCCCGCGGGCCGCATCCGGCCCCTGACACTTCCGGATGTGGCCCGCGGCTCCCCTGTGACATGCGCCGCTCTGGAGGAGAAGGAGCCGACACACACGGCATCCTCCTGTGTCTGTGACAGCTGCCAGGAGGATGCTGTGAGTGCCGGCTCCTTCCCCTCAGAGCGGTGCACATCTTCTGACTCCTCCTGTGACGTGCGCCGCGCTGGTGAGGCAGGAGCTGGCACAGACACAGGAAGATGTGTTGTATGCCGGCTCCTGCCTCACCAGCGCGGCGCACGTCTTCTGACTCCTGCGGGCCGCGCGCGATGACGTCATTTAATCGCGCGCCGCCTGCAGGAGAAGACCGGCACAGAAGAGAGGAGGGAGAAGAGGACCTGGACAGCGTGGGAGCGGAGGAAAGGTGAGTGGGATGTTTATTTTTTTCATTTGGGGCAGACACTGGGGGTTAACTAGGCCACCAGGGACATGACTGGGGGGGGGGGTTAACTAGGCTAACAGGGACATGACTGGGGGGTTAACTAGGCCACCAGGGACATGACTGGGGGGTTAACTAGGCCACCAGGGACATGACTGGGGGGTTAACTAGGCCACAAGGGACATGACTGGGGGGTTAACTAGGCCACCAGGGACATGACTGGGGGGTTAACTAGGCCACAAGGGACATGACTGGGGGGTTAACTAGGCCACCAGGGACATGACTGGGGGGTTAACTAGGCTACCAGGGACATGACTGAGGGGTTAACTAGGCTACCAGGGACATGACTGAGGAGTTAACTAGGCCACCAGGGACATGACTGAGGAGTTAACTAGGCTACCAGGGACATGACTGAGGAGTTAACTAGGCCACCAGGGACATGACTGGGGGGGTTAACTAGGCCACCAGGGACATGGCTGGGGGGTTAACTAGGCTACCAGGGGCATCACTAAGGATTCAAATCAGGTACAAGGGGCATCACAGAGGGTTAACTACAATAGCAGGGGCATTAGGGGAACAATACTTTGCCTTGTTCGGGTGCTGCAAACCCCCGCTACTAACTGCCGCGCACGGTATAACATTGAGTGCGGCCCTCGAATGATTTTATTAAGGCCCGACCGGCCCTCGACATGGAAAAGGTTCCCCACCCCTGCTTTAAGGACAGAAACATCAGCCAGCATTCAGCTACCGGGCACGTGCCTGTATCTCTCCAAGAAGTCCCCATTAAAAAATTTGCCCACCATATGTATTTTTTTTTTTTAAATAACAAGTAATGTTCACCCTTTACACCCCCAATATTATGATAATTCCTTAGGAAATACATATAGTAAATTTGCATACATTTAAAGAACCTCATCTTCACATTTACTTCCCATGGTGTACACCAATTGAACCATTTGCAACCCAGGTATATATTATCCACAGCAGCTCAATGCAATAGTGCACCATGCAACCCATACCCCCAACAGTATTATGCAGGCACAAATCGCCAGGGCTATGTTTCTCAAAGAGCACATGAATGCTACTATTCCTTGTCACAAGTGCCAGTGAATAAAAACCCCATGGCTATGGTAACAAGAAGGGATTCTTGTTAACATAGCCATGGGGTTTTTATTCACTGGCACTTGTGACAAGGAATAGTAGCATTCATGTGCTCTTTGTATGGACATCCATGATGACTGGCTGATAACTGTTCTTGGGGTTTTTACAATATCATGATGGTTACTATCAAACACTTGTTCACAAAAGCGTAATTGTGTGAGATTTTAATGGCTCTAGGTCGGGGAAAGACTCCACTGCCCAGCTTCCCTGTCCATGCCATCCGTGTTTTACGGAACGTGGGAATAAACCCGTAATATCTTTACACAGTGCTGCACCAGGGTCTCTCTATCTCCGGCACCAGGTACTGGATCAAATAAAGCTATTTGGTAAGCACACACCAGGAACGGGGCACTTCAGGAGTTTGGTAAAGGATGGGGAGGTGTAGCAATTTTTTTCAGACAGGTGGGAAGCAGATACAGTGATAAGGTATATTATTAAATATTTAAAATTAGCTTCAATTAAAAAAAATACAGTTTCACTTTACCCCCTTAAAAGAGAAGTCCTGTGAAATTAAAAAACAGCAGATAGGCAGGGGGGTTCACTACATCCCCCCGAGCACCAATCCCCGGACTGCGCTCATCTCCTGCCGTCCCCACAGAATGAAACCCAGCTGCATCCCCCTCGGAGCGCAAATCCCCGGACTGCGCTCATCTTCTGAGCCTACATTACCAGCTCAGGCTGCCAGTCTCCTGGCTGCATCCCCCAGCTGAGCTGAGTGCACATCACATTTCCAGGCCACTGGATGTCATCTCTCCCTCCAGCAGGCGCACTGATATGATGTCATTGCGCCTGCTGGAGGAACCGTCCCTGCAGTGACAGGCTGGAGAAGATCCGAAAATAGAGGGACCCTCACCGCCCAAATAAAGGTGTGTTTTTTACAAACATTACAGCCTTATAATACTACTTTTTCTTTGTGCACTATACATATTTTAGAGAGTGCTAAGCAGTGTGAACTAATACAGAAAAATTTTAAGCACATTACACTACAGCAGAGCAAGCAATGCAATTCCTCAAATAAACGTTGGTTGGAACTAGAGATGAGCGAAGCTCTCATCAAGCAAAGCGAATAGCTTTCATTTGATCGGCACTCTGCTCATCAAGCCGCCGGGTTTCCCGCACTGCTGCACCACTCCATGTGACAGGGAAAAGCTTGATCCAATCCTGGGAAACTGGGAGAAGTTTCCCAGGATTGAATCCAGCTTTTTCCCGCATCCTGGGAGGAGTGGCAGGGAGCGGAGCAGGGCGGGAAGCCCAGCGGCGGCTTGATGAGCAGAGTGCCGATCAAATGAAAGCTATTCGCTTTGCTTGATGAGCGCTTCGCTCATCTCTAGTTGCATCAGTGAGGCCTCTGTCGCCCCTTACATCTGCCACCCCTCTTAAATTACGTATGCATAAAAAATTGTACATTTACTTTAATGAATTCACAAAGCAGATTATTCCCTGTATTTCCACTCACCTTTCACAGCCTGACTGATGGTCACACAGAATATACACAGCGAGGAGAAGAGGAGCAGGGTGCGGGGGATTCTCTCAGACATTGTTATATCTGAGGGACGCGACTCTCCACAAACCTGCAAAGAAACTTCTGATCTGTACACAGGACGGTGCTGAGACTCCTGCCTGACACCTAATCCCACTGCTACCAATAGGAAGGACGGCTGTGTATGACACCACAGTTACTGGGGAGAAGCTTCTGCTCAGCGGTGGCAAAGGAGACTGAGCAATAGAGTGTATAGGAAATTATTAGACACAAAAGGGGTGAGGAGTAGGAATGAGCGAGCTTACAGTAAACACAGACCACCAAATCATTAGTATTTGACTCCTGGGGGCTTAGAAACATAAAAGATTGTCAGCTGAGAAAGACCACTGGGTCCATCTAGTCCGCCCTTTTAGTATTTTCTTTCTTATTATCTTAGGATAGATATATGTCTATCCCAGGCAGGTTTAAATTCTGTTATTGTAGATTTACCAACCACTGGAAGTTTGTTCCAGGTATCTACTACTCTTGCTTCTGATCTTTCCCCCAGATAACCTCTCACTGTGTCCTCTTGTTCTTGAGCTCAGTTTTTTTTTTACTAAGAACACTTCCCTCCTGAACCTTATTTAGTCCCTTAATATACTTAAAGGTTTCAATCATGTCCCCCCTTTCCCGTCTTTCCTCCAGACTATACAGATACAAATCCTTAAGTCTTTCCTGATATGGTTTATACCTCACACCCTCCACCATTTTTGTAGCCCGTCTTTGGACCCGTTCTATTTTATCAGTATCTTTTTTTAGGTGAGGTCTCCAGAACTGGACACAGTATTCCAGATGTGGCCTCACCAGAGCTCTATACAGCGGGATCACAATCTCCTTCTTCCTACTGGTTATACCTCTATACAGCCCAGTATGTGTGTGTGTGTGTGTGTGTGTGTGTGTGTGTGTGTGTGTGTGTGTGTGTATTTATGTGTGTGTGTGTGTGTGTATATTGTGAGGGGATTAGCTCATGGGATCACCATCTCCTGGGTTAGATGGGCGCTTTTTGGCACAAAACACAGTCCACACCAGCAAGTAAGGTGCAACTGGCCGCAACCAGTTTTATTTTTCTTTGCAGCAGATAAAAGAAACAATAATACAAAAGAAAACCTACGCCGTCTGGCGACTAACTAGACAGTTATCAACTCAGTAACCAGAGCTGAGCCTACTGCACAGCTCTCAAACAAAACATGCAGCACTTTGTTACTCACAATGAAGTTTTACCCAGGAGCAGAGAGAGACATCATCTTCTGTGCTGTCTGCCCTGTTATAGCACACACAGGCTTGCACCTGAGTAACCAGAGTCACTCCCAATACCTGGAGTGGCCAAGTGGAGTAGGAGCCCACCCATCTCTCCCCTACTCCAAAGCAGCCAGGCCCTATAGCAAGGAAACATATTCTCCTTGCTATCCTAACTCCCTGCCTGCCTATTTAACACACATATGACAGGAACCTAGGTGAAACATACATTCCATCCACTACTTTGCCCCTGGTCCTGTCACATATCCTCCCCCCCTGTTTCGACCTTGGGGACGGAACACTCTGTGCCCTTAAACAGTACACCCTAGATAGGGCATCGGCATTACCCAACTGGCGCCCGGGTCTATGCTCCACTGTAAAGCTGTAGTCCTGCAATGACATAAACCAGCGGGTTACTTACCTGTTTTTCTCCCGGTTTACACACATCCATTTCAGAGGGGCGTGGTCAGTGACAAGTTTAAATGTTCTCCCAAGCAGATAATACCTGAGGGCTTCTAATGCCCACTTTATTGCCAGACACTCTTTTTCGACAATGGAGTACCTTTTCTCATGGTCGTTCAACTTTTTACTCAGGTAAACCACAGGATGCTCTTCTCCACCCCTCATTTGGGACAACACCGCTCCTACACCAACATCAGAGGCGTCTGTTTGCACAACGAACTCTGCCCTGAAATCAGGGGTTATTAACACTGGCTGAGCACATAGGGCCTGTTTTAGTCTCTGGAAGGCCTGCTCAGCCTCTGGGGACCATTTAACCATAACTGAATCCTTACCCTTCGTGAGGTCAGTTAAAGGGGCTGCAATGCTGGCAAAATTTTCAATAAACCGCCTGTAGTACCCAGTTAAACCAAGGAATGCCCTGACTTGTTTTTTGTTTAAAGGCTTGGGCCAGTTCTGAATAGCCTCAATTTTATTTATTTGAGGCTTGATAATACCTCGCCCAATTGTGTACCCAAGGTATTTGGCCTCTTCCTGTCCTATGGCACACTTTTTTGGGTTTGCTGTCAAACCTGCTTCCCTAATGGAGTTCAGAACCACTTGAACCTTGGCTAAATGACTCTCCCAGTCAGGACTATGTATGATGACATCATCCAGATAGGCTGCTGCATATTTGCGATGTGATCTTAAAATTCTGTCCATCAACCTTTGGAATGTGGCTGGGGCTCCATGTAAACCAAATGGAAGGACCACATACTGATAATCAGGAACACTAAAGGCTGTCTTTTCTTTTGCCTCCTCTGTCAGTGGCACCTGCCAGTAACCCTTTGTAAGGTCTAATATAGTGAAGTACCTAGAGTTACCAAGTCTATCAATTAGCTCATCCACTCGAGGCATTGGATAAGTGTCAAACTTTGACACAGCATTCAACTTTCTAAAGTCGTTACAAAATCTCAACGTGCCATCAGGTTTTGGGATTAGGACTATAGGACTAGACCAGTCACTATGAGACTCCTCTATGACCCCCAACTTTAGCATCATCTGCACCTCCTTTGCAATTGCCTCACGCTTGGCCTAAGGTACTCTGGCTTTTGGTTTACTCCGACCCCTGGTTCTGTAATGACATCATGTTTGATCACATTGGTCCGCCCTGGTAGATCAGAGAACACATCCCTATTTTCCTGTACAAATTCCTTTACTTCCTGAATTTGGGATACTGACAACGTTTCTGCAATCTTTACCTCTGGTATCCCCGCCACACAATCTATTTTACATGTACTGTCTGCTAACAATACCTCCCGATCTTTCCATGGTTTAATTAAATTTACATGGTAAATCTGGAATGGTTTGCGTTTACCTGGCTGATGAACTCGGTAGTTGACCGCTCCAACCTTTTCCACCACTTCATATAGGCCCTGCCATTTAGCCAAGAACTTACTTTCCACGGTAGGGACAAGGACCAGTACTCTGTCACCTGGGTTGAAGTTTCTTGGCTTTGCAGACCTATTGTAAACCCTGGACTGACTCTCTTGGGCCTGCTGTAAGTGATCTTTAACAATAGGCATAACTTTCTCAATTCTATCCTTCATTTGTGTGATGTGCTCAACAACACTTGTGTATGGTGTAGCCTCTTGTTCCCAGGTTTCTCTTGCTATATCCAGGAGACCTCGGGGGTGTCGACCATACACTAACTCAAAAGGGGAGAAACCTGTGGATGCTTGGGGTACCTCCCGTACCGCAAACATGAGATAAGGCAAGAGGCAATCCCAGTCCCTCCCATCCTGTGCCACCACTTTTCTAAGCATCCCCTTGAGAGTTTTATTGAACCTCTCCACTAAGCCATCTGTCTGTGGATGGTAAACTGAAGTACGCAAGTGAGTTATTTTCAACAGTTTGCACAACTCCTTTGTGACTTTGGACATGAATGGCGTCCCCTGATCAGTAAGTATCTCCTTTGGTATCCCGACCCTGGTAAACATATGGAATAACTCCCTTGCGATGGCTTTAGCTGTGGGTTTCCTTAGAGGGATTGCTTCTGGATAACGGGTTGCGTAATCGAGGACAACCAAGATATGCTGGTGACCTCTAGCGGACTTAACAAGAGGTCCCACCAGATCCATTGCAATTCTCTCAAAGGGGGTCTCAATAATGGGGAGAGGCACCAAGGGACTTCTAAAGCACGGTACAGGGTTATGTAACTGGCACTTTGGGCACGACTCACAGTACTCTTTTACCTCTTTATGTACCCCTGGCCAATAAAACCTTTGCAACACCCTGTCTTTTGTTTTATCATAGGCCAAGTGTCCCCCTAGTACATGTGTGTGGGCTAAATCCATCACTTTCTGGCGATGCGATGTCCTTCCACGACCAGGCTACAAGATTGCCGCTCTGTATTTTGTGAGAGCAAGGCAGAGTAGGCAGGTCTAGCAAACAGTGACTTTCTCCGCCCACTATCACACTCCATAGGCTCATCCACAAGAGGACAATTGGCAGCTACATGTCCCAGCCCTTGACAACGCCAGCAAATAATGTTCTTGAAAGTCTGAGGATGTTTAGGGCTAACTGGCCTAAGATGTCTGGCCACAAAGTCTATCCCCACCCCTCCTTTATGGGCCTCCTTCACCCCCTTATAATTAGGAACAGTCTTACCAGGTTCAGAGGTCTTCTGGTTCCTTGGGGTCGGCCGTGTAGGTGAGGGGCTCTGGAGATGTTCCTCTGTGTTCAGGTACCGCTCCACAAGTGTGACCAGGTGATCCGCATCACTGGACTCCGCTTGTCCCACACAGCGCTGTATACGGACCGGCAGGGCTCGGACAAATCGATCCAGGACCACTCTTTCAACCACCTGGGCTGCCGTGGAGACCTCGGGTTGCAGCCACTTTTTAGCCAGGTGGATTAGGTCATACATTTGTGAACTCACGGGTTTATCCAGCTTGAAAGTCCAGGTATGTACCCGCTGGGCTCTGACAGCAGGTGTAACACCTAAGCGAGAAAGAATTTCTGCTTTCAGTTTATGATAAAGTCTTGCATGTGGCTCACCCAAATCAAAGTAGACTTTCTGAGGTTCTCCACTCAGAAAAGGAGCAACTGTGTCCGCCCATTGGTCCACTGGAAGTTTCTCTCTTTCAGCAGCTCTTTCAAAGATGACCAGGAACGCCTCCACATCGTCCTCTGTAGTCAGTTTCTGCAGAGAGGCTTGCACTCTCCTTGCAGCAGATACAGACTCGGCCTGAACATGAGGCCTTTCCGCCAGCAGTTTCATTTGCTCCACCAGATTAGCATTAATCGCTTTTTGCTCTCTGAAGGCAGTTTGCGTAGACTCTATGAGCAAGCGATTGGTTTCTTGCTGGTTAGCATTGGCTTTCTGCAGCTGAATGTTAGCCTGGATCAGTTGCTTCACCACTTCATCCATATCTGCAGTCAGTGTCGGAATGGGCCACTGGGGGACCGGGGAATTCCCCGGTGGGCCCCGAGCAGGAGTAGGCCCCGCCCCCCAGTCAGGGGACACAGGGCTGGAGACCACAAGAATGTGGTCTCCACCCAGTAAGCCCAGCGGGGGCCCCAGTGCTCCTAGGGGGCCCACTCAGCCGCCGATTGCCGCACCTTCCCTTTTAACTGGAAGCGATCGTTTCGTATGTATCAGTGTTCCGATTGACAGGGCGAGAAGCCATTGGCTTCCCGCCCTGTCAATCACTCTTGTGACCGCAAGCAGCTTCTTGCTTGCAGTCACAAGCGTGGTGCTGCCGCCGCCTCCCCTGACAGATGAGCAGCTGCTGGTCCCGGGTAGCGTCATCACCAGAGAGCTCCGTGCGCAGTGCGGCAGCGGGGACTTCCGGTTCACGTAACGCATACCGGAAGTCCCAGCCGCTGCGGTGCACACAAAGCTCTCTGGTGGTGATGCTGCCAGGACCAGGAGCTGCTCGTCTGTCGGGGAAGAGAAGAAGGGGCACAGGTGAGTTGGGTTTTGTTGTTTTTTTACCAGCACTGGGGGCTATAGGGGAGGGAGGAGGGGTGGATGGCCAGCACTGGGGGCTATAGGGGAGGGAGAGGGATGGCCAGCACTGGGGGCTATAGGGAAGGGAGAGGGGTGGATGGCCAGCACTGGGGGCTATAGGGAAGGGAGGGGGGTGGCTGGCCAGCACTGGGGGCTATAGGGGAGGGAGGGGGGTGGATGGCCAGCACTGGGGGCTATAGGGGAGGGAGGGGGGGATGGCCAGCACTGGGGGCTATAGGGGAGGGAGGGGGATGGCCAGCACTGGGGGCTATAGGGGAGGGAGGGGGGGGATGGCCAGCACTGGGGGCTATAGGGGAGGGAGGGGGGGATGGCCAGCACTGGGGGCTATAGGGGAGGGAGGGGGGGGATGGCCAGCACTGGGGGCTATAGGGGAGGGAGGGGGGGGTGGATGGCCAGCACTGGGGCTATAGGGGAGGGAGGGGGGGATGGCCAGCACTGGGGGCTATAGGGGAGGGAGGGGGATGGCCACCACTGGGGGCTATAGGGGAGGGAGGGGGGGGGGGTGGATGGCCAGCACTGGGGCTATAGGGGAGGGAGGGGGGGATGGCCAGCACTGGGGGCTATAGGGGAGGGAGGGGGATGGCCACCACTGGGGGCTATAGGGGGGATTGGCAGCACTGGGGGCTATAAGGGGGGAATGGACAACATAAGGGGGGCTATAGGGGGGGATGGACAACATAAGGGGGGCTATAGGGGGGATGGACAACATAAGGGGGGCTATAGGGGGGATGGACAACATAAGGGGGGCTATAGGGGGGATGGACAACATAAGGGGGGCTATAGGGGGGATGGACAACATAAGGGGGGCTATAGGGGGGATGGACAACATAAGGGGGGCTATAGGGGGGGATGGACAACATAAGGGGGGCTATAGGGGGGATGGACAACATAAGGGGGGCTATAGGGGGGATGGAAAACATAAGGGAGGCTATGGGGGGGATGGGCAACATAAGGGGGCTATGGGGGGGGATGGACAACATAAGGGGGGGCTATAGGGGGGATGGACAACATAAGGGGGCTATGGGGGGGATAGACAACATAAGGGGGCTATGGGGGGATGGACAACATAAGGGGGCTATGGGGGGATAGACAACATGAGGGGGGCTATATGGGGGAATGGACTACATGAGGGGCTATAGGGGGGAATGGACAACATGAGGGGGCTATATGGGGGAATGGACTACATAAGGGGGGTATCTATATTGAAGAAGGACAACATGGAGGGGCTATATATATGGGGATGGACAACATAAGGGGTCTACCTATATGGGGCATGGACAACACTGTAAGTTGTCTATATGGGGGACTGAACAAAGGACCATCTATAAGGTGCCTACACAGAGGGGACCATATACTATAAGGGAGATATATACACATAGAGTCAGGGCTACCCACTAAATGAGGGCATAAAGGGGCCAATACAGATGTGCAGTGTGTATAGAGATGAGGATGGTGACAGAGTGAGGAACCTAATATATTTCTCTGGCAGATTCTGTGGATTCGTGGCTCATAGAAGTTCTCATAACGGCCCAGGACAGATGGAGAAGAAGAAGAGGGAAGAACTCTGATTAGAGAAGACGTCCCCTGTGAGTCACCTGATATAACTGCACTGTAATGTATATGGTGTACAGAACCTGTGTAGAGCTGCGTCTACCTCTATATGACTGGATGAGGTGATGGTGATCTGTGTACAGAGGATTATTCAGTAGCAGCGGTGGTGTTAGTCAGTATGTGGTGGTGTTAGTCAGTAGCAGTGGTGATGTGAGTCAGTATGTGGTGGTGTTAGTCAGTAGCAGCGGTGGGGTTAGTCAGTATGTGGTGGTGTTAGTCAGTATGTGATGGTATTAGTCAGTATGTGATGGTATTAGTCAGTATGTGGTGGTGTTAGTCAGTATGTGGTGGTGTTAGTCAGTATGTGGTGGTATTTGTTACTTGTAATCTGGTGCAGTGTTCATTGGTCTTAGTATACTGGTTCTGGTCAGTAACAATATGGTGGAGATGGTATTGGTTGTGGTGTGACGGTAATATTTCCCCCTTGTATACTGTTATTATTGGTAATATTGGTATACAGGATCTGGTCAGTAATAGTATGGCAGTAATATGTATGGTGATAATATTTCCCTCCTATATACTGGTATTATTGGTAATATTGGTATACAGGATCTGGTCAGTAACAGTATGGCAGTAATATGTGTGGGGATGTTTGCTCTTTATATACTGGTGTTATTGGTAGCATACAGTAGTATACAGTGTTATCATGCAAAGAAAATTGTCTTATAGCCCAATTACATCGGCCAATTATCGGTAACAAGCGCTCCTAGGAAGCCCCATGTAACAGTTCCAGAGATCAGCTGACAAATGCCCCATAGTCGGCTGATTAGATCTTTTGTGCGGGTATAATAATCATTGCTGTCGGCCGCACATCTCTATATACTGCCCCCTATCACGCCGTGTAACTGGACCCTTATTAATGTTACCATAGATAAGTATAGTGGCAGAAGGGTGGGCCCCAAGAAGGATTTCCCCTGGTGGGCCCAAGGACTCCAGTCCGACACTGTCTGCAGTCTTTGGTTTTGCTACAGCAGCAGACTTAACCCACGACATGCAACTTGTTCAATTTTTTGTGCCAGCGCAGCCTCCACCATTTGTGAGGGGATTAGCTCATGGGATCACCATCTCCTGGGTTAGATGGGCGCTTTTTGGCACAAAACACAGTCCACACCAGCAAGTAAGGTGCAACTGGCCGCAACCAGTTTTATTTTTCTTTGCAGCAGATAAAAGAAACAATAATACAAAAGAAAACCTACGCCGTCTGGCGACTAACTAGACAGTTATCAACTCAGTAACCAGAGCTGAGCCTACTGCACAGCTCTCAAACAAAACATGCAGCACTTTGTTACTCACAATGAAGTTTTACCCAGGAGCAGAGAGAGACATCATCTTCTGTGCTGTCTGCCCTGTTATAGCACACACAGGCTTGCACCTGAGTAACCAGAGTCACTCCCAATACCTGGAGTGGCCAAGTGGAGTAGGAGCCCACCCATCTCTCCCCTACTCCAAAGCAGCCAGGCCCTATTTTCTAGTCTTTGCCAAAACCTATAGCAAGGAAACATATTCTCCTTGCTATCCTTACTCCCTGCCTGCTTATTTAACACACATATGACAGGAACCAAGGTGAAACATACATTCCATCCACTACTTTGCCCCTGGTCCTGTCACAATATATATATATATATATATATATATATATATATATATATATATATATATATATATATATAGAGGTGGACGCTTGGGTGTGTGGATCAGCCGGTGAGCTGAAGTGTATCAAGTATCTGAAAAATAAAATAAGTATATTGGACTGCAGTTATCTCGCTCGGAAAGAGGACTACAACCTAACGATACTCAGGTACATCTGTGTTTTACACGTATTCACTCTCACTACTCTTTTGCTGCATATATATATATATGTATATATATATATATATATATACAGCCAGCATACCATTATAGATATACAGCCCAGCATACCATTATATATACAGCCAGCATACCATTATATATACAGCCCAGCATACCATTTTATATATACAGCCTAGCATACCTTTATATATATACAGCCCAGCATACATATTTATACAGCCCAGCATACCAATATATATATATATACAGCCCAGCATACCATTATATATATATATATATACAGCCTAGCATACCATTATATATATACAGCCCAGCATACCATTATATATATACAGCCCAGCATACCATAATATATATATATATATATATATATATATATATATATATATACAGCCCACCATACCATTATATATACACAGCTTAGCATACCATTATATATATACAGCCCAGCATACGATTATATATACACAGCCCAGCATACCATTATATATATACAGCCCAGCATACCATTATATATATACAGCCCAGCATACGATTTGCTTTTCCCTCTGCCTGTCTGCACTGGTGACTCATTTTAAGGCTGTCAGAAATCACTACCCCTAAATCCTTCTCTTCTGAAGTCTTTTCCAACACAGTACTGCCGATGTGATACTCGGATAGAGGATTCCTCCTCCCCAAGTGCATTATTTTACATTTGGAAACGTTAAACTTCAATTTCCAATGTTTGGACCACTTATCTAGCAAAGCTAAATCATTTTCCATATTACTGACACCTCAAGGAATATCCACCCTATTGCACACTTTTGTGTCATCAGCAAACAGACAAACTTTACCTATCAACCCTTCTCCTATGTCACTTACAAACATATTAAAAAGAATAGGACCCAGAACAGACCCTTGTGGCACACCACTTGTAACCAGTCTCTGCTCAGAATATACACCATTACCAACAATCCTCTGATATCTCTCCTTCAGCCAACCACAAATCCACAGAACTATCCAGGGATTAAGTCCAATTTTCTCCAACTTCTCTATCAGCTCTTAATGGGGAACTGTATCAGAGTCTTTGCTGAAGTCCAGATAGGCGATATCCACAGCACCACCTTCCTTCAGCACTTTTGTGGCATATTCAAAGAAATCAATGAGATTAGTCTGACATTATTGGTCCGCAGTAAATCCATGCTGGTTTGGATCCATCAAATTGTTGATTCTTAGGTGATCCATTATCTTCTTTTAGAAGAGTTTCCATCATTTTCACTACTACAGATGTTAAGCTCACTGGCCTGTAGTTACTGGGCTCTTCTCTATTCCCCTTCTTGTGGATTGGTATAACATTGGTCGTTCTCCAATCATCGGGGACATCTCCTGTTAGCAGGGATTGGTTATACAGATCTGTCAGGGGGGCAGCAATCACAGATCCAAGTTCTTTAAGAACCCTGGGATGGACACCATCTGGACCCATCACCTTATTCAACTTTAAACGGGCAAGTTCCACTGCAACTTTAGCCCCTGAAAATACTGTAGCTGAACCCATATAGCTGGCTTTAGGAAGATGGATGCAGCCCTAGGGCTTCTTGGAAAATATGCATACAGCCATAGGCCGCCAGTAGCTAAATGCCAAAGGTTCAGCACTAGAGATGAGCGGACCTCGAGCATGCTCGAGTTGATCCGAACCCGAACGTTCAGCATTTGATTAGCGGTGGCTGCTGAACTTGAACAAAGCCCTAAGGCTATGTGGAAATCATGGATATAGTCATTGGCTGTATCCATGTTTTCCAGACAACCTTAGAGCTTTATCCAAGTTCAGCAGCCACCGCTAATCAAATACCGATCGTTCGGGTTCGGATCGACTCGAACCCAAACCCGCTTCGCTCATCTCCATTCACCACTTACTGTGCTTATTGTTATGTCAAAGAGGACAAACCATTATTCTGCTAGTCTTTGGGAGACAATAGGCCCCATGTTAAGGTGATAATCCAGGATTAGAAAAACATACCTGCTCTTTTTCAAACACAGTGACACTTTTGTCCTGAATTCTAGTGCATTATTGCAGCTCAGATCATTTAAAGTGAAAGGTGCAGAAGTGTAATAAGCAAAACAGAAATTCAGCCAGCTCCCCTCCAACACCGATCTTCCTGCAGCTTGCACGGATCCACTCCAATGTCGAGTGACGTACTGATGAATTTTCTAAGGTAAATGATCCAGCAAGCTCAAAACTGCACACAGACCCCCAGCACAAAACTCCAACGCGTTTCGAGTGCGGTTATTGCACTCTTACTCTAGGCTGAGTAAGCCTAGCCTAGAGTAAGAGTGCAATAACTGCACTCGAAACGCGTCGGTGTTTTGTGCTGGGGGTCTGTGTGCAGTTGTACCACATGGTGATCTGTATTCAATAAACGGGATGTGATTTTCTTGAATATTTTTGAGCTTGCTGGATCATTTACCTTGGAAATTCAGCAGAAGTGTAATACTATACACAATCTGAGGACAGGTGTGGCGCTGTTTCTGGAAGAAAACAATCATGTTTTTCTAATTCTAGATTGCCCCTTTAATTTTTACGGGGGCCCATCATCTAAATGAGTAAGCTACAATAGATGCTATATTTATTACACAAGGTCAGAGAATATATGAGATGGCACTGTTGCAGCCCACAAAATGTATTGTCCATATGGAGTGACTTTTGTTAAAGGGGTATTCCAGGTTATTTTGATATTAATTCTACTGATTTCTCTTGTAATATAATTAATATATCTCATTGGTTTCTATAATAAATTTTGTCTCTTTCTCTCTATTTTTATGTAAGTCACGTGTTTCTGTGACGTCACCGAACCGGAAGTGTGGGGACTTCCCCGACTCGGCCGGCCTCTTGGTGTTTATGTAGTTAGAAAGCTAGCAGAGCTTTACAAACGGCCTCCCTGCGCACGGGAGGTCACATGACACCCTGTTCCCGGGCGGCCTGTCAGTGTGAAGGAGGTCGCATCCACCTCCTGTATAATCACTAAAACCCTCCACCCCCTGCCAGTATAATCCTCCCGATGTCTCCCCCGGCCCCCTCCATCCTGTGTATACAGTCCTTTTCAAAGATCTCTCACCCCATCCCCCGGTCTCGGCACCTCTTGCACTCAGCTGACAGGCTCTCTCTCTCTCTCTCTCTCTCTCTCGCTGTGTGTGAAGCAGGAGAGATTTCTTTCCTGCTCCGTACACAGTTCCTGGCAGCTGAGTTTTATCGGGGCAATTGACAGGCACTGTGTACGGAGCAGGAAAGAAATCTCTCCTGCTTCACACACAGCGAGAGAGAGAGAGAGAGAGAGAGAGAGAGAGCCTGTCAGCTGAGTGCAAGAGGTGCCGAGACCGGGGGATGGGGTGAGAGATCTTTGAAAAGGACTGTATACACAGGATGGAGGGGGCCGGGGGAGACATCGGGAGGATTATACTGGCAGGGGGTGGAGGGTTTTAGTGATTATACAGGAGGTGGATGCGACCTCCTTCACACTGACAGGCCGCCCGGGAACAGGGTGTCATGTGACCTCCCGTGCGCAGGGAGGCCGTTTGTAAACCTCTGCTAGCTTTCTAACTACATAAACACCAAGAGGCCGGCCGAGTCGGGGAAGTCCCCACACTTCCGGTTCGGTGACGTCACAGAAACACGTGACTTACATAAAAATAGAGAGAAAGAGACAAAATTTATTATAGAAACCAATGAGATATATTAATTATATTACAAGAGAAATCAGTAGAATTAATATCAAAATAACCTGGAATACCCCTTTAAGTAGCTGAGTAATGTAAGTGTAAAGTGGTGCTCAGCTTCAGCTAGGTGCATAGTCCATAAAAATCTCTCAAGTACAGAAAGGCATGAAAAAGACGTGATGCGGCACTCACTATTAGTTCTTTATTTCATATCAAAAATTATAGTCCTGGATCAAAGCAAAACAATCAGCTGTTGGGCTGACAGGGCGGGCTACAGCATGCTTCGCAAGAACTTGACCCGCTCCCGAAGCCAGAGGAAGTGGGTCAAGTTCCTGCAATGCATGCTGTAGCCCGCCCTGTCAGCCCAACGGCTGATTGTTTTGCTTTGATCCAGGATAGGGATGAGAAAATATACAGTAGGGATGAAGCGAAGCGTTTTGTTCCTATCTGTATTCCGCTCATCGGGCCGCAGCGCTTTGAAGTGTGCGCCGCTCCTCCTCGTGTGCTGGTAAAAAGATGGATCCAGCCCTGGGAAACTGGGAGAAGATTCCCAGGACGGGATCCATCTTTTTCAATCACCTGGGAAGGAGCGTCACGGAAAGACCATTTCTAGTAATAGTGAGTGCCGCATCACGTCTTTTTCATGCCATTCTGTACTATATTTATTGCCTAAACATAAAACACTTTGGACACAATCATGAAAAATTGCTAATTCTGTCTATCTTTGCACTAGATATCATTAACCATTTCAGGACTGTATACATTTTCAGTTTTGTATTTTCGTTTGTCCCTCCTCACATTCTGAGGCTGCATTCACACATTCCATGAAGTTGTCTGTGCGCACAGATCCGTGCACACGGACAATTTTACAGCCCATTGCTTTGTATTGGGCTATTCAGATGTTTCCTAATTGCACGGATCCATGATTCATGCCGTTAAAATATGACATGTCATTACTCTGAATGGACGCACAGAAAGGATTCCACATAGAGATGAATGAGATCCGTGTTTTTCACGGATGTACAGGGATGTGACTAGAGATGAGCAAACTTTTCAAAAGTTTGTTCCGACCGGACTTCTGGTTTATTTTGAAAAATTCAGTTCGACCGAATTTCGAATTTCTTCGGATTTCATAGTTTAAAGCATCTTTTCAATATCTCAAAGTCAATTTTTTTTTTTTTTTTTAGACTTCAATATTCACCATTTGAGGCCAGTACAGGAGCAGCAGTAGTCAACATGGAGGCCAGGCATCAGCAACAGTAGTCAACATGGATGCCAAGCAGGATCAGCAGTAGCCAACATGGAGGCCAGGCAGGATCAGCAGTAGCCAACATCGAGGCCAGGCAGGAGCAGCAGAAGCCAACATGGAGGCCAGCCAGGATCAGCAGTAGCCAACATGGAGGCCAGGCATCAGCAACAGTAGTCAACATGGATGCCAAGCAGGATCAGCAGTAGCCAACATGGAGGCCAGGCAGGATCAGCAGTAGCCAACATGGATGCCAGGCAGGATCAGCAGTAGTCAACATGGAGGCCAGGCATCAGCAACAGTAGTCAACATGGATGCCAAGCAGGATCAGCAGTAGCCAACATGGAGGCCAGGCAGGATCAGCAGTAGCCAACATCGAGGCCAGGCAGGAGCAGCAGAAGCCAACATGGAGGCCAGCCAGGATCAGCAGTAGCCAACATGGAGGCCAGGCATCAGCAACAGTAGTCAATATGGATGCCAAGCAGGATCAGCAGTAGCCAACATGGAGGCCAGGCAGGATCAGCAGTAGCCAACATGGATGCCAGGCAGGATCAGCAGTAGTCAACATGGAGTCCAGGCAGGAGCAACAGTAGCAAACATGGAGGGCAGGCAGGATCAGCAGTAGCCAACAAGGAGGCCAGGCAGGATCAGCAGTAGCCAACATGGAGGCCAGGCAGGATCAGCAGTAGCCAACATGGAGGCCAGGCAGGAGCAACAGTAGTCAAGATGGAGGCCAGTGAAGGCCCAGCAGTAGCCAACATGGAGGCAAGGGCAGGCACAGCAGTAGTCAACATGGATGCCAGTTAAGGGCAAGCAGTAGCCAACATGAAGGCAAGGGCAGGCACAGCAGTAGCCAAAATGGAGGCAAGGGCAGGCACAGCAGTAGTCAACATGAATGCCAGTGAAGGCCCAGCAGTAGTCAACATGGATGCCAGTTAAGGCCCAGCAGTATTCAACATGGATGCCAGTTAAGGCCCAGCAGTAGCCAACATGGAGGAAAGGGCAGGCACAGCAGTAGTCAACATGGAGGCCAGGGCAGGAGCGGCAGTAGCCAACATGGAGGCCAGGGCAGGTGTAGCAGTTGTAATGGGGTGACATGAGCAGCGGAAGCAGAATAATGAGGTCCATGGACAGGCGAGAGGTAGCAGGCAGCATCAGCAGCAGGAATGGTGGAATGACCAGTACGGTCTAGTTCACATATAGGCCATAATAGATGCAGAAAAGGTCCTACATCTTGGTGACAACAGGACCAAATCCTACTTTGTGGTATCAGGAGCAGGTGTCACAAAGTCCTTATTTATCCATGTGGCGTTCATTTTGATGAAAGTCAGATGTTCCACAGTATCACAGGACAATCTGGTTCTCCTGGGACTGACAATATGATCTGCTGCGCTGAAAACTCACTCGGATGACACACTGCTGGCCGGACAGGAGAGTATGTCCAAAGCAAATTCCGGCACATTAGGTGGCAACGTAGAGTCTGAAAACACCTGGACTTGCTGTTCGAGGTGTGCCGCCATGTCCTGCTGCTGTGCGGGTGCTCCTGTTACCACGGCCTGTGGCTGCATGAAAGCGTGCATCATGGACATCAGGCTCAGACTGGTGCCGCTGCTCATGCCACCCAAGCTGCTAGAGGAGGATATGGAGGAGGCAGCGCTGCTGGTGTGGCCCTGGTGGGAATGGAGTGAATGAGAGCGCCGTGTTCCAAAGACTGCCACTAACTGTGCACCCAGCTCCTCTCTATAATATTTAATCTTTTCCTCCCATTTGGAAGGGTGAATGAATTCACACAGCTTGTTGCAATACCGTGGGTCCAGTACTGTGGCCAGCCAGAACTCGTCCCATTGACAAATCCTTTGCAAGCGTGGGTCGGCCCGAAAGCATATCAACATGCGCTTAGCCATTTCCACCAGAGAGTGGGAAGGAGTCCCCGCCTCTGTCTCCACAGCATATTGCCAATGGGTGCTGCCTCCATCCTCCTCATAGCCCTGCATATCCTCCTCTGGCCCCCCCCTCTGGTCTGCCAGGAAGGCTCATCTCCTTCTCCTCCACCCGTCTCCCCTAAGAGTTCCTGTGCATACAGGTCCTCCTCCTCCGCAACTTCCTCTACCTCCTCCTCCGCCAAGCCTTCCTCAAGTGACCTAGGCTGCGAGAGTGGCAAGACCTGTTCCCCCTCTCCATTGAGTCGCATCTGCTCCAGTACATGAAGCATGGGTATGATGGCGCTCAGTCCTGTGTCTTGCCCACTGACCAGAAAGGTGGCCTCCTCAAAGGGTTGTAGCAAGCGGCAGGTGTCACGCATGAGCTGCCACTGCCCGAGCTCCAGGTTACACAGGGGAGTCGCCGTGTCCGCCTGCATCAAGAGGAAATCAGTCAAGGCCTTCCTCTGCTCATAGAGCCGGTCCAGCATGTGGAGGGTGGAGTTCCACCTAGTGGCTACAACGCAAATGAGACGATGGTTGGGAAGACCATTCCTCCGCTGCAGGTCGAGGAGGATGTGGTGAGAGCGACTTGAATGGCTGAAATGGTTACACAGCTTGCGAGCCATTGACAGCACAGTCTGAAAATGGGATGAAGACTTTAGAAAGTGTGTAACTATTAGGTTTAAAACATGTGCCATACACAGGGCGTGTCACATACCTCCTTGACGCAGTACGGAGAGAATTTTGCTCCTATTGTCACTCACCACCGTCCCAACTTTAAGATGGCGTGGAGTCAGCCACGAGAGGATTTCCGTCTCGAGCAGGCGGTGCAGCTCTTCCCCTGTGTGTCTCCTTTCACCCAGGCAGGCTAGATGCAGCACAGCGTGACACCTCCGTGCTACACCCAAGTGGTACAAGGGAGGAACACTGGCGGTTGAGGAGGCTTTGGACCTACTGGAGGAGGTGGAGGAGGACCGCGACACAGGACCCTGCTGTGACAACGGGGTGGTGTCTTCGCCCTTCCCTGGCCAAGTTGCTGGGGGTCCGCCGGCCACATTACATTTACCCACTGAGCAGTAATGGACATATACTGCCCTTGCCCGTAATTACAGCTCCAGATGTCTGTGGTTAAATGTACATGTCTGCTGACTGAATGGCTCAGCAAGTCAGCAACCTTTTCGTGAACATACTGTAGCTGTACATGGCCGGGATAGCTGTGTTGGAAAAGTAGTGTCGACTCGGCACCTTCCACCGTGGCTCCGCACACATCAGTTCACGGAAAGGTGCTGAGTCGACAACTTTAAACGGCAGAGCCTGGAGCACCAGTAACTTGTCCAGGTGGGCATTCAGCTTGACTGCTGCGGGATTGCTGGGTGCATATGTCTGCCTCCGGTATAGGGACTCCATGATGCCAGGCTGCCTACTGCTAGCAACACAGGGGCCAACAGCTGAAGAAGGGAGTGAAGCCACACTCCCTTCCACAGAGGAGGTCTGACTCTGTGAAAGCCCCCCCTGACTACTGCTGCTGTTGACCGCGGCTCTGCCTGGGCCTGCTGTGACCCACTATCACCCTGTTTCTCCCAGGCGGAAAGGTGGTGGCGCTTCATATGGGCAGCCATGGCGCTGGTGCCAGGATGGCAACTCTTGCCTCTTTTTTTTTTAAATACCATTTTTATTATTTTTTTCCATACATACAACATTCATGTAACTTTTGCCTCTTTAATGCGTCTGTCGCACAGGCGACAGATGACCACATAGGTATCTTCCTGGGACTTTTAAAAAAACTGCCATACAGGCGAGGTGTACAGTCTAGTACCAACAGGCTGCGAGGATGGGCGGGTGCTGCCGATACCAGGACCTGCAGTGGAGGAGGTTTCCCCAGTCATCTGCTCGTCCCAGCTACGCTTCTGATTTGTTGGTTGACTACTGCTGCCTGTCTGCTTCTTAGGTGTGGTGGGCCTGCTGGCGTACAGATTCCCGGTTGACGAATCCGTCGGAAAAGCCAACTCCTGCCGTGGATTCCATGTAACATCCGATGTAGCATCATCCGGTTCCAGAATGATGCTCCTGCCCAGCCATCTCTCCTCTACTGCCTACTGCTCTCCTGCCAGGCCTGACATGGGCCTGCTCTGATATCACCTCCGACACAGCTATGCCCTGCACTTGATTGTCCCCTGTCTCTTCCCCCACGTGCTCATCGTCATCAAAGAGCAGTTGGCTGCTCATAGACGGCAACAGTTCCCTTGCAGGCGGTGGGTCAAAAGTTAGCGGGATGTTGCTGATGATATCAGATGGAGGACGTGGGGGAATTGCTGCGTGCCCGTGCCAAGTCAGGGTCGTGTCCGAGGTACCCACAGATACCTGGCTGGCTGTGTGAGCCAGCCACTCCAGGACTGTGGAATTAGACGTGTGGACACAACCCTGGTGTGACAAAGGAAGCTCAGGCCTGCCACTGGACCCTCTTCCTGCGCTACTTCCTCTTCTGCTCCTTGAGCCAGACTCTCTGCCCTGCCCTCTGCCTAAAACGCTTTGTGAGGTTTCCTGCTGCTGCTGTGCCATGACTTTATATTCAAATTATTTGTGTCTTAGGAGAATATGTATGTCACATACACTCTTACAAGGAGCCAACTATTGTACTTGGAATATCTGTAGAGCCCTTTTTTTTAGAGTTTTATTCTCCACAAATGCACGAGGTATATTTGTGCCTCAGGATAACACCTATGTCATATACACTCTCACAAGGGTGACAGTATAGTACTTATAGATCTGTAAAGCACATTTTCTTTCTGTGCACCCTTTGCTCTCTTATGCCTAATCCATCTTTGGCCCTCTCTATTTTTCTCTCTCAATTAGTATATGTTTTTCCTCCGCTTTCCTAATAATCTTGTGGTCTTTGCTTTTGTAAATATCTTCTCAGTAGTCAGTACAGCAGCGTTTTGTCACTGTGTACAGTAACAGACTCCTTCCTCTCTCTCTGCAGACTGCGTGGGGGGGTCATGTGACCGATCCTCTTAACCCCTTAAGGACCGGGCCTGAAATGGCCTTAAGGACCGGAGCAAATTTTATGAATATGACCAGTGTCACTTAATTCATTAATAACTTCGGGATGCTTTTACCTATCTGGCTGATTCTGAGATTGTTTTCTCGTGACATATTGTACTTCACATTTCTTGTACATTGAAGTCGATACTTTTAACGAATCTTTATGAAAAAAACCAAAATAACGTGAAAAATTTTGAAAAGATGCATTTTTCCAACTTTAAAACTTTTCTGCTTATACAGAAAATGGTTATACCACATAAATTATATATTAAATAGCATTAGCAACATGTCTACTTTATGATGGCGGCATTTATTAAACTATATTTCATTTTTTTTAGACAATAGAAAGCGTAAAACATAAGCAGCAAATTTCCAAATTTTCAGTAAGATTTCTAAATCAGATATTTTTAGGGACCTGTTCAGGTTTAAAGTGTATTTGAGGGGCCTGTATGTTAGAAAGCCCCACAAAGCACCCCATTTCAGAAACTGCACCCCCCAAACTCTGCAAAAGCACATCCAGAAAGTTTTTTAACCCTTTAGGGGAGTCACAGAAATAAAAGCTAAGTGTGTAAGAAATTTGAAAATTTTAATTTTCTGTGCAGAGATTTTCTTGTGATCCAATATCTTTCATAATTGTAAACCTATTACCAGAGAAATGCACCCCAATATTGATTGCCCCGTTTCTGCAGTTTATAGAAATACCCCATATGTGGCCGTATTGCGCTATTTGATGCAACCACAAGCCTCAGATATAAGGGAGTGCCTAGTGAATTTGAACACCCCAGTTATATTTGGTCATTTCTGACTGTACCACTTCAGGTTGGCAGAGGCTCTGGGGTACCAAAACCTAAAAAACACCCCTAAAGGGACACCATTTAGAAAACTACACCCCTCAAGGAATGTAACAAGGGGTGCGGTGAGCATTTGGACCCCACAGGTGCTTCACAGATTTTCTGAACAATATGGCGTAAAAAAATAAAAATTATTTCTTTATACTGAAATGTTGTTCTAGCCTTCAATTTTTCATTTCCACAAAGGGATAAAAGGAAAAAAAATGCATAAAACATGTAGCGCAGTTTCTCCCGAGTACAGAAATACCCCACATGTGGCGATAAAGTGCCAAGGGGGCACAGGACGAGCCTCCAAAGGGAAGGAGCGCCATTTGGCCTTTGGAAGCTGAATTTCACTGGAATGGATTTCAAGGGTCATGTCGCATTTACAGAGCCCTCGTGCTGCCAAAACACTGGAAACCCCCCACAAGTAACCCCATTCTGGAAACTACACCCCTCAAGGAATCTAATAAGGGGTGCAGTGAGCATATGGACCCCACTGGTGATGGGCACAAATGTGGAATAATGTGACGTGAAAGTGAAAAATTTCATTTTTTCACTTTCAAGGCACAAATGTGGCCGTCATAAAGGGGTCCATATCCTCACTGTACCCTTGTTAGATTCCTTGAGGGGTGTAGTTTCCAGAATGGGGTCACTTGTGGGGGGTTTCCACTGTTTTGGCAGCACGATGGCTCTGTAAATGCAACATGGTGTTCATCATCCATTCTGGCCAAATCCAGCCTCCAAAATCCAAATGGCGCTCCTTCCCTTCAGAGGCTTGCCCTGCGCCCACATGGCTCTTTATGTCCACATGTGGGGTATTTACGGACTCGGGGGAAATTGCTCTACACATTTTGTGTTTTTTTTCTCTTTTAACCCCTTGTGAAAATGAAAAATTCAAGGCTAGACCAACATTATAGTGTAAAAAAAAGTAATATTTCATTTTCACGCCACATTGTTCCACATTTGTGCCCGTCACCAGTGGGGTCCATATGCTCACTACACCCCTTGTTACATTCCTTGAGGGGTGTAGTTTCCATAACGGGGCCACTTGTGGGGGGTTTTACTGCCTTGGCAGCACAGGGAGTTTTTAAATGCAACATGGCCCTCGAAATCCATTCTACCCAAATCCAGCCCCAAAAAGCTAAATGGCGCTCCTTCCCTTCGGAGGCTCGTCTTGCGGCTACATAGCGCCTTAAGTCCACATGTGGGCTATTTCCATACTCGGGGGAAATTTCTCTACATGTTTTGCTTCTTCTCTTTTAACCCCTTGTGCAAATGAGAAACCTGAAAACTAGATCAATGATGTTGTGTAAAAATTAAATTTTTTACACTTAAACATTGGCCTAGCCGTGAATTTTTCATTTTCACAAGGGTTTAAAAGAGAAAAAAAAACACAAAACGTGTAGAGCAGTTTGTCCCGAGTATGGAAATACCCCACATGTGCACATAAAGCGCGATGCGGCCGCAAGACGGGCCTCCGAAGGGAAGGAGCGCTATTTTGCTTTTGGAGGCTGGATTTGGCTGGAATAGATTTCAAGGGCAATGTCGCATTTACAAAGACCCTATGCTGCCAAGACAGTGGTAAACCCCCACAAGTGACCCCATTCTGGAAACTACACCCCTCAAGGAATCTAATAAGGGGTGCAAAGAGCATATGGACCCCACTGGTGACGGGCACAAATGTGGAACAATGTGACGTGAAAGTGAAAAATTTCGTTTTTTTCATTTTCACAGCACAAATGTGCCAGTCATTGAGGGGTCCATATTCTCACTGCACCCCTTATTAGATTACTTGAGGGGTGTAGTTTCCATAATGGGGTCACTTCTGGGGGGTTTTCAATGTCTTGGCAACACAGGGCCTTTGTAAATGCGACATGGCATTCACCATCCATTCTAGCCAAATGGCGCTCCTTCCCTTCGGAGGCTTACCCTACACCCACATGGCGCTTTATGTCCACATGTGGGGTATTTCCGTACTCAGGGAAAATTGTTCTACACATTTCGTGTTTTTTTATCTTTTATCCCCTTGTGAAAATGAAAAAATAAAGACTAGATCAATGATTTAGTGTAAAAATTTAATTTTTTTTTACACTAAATGTTGGTCTAGCCTTGATTTTTTCATTTCCACAAGGGGTTAAAAGAGAAAATTAACACAAAACGTGTAGGGTAATTTCCCCTGAGTACAAAAATACCCCACATGTGGATATAATGTGCCAAATGGGCACAGGGCAAGCCACCAAAGGGACAGAGCGGCATTTAGAGGCTGGAATGGAGGACGAAGGCCATGTCGGGTTCGCAGAGTGCCCGTGCTGCCAAAACATTGGAAACCCCCCACAAGTGACCCCATTATGGAAACTACACCCCTCAAGGAATGTAACAAGGGGTATAGTGAGCATATGGACCCCACTGGTGACAGGCACAAATGTGGAACAATGTGCTGTTAAAATGAAAAATTAAATTTTTTACACTAAAACGTTGGTGTAACTTTGAATTTTTCATGTTCACAAGGGGTTAAAAGAAAAAAATAAATGCCTAATCACGTAGCGCAATTTCCCCTGATTACAAGAGTACCCCACATGGGGACACAAAGTGCAAAGTAACCGCACGGAAAGCCTCCAAAGGGAAGGAGCGCAATTTGGATTTTGGAAGCTGGATTTGGCCAGAATGGAGGACGAAGGGCTCTTAGAGCCCCCGTGCTGCCAAAACAGAGGAAACCCCCCACAAGTGACCCCAACGAACTCAGGAATCTGTGGTTTGTACGGGGTAGGGTCACTTGGGGGGGCTTGTGGGGCTTTCTGGGGCCTAGTCCTGGGGCAGCGCCTTGGGGGCTTGTCATCACTAAATGGTGATGACGATGAGGAAGAAGAGGAAGGAAGAGGGAACGAGGGATTTTCCTCTTCTCCCTCACTGGTTGTCTCAGTATCGGAGGCAATCCAGGCAAATGCCTCCTCTGCCGAGAACAACCTGTGGGCCATTTAGTTTTTTTTCTTTAGGATGCCTTCACACACACCGGATACGCACACTGCAGATCCAGCGTCAGTCCCTCTGCCTATATGTAAGTTAACGCCCGCTGGCCGGAGCATACTTTGCCTCCTCCCCACTCCGGCTTGCTTCGGGGCTCCCGGCGTCTGCTCATCCCGCGCAGCCAATCAGTGAGCTGCTCCGCCGCAGCCACTGATTGGCTGAGCGGGATGTCCTGCTGAGAACCCCCGAAGCAAACCAGAGTGGGGAGGAGGTGATGTATGCTCCAGCCATCGGGGGGGGGTTAACTTACATACACGCAGCGGGATGTCATTCCTGCTGCGTGTATGTATTCTCATAGTGATGCACTGGCGCTGGATCCGCAGCGGATTTTGCTGCGAATCTGCAGCGTGAAATCCCCTGCGGATCCGGTGTGTGTGAAGGCATCCTTAGAGGGGTGTGTAAGTGTTATGCTTTTACACGTGTAAGTGTTAGTGTTTTATGTACTGTTTTTACATTTTATTCGTGTGATTTTTAAGAGGGGAGGGTGGCAGCGAAAAGGGTAAGAGGAGAGGGTGGCAGGGGAGGGGAGAGGGGCGGCAGGACGGAGGGGAAAGCAGAGAGGGTAGGAGGAGAGGGTGGCAGGGGAGAGAGGGTAAGAGGGGAGGGTGGCAGCGGAGAGGGTAAGAGGAGAGAGTGGCAGGGGAGGGGAGAGGGTAGGAGGAGAGGGTGGCAGGGGAGGGGCGGCAGGACAGAGGGGAGAGGGTAAGAGTAGAGGGGCGGCAGGACAGAGGGGAGAGGGTAAGAGGAGAGGGGCAGCAGGGGAGAGAGGGTAAGAGGGGAGGGTGGCAGCAGAGAGGGTAAGAGGAGAGGGTGGCAGGGGAGGGGAGGGGAGAGGGGCGGCAGGACGGAGGGGAGAGCAGAGAGGGTAGGAGGAGAGGGTGGCAGGGGAGAGAGGGTAAGACGGGAGGGTGGCAGCGGAGAGGGTAAGAGGGGCAGCAGGACGGAGGAGAGAGGGTAAGAGGAAAGGGTGGCAGGGGAGAGAGGGTAAGAGGGGAGGGTGGCAGGACGGAGGGGAGAGGGTAAGAGGAGAGGGTGGGAGGAGAGTGGGGGTGGCAGAACGGAGGGGGGGTGGGCTGGCAGGACAGAGGGGGGGCTGGCAGGACGTAGGGGGGTGGCAGGACGGAAGGGGGGCTAACAGTACGGATGGGGCTGGAAGGACTGAGGGGGGCTGGCAGGACTGAGGGGGGCTGGCAGGACGGAGGGGGGCTAACAGTACGGACGGGGCTGGAAGGACTGAGGGGGGCTGGCAGGACTGAGGGGGGCTGGCAGGATGGAGGGGGGGCTGGAAGGATGGAGGGGGGTGGCAGGACTGAGGGGGGCTTTGAAGGATGGAGGGGGCTGGAAGGATGAAGGGGGCTGGCAGGACTGAGGGGGGGCTGGCAGGACTGAGGGAGGGCTGACAGGACTGAGGGGGGTGTCAGGACGGAGGGGGGTGTCAGGACGGAGGGGGGGCTGGCAGTACGGCGGGGGTGGCAGGACTAAGGGGGGCTGGCAGGACAGAGGAGGGGGTACTGGCAGGACAGGGGGAGCTTGCAGGACAGGGGGGGCTTGCAGGACAGGGGGGGTGCTGGCAGGACAGAAGGGGCTTGCAAGACAGGGGGGTGCTGGCAGGATAGGGGGGGCTTGCAGGACAGGGGGGGTGCTGGCAGGACAGGGGGGCTGGCAGGACAGGGGGGGCTTGCAGGACAGGGGGGGCTGGCAGGACAGGGGGGGCCGGCAGGACAGGGGGGGGCTGGCTGGACAGGGGGGGGGGCTGGCAGGACAGGGGGGGCTGGCTGGACAGGGAAGGGGGGGGGCTGGCAGGACAGGGGGCGGGCTGGCAGGACAGGGGGGGGCTGGCTGGACAGGGGGGGGGGGGCTGGCAGGACAGGGGTGGGCTGCCTGGAAAGGGGGGGGGGAGCCTGGAGCTGGACAGGGGGGGGGGGAGTCTGGAGCTGGACAGGGGGGAGCTGGCAGAGGACACTGGAGGAGGAGGTATCCGGGGGGGGGGGGTTGCGGAGGGGGATTGGGGGAGGCATGCAGCACAGGGGAAGGAGGAAGCACCCGATGCGGTCCTGGAGTGTGCCGGGTGCCTCCTCCCCCCAAGCTGCCTCCTCCTCCGGTAACAGGGAGATAGATAATCATCTCCCTGTTACCGGAGGAGGAGGCAGCACGGGGGGAGGAGGCGCCCGGCACACTCCAGGACCGCATCGGGCGCCGGGCATAGGGCTCACCACCCCCATCATCACCTTCTCTGCTGCACATTCTTAGCAAGCAGAGAAGGTGATGATGGGGGTAGTAGTGTGGATCGCCCGTAATTGGCCGGCTGGCGGCAGCCGGCCAATCACGGGCGATCGGGGGGACGGATCTAAGGGCAGGTGATGCCCAGGCACTGCTGTGGTTGGTGCTGTCTCGGACAGCACCAATCACAGCTCTGTGCCGGGGTCCGGTCCCGGAAATACAGCAAATCGCTGTGATTGGCAGATGACAAGTCATCTGCCAATCACAGCGATCGTCGTCACGGGGGGCAGGGAAATTGCCCCCTATGTGACACATGAAGATGGCTGCTGATAGAATCAGCAGCCATCTTTACCCGTTTAAAGGGCCGGCGTACCGGTACGTCATGGGTCCTTAAGTGACAGTGATCCATGACGTACCGCTACGTCATGGGTCCTTAAGAGGTTAAAGCAATACCGACGTCACACAGGAGGTGGGCTAGTTCAAGATCCCTGCTGATTGGAGCATCATGGGAAAGCGCTTTTCCCGCCCGGAACACTTCCTGCTTTCTAAAATGGCGGCTGCCATTTTAGAAAAAAAAAATCGGAGCGGATTTCCAAAAATCCGAATCCGACCGGACTCGGACTTTTGGGAAAATCCGACCCGGATCCCATACTGATTCGCTCATCTCTAGTCACTATGTATTGTTGTTCCCTTTGATAAAGCCACAGTGTAGTGGTGTTTTGGTGGTGGGTTTTTTATGTGTATTTTAATAGTATGATGGGTGTTGTGATGTCCCACACTCCACCAGGAGTACAGGAGGTCAGCTGGATATTGATTTACACCACCACCCTGTCCACGTGGGCACAGGAAGACTGGTAAAGCTGCCACCAGCTTCTCGTTAAGATATAATAATACCATATCGGGCCAGAAGCCAGCCCTGAGGGATAGCGTTAGCTTGCGAACAAGGGCGTGTGGGTACGTTGATTGAGACAAAAGAACAGCCACAGATTAAATAGGATATTTAATTACCTTAAGGGCGCACTAAACAACACACAATATACACAGAATAATATATACAGTGGTCAGAGACAAAGTACAGGTGGTAGCACAGACAGTTTTAGCAATTGGTCGTTACCGTAATTTGGGTGGTAAAGCGAAGCATGGGAGGCGTGTGCTTGCTGCGTTGGTTTTCAGGAACTTCTCCGACCTATCGTCATGGCCTCCCCGGACAAAGAACAATGGGTCCTGCCTAGCCCCTGGGATATATACACCTGGCCGACACGCCCCCCTCCCAGGTGTGGGCTGGTCTCAGCTACTCCCCCTTGGGCTTACAGCCCAAAACCCCTATAACCCCAAAGTGGGTCATATCTTCCTAACACCGGGTCATAGGGAGATGGTTCTGGTACCATTGGGTCTGGCTGGGCCCCTAGAACGTTTGGTGACCAAACACCTCCTTTACCCAGCTCGGTCTACCAGTTCTCCGTATCTCCCTATCCCGGGCTCCCAGAGAGGAGTGAGATTCAGAGGGACGTTCGGGTGGGTCAGACGATTCAGAAAATATACTTTTCATATGGCCAGGCCGCACGGAAATTCTATAACTCATTATGGAATTATGGTGCCACTCACTCTGGAGGTATTTGCTCTGATCTAGGTAGGGGGAATTTGTTATCAGGGTTTTTGGATGCCTGTTGGCCTCCAGGAGTGATACTTTTCACACTTAGGGACCTGGAGGGCTCTGGACACTAGACCCCCCTGCGGAGTATGGCTTCCTGGCAGATGGTGAGCCATGGGCTTTACTGATATATAGTTATATCAATATATTGATGAACCATACTCCCTTTTCCTCACAGGTGTCTATAGGGATTCTAACATTCGTTGATAGCAGTGATCGGCACTTAGCAATCGGCAATGTGTCACGGCAGGCCGGCTATAACAGTGCACGGCCGCAGCCGTCCAGTTCCAGAGCTCAGAATATACAGAATACAGTGTATCTACTTAACTGATCGGCACTTAGCAATCGGCAATGTGTCACGGCAGGCTGGCTATAACAGTGCACGGCCGCAGCCGTCCAGTTCCAGAGCTCAGAATATACAGAATACAGTGTATCTACTTAACCAGCGTACACGCTCATCAACTACTGTTAAACTATAGTTGCAGCACGATTCCCACCACTGCTGCTCAGAGTGGTGGGCCAGCTGCCATATAGCGATTATTGCACTACGAACTGGGCTATATACCCAAGTTTATTATTGCTGTTACTTGTAGTATCTGGATGTTATCCCTTTCTCTGTTTACTATTTAACCTGCACTGCATCATTAATACTTATACCCTAAAACATCCTCATTTTTTTAGATTCACTATATCACACAATTTTACTATAATATAATAAAAGCTAAGTTTTATACTCTATAGGTCTTCATAGTAGTTGGATAATATTATTGTTTTGCAAAGGTCCAACTTGTAGCTGGGAATTTTGAGTCGGACGTATTTGGCGGAAAGGCGGAGAAAAGGTCACGGCAGGTCTTCTCTTCTTGTCTGCCTGTGCCTTCATCCGATCTGATGCACAAACTAAGGATTGTCAAGCCTGTTCCCAGATAGACTTAAAGGACAACTCCCGCGGGACCCCCCCCCCCCCCCCAAAAAAAAACACAGACACACACAGACACCATACTCACCATCCCTCCGGTGACGATCGCCATTCGATTCGCCCACTGTCTGCCTCTCCGTCGCCACCGTCCAGTGATGTCTCTGACTTCCGGGTCCTGGGGATGGAAAAGGCTGCGCTTGTGCTCCAGCCAATGAAAAGGCTGCTGGTGCGCATGTGCACCAGCAGCCTTTTCCATCCCATTCACTTTTTATGAAGACGCCGAGGAGGAAGAAGACCCGGACCGCCCCCAGGCTCTGATGTAGTCGTCACCCGGGAGAAGAGGACAGTGACGATTGTAATAGGTAATGTATACATTCTCTAACTTCCGGGGGGGTGGGGGGGGGGTGGTTGGGGGTCCGAAAGTGGGGGAAGGGGGCCAGACCGGTTATTTAACCACATTACAAGGTTATATAACTTTGTAATGTGTGTTACATAAGCTAAAAAAATTTTTCGTGGGAGTTGTCCTTTAAAGTCCGTTACCAATTTATCAATGGCTGCTACCGTGGAGGGTAACTTGAGAAAGGCCTCCTTTGAATTGGCGGCCGAAACGCGTTGTGCCTTTAACCCCTTAAGGACAGAGCCTGAAATGGCTTTAATGACAGAGACAAATTTTATGAATATGACCAGTGTCACTTTATTCATTAATAACTTCGGGATGCTTTTACCTATCCGGCTGATTCTGAGACTGTTTTCTCGTGACATATTGTACTTTACATTTCTGGTAAATTGGAGTCGATACTTGGTTATATCACATAAATTATATATTAAATAGCATTAGCAACATGTCTACTTTATGTTGGCAGCATTTATTAAACTATCTTTCATTTTTTTAGACAATGGAAAGCTTAAAACATTAGCAGCAAATTTCAAAATTTTCTGTAAAATTTCAAAATCAGATATTTTTAGGGACCTGTTCAGGTTAGGCTGGGTTCACACTGAGTATATTTCAGTCAGTATTGTGGTCCTCATATTGCAACCAAAACCAGGAGTGGATTGAAAACACAGAAAGGCTCTGTTCACGCACTGTTGAAATTCAGTGGATGGCCGCCGGCTATGTTCACATTACTTACGTCTCCAGACGTAGCGCGTTCCGTGAATAAGCGGCCGGAGATTTACGCAGTTTGCGTACAATGGAAAATATACGATGTACGGCGGCACAATTCACACTACGTAAGAACTTACGTGAGGATCATACGCAGCGCCGTAAAAAATGAACCAGACCATTGTTTGAGGACGAAAATGCCGTAACTTACGCCCGTAGCGTAACATGTGGTCCCGTACGTAGTGGTGATTTCTTCATTTTTAAAGCTGGGGTGCCGACCACAGAGCCCCAGAGTGGTCGGCACCCCAGCTTATCCCTGTCTCCCTAATATGGTGATATAACAGCCTTGGTCATTTTCTTTCATAGCCATCATTATTTAAACTCTTTAGTATTATTTACTCCCATCATACTTTTGTTGTATATCTTACATGTATTGTCGTGCTATGGTGGTTTTCTTATACTATATATATTCACAAAAATTTTTTTTTTCTGTATCTCTACTGTATGTATTGCTGCATCTTTGAACTAGACAGGGATACTGTATGTATTGTATATGGGGTTGCCACCTTGGATAGCATTAGATTTCATGCTTTCCCTGGAGTTTTTGGGGATTTTAAATGGTTTTAATGGGGATCTTTTATTTGTATCTTTGTACCTGATTTAATAAAGTACTTGTATATATGTAACATTGTGGTGTGCCGATGTTACCATTATAGTACACGTCTTTTGCTTTCTTTTTTGCTTAGTTTTTCATGTACTGGTACTGTGCACCCAATTTATTATTTGTTGTGAGCTGTGCATATCCTATCTTTTCCTTCATAATGTGCCATATGGGCACAGGGCACGCCACCAAAGGGACCCCGTCTCAGCAGTATTTCGTGATATATCTAGAGACGCGATACTGCTGAGACGCGAAGCGTATCTAATTGCTCACTTTGAAGCAACGGGACCTCTAGGTCTTAATGATAGAAATGAACTTCATTCCTTTTTGTAGTTGTTTTTAAATGTTTTGTATTTTTAATCACACTACTTACGTTAACGTATTATGTAGGACGGACTATATTAGTACGTAGACGTTGGCATAACATCATCACGCATCCTAGACGAAGTGCCGAGAGGCAGGAAACAGCTGTCGCTGTGAGCGCGTATGGCGTCCTCTCACTGTTTGTAACCCGTCTGTATTCCTATCTTGGATGAAATAAAGTGTATGCTATATGAAGACATCTATTGGTGAGTGCCATATCTCTTTATACCTCTCTTGGACAAGATATATCACTACTACTTATAGATATAGAGCACCACCGATGTCAAGCAGTTTTTGCATCCACATAGTCCGTGTCCCCAGTACCTCTGATATCACAGCCGTAGTGCCGATTTCTCCCTCTACCCTGCTTGGCTGCTATACATTATAGCAGGCCATCTTCCCCGATCGCTGTGTGTGAACACACAGCGATCGGGGAAACATCGGGTGTAAATGTACGTCCGTTTGCGCTAAGTACCAGGGCACGGGGGCGTACATTTACGCCCGATGTCATTAAGGGGTTAATAAATTGTCATATATATGGAATAACCTTGCTTCTTTGTGGTTCTGTGAGCACCTGCGCCCATTACAAGCTGGGATCCCTATGGTCCATTAGCCCGCCGTGGCTTATATACAAGAAATCAGTATTGCAGTAGATTTCACTGTGAAACTTGTAGTGAGAAATCTACTGCAAATGAGGTGTGTATAAATGTACCCTTATAAACCTATGGTTAGTTTAACCGAACCAGAACCGGATGTTGTGGCTGTATCTTTTTCTTTCCAGGCAGCGTTAATCAACAGCTGCACCATCCGGTTCTGGTTAGGTCGAACTTACTGTAAGTTCTCTCATCTGTAATATAAATATGGACAGATCAATAGATATGTACTTAAAACATTTATATATTATACTACACAGTATGGACAGCACACATACATAGAACACAAACAGCACACTATACATAACATAGCATATCACACATATCTTTGCACATTGTACTATTTACACACAAATACATTGTACGTACTTTTTGTAGCTAGGTTCAGTCTGGAAAGGGTTAAATCATGGGGCAGAGGTCAGCCTGGTGGTCTCACTTGTGTGCACAGTCCTACACAGCTATTAATCCTCCCCCACCCCCTACTCCCGACTGAAGCACAGACAGCACACACTGTTCTCAGTGCTGTGAGCAGTAAACCTTCAGTGGGCCCTCTTGGAGATTGGGGCCCTGGACCTGGGCAATTGCCCTGTTTGACCCCTTGTAAGGCTGGCCCTGGTGACTGATAAGCTGCCCATCGCCCTCCTCCCCCACCCCCCACACTCACATATGACAGGACACTGTACAGCTGATTCCCCACAATGACTCCCCCTCCCCCCAGCTCACCTGTAATAGGAGAGCAGGAGCAGGACTTACAGGACGCTTCTCTTCTGTGTTGCCGGGTCGGGGGAGGAGATGTTCTCACATGAGAGCTGCTTCCTGTGTGCCGGATCATGTCAGCAGAGCTGCGGGGGACATCTGGCTGCTGCCTTCACTATCATGTTCTCTCTACTCACTGGCTACAAAGAGGGCCCTGCCAGGGTGTGTGCTGTGTGAAGGGTGCACTGAGGTGTGAGCCCACTGCCCTGAGCACAATGTCACTGGTGCTGAGTGAGGTGGGGGAGGGCGCCCCCTAGCTGTCAGCGCCCCGTGCAGTCGCCCGTCCTGCACGGTGCTAGAAACGGCCCTGGTTCCTCGCAGCAAAAAAAGGTTTTAGAGAAATAAACACAGGTCCTAGTCTTGCCTGAAAAGTCTGTGTGAGAACAGCTTCGGCACCAACAGAAGAAGCATCGACCTCCAATAAAAATGGCCTGGCAGGATCTGGACAGGACAGAACTGGCGGAGAAGCGAAGGCAGCCTTTAATCTGAAAAGGCTTGCTCCACCTCAGATAGCCATCGCTTGGGGTCTGCTCCTTTCTTAGTAAGAGCCAAAATCGGCGCAACCCAACGAGGAGTGGCCACTGAAGGACTGCCGAGAGTTTTGCTACATTCATCTGCAGACCACAATTGGAGACTATGTACCCAAGAAAGGGAAGGCTAGGCTGATGGAACACGCACTTCTCCAACTTGGCCTACAGTCATCTTAGAACTTAGCGTACCTGAGTCACATGGGTCTGCAGATCAGGGGAGAAGACCAGCATGTCATCCAAATACACAATGACAAACACATAGAGGAGGTCACGGAATATGTCATTGACAAACTCTCGGAAGACCACTGAGACATTACATAGGCCAAAAGGCATGACCAGATACTCATAGTGCTCATCTCTGGTGTTGAAGGCGATCTTCCATTTGTCCCTCTTACGGGTCCTGATCAAGTTATAGGCTCCCCTGAGATCCAGCTTAGAGAAGATCCAGGCTCCGTGGAGGTGATCAAACAATTTGGAGATTAGCGGAAGGGGGTACCAATTCCTCACTGTCACTTTAAGGCCCCGGTAATCAATACATGGACGGAGAGAACCATCCTTCTTCTGGAAGAAGAAGAACTCTGCGCCGGCAGGAGACGTGGACTTGGGGATAAAGCCCTTCTGTAAATTCTCCTAATGTAGGTAGACATGGCCTCAGTCTCTGGAACGGAGAGAGGGTACACTCTACCACGAGGAGGAGAAGCCCCGGAAAGGAGGTCAATGGGGCAGTCATAGGGTTGATGAGGTGGTAGTGTGTCAGCCTCTTTAGCAGAAAACACGTCAGTCAGATCTTGATATTCAGCCGCGAGGCCAGGTAGTGGCTTGGTGGAGTCAGATGGAGACAAAGGACACCAGACCAGAGGGATCTTCAAACAGCGGTTGAGGCAATCCGGACCCCAACGTAAAATCTCCCCGGTCTTCCAGTCTAGATTCGGAGAATGCAGCTGCAGCCAAGGAAGACCCAGCAGGATTGCTGAAGAGGAACGGGGCAAGACATAGAGAGTGATCTTCTCCTGATGCAAAGCGCCCACCTGGAGGATCAGTGGTTCAGTCTGGAACTCAACGTCAACACTGGGGGACTCGCCGGTGACAGACGAAATAGTCAGGGGTCTGAAAAGCCGGACCACTGGAGGTTGCCACTTCTAGACCAACATTGCCGCGATAAAGCTGCCAGCAGAACCAGAGTCAAGGAAAGCAGTGGACTGGCAACTCTGTCCAGAAGGAGGCAAAATGGCAAGACTGGCACAGACAATCGTGGAGAGGAAGCATTTACACCTAGGGAGGCCTCTCTTAACGGACTTAGGTAAGGGAGTTTCCCGGGCACTGTGGATGTTGGGGACAGTTCAGACAGAAATGGTCGGGGCTGCCGCAGTAAAGACAGAGGTTCTGCTCCCGACGGCGAGTTCTTTCCTCAGGAGTCAGGCGAACTCGTTCCACCTGCATGGGTTTCTCAGTTGTAGGCTGGGACGTAGTTGTAACTGGCTTCTGGAAGGCTGGTGCCAGGTGGAAGGCGCGACGCGGACGGCCCTGTTCACGCTCTTGCTGGACCTCCTCCTCTCTCTCGGAGAAGCGGATGTCAATCTGAGTAGCTAGGTGGATGAGGTCGTTCAGAGAGGTCGGAAGGTCTTGGGCAGAGAGCACATCCTTCACACGACTGGAAACCCCTTCTTGAAGGTGGCAACCAGGGCAGCTTCATTCCAGTCAAGTTCGGCCGCAAACGAGAGGAACTGGATGGCATACGCGCCCACTGAGGAGTTACCCTGTCGCAGGTTGAGGAGGGCAGAGGGCATGGGCTGGATCTTCAAAGACGCTTTGGAACTTTGCCAGGAAGGCCTGGAGGTTAGCAGTAACCGTATCGTCTCGGTCCCACAACGGTGTTGCCCAGGCCAGGGCCTTCCCCTGCAAGAGGCTGATGACGAATGCCACCTTGGAACACTCAGTGGAGAACTGGGTAGCCTGAAGCTCTATGTACATAGCGCACTGGGTGAAGAACCCTCTGCACATCTTGGGGTCTCCACCATACTTAGACGGAAGTGCGAGCCGTAGGTTCAGGCCAAGAGGTGACATCACAGGCGACAAAGGTGGAGATGCTGGAGGCGACTGTTGAGCTGCAGCATGCTGCTGTAAGGCGGCAGTCAACTGCTGCATCTGCTGGGACTGCTGCTGGATCTGCTGAGGCTGCTGGGTGACCACTCTGGCGATGTCACTGATGTCTGGAACCTCACCAGTATCCCTGGTTGGAGCCTGCTTTAACGACTGGAGTCGTGGATCCACTGGACCTCCACTAGCAGTGGCGTAAGCCACACCAGGGAGCGGAGTCTAAGGGGTGACTGGTCTTCACCAGTGCCCGCTTGCTAGTGGCGGCGGATGAGGTGTAGCAGGAACTAGATAGGACAGCATCCACAATAGAGCCAATGAGCTAGGAACTGATCCGGACAGAGAAAAGTTGCAGTAGCCTAGGAACTCTGTCTCCCAGCGCGGGTGTCAGCAGGGAACCCTCAGCATTCCGCTCATCCCAGGTAACAAGGTCTGGGGCCAGTGTCACCCATTAGGAAGGTTGAGCTGAGTCTCGTGGGCATAAGGTGGTGTGAAGACTAAAAGTAAAGGTCAATACACGGCACTGGTGTTTTTCTTCTTCTTCTTCTAAGTATTCTACCTCATCCTCCAACATCCCGGCAGAGCACAGTACTACATGGGTTGAGACTATACCCTACTCTGCACTTCTACTACAGATCAGGTCGTTGTATTGTCAAGTATTTATTGGGAACTTTTGTCAAGTGTGTTTAAAGTGCTTTATCCAGATAAACCTCATATCTTTGAACCTGTATTACCTGCTGCACATTTACAAATAGTAAACCGGCTTAACTACAACCAGAGACTCTGTGGTTACTCGTGGAAACTATAGACACAGCACACACAGCAACCTTGGGACACTCCCCCTTTCTGAGGGTGGCGGGTCCTATCATCCAGGATGGTCACTACACCACTCTGGCCATCCGTGATATAACCCCAAGGGACCCAGTAGCAACCTGGCAGGACACTGACCACAGGGGAAAAGGGTACAACCGCCCTTGTAAAATAAAAGCAGGCGTGCCATCACACCGGTGTGCCCATCAGGCACTGGCGTCATGTGACAACACCCCAAGGTCTGTCTGTATCTCCGCCAATCACCACAGAAGTGGCGTCACACTTCATCACCTAGCAAGAAACCGGCCACTCCTCTGACACAACATCTCCAGGGGTACACCACAGAAGTAGTGCCACAAACAGGATACAAGCCTTGTTGCTGTCTACTACTGCTAACAAAACACAGTTATCACTGAACTCAAGGAGAACAGTGAAAAAAATTCCAATGAAGTACTCAATCAAGAGTCTCCACCGATGCCCCCAAAAATTTAAATATGCAAAACAAGAGTCCGTGGAGCCTCGGTTGCGAGTCTCAAAACACGGGATAGCCAGATATCTCTAGCCTGTTGCCACGGAGTGCCTCCATGATGGGGAGAGCACCACACCACCCTGATAAATAGCCCCTTAAGTCCCACTCGGTTGCGAGTATTGGAACATAAATAGGGAAATACCAGGGTGGCCCCTTTTTGTCAATGTCTAACTCAAGGTGCGAGTATTGCGATCATGACAAGGGCTTGCCAAGGCAGGCTTCCATCCACAGACAGCCGTTTCGGGGTTTTTGCCCCTCGTCAGTGTGGAGTAGGATTCTGGCTAGTTGGGGCAATAGCAAATCGACCAACAAAACACAGTTATCACTGAACTCAAGGAGAACAGTGAAAAAAATTCCAATGAAGTACTCAATCAAGAGTCTCCACTGATGCCCCCAAAAATTTAAATATGCAAAACAAGAGTCCGTGGAGCCTCGGTTGCGAGTCTCAAAACACGGGATAGCCAGATATCTCTAGCCTGTTGCCACGGGGTGCCTCCATGATGGGGAGAGCACCACACCACCCTGATAAATAGCCCCTTAAGTCCCTTGTTCTCCTTGAGTTCAGTGATTACTGTGTTTTGTTGGTCGATTTGCTATTGCCCCAACTAGCCAGAATCCTACTCCACACTGATGAGGGGCAAAAACCCCGAAACGGCTGTCTGTGGATGGAAGCCTGCCTTGGCAAGCCCTTGTCATGATCGCAATACTCGCACCTTGAGTTAGACGTTGACAAAAAGGGGCCACCCTGGTATTTCCCTATTTATGTTCCAATACTCGCAACCGAGTGGGACTTAAGGGGCTATTTATCAGGGTGGTGTGGTGCTCTCCCCATCATGGAGGCACCCCGTGGCAACAGGCTAGAGATATCTGGCTATCCCGTGTTTTGAGACTCGCAACCGAGGCTCCACGGACTCTTGTTTTGCATGTCTACTACTGCTACATTAAGGAACTGTGTATGGTGTGTGTTTCACTGTCAGCAATGTGTGCTTATTACTGCCACGGCAAGTCACCAAGTACTAACTATTGCACCACCTATTGCCCCGAAGATAAGTGCCCCAACGCAAGTGATCCTAACTTTGTTCGTAAAAGTGGAGGAGCCATCTTTATTGCATCAGAACTGTATCCTTTATTACTACGTTACCACTTTCAAAACAGCTCGCAAGCCAAAATGCAGAATGCTGCCTAAAAGCCCGCCAACGTTCCCGCGCCCCCTAGTGGCGGAACCGGAAGGGACCAGCGTCCCCACCGAAAGTCCTCCAGCGCCATCCTGTTGTCGCCTTGCTGCTTCCAACTCCTTCCTACAAGCTCTGTACTGCCCCCAACCAACTGGAAAAGCCACCAGGACTGTCCTGTATTATCCCTCACCGCTTGGGCTCCAACATGTCCAGTTCCGACACTGACGACCCCTTCGAGGAAGTCTCGGCACCTCCACCAGTATCATCATCAGCACATGTATCTCCAGCAGCTCCAGCTGCTACCTCCTTGTCTGCCCCTGCTATGGAAGCTCACCCTTCTTCTATCTTCATTCGCCCCACTAATCTACCGTTCTACCAGGGCACCCCAAGAACACTGGCCCACTTTAGTGTAAAGCTTCGCAGATCACTCAAATTTCTCTCTTTGTCTCCTGAGCAACAGGTTGAGATTCTACTAGACCAACTGGAAGGACCAGCAGCTGAGGAAGACTGCGCCTGGCCACCTGCCCACAAGACCAGTGTTGATGCCATCCTCCATAAACTAAAAGAGGGATTCGAGATCCAGTCCCCTACAGAGGTCAGACTTAGATTTTATGACAGATGTCAGAGGCCAGGTGAGACTCTCAGAGACTATGCACTTGCACTACATGCTGCCTTCAGAGCTGTCCGCCAACTAGGCACCTTCACACCTGCAGATGCAGAACGCATAATCATGGACAGATTCATACAGGGAGTAGATTCCAGGTCCACCCAAACTCCGGGACTTCGGGTCCTATTACACTGAGCAATTTTTAACGCTTAATGACTAACAATAAACGATTGCAAACAAGATTGTCTATCGTTAACCTGAAATCATTCACAATTTTCCACAGAACGATGGTCTTTAGTTACGAGATAGTTATTGTGATTGTTACTGTATACTATATGTATATTTGTGTGGTTTTATCAATTAAATATCTAGCACAGTTAATCTTTATGTATAGTGTAGCATATAGTGAGCTGTAGTATATAGGGTAGTATATAGGAACGTGAGACAGTCATCCTGGATTAAGTGTGAAGTCCTTCAATTCACCATTGTTCTTGGCCTAGTGTTTATGGAGACTCCTTATCTTAGCTACCTGTCAGCTGGATGTTTTATAACTGTGTTTGTGAGACTCTTCACATTCTCCCCCAATGAGAACATGATACTGATCTACTCTTGCCCAAAGTACAGGGGGGGCTAAGGGCCATGCTGGAGTGTTGGTCATCCTTAGGGTACTATTCCACCAAACGATTATCGTTCGCATAATCGTTAATGATTAACGATCTCAAACGACCGCTATTGCGAAAGACCTGAAAACGTTCACTCATTTCCATGGAACGATAATCGTTACTTATGATCATAATTGCGATCGTTTTTTCTTCGCTATTTATTTGCTATTGCATTCGTATCTATTGCGAATGACCGAACGATGTCTTATTCAATGCGAACGATTTGCGAACGAGCAACGATAAAAATAGGTGTAGTGAGATTAGGGTTATGAACATCTCCTTGCTATCACAGAAACACTTTTTGGGAAGAGTTTTTCTATTTTTGCCTTTTTGAAGAATACATTGGAGTGTTTTGCTTAGAGGACTTTGATAATTGACTTTATTCATTTGACCAGGGGTGGTAAAGGCAAAGGACTGAGTCTATCCAGAGTTTCCAAGTCCACCCACAGTCATCATGGATCTGATTTTTGTCCATCTTGGATTTTGTTTGTCTTTATTCCTCACTTTGAGCAAGTGCAGGTGCTGATTTGAGCCTGAAGACGAGAGTAAAGAGATCCCAGGTACCAGCCTTCTGTGACCAAAGGTCTGCCTTGTTACAAGGACCTTGCTGCTAGCACTGAGATTGCCTGGAGGTGGACTATACAGTTGGGAAGAGTATGACAGAGACTTTCAGCAGTAACCCTCCAACCAGCAGGGACTGTGCCAACCTGCCGACAAGTAAGAGAGGGCTGTGCAAGTAATGTCCTCCCTAATTCAGCTATCACAGAAAAGGGGCTCTATAGTCTGCATCTGCTCCCTGCATCCTCCACACCCATCAGCACAGGGAATGGAGGGGGAAAGACTGAGTGAAAAGACTGAGATATACTACAAACCATGTTGGAGTTACAAAATGTCGGGACAATAGAGTCTGTTTAACCAAGAAAGCAATGGAGTAATGTTCGCAATAGCCATTGGTCTAAGAAGATCAGAAGAAGGAAGATCTACACAAGAGAGACATTTGTCACAGATTTTTGCCTCTTTCCATTCTTGTTTCTGTTCTAGCAACAGAGGAATAGAAGCGAATAGAAGTTGTAGTGTTTGTGGCAGTAATGTTATTGCATTGAGAAGATACCTGCAGGTATATAGAGGTATACTGAACACTATACTGTACATGATGTTTTGAATAAAAGATAGTTTAATGGATAAAACCAGGGGTGGATTGTATACTATATGTATATTTGTGTGGTTTTATCAATTAAATATCTAGCACAGTTAATCTTTATGTAAAGTGTAGCATATAGTGTATTGTAGTGTATAGGAACGTGAGGCAGTCATCCTAGATTAAAGTGACACTGTCACCCCCTTTGTGCACTCTGACATCTCTACACAGGGGTAAAGGGTAAATTTATCGTTTTTCATACCTTATTTCATATCATACGTCATGGGGTTTGTTCAAGTAAAAAGACACCGTTGGTCCCGCCCCGTTGATGCCCATTGGTTGGCCGATGTAAAGGGAGTGGGGTCTAGACCAGGCTAGACCTTTCGGCCAGCCTGTTCCAATGGCCAACGAGGGGGCGGGCGGGGGGGGGGCTGGGACGGCAACTGTGGCGTTGTGGGCAGGGCTAAGTGGCGCTAATGCCGCAAGGCCCCGCCCACTTAACACAATCTGCAGTTGATAAAAGATGACTTTTTACTTGAACAAGCACCATGACGTATGATATAAAATAAGGTATGAAAACCACTAAATTTACCCATTACCCCTGTGTAGAGATGTCAGAATGCAAAAAGGAGGTGACAGTGTCACTTTAAGTGTGAATTCCTTCAATTCACCATTGTTCTTGGCCTAGTGTTTATGGAGACTTCTTATCTTAGCTACCTGTCAACTAGATTTTTTATAACTGTGTTTGTGAGCGTCTTCACATTCTCCCCCAATGAGAACATGATACTGATCTACTCTTGCCCAAAGTACAGGGGGCTAAGGGCCTTGCTGGAGTGTTGGTCATCCTTAGTGTATAGATGCAGGACACTCAGGGGACTATAAAAGCTGATGCACACAAGTAGAGGGGGGGCCATTTTGGTGGAACAGCAGAAGATGGTGTGTACGGTCATCTCTCCCGGGTGCCCAGAAGAACGGGCGGGGCCCTCACCTGGGATAGCTAAGTATATTGTACTGTATCCGACTTAGCTTCTGTATTTGTATCTTTAGCTTTATATCTTCTGTATCTGATTTAGCTTTGTATCTTGTATTATATACTTCTTGCTTTTATCACTTAAGTAAACTTTATTCACTTCTTATTGTGTGTGGCCATATTTATTCCCACATCTTAGAACCTACTATAAAACAGTTACTATGATCGTTTATTCCTTCTGATCCCAGCAAAACAATGAACAATGTGCAATTACACTGAACAATTAGTGAAAAAATGTGAACGAATGTGGAATTACAGCGAACAATTAGCGAACGATTAATGATAATTTTAGGTTCAGATCTAAATCAACGATCAACGACATACGACTGATTTTTCGATCGTTGCCTGCAATTACACAGAACGATTATCGGTTAAATTAGAATGATATAATGATTTTTCGCATGATAATCGTCCCGTGTAATAGGGCCCTTAGCCAAGCAGAACCCTGGCATGCCCTTCACTGAGTTTAAAAGTCTGGCTCTTAAAAAGGATGTACCACCCAGTACATCCTCTTTAACCTGAACCCACGGATCCATCGGCGCCGACACGGCTCCCTCCCCCGCGTCATACAGGGGAGGGAATTCCCTCCCACTGGGGGCGGGCCGGCCGACCTCTAGTGCTTGAGTACCGGCCGGTACCGCTGGATTGAACGGCGCCGTGCACGGGAACTGGCTTTCCCGTGCCGGCGCCGTTCGATCCGTGGGTTCAGGTTAAAGAGGATGTACCGGGTGGTACATCCTCTTTAAGTTATTTAGCCCTCCAGGTACTAGTGACCCCCCTGCAGAGACACTCTATATCACCTCTCCTTCTGCAAATCTGGCTGCCTCCCCTGTGTTACCTGCTATTTCTGCTGCTCACCCAAGTCAGGCTCTTCAAGCTGCAGCTGCCCCTGTTAACCCTTTAAAAGTGCAAGTGGAAGCTATGCAAGGCCCCTACTTCATGCCCTCCTCCCTAGCACACCATTCTCATCGCATATAGCACTTTTATAAAAACGTACATTATCTTATTTATATATTTTCACATATATTTTCACCTATTAGCTTTCATGTCATGATTGATTTTATACACACACACATATTCATTTACACATAGGGCAATGAATATAGGTTTGATATACTTATATTTATTGGTTATTTATTCATTTATTAATTTTTCATTTTTGTCACACTATCTAAGATATACTAATAATGATGACAACACAAGGATTATGATTTTATGACATCATGATACAATAATTATAAGCATATTTGAACTACTGAAATATTATATCAATGTTTTTAAATTTGTTTTGTAGGTTTGTCTTTATTCACCTTTTTCACTTCACACTTTATTTTTTGACTTTATGCACTTGGTCATAAATAATTTATACTAATTTATATTAATTTATGAGTGATTTTTGTTTTATATATTTTTAACGCTATGTGATAATTATTGTGTGCTGTTTGGGATTATGGAGTATGAAAAGATTGGGGGCGACTAGTTCTATTTAATATACTATACTTGAATATTACCACAATGTAATAACCAACTTTATTGATGTGTTATAATTTGAGTACAGACAACCCTTGTATGTTTGTTTGTGTAACGCTGGGAGTTGTGGTTCCCCTGTGCCACCATTAGCAATGACTTAACCTGCACCAGGGAGCGGAGTCTAAGGGGCCGCTGGTCTTCACCAGAGCCCGCTGCAAGGCAGGATGAGTTTGCTGCGGCAGGTGACCCCCAGGTTGCTCCCCCTGGCTTGGCTTGCTAGTGGCGGTGGCGAGATGCAGCTGGAGACTAGTAGGCAGATATACTGGAACTCAGCAGGAGGCTCGGCTGGAACTGAGACAGCAGTGAGATGGCAGGATCCAGGAATGGCTGGAACCGCTGGGCAAACCTCAGGCGGCCGCCCCGAGTGATAGCCGGCATCCCCCCGGACCACCCCCCCCCCCCCCGCCGCCGCCGCAGCAGCAGCCATCTACTCACCTGTCCCACGCCGCAGCCGGCCCGCGATCTCTGCTGTCTCCACATCCCGTCAGGTCCCGCGATGTCACCCTCCAGCTGTCACGGACCTCCAGGCTGTGGTGAGTGAGTGAGTGGGGTGATCGGGTCATGCGGGGCGGTCCCGCGCGACCCGATCACCCCAGCGCGTCCCCCACCGACCCCGGGCACTCACCACAGCCTGGAGGTCCGTGGCAGCTGCAGGGTGACATCGCGGGACCTGACGGGATGTGGAGTGATACTTAACAAAAATGACAGCAGGGGGGACATAATGCCGCCCCCAGCCGGACCGCAAATTCTGCCGCCTGAGGCGGAAGGCTCATTCCGCCTCATGGCAGAAGCGGGCCTGGATACACCGGCACAGGGTGTAGCTAATGTCTCTCGGGCCCTGGTGCAAGAGGTCAACTTGAGCCCCCCCCCCCCCCTTCCACGACCAAGCGATGCTATTGGTATATATATACCATATTTTCCGGCGTATAAGACGACAGGGTGTATAAGACGACCTCCAACTTTTCCAGTTAAAATATAGAGTTTGGGATATACTCACTGTATAAGACTACCCCTCTTCCAACGCACACCAAATAAAGTTTAATAAAAAAACATCAGACAGCAGCGAGATCTGAGAGGCAGAGAAGGAGATACAGTAATACTGGTAGGATACAAGGGCGGGCCAGATGGATGGAAGAGGTGTGATTTACTGGTCACAGCGACCACTATACTGTATCTTTTTTCCATATCCCGGACACCATCAGCTTGCTTTGCCATTCATACAGTCGCCGCATATGGCAGGGATGTGGCTGTTTTTTAGCCTCCCCCCACCATATGCGGCGAACGCAGATTCTCCAGTCCAAAGGTTTTCAGCACCCGCCCTATAAGACGACCCCTGACTTTTGAGACAATTTTCCTGGGTTAAAAAGTAGTCTTATAAGCAGGAAAATACTGTATATATATATATATATATATATATATATATATATATATATATATATATATTATATATATATCAAGACTGATATTACCAATATCACCAGTATATAGAAAATATTATCACCATACATTACCGCCATACTGTTACTAACCAAATCCTGTATACTGAGACCAATATTACCAATAATACCAGTATACAAGGGGCAAATATTACCACCACACTATGACTACTACCATCTCCACCATATTGTTACTGACCACATCCAGCATACTAAATCCAATAAGACACAGTACCAGATTACAAGTAACAAATAATACGACCACATACTGACTAACACCACTGCTGCTACTGAATAACTGTAATCCCCTGTACAAAGACTAGTGATGAGCGAGTACTAAAATGCTTGGGTGCTCGTTACTCGAAACGAATATCTCCCGATACTCGAGTGCTCGTTTCAAGTAACGAACCCCATTGAAGTCAATGGGAGACTTGAGCATTTTTGCAGGGGACTCAGGTTCGGTAGAGGGAAGGTCGTGTGAAAACCTGTGAACCTCAGAAATTGATGGAAACACAACGGAAATGGACAAGAAACAGCAGGGGCAGCATGTATGCATGCCTATGAGGCTGCCTAATGGCACCATTATGCAACAGCCTGGTTAAAACAGAGGTAGGCATATGGACCACCCAAAAACTCAGCCTGACACAGCATGGCAGTGAGAACACAGGGAACCATTAAAACAGAGGTAGCATATAATGAACCAGCCAAAAATTCAGCCTGACACAGCATGGCGGTGAGGACAGAGTGAACAAGGTAGAAGCGGTAGCCAGTGAACCTCCCCAAAATTATACCAGACCTAGCATGGCAGTGAGCACACAGAGAACCATTAAGAAAAATTTATAAAAAATTAAATTAAGAAAAAAGTACAATATATCTATACATGGTGTCTTAGTAAGGGGTGGTGTAGTACATCATAGTGCAAATGTTTGGGAGGGAAAGCACACATCCTTCTAAACTATCAAAATGGTAAAAGTGAACTTAAACTGTGCAATCAACAACAACAACCAAAGAAAAGTGATATAAGTGCAGCACTTTAAACTTTAACAATGGGAACTATGAACAGTCACCCACCAAAAGTGACATCCCATTCCCTAGTTGACTAATGTGACAATTCTAAGTGCTAACTGGTTTAAGTGCTAACAAACAAGCATGAGCACAGCTAGATAAATTTCTCTCTCATACTGTGCAAACTTACAATATGTATATATCCCAACAAATTAAACTGAAGGGTAACCATCATTTCCAAATTTCTGATATGTCACCAAACTTGTTAGGGTCCAAGTACTGACCCTAACCCTACTTGCTTAAAGGAAGGGGCAGAGGGCCCTCAGCAAAGTGCGGCATCTGTTCCTTCCTGATCACTTTCTGGATAGAGAAAAAGAAACAAAAAGGTGACGACCTGACCCCCTCTGCCCTATTTTGGCAACTGTTGGGGGTAAGGAGGCTGAAATGTCAATATGAAAGCACAAAGAAAGAAAAAACAGAACAAATGGCGCTGCATGTGCACATCAATATGACAGAGCATTCGTATCTTTGCAATCACAAATGCATGCTCACCTGTTGTGGTTGTACATGCTCAGGTACGACTCTAATGTGCGCACAATGTATTAAATCAGGGTCTGCTGCCGTCCACCTCCCGAGGGTCCTTTCTGGTTCCCGGTGTAGAAATCACAATTTTGTAGAATAATGGTGGATCACACGTAGGCACCAAAACCCTTTTTAAAAGCCAGGTTCAGATCTCCTAATTCAGAAGAAGACGCTGTCAGGCTCTTTGCAGATAAGTAATCTTCTTTATTGTTCAAATGTGATGCGTTTCGGGGGTCCACCACCCCCTTCATCAGACATAACACCTTCCTTTACCTCCATGCTTTTATGTACAGCATAATTGAATGACCCGGAACAGAATCACTGACCCTGGAGGTCACATGACATCACCCTCCAAACATTGTTTTCATTTAAAAACAGTAATACATACTGCTGTCTGACAAATAATATGATGTAGTAAAAGCAATATCAATATAAGACATATGTAAGATAATCTAAAAGGAGTAACTTGTTCAAGTTTCATTTCATTCAAAGCCCTGTACCGTGACTATAACATGATCTACACCTCCAGCTAAAACCATGTGGTTACTGTGGCTCAATGAAAAAGCACTTGCCCATGATGAATCCATCCAAGCCCTTCTGGGTTCAAATCTCCCACTGTTTAAACAGACAAACATGCAGGAATGCCCCCTGTATCTCCCATAATAAAAAAATTATTTATTATAAAACCCATGTTTTGAGAATTTTAAGACCTATAGTTAACCCCTTCGTGTTTAATGTCCAGGCTCATTTTTCAAAATCTGACCTGTCTCACTTTATGCGCTTATTGTCAGGACAGGGGAGGCAGGGACAAGACACAACAGTGGGCCCTGATGCTGAACCCACCAACTGTCCCTACCTGCTTGCCTCAATCGGCCCTAGGCGGCCGTGGACAACCACGAAGACGTTCCCTATACTGAGTACGTGCAACAAAGAACAAGACAGACGGACAAACACGATATAGAATAGTCGAACAGGCAAAGTCAAAAACCAAGCAGGCAGCGCAGTACAAAACAAGTAGCAGTCGGATAGTCAAAAGTCAAAGCCAGAGGTCAGGTAACACAGACGAGCAAGCAGAGGGAGATAGGATGGGGAGCGCAGGAATAGACAAGGGGGAGCTGGGATCCGGATGTTACTCAAAATAGCCAGCGCTGGGACTGAGTCCCAGGGATGATTTATACTGACCAAGAGCCCGGTCTGGATCCCCATTGGACCAGCGCTCTGATCTTCCAGGTACAGACAGGCAGAGAGACCCATCAATCACAGAGACCAGACAGGTGCAAATTCAAGTCCAGAAGCTTCTCAGCTTAACTCCTGCATTGCTGGAAGCTGAGAAGCAATCGGGTGTGGCACACAAAAGCAAAACACCAGGCCCAGTTCAGACCAGGCTACTGCAGATTCCTGACACTTATAGCTCAGTGATGCTTTAACGTATGCTAGCGATTCTGAGATAGTTTTTTCGTCACATATGGCACTTTATGTTAGTGGCAAAATTTGGCCACTACTTTGTGTGTTTTTTGTGAAAAACATCAAAATATCATGAAAAATTTTTAAAAATTGCATTTTATGAACTTTGAAATTCTTTGCTTCTAAAAAAAAAAAAGTTGTATTACATAAATTAGTTACTAAGTCACATTACCAATATGTCTTCTTTATTCTGGCATAATTTGGTAAACATATTTTACTTTTTTAGGGTGTTACGGGGCTTAGAAATTTATCAGCAAATTATTACATTTTTGTGAAAGTTTCCAAAACTGATTTTTTTAGGGACCAGTTCTTTTTTTAAGTTGATTTAGGAGGTTTGTATACTGGAAACCCCCATAAGTGACCCTATTTTGGAAACTAGACACCTTAAAGAATTAATCTAGGGGTATAATGAGCATTTTAACCCTACAGGGGCTGGAGGAAAGTATTCACCATTAGGCCGTAAAAAAATGGAAAATTAAAATTTTCCAATATTATATACGTTTAGATTAAAGTTTCTCATTTTCAAAAGGAACATGAAAGAAAAAGCACCCCAAAATTTGTAACGCAGGTTCTCCTGAGTACAATGGTACCCCATAAATGGGGGCGTAAACCACGGTATGGGCACACAGCCGGGCTCAGAAGAGAAGGAGCGCCAGTTAGCTTTTCCAATGCAGATTTTGCTGAAGAAGTTTTTGACTTCCAAAAGTCACCCCATTTTGGAAAGTTCACCCCTCAAAGAATTCATTTTGGGGTGTGGTGAGCATTTTGACCCCACAGGTATTAGAGGAAAGTATTCAAAACTAGACCATAAAAATGAAAAACTAGTTTGAAATTTCTTAATTTCACGAGGAACAAGAGAAAAAAAGTACCCCAAAATTTGTAACGCAGGTTCTCCAATAACATGTTCCTTTAGTTTGAAATTTCTCAATTTCACGAGTAACAGGAGAGAAAATTCACCCCAGAATCTGTAACGCAGGTTCTCCTGAGTAGAACGGTACCCCATATGTGGGCATAAACCACTGTATGGGCACACAGCCGGGCTCAGAAGGGAAGGAGCGCCAATTAGCATTTACAGTGCAGATTTTGCTGAAGACGTTTCTGAGCGCCAGGTGCGTTTGCAGTGCCCCTGTAGTGCCAGTGGAATAAAATCTCGCCATAAGTCACCCCATTTTGGAAAGTACACCCCTCAAAGAATTCATCTTGGGGTGTGGTGAACATTTTGACACAACAGGTATTAGAGGAAAGTATTCAAAATTGGCCAGTAAAAATGAAAAACTCAAATTTTTCCAATAATATGTTGGTTTAGTTTGAAATTTCTAAATTTCACAAGGAACAGGAGAAAAAACCCCAAAATCTGTAACGCAGGTTCTCCATAAACTACTGTATGGGCACACAGCAGGGCTCAGAAGGGAAGGAGCACCAATTTGCTGGAGCAAAACCGCAGCTAGTAATAGTTATTAGAATAGCGAAGTTACTAAAATAAAATAAAAAAATGAGATTACAGGTAATGTGGGGTGGTTATGGACAGTCTGGGGTGGTTACGGACAGTCTGGGGTGGTTCTGGGTAATCTGGAGGTGGTTACGGGCAACCTGGGGTAGTTACGGGTAATCTGGAGGTGGTTATGGTCAACATGGGGTGGTCACGGGCAACCTGGGGTGGTTACGGCAACATGGGGTTGTTACAGGCAACCTGGGGTGGATACGGGCAACGTGGGGTGGATGGGGGTCATTGGCAATTTGAGGTGGTTAGAGGCAACGTGCGGTGGTCAGAAGCGACGTGCGGTGGTTGCGTGCAATCTGGGGGGTTACATGTAATCTGGGGTGATTACGGGCAATCTGAGGGGGTCACTGGCAATTTAGGGTGGTTATGGTCAACGTGTGGTGGTTACGTGTAATCTGGCGTGATTACGGGCAACCTGGGGAGGTTACGGGCAACCTGCGTTGGTTACGGGTAATCTGGGGGGGGGGGGGGGTTAGGGGTAATTTGGGAGTAAACTGCAATTATTACTATAATAAAAAGTGTGTTTTATTTTTTGTGTGTTTTTCACTTTTTGTACTTTTACACAGTCATTTTCACTGTATTACTATGATTACTGTGATATTTTCTATCACAGTAATCATAGTTCAGTGACAGGGACCAAATTGGTCCCTGTCACTTTAAATTTTCAGAGTTGGCAGCTTCTGGAGCGCATGTGCACTTCAGAAGCAGCCTGGACGACGAGGAGGACCTCCCAGGATCAGGTGAGTATAATGGGAAGGGGGGGGGACTGGGGGGGACTGACACTTCACTTTTTATCCCCTGTCACCAATCATTTATGGTGACAGGGGATAAAAAGTGCCGGCAGCACATGGCACAAGTGATCAGCGGTATATAGTATATACCGTTGATCGCTTGTACCAGGACCCCACAGGAAGGTACCCAATGATTGCCCCATGCTCTCCCCTACCTCCGGAGGTGGAGAGCATAGGGGTTTGATTCATTTTTACGTTTAGATCACTGTGAACAGACATAGTCTGTTCACAGTGATGGCGGCGGCCATCTTGGATCTGATGGCCGCCGCGGGGAGGGGGGGTTAGTGACCGGGGCACTAGGGGGACTGATCTGGGGTCTGATGGATACTAATTTCATCTCCCCCCGCCGTGGGGGGAGATGAAAGGCGGCGGCCGCCGCTATAACGTTAATAGCAGCCATCGCCGGTATGGGGGGCGGCTGGGATGGACCGCACACACTGCCCCAACCCCTCAGCTACCTCCGGTAGCTGGGGGGATGAGGTGGGGGCCTTCCCGGCCCGCTATCTTATTCTCTGCCATCACCGTTAAAAGCTGATGGCAGCATAATAAGGCCCCTTAGTGACCGCCGTAAAAAACTGTATCGGTGGTCACTAAGGGGTTAACCTGGAGGTTACCTGGTAAAAGCCCCAACTAAATGGGGGGGATATACCCATAAATACATATATTAGCATTGGTCTCCCAACCTAATCTCACCATAGACTCAAGATAGATTTTGTTTTTGTGAGCCTTAACTTTATCCTTACTATTTCAACCTCCACAGACCAGCTCAAGGGCTGTGGCTCTGTCTATATGAGTGCCACCGTCTAACTGCAGGGTCAATGGTTTGAATTCCCACAGGTAAATTTCCCTGCTGTGTTGTTTCAATTAGACCATATGCAGCATTTAGCACAAAATCTGTACAAATACCAATCACAGGGATCTCATTCAAAATTAAATGTCCAAGAACAAAGCAGCACAAATGATAGCAAAATGATATAACTTCACTGAAACAGTAAATGCAATTCATACTACAAGTTCTGTGACCTCATTGAAGCCTGCTGGATGTAATGTCTGCAGGCAGTATATCCAGAACATCTCTCTTTTGGAGAGTTGGTCGAACCAATTACTTGCATTGGTAAATATCTGATCAATGGGACAGATTTGGAGGAGGGAAGGGTCAGAACTATGTTTCTCTAGAAAGTGTCTAAACACTCCATGTTTTAAAAACCCTTTTTTGATGTTAACCCCTTAACGACATCGGGCGTACCTATACGCCCCCGCAGGGTGGGCTTGAACGCAAACGGGCGTATAGGTACGCCCGATGTTTCCCCGATCGCTGTGTGTTCACACACAGCGGTCGGGGAAGATGGCCTGCTATAAATCATAGCAGGCCATCTTAGCTTCTCGGCACGGGGGGTGGTTAACACCCCCCGTGCTTACGATCGCCGCTATAGGCTGATCAATTCAGATCAGCCAATAGCGGCGATCGGAACCTTTCCGGGTCATCGGTGACCTGATGACCCGGAAAAAAATGGCGGTCGGTGCTGTCCGAGGGCGGCACCGACCGCCATTACTGTAAAAAGTAATGGTGGTCACCGTGCCACCGGCCCGATCGGCGATCGGCGATTGGGCCGGTGGCAAGGCGATCAGAGTCCCACAAAATAGTAAATACCTGCCCTGGACCCCTCAGCTAGGTAGCTGAGGGGTCCAGAGCAGGTATTTGTACATTACTCACCTGTCCCGGGCTCCTGATCGGCGTCTTCCGGGTTTGCGGCGTCCTCGTGTTCGTTCGGGTCTTCGGCTTCCTCCGTGACGTCACGTTCGGCTTCTCTCGGCTATTTTCGGCTCCAGCCTCGGCTTTTTCCGTATTTTGCGCTCTGCTGCCCTCCAGCGGCTGATATGTGTAATACACTTATCAGCAGCTACAGGGATGTTCAGAATGTAAAAAAAGTTTTTTGTTTTTTTTTTTCAAATTTTTTTTTTCTATTTTCCGCACCCTATCGCCACGAAAGTGCGCTGCTAATCAGCAACTCCTCCTTTTTGGCGTAGGGTGTTTTTTTTCTATATTCTACTGCCACGGTCTGCTTGTAAGTGCCGCACATAAGTGCGGCATTTATCAGCAACTCCTTTGTTGGCGTAGGTTTTTTTTTTATACTTACTGTAAAAAAACACGTAAAAAACACTACATTACACCACACTACATTGAATAAAGTTTGACACTACACCACTACATACCCCATATACTAGTCCCCATATAAAGATGGCCCCCAGGGTGTTTTCGGTGTCGGACGCATACGTTATTGCCTCCGACACCGAAACAGCCAGTAAGGATGAATGGGGGGTATCCTTCTTTCCTCCATTCATCCTCATCATCCTCATCATCCTGTGACGTGTCTGGGGGTAGCGTAGCGTACGCTGCCCCCCAGACACGTCTTTTCCGCCAGTACCGTCCCAATAAGAGATCACGGTATGGCGTGAAATTCTACAAACTGTGTGAGCGTACCTCAGGGTACACTTACAGATTTACCCGGGTACGTGCACACTGCGGAATGGCAAAGGATAACCCTTTGTGCATTCCGCAGCTGGCACCCGCTGACGGACTGATGCGGGCGCATGTCTCCACCCGTGTCATAGACTCCATGTTATGCATGGGCGGATTCCATCGTCCGTCCAAAGAATGAACACGTTGGACGGAGAGCGGAATCCGCCCGTGCATAGAATGGAGTCTATGACACGGACGGAGACGTGCGCCTGCATCAGTCCGCCGGCGGGTGCCAACTGCGGAATGCACGAAGGGTTATCTGTCGCGATTCCCCAGTGTGCACGTACCCTTAGAGTGTATGTAGGAAGGGACACCCCAATGCAGCCCCCAGATGCCCCCTCCCCCCCATCCTCGGAACAAGTGGGAAGATCGTCCGGGAACTGATCTTCCCACTGCTGGATAAAGGTCACCACCCGTACGGGGATAACTTTTATACCAGCACCCCCTCTTCCAGTCCCTCGCTGCCCTGTAGCTTGCGGCACGATCCGAACATATCAGAAGTAGTAATAGCGCCCTAATATTTAGCAGCCATGGAGCGGACCCAGCGCTTCTGGATATGAGGGACCCCGTATCGCACCAGGACAACATTTTCCAGGTGACGTCCCCCACACTGGAAAACAGGAGACCCCAGAAGAAGTGCAGAGTGTGGCGTAACAGGGGGATCAGGAAGGACACCATTTTCCAGTGTGACACCTGTCCTGATCCCCCCGGCCTCTGCATACTGGATCGCTTCAAGGCGCACCACACGTCATTGGGGTTCTACATTATCTAAATTCTGTCCCTTATTCCTATTTCAGGGGTCACGTTGATCCAGGGATTATTCTGATCGCCATTATGGAGTCGGGAAGGAATTTTTCCCCTGTGATGAGGCTACTGTCGTCTGCCTCACAAGGGTTTTTTTTCCTTCCTCTGGATCAACACAGGTTGAATTTGATGGACACCTGTCATTTTCAACCTTATAAACTAATAATTGGCCTAATACCCCCAAATAAATTAGAATGGTCCCTTTTCCCCAGCTAAGTAGGTATGGCCGCCATTCCCATTAGAGGATGCCATGATGCAATTACAAAGCCTCTGTGCGGCCAGGACAGTAGAAACCCCCCACAAGTGACCCCATTCTGGAAACTACACCCCATAAGGAATCTAACGAGGGGAGCAGTGGGGATATGGCCCCCTGGTGACGGCCACATTTGGGACGTGAAAATGAAAAAAATTGTATTTTTTATTTTCTCGGCACATGTTCTACGTAAGTGCCCGTCACCAGTGGGGTCCATATCCTCACTGCACCCCTTGTTAGATTCCTTATGGGGTGTAGTTCCCAGAATGGGGTCACTTGTCGGGGGTTTCTACTGTCCTGGCAGCACAGGAGCTTTGTAATTGCGACATGGCCTCCATCCTCCATTCCAGCCTCTAAATGGCACTCTGTCCCTTTGGTGGCTTGCCCTGTGCCCATATGGCACATTATGCCCACATGTGGGGTATTTTCGTACTCAGGGGAAACTACCCTACACGTTTTGTGTTCATTTTCTTTTTTAACCCCTTGTGGAAATGGAAAAAAATCAAGGCTAGACCAACATTTAGTGTAATTTTTGTAAAATTTTTACTCTAAATCATTAATCTTGTCATGATTTTTTCATTTTCACAAGGGGTTAAAAGATAAAAAAAAAATTTAATGTGTAGCGCAATTTCCCCTGAGTATGGAAATACCCCACATGTGTACATAAAGCGCCATTCGGGTGCAGGGTAAGCCTCCGAAGGGACGGAGCGCCATTTGGTTTTTGAAGGCTGGATTTGGATGGAATGGATTTCGAGGGGCCATGTTGCATTCAAAAGGCCCCTGTGTTGCCAAGACAGTTGAACCCCCCCACAAGTGACCCCATTATGGAAACTGCACCCCTCAGGGAATGTAACAAGGGGTGTAGTGAGCATATGGACCCCACTGGTGACGGGCACAAATGTGGAACAATGTGGCGTGAAAATGAAATATTAAATTTTTTACACTATAATGTTGGTTTAGCCTTGAATTTATCATTTTCACAAGGGGTTAAAAGAGGGAAAAAAAACTAAATGTGTAGAGCAATTTCCCCCGAGTCCGTAAATACCCCACATGTGGACATAAAGAGCCATGTGGGCGCAGGGCAAGCCTCCCAAGGGAAGGAGCGCCATTTGGATTTTGGAGGTTGGATTTGGCTAGAATGGATGATGAACGCCATGTCGCATTTACAGAGCCCTCGTGCTGCCAAAACACTGGAAACCCCCCACAAGTGACCCCATTCTGGAAACTGCAGCCCTCAGGGAATCTAACAAGGGGTGCAGTGAGGATATGGACCCCTTGATGACGGGCACATTTGTGCCATGAAAGTGAAAAAATGAAATTTTTTACTTTTACGTCACATTGTTCCACATTTGTGCCCGTCACCAGTGGGGTCCATATGCTCACTGTCCCCCTTGTCAGATTCCTTGAGGGGTGTAGTTTCCAGAATGGGGTCACTTGTGGGGGGTTTCCAGTGTCTTGGCAGCACGAGGGCTCTGTAAATGCGACATGGCGCTTGAAATCCTTTTCAGTGAAATTCAGCTTCCAAAAGCCAATTGGCGCTCCTTCCCTTTGGAGGCTCGTCCTGCGCCCCCTTGGCACTTTATCGCCACATGTGGGGTATTTCCGTACTCGGGAGAAACTGCGCTACACATTTTGTGTCTTTTTTTGCCTCTTATCCCTTTAGGAAAATGAAAAATTGAAGGCTAGAACAACGTTTTAGTGTAAAAAATAAATTTTTCTTTTTTCACGCCATATTGTTCGGAAAATCTGTGAAGCACCTATGGGGTCCAGATGCTCACCGCACCCCTTGTTACATTCCTTGAGGGGTGTAGTTTTCTAAATGGTGTCCCTTTAGGGGTGTTTTTTAGGTTTTGGCACCCCAGAGCCTCTGCCAACCTGAAGTGGTACAGTAAAAAATGACCAAATATAACGGAGGCGTTGAAATTCACTAGGCGCTCCCTTATATCTGAGGCTTGTGGTTGCGTCAAATAGCGCAATAGGGTCACATATGGGGTATTTCTATAAACTGCAGAAACGGGACAATAATTATTGGGGTGCATTTCTCTGGTAATAGGTTTATAATTATGAAAAATATTGGATTACAATAAAATCTCTGCACAGAAAATTAAAATTTTCAAATTCCTTACACACTTAGCTTTTATTTCTGTGACTCTCCTAAAGGGTTAAAACACTTTCTGGATATGCTTTTGCAGAGTTTGGGGGGTGCAGTTTCTGAAATGGGGTGCTTTGTGGGGCTTTCTAACATACAGGCCCCTCAAATACACTTTAAACCTGAACAGGTCCCTAAAAATATCTGATTTTGAAATTTTACTGAAAATTTGGAAATTTGCTGCTAATGTTTTAACCCCTTAACGACATCGGGCGTAAATTTACGCCCTGATGCCGGTAAGGGAGTTCAGAGCGGGGCCGCGCGGCGGCCCCGCTCTGAACCGCGGCGGTCCCGGGTGCCGCGTGTAGCCCGGGACCGTAGGTATTAGCGGGCACGGTCCGATCGCCGTGCCCGCTAATACAGTAATCAGATGCAGCTGTCAAACATGACAGCTGCATCCGATTACCGGATCCAGCGTCTCCCTGGTGTCTAGTGGAGGAGATCGCTCCTCCGGGATGTTATCCCGGAGGAGCGATCTCCGTTTCTGAAGCCGGCCGGGGACCGCTCCAAGATGGCGCCGTCCCCGGCTCGGCACTCGTTTACTTCCGGCTGCAGCAGCCGGAAGTAAACGAGTGCCTATCTCATGGATCTCTGCAGCATATCTATGCTGCAGAGATCTCAATGAGAGATCAAAGCACTTATACTAGAAGTCCCCTAGGGGGGCTTCTAGTATAAGTGTTAAAGTAAAAAAAAAAGAGTTGTTAATAGTAAAAAGCCCCCTCCCCTAATAAAAGTCTGAATCACCCCCCTTTTCCCAGGTTATAAATAAAAGTAAATAAATAAATAAATAAACAAACATGTTTGCTATCGCCGCGTGCGTAATCGCCCAAACTATTAATTAATCACATTCCTGATCTCGTACGGTAAACGACGTGAGCGCAAAAAAATCCCAAAGTGCAAAATTGCGCATTTTTGGTCGCATCAAATCCAGAAAAATTGTAATAAAAAGCGATCAAAAAGTCGTATATGCGCAATCAAGGTACCGATAGAAAGATCACATCATGGCGCAAAAAATGACACCTCACACAGCCCCATAGACCAAAGGATAAAAGCGCTATAAGCCTGGGAATGGAGCGATTTTAAGTGACGTATATTTGTTGACAATGGTTTAAATTTTTTACAGGCCATCCGATACAATATAAGTTATACATGTTACATATCGTTTTAATCGTAACGACTTGAGGAACATATATAACATGTCAGTTTTACCCCAGGGCGAATGGCGTAAAAACACATTTCCCCCAAATAAACAAAATGCTTTTTTTTTTTCAATTTCACCACACTTTGAATTTTTTTCTGGTTTCGCAGTGTACTTTATGCAAAAATTCAGCCTGTCATTGCAAAGTACAATTAGTGACGCAAAAAATAAGGGGTCATGTGGGTTTCTAGGTGGAAAAATGCAAGTGCTATGGCCTTTGATGCACAAGGAGGAAAAACCGAAAACGCAAAAATCGAAATTTGCTCTGTCCTTAAAGGGTTAAGCTCCCTATTGTCTAAAAAAAATGAAAGATAGTTTAATAAATACCGCCAACATAAAGTAGACATGTTGCTAATGCTATTTAATATATAATTTATGTGGTATAACCACTTTCTGTATACGCAAAAAAGTTTCAAAGTTGGAAAAATGCATTTTTTCACATTATTTGTTTTTTTTTCATAAAGATTTGTTATGATTATCGACTCCAATTTACCAGAAATGTAAAGTACAATATGTCACGAGAAAACAATCTCAGAATCAGCCGGATAGGTAAAAGCATCCCGAAGTTATTAATGACTAAAGTGACACAGGTCATATTCATAAAATTTGTCTCTGTCATTAAGGCCATTTCAGGCCCGGTCCTTAAGGGGTTAAAGGGGTAGTGCGGCGCTAAGAAATTATTCACAGAATAACACACATTGCAACATTAAACAACTTTGTAATGTATATTATGTCTGTGAATCGCCCCGTTCCCCGTGTCCCCCCACCCCCGCACGTGTACCCGGAAGTGTTGGTGCATTATACATTACCTGATCCATGTCGCGCCCGTCCGCCATCTTGTGCCGCAACGTCATCTTCGGCCGGCCGATGTTCTCCGATCTTCCCGAGTGCCGGCTGCCCTCTGCCGCGTCATCAGCTGCTCAGCCGCGATTGGCTGAGCACAGTTATGCACTGCCCCTTTAAGCCTGTGGCTGTTCAGACGGCAATGAAGGGGCTGTGTGGTTCTGCCTACGTACTGGAGGCCACAAGGGCACTCCAATACATACAACACATAGTTGGATTTACAGTCTAACATATTTTTAATCCGATAAGTTTGTCCTGTTGTGTTGCTCTTGATTTCTGTTCTTCCTTCATTGATCACACTACAGCACAGATACCTGGCATGGTTGCACCTAAGAACTTCTGGAGAAGTTCCTGTGGTCTTTTGCTTGATGTTATGTCTTCGCAGATGACTCGGAGCTATTATGTTTTTGATGGTCAGTGCTTTTCTGTATGTGATTATGGGTTTAACCCCTTAACGACATCGGGCGTACCTATACGCCCCCGCAGGGTGGGCTTTAACGCAAACGGGCGTATAGGTACGCCCGATGTTTCCCCGATCGCTGTGTGTTCACACACAGCGGTCGGGGAAGATGGCCTGCTATAAATCATAGCAGGCCATCTTAGCTTCACGGCACGGGGGGTGGTTAACACCCCCCGTGCTTACGATCGCCGCTATAGGCTGATCAATTCAGATCAGCCAATAGCGGCGATCGGAACCTTTCCGGGTCATCGGCGACCCGATGACCCGGAAAAAAATGGCGGTCGGTGCTGTCCGAGGACGGCACCGACCGCCATTACTGTAAAAAGTAATGGTGATCGCCGTGCCACCGGCCCGATCGCCGTGAACGGCCGGCCGGCCGTTCACGGCGATCAGGCCGGTGGCACGGCGATCAGAGTCCCACAAAATAGTAAATACCTGCCCTGGACCCCTCAGCTAGGTAGCCGAGGGGTCCAGAGCAGGTATTTGTACATTACTCACCTGTCCCGGGCTCCTGATCGGCGTCTTCCGGGTTCGCGGCGTCCTCGTCTTCGTTCGGGTCTTCGGCTTCTTCCGTGACGTCACGTTCGGCTTCTCTCGGCTATTTTCGGCTCCAGCGTCGGCTTCTTCCGTATTTTGCGCTCTGCTGCCCTCTAGCGGCTGATATGTGTAATACACTTATCAGCAGCTACAGGGATGTTCAGAATGTAGAAATTTTTTTTTTTTTTTTCAAATTTTTTTTTTTCTATTTTCCGCACCCTATCGCCGCTGAGTGTTGATCAGCATCGCACGAAAGTGCGCTGCTAATCAGCAACTCCTCCTTTTTGGTGTAGGGTGTTTTTTTTCTATATTCTACTGCCACAGTCTGCTAATAAGTGCCGCACATAAGTGCGGCATTTATCAGCAACTCCTTTGTTGGCGTAGGTTTTTACATTACACCACACTACATTGAATAAAGTTTGACACTACACCACTACATACCCCATATACCAATCCCCGTATAAAGATGGCCCCCAGGGTGTTTTCGGCGTCAGAGGGATACGTTATTGCCTCCGACACCGAAACAGCCAGTAAGGATGAATGGGGGGGATCCTTCTTTCCTCCATTCATCCTCATCATCCAGTGACGTGTCTGGGGGTAGCGTAGCGTACGCTCCCCCCCAGACACGTCTTTTCCGCCAGTACCGTCCCAATAAGAGATGACGGTATGGAGTGAAATTCTACAAACTCTGTGAGAGAACCTCAGAGTACTCTTACAGATTTAGGGTACGTGCAAACTGCGGAATGGCGAAGGATAACCCTTTGTGCATTCCGCAGCTGGCACCCGCCGGCGGACTGATGCAGGGGCGCGTCTCCGCCCGTGTCATAGACTCCATTCTATGCACGGGCGGAATCCGTCGTCCATCCAAAGAATGAACACGTTGGACGGAGAGCGGAATCCGCCCGTGCATAGAATGGAGTCTATGACACGTGTGGAGACGTGCGCCTGCATCAGTCCGCCGGTGGGTGCCAGCTGTGGAATGCACGAAGGGTTATCTGTTGCGATTCCGCAGTGTGCATGTGCACTTAGAGTGTATGTAGGAAGGGACACCCGAATGCAGCCCCCAGATGCCCCCTCCCCCCCCATCCTCGGAACAAGTGGGAAGATCGTCCGGGAACTGATCTTCCCACTGCTAGATAAAGGTTACCACCTGTACGGGGATAACTTTTATACCAGCACCCCCTCTTCCGGTCTCTCGCTGCCCTGTAGCTTGCGGCACGATCCGAACATATCAGAAGCAGTAATAGCGCCCTAATATTTAGCAGCCATGGAGCGGACCCAGCGCTTCTGGATATGAAGGACCCCGGATCGCACCAGGACAACATTTTCCAGGTGACGTCCCCCACACTGGAGAAAGGGAGACCCCAGAAGAAGTGCAGAGTGTGGGGTAACAGGGGGATCAGGAAGGACACCATTTTCCAGTGTGACACCTGTCCTGATCGCCCCGACCTCTGCATACTGGATCGCTCCAAGGCGCACCACACGTCATTGGGGTTCTACATTATCTAAATTCTGTCCCTTATTCCTATTTCAGGGGTCACGTTGATCCCGGGAATATTCTGATCGCCATTATGGAGTCGGGAAGGAATTTTTCCCCTGTGATGAGGCTACTGTCGTCTGCCTCACGAGGGTTTTTTGCCTTCCTCTGGATCAACACAGGTTGAATTTGATGGACACCTGTCATTTCCAACCTTATAAACTAATAATTGGCCTAATACCCCCAAATAAATTAGAATTGTCCCTTTTCCCCAGCTAAGTAGGTATGGCCGCCATTCCCAGTAGAGGATGCCATGATGCAATTATAAAGCCTCTGTGCGGCCAGGACAGTAGAAACCCCCCACAAGTGACCCCATTCTGGAAACTACACCCCATAAGGAATCTAACAAGGGGGGCAGCGGGGATATGGCCCCCTGGTGACGGCCACATTTGGGACGTGAAAATGAAAAAAAAATTATTTTTTATTTTCTCGGCACATGTTCTACTTAAGTGCCCGTCACCAGTGGGGTCCATATGCTCACTGCACCCCTTGTTAGATTCCTTATGGGGTGTAGTTTTCAGAATGGGGTCACTTGTCGGGGGTTTCTACTGTCCTGGCAGCACAGGAGCTTTGTAATTGCGACATGGCCTCCATCCTCCATTCCAGCCTCTAAATGGCGCTCTGTCCCTTTGGTGACTTGCCCTGTGCCCATATGGCACATTATGCCCACATGTGGGGTATTTTCGTACTCAGGGGACACTACCATACACGTTTTGTGTTCATTTTCTTTTTTAACCCCTTGTGGAAATGGAAAAAGTCAAGGCTAGACCAACATTTAGTGTAATTTTTGTAAGATTTTTACTCTAAATCATTAATCTTGTCATGATTTTTTCATTTTCACAAGGGGTTAAAAGATAAAAAAAAAATTTAATATGTAGAGCAATTTCCCCTGAGTACGGAAATACCCCACATGTGGACATAAAGCGCCATGCGGGCGCAGGGTAAGCCTCCGAAGGGAAGGAGCGCCATTTGGTTTTTGAAGGCTGGATTTGGATGGAATGGATTTCGAGGGGCCATGTTGCATTCAAAAGGCCCCTGTGTTGCCAAAACAGTTGAAACCCCCCACAAGTGAACCCATTATGGAAACTGCACCCCTCAAGGAATGTAACAAGGGGTGTAGTGAGCATATGGACCCCACTGGTGATGGGCACAAATGTGGAACAATGTGGCGTGAAAATGAAATATTACATTTTTTACACTATAATGTTGGTTTAGCCTTGAATTTATCATTTTCACAAGGGGTTAAAAGAGGGAAAAAAAACTAAATGTGTAGAGCAATTTCCCCCGAGTCCGTAAATACCCCACATGTGGACATAAAGCGCCATGTGGGCGCAGGGCAAGCCTCCGAAGGGAAGGAGCGCCATTTGGATTTTGGAGGTTGGATTTGGCTAGAATGGATGATGAACGCCATGTCGCATTTACAGAGCCCTCGTGCTGCCAAAACACTGGAAACCCCCCACAAGTGACCCCATTCTGGAAACTGCAGCCCTCAGGGAATCTAACAAGGGGTGCAGTGAGGATATGGACCCCTTGATGACGGGCACATTTGTGCCATGAAAGTGAAAAAATGAAATTTTTCCCTTTCACGTCACATTGTTCCACATTTGTGCCCGTCACCAGTGGGGTCCATATGCTCACTGAACCCCTTGTTAGATTCCTTGAGGGGTGTAGTTTCCAGAATGGAGTCACTTGTGGGGGGTTTCCAGTGTCTTGTCAGCACGAGGGCCCTGTAAATGCGACATGGCCCTTGAAATCCTTTTCAGTGAAATTCAGCTTCCAAAAGCCAATTGGCGCTCCTTCCCTTTGGAGGCTCGTCCTGCGCCCCCTTGGCACTATATTGCCACAGGTGGGGTATTTCCGTACTCGGGAGAAACTGCGCTACACATTTTTTGTCTTTTTTTGCCTCTTATCCCATTAAGAAAATGAAAAATTGAAGGCTAGAACAACGTTTTAGTGTAAAAAATAAATTTTTCTTTTTTCACGCCATATTGTTCGGAAAATCTGTGAAGCACCTGTGGGGTCCAGATGCTCACCGCACCCCTTGTTACATTCCTTGAGGGGTGTAGTTTTCTAAATGGTGTCCCTTTAGGGGTGTTTTTTAGGTTTTGGCACCCCAGAGCCTCTGCCAACCTGAAGTGGTACAGTCAAAAATGACCAAATATAACGGAGGCGTTGAAATTCACTAGGCGCTCCTTTATATCTGAGGCTTGTGGTTGCGTCAAATAGCGCAATAGGGTCACATATGGGGTATTTCTATAAACTGCAGAAACGGGACAATAATTATTGGGGTGCATTTCTCTGGTAATAGGTTTATAATTATGAAAGATATTGGATTACAATAAAATCTCTGCACAGAAAATTAAAATTTTCAAATTCCTTACACACTTAGCTTTTATTTCTGTGACTCCCCTAAAGGGTTAAAACACTTTCTGGATATGCTTTTGCAGAGTTTGGGGGGTGCAGTTTCTGAAATGGGGTGCTTTGTGGGGCTTTCTAACATACAAGCCCCTCAAATACACTTTAAACCTGAACAGGTCCCTAAAAATATCTGATTTTGAAATTTTACTGAAAATTTGGAAATTTGCTGCTAATGTTTTAAGCTTCCTATCGTCTAAAAAAAATGAAAGATAGTTTAATAAATGCCGCCAACATAAAGTAGACATGTTGCTAATGCTATTTAATATATAATTTATGTGGTATAACCACTTTCTGTATACGCAAAAAAGTTTCAAAGTTGGAAAAATGCATTTTTTCACATTTTTTCACATTATCTGGGTTTTTTTCATAAAGATTTGTTATGAGTATCGACTCCAATTTACCAGAAATGTAAAGTACAATATGTCACGAGAAAACAATCTCAGAATCAGCCGGATAGGTAAAAGCATCCCGAAGTTATTAATGACTAAAGTGACACTGGTCATATTCATAAAATTTGTCTCTGTCATTAAGGCCATTTCAGGCTCTGTCCTTAAGGGGTTAATGGGAAGTATTGAACTTATAACGGGATCAAGTTTCAGAAGGTGCCAGTGTTTATGGAGAATTTTCTCTATTTCTTTGTGGGACTTGTTATATCGGGTTATAAAGTTTATTCTTTCAGGCATTGTAACTCCTTTCAGATCTCCCCCTTTTTCTCTTTGTTAAGGCAGGATTCCTGTGTTAACTCAGCTGCCCTATGAAATGCATTCTTCAGTTGTTTATCTGGGTAATTCTTTGCTTTAAAACAATTTTTTAATATGTTGGCCTGTCTCCTAAACATCTTGTCCTCTGTACAGTTTTTTCTCACTCTTTTGTACTGGCTGTACGGTATATTGAGTTTCCACTGTTTTAGATGCCCACTTGTAAACGATAAATAGCTATTTGAGTCCACCTCCTTGAAGAAGGTGGATGTTAGGATTTCATTCTCATTGTGACTGATCAGAAGGTCTAAAAATTCTATCTGGGTTCCCGAATAGTTAGGGGTCAACGTGAATTCCCACTCATTACTATTATTATGTTTCACAAAATCCTCAATGGAGCTCAAATCACCCCTCCACAGGAAGAAAAGGTCATCTACTGTATGTAACGTCTATAGACAACCACATTTTCCATAAACCAAGGGCTAGACCTGATATGAGAATTCTCAAAGACTCCCATAAATAAATTAGCGTACGACGGTATAACCTCACTGTCTGACAACCGGGTTTCATCGTCATCATCAGACATCTCTTCCAACCCCACTTGCAAGTCCCCACTCTCATCACCCACTGACTGCGTGAGCTTCATACTTTGGGCATCAGGACAGATCGACTGCTCCGATTCCTCTGACTCAGGGAAGGGTCCAGAAAAGAGTTCCTGGGAGCATGGTGGTGGTGGTGGATCTGAATCCCTTTTTTCCCTGGAGGGGCCAGGCTGTGGGGAAGGAGGCTGAGCTAATGGAGCAAGGGTTCCACTCCCTTGGGTAGCGTGGCTGGACTGCGTGTAAGACTGGGCGGTGGATAAGTTACTGGACACATTATCCGCTATCCACGTGATCACCTGTTCACACTGCTGTGGTTTCAATATCGGTCTACCATGAGACCCCGTAAGTTTGGCAAAGAAGCTAGGGAGTGGACGTCTGCAATGTGCCACTGCTCCCTCCTCAACAGGTGCTGCTGTGTCACCCTGCCCTAAACCACGGCCTCCAGCAATGGCATCACTTAGAACCCCACGCCCTCGACCCTTACCCCTGGGGTTCACCATTTTATGGACACTGCACAGTATGGAACTGAGATAGGCCTTGCGTATGAAATACAGAAATCAGGAAAAATACTTGTGCTCCCACAAGTTTTTGGGGGGCTGTACGGTACAATCTGGTAGTGGCTGGACCTATACACACTCTGACACCCCATTACAATGAGCAGTGAAGTGCTATTCAGGTGTACTACAAATCCCAGCAATACAGTGTAGTACCCACGAGTTTTGGGGGGGCTGTACGGTACAATCTGGCTAGGCCAGCTGTCAGTCACCATCAAGGGTACACCTGATGCCTCTCGACTGGGGGTGGTGAGGCCCCGGCCACGGCTAGACAAAATAAAATAAAACAGCTGGCTGGTTGGCGGGGGCGCGATCGGCGGGCCCCCGGCAACCAGTCCTGTTCCTCCGCAGACGTAGTGTGATGTCAGAGCATGGCAGTGAGGACACAGAGAAGCATTAGAAGTGAGTGAGGAAGCAATTGAGCCTCCCAATAATTAGGCCAGACCCTGCATGGCGGAAGAAAACTTGGCTGTTGGCTGAGAATTGAAGAGGAGGAGGAGGAGAGGAGATAACAAGAATCTTCATGTTGAGCTGCTTTCCCCGGGTGGACAGTTGAATTCAGGTGAAATCCAGGCTTTGCTCATTTTTATAAACGTCAGCCTGTCAGCGCTGTCAGTTGACAGGCGGGTGTGCTTATCAGTGATGATGGCACCAGCTGCACTGATAACACGCTCTGACAACACGCTAACGGCAGGGCAGCCCAGCACCTCAAAGGCGTAAAGCGCCAGTTCGGGCCACGTATCCAGCTTTGAAACCCAGTAGTTGTAGGTAGAGTGATCGGGAAGGACGTTGGTATGGTCAGCAAGGTGCTCCCTCACCATCTTCCTGAAGGCTTCCCCCCTACTCTGTCTAGACTGGGAATGTAAAAAGAGAAAAAAGCCAGCTTACCGCCTCAACCTTGGCCTCCCAGCACTGGCTCCCGCTCCAACAGCGTAGGCACAGACAACACAGGAAAAAGAGAATGAGTCCAGCTCCCGGCCAGGTGAATGCAACTCGAGCTGTTTATTGACACCTTGACACCGTGCACACACTGCGGCAACCCCCCCAAAAAGACGCCAACGCGTTTCAATTGCCCACCGCAACCTTAATCATGGCTGACCTGTATCTGAAAGGTTCACAGTATATAGTCACAAGTACCCAACATGCACCAGGCGCAGCTCCTCCCCTCACTTGCACCGGTGCCGTGAGCACCTGGGCTAATCACCTAGAACCGCCCAGAGGGTTCGATTTGACTGTGCAAAGTAAAAACAACAAAAATGTAAAAAAATATCTAGGATGAACGCTTGCCGCATTTCTAATCCCTCCTACTATCCAATCCACTCACGGACCCCCCAGATGGACCAGTACCAAAATTGTGTCTTCCGGGATTTGAGGACACTGTCTGAACAAGCCTCTATGATTCACAAGAAGTCGAATTTAACCAAGAGACAACAGGAAGCACTAGATGAACTAATGAAGGTGGAAAAAATTGTCATCAAGAACTCCGACAAAGGTGGACTGGTTGTAGTGCTGGACACAGATATGTATAATGCCCAAATGCAATTGTTACTTTCTGATCACACAGTCTATTACAAACTCTCTGGTGACCCCACCAGCTCATACACGAAGGAGTTACAGCAATTATTAAAGGAGGGACAATCCTTGGGTGTACTCACAGAAAAAGAGACAGAATATCTCTGCCCAAAAAATCCAACTATCCCAATACTGTACGGTTTACCTAAAACCCATAAAGGGGAAATGCCTCCCCCGATGCGTCCTATCGTTTCTGGACGCCATTCATTGTGTGAGAGACTCTGTGCATGGCTGGATGGGGTACTGCAACCCCTGGTACAAACGGTCCCTGGATATCTCAGGGATACCACTGATGTCTTACAGTCCGTACAACATATGACATGGGAACCACATCACATGTGGGTGGGAATGGATGTAGTCTCACTATACACGTGTATTCCACACAATGTAGCGATGCAAGCTTTGGATTTTCATCTGCAAACACATAGGGGGACATTTATCATTTGCACCTTTTTTTGCGAATATTTTTAGCACTGTGCACTGGCTTATATGTTTGCAGCCTAGTAAGGTATTTATGAACATTCACATGTTGGTTCATAAATCACCTGCTATAGCTTCCCTGGCGCTGTGCATTTTACTGCAGGTATTCATGAATTGACCCTGGTTAAAAAAGTTCCGCTACCCTGGGACTGGAGTACAGATGCGGACGAAAATGCGAAAATTTCAAAATTCTCACATGATAAATCCCGGCTGAGAATATTCTTACGGATAACCACGCCCACAAATGTCAAGAAGGCAAAAAACTGGAGTAAGCTGTCATATTCACACATACACCGAGCTACACTGTTTAGTAAATCTGACGAAGGGCTGTGCACATCACACTTACGCCAAAAAATACTAAGGAGCACAAGGTACACTGCTTGATACATGTCCCCCATAGTGATTACGACCAAGATCTCATCACATTCATCAAACTCACTACATGGTTCCTCATGACACATAACTTCTTCTATTGTTCTAACCACTTTTACTTGCAGATAAGTGGAGTTTTATGGGCGCGAAATACTCACCAGCACTTGCCAATTTAACCATGTCCTTCTGGGAGCACCAGTATATCCACACAGTGTCCAACCCCTTTCTCCGCTCCATACAGTGGTATGGAAGGTACATCGATGACGTCCTCATTGTATGGAGCGGAGAGATGGATGATGTGGACCTTTTCATACAGTATACCAATGCCAATCCTTACAACTTAAAATTCACAGCAAATATAGATGCAAACACCATGGTCTTCTTGGATCTCACATTGACAGGGAAAACAGGTCAGACAGTGCATACCTCTGACCACAGGAAAACTATTTCGGGTAACACCACCCTACATGCCACCAGCCATCATCCTCCACATACTGTAAAATCTATTCCAGTAGGTGAACTACTAAGAATGAAAAGGAAATGTGATCAGCCAGATAGCTATGAATGTGAAAAAACAGTATGTAGGCAGCGTCTTTCTGAGAGAGGATACAAGAAGTGGATGCTAGACAGAGCGTGTAGCATAGTAGACACGAGGGACAGGAGTGAACTACTCAATGGCAGGACAAAAAACAAAAACACAAACAAATACAGGACAAATACAGCCCCCAATTTGTTGACATAGGCAAAATTGTAAGACAATACTTACCAATCTTGCAAGAAGATTCCACACTACAAAACATACTTTCCCATGGCATCGATGTAGTCTCCAGAAGAGCCAAAACTCTGGGTGACACCCTCTCACCCTCTCTACCAGAGAACAAATTAAAGAAACACACTAAACAACCGACATGGTTGACTGTTAAGGGTTTCCATAAATGTGGCCATCATCCCTGTAAAACCTGTCTGTATACTAAACCATGTAAGGAGTATAACGACTCAGCTGGCACCAAAACATATAAGATCAATTCTTTTCTCAATTGTAACAGCTACAATGTGGTGTACATTATCCAGTGTACGGAATGTCATCTCATGTACGTAGGGTGCACCACACGCAAGCTGAAGGTGCGAGCATGCGAACACCTCCATGATATAAAAAATCCAGGCAGCAGAACACTATCAGGGGCGTCTCGCCACTTTATAGATACACATAAGGGCTCCACTCATTCATTTTGTATCTTTGCTATAGAGAAAATTTGCGTACCCATTAGGGGTGGTGATACATCAAAAATGCTCAAAGACAAAGAGGCATTTTGGATGTTCTGTCTGAATACCTGTTTCCCGTATGGCATGAACCTACATAAGGAAATGCTGCTGTATTATTGCAGTCCAGCAGCCACATATAGCTTATATATGCTCTTGTCCATGTTATGACAATTATATTTATTGTTTCTTTATTTCTATGATTATTTATTGTTATTACTCACGGATGTATACACAGTTGCAAATGTTTTACATTTTTGTTGTTTTTACTTTGCACAGTCAAATCGGACCCTCTGGGCGGTTCTAGGTGATTAGCCCAGGTGCTCACGGCACCGGTGCAAGTGAGGGGAGGAGCTGCGCCTGGTGCATGTTGGGTACTTGTGACTATATACTGTGAACCTTTCAGATACAGGTCAGCCATGATTAAGGTTGCGGTGGGCAATTGAAACGCGTTGGCGTCTTTTTGGGGGGGTTGCCGCAGTGTGTGCACGGTGTCAAGGTGTCAATAAACAGCTCGAGTTGCATTCACCTGGCCGGGAGCTGGACTCATTCTCTTTTTCCTGTGTTGTCTAAACTGGGAATGGTTGATATAGTCTTGCTGGGGTGCCATGAAACTGTCAAAAGGCCTTGGAGAGGGGGGGCGTGGCTTAGCCATGGAGCGGTGAGGTCGCACTCTGAAGGAGCTCCGGGCCACACGGCGCACAGTCTGCTGTTTTCTACCCTGTTCCCGACCTGCATCCCCCATGCCACACAAGAGAGACCAAGGTCCGGACACCCCGCACCCGCCGGTGACGAGATCTGCATGATGGCGGCGGTAGCCTCCGGTTCCTCTGGGGACTCCAGCGCAATAGTTGAGGAGTTCCCCGAATGGCCCCCCATGCAGAGGACAGACCCCCTCACTGACTTACCGACATCAGGCACGCGACCACATTCTGAATTCCGGCTGCTGCGGGAGCTCATACAGGCCCTCCCCACTAAACGGGACTTGGATGCAGTAGTAGCCCGGATTGAAGCCTCCCAGCAACAGGCTTTGGAAGCAGTGAGGGCGGACGTGGGCGAAATAGCGGCCCGCACAACGGCCACTGAGGAGACGACCGCCATCTTGGCCACAAGGCTGGACACTCTCGAGATACAGATGTCGCAGGCCAGAGCCCATACTCAACGGCTCACACTCCTCCTGGACAATCAGGAGAACCGCGGGCGGAGAAACAACGTCCGTATAAAGGGTCTCCCTGAGCTCCGACCCCATGATGACTTGCCACACAGGGTGACTGAGATTTTTAACTTGGCTACAGGCCGACCACTGGAATCTACTTATAAGGTGGACAGGATACACCGGGTGGCTCGCTTCCAACAACGTGACACCTCCGCCCCCAGGGATGTTTTATGCCGACTTCACAACTTCTCTGACAAGGAAGCAATCATGGCAGCTGTGAGAAATTCAGGCTCGGTGCAATATGGTGGGTCCACGATCCGCCTCTTCCCAGACATATCAGCGCGCACGCTGTACATGAGGCGTTTATTGCAACCAGCCCTGTCCGCAATCAAGGATGCGGGGGCCACCTTCCGTTGGGGACACCCACTGCAAGTGATTGTCCGGCGCGGAACGGATACCTTCACCCTACGACGCCCAGATGACCTACCGCAGCTGTTCGAATTCTTGGAAGTACCCCCCGTTGAGGTCCCTGACTGGCTAGCAGTGGACTTGCCGGACCCGATTGCGGCATCACGTCGACGGAGACAACGGACCCCCCGGTCCCCAGAGCCCATTAGTGCACATTCCCCCCCGCCATTTCCAGGGAGAGACATGTCACTGAGTCTCCCCATGGAGGCCTGATGGAGGCTGCCTGCCGCTGGCCCCTGATTTCATGCCCCCACGGTTGATGACTCTAACGACTTCTGCCATGGTTCCCTCCTCTTATTCTGATACGGGGACGCCGGAGGGGGAGGGTGATCACCGTTTTCGGACACCGATGAACCGCTGTCCGCCTTAACAGGCCTCACAGGCTGTAACATGGTTTCGAAGCCCTTGACTCTGTCCTGTGCGGACATACCCTACCCTGTCTGATGCCCCTTCCAATTATGGTGTCCAGTAGTTAATCCTCGGGGAACTCCTAGTTGGGGATTGCTTCTTTACTTCCCATATGTTTAACTGTTGGAACAGAATGTTTAAAGTTGTTGCCCTGGGAGCCCTGCTCGTCTCGTCCTCTTTTTCGGGCGGACGGGCGGGTCTCTCAGTGTTTTATGTATGATGTGCCGCCGGCCCGGGGCCCCCCACCCCTGGTTTTCTACGTCCCCAATCCTCCTCTTCCTTTCTGTCCTCTCCACCCCTTTGGAGTGATCATCTCCATTTAGCATCTGTGTGCTTCTTCCTCTCTTTGTGCGCCTTCTCTGGTGCGCTCTACTACACTCTTCTCCTTTCCCCCTTGTCCCTCTTTCTCCCGTCTTCCCCCCTTACCTTTTTTCATCTCTTCCCTCCCCTCCCCTACCCCCCCCCCCAGTCCCACACCCTTTCCCTTCCTCTCTTTCCCACCCTTCCCCCCCCCCCCCTCTTTTTCATTCTCCCGCAGCTATGGCCACACGCCAGCAGACGTCCCTTAAGGTCGGGTCACTCAATGTAAAAGGGCTCCATGACTGCGGCAAACGTTCCATCATGCTGAACCTGTTTAAAAAACAGGGGCTGCAAGTCGCATTTATACAAGAAACTCATCTGATGGCTTCTCACAAATTTTCTTTGTCTAACTCCTGGTTTCCTTTTGCCTATCACAGTTTCTCTCCGGTACAGAAGGCCAGGGGCACAAGCATCCTTATAGCCAGATCACTACCGTGGGAACCGATGGACTCTCGCAGTGATGAGGAGGGCAGATTCCTCCTAGTAAAAGGACGTGTTGCTACGCAGGTATTTACCTTCGCCTCTCCCGAACTCGGGTCAGTCTCAGGCTTTGGCCCGATACCTGGACACGATAGATGACTTTGCCGAGGGACTGTTGGTGGTTGGAGGAGACATTAACATTGCCCTAGACCCCACCCTAGACACGTCCAAAGGCTTCTCCCACGTGAACCGTGCCACATTGCGACGGGTGGACACCACACTCCACGACCACCAGTTGATTGACACGTGGAGACTCATCCCCGCGATAGGGACTACTCTTTCTTCTCTCATGTTCATGATATGTACTCCAGATTGGATTACTTTTTCATTAGACATAGGGACCTGCCCCTCTTAGAGGACGCGTCCATTGACACCATAACCTTCTCAGACCATGCCATGATCACCCTGCATATCTCCCTCCCTACACCGTACCCGACACAGTGGCAATGGACACTTAACTCTTCGCTATTACAAGATACCGTAGTAGCTGCAGACCTTACACGGACATTGACGGAATACTTTAGTCTTAACTCCCCTGACGATACTTCCCCCATGACGGTTTGGGAGGCGCATAAGTGCGTGGCCAGAGGGGTGCTGGGGAAACACGGCGCTAGACTAAAAAGAGAGAAGGCTGCTAAAACTCTGCGTCTTCTGACTCACCTGCGAGAGCTGGAGAGAACGCATAAGACCTCCCCATCTGCCGATACTAAAAGCCAGCTGGTACAGGCCAGGGAAACTCTCCGCACACATCTCCTGGATAAGGCGAAGGCTCAGCTCACCAAATGTAGGAGACATTTCTACGAATACGGGAATAAATGTGGGCGAACCCTAGCTCGAGCGCTTCGCTCCCAACGATCCCGGACATATGTCCCACATATCACCACCCCCGCACAGACGAGGGAGCATCTCCCGGCGGGCATTGCGAAGACATTCCGAGACTTCTATGCCACTCTCTACACTTCAGACGCAACAAACCCACTCTCCCATAGTCCCTCTTTCAGGTCCCGTATCCGAGAGTACATCTCTGAGTCAGGCCTCCCCCGCCTCGACGACGAGACGCTGGACTCTCTGGAAACCCCCATCTCAGATGTGGAACTTAAATTGGCCATCAAAGGGTCACAGACAGGCAAAGAACCAGGGCCGGACGGCTTCACACTGCACTACTATAAAATGCTGGAATCCACATTGGCGCTCCCCTTTCTCACTGCCTTTAACTCACTTACGACTGGTGTTGCCCCTCCTCCGGACCTCACCAGAGCCACGGTCGCGGTGATCCCGAAGGAGGGTAAAGATCACAGTCTCTGTGCTAACTACCGTCCCATTTCGCTCCTCAATGTGGATCTGAAACTCTTCGCCAAAATTCTAGCTACGAGGTTGGCGCCTCACTTGGACGGGGTCGTTCACCTGGACCAAACGGGCTTCATGCCGGGTCGGGAGGCCCGAGACAGCACCATGCGGGCAGTTGACCTGATCCACAGCGCTCAGTCATCAAATATCCCGCTGATGTTGCTTTTGACCGATGTGGAGAAAGCGTTTGATCGGGTCAACTGGACGTTTATGGAAGAGACACTCCGTGCGCTGGGGCTAGGCCCGCAGTTCTTGTCTTGGGTGTTGGCTCTGTACACGAATCTTTCTGCCAGGGTCTGGGTGAACGGTATCCTCTCCGAGAGCTTCACGATCCACAACGGGACCAGACAGGGGTGTCCCCTGTCCCCCCTAATATTCATACTTACCTTGGAGCCTTTCCTGCGGGTGGTGTACGCCAGTGGGGATCTGGGTGGGGTCCGGGTGGGAGACACCACGCACAGGGTCGGTGCATATGCGGACGACCTTTTATTCTTTATTTCCACTCCTCTCGTGACGCTTCCGGTCCTTATGAGGGAAACATACTCTTCTCTGTCCAACTTCAGGATTAATTTCTCGAAGTCAGTGGCCTTAAACATTTCCCTCCCGCCTGGTGTGGTGTCTTCCCTCCGGGCCTCCTTCC